>NC_092876.1:308835372-309435372 GCF_028372415.1 Notamacropus eugenii
AGTTTTCTTGTCCAAGATATGGGAGTGGTCTGCCATTTCCTTCTCCAGATCATTTTACAGTTGAGGAAACTGAGGCAAACAGGGTCAAGTGACTTTCCCAGAGTCACACAGCAAGTAAGTGTCTGAGGCTGGATTTGAACTCAGGTCTTCCAGACTACAGACCCAATCACCATCTTGCTGCCTCCCTCCCACTCCACCCCTACCCCTATATAGGAGGCAGTTAGGTTTAGAGGATTTAGAGTTAGGAAGATAGGATGGGAACTCAGCTACTGTGTGTAGTACAATGAATGTCTCTTAGTAGAGACTGTGGGATCTCATGGCTTTCACTTCTCTTGTGAACTGAGGCCCCCAAGTCATTGAAACTCTTTGAATCTGTTTCCTCCTTTGTACAATGAGATACCCTGAAAAACATACCTCAAAGGGTCCTTATAACCTTCAAAAGAGATAATGTATGTAAAGTGCTTCACAAAATTTAAATAAAGTCTATGAAAATGGTGATGATGATCATTACCTTGTGGGTGCTGTATGGATCTAAAATGAAATTCACAGGGTTCTTTTTGAAGCCTCTGTACTAAATTCATTGATTCAAAGAATACCTGAATTGGTAGAACCCTAGAAATCACTTAGTCTCTAGATTGAGGGTTCTTAATCTCATGACTACAGAACTTTAGAGAATCTGAAAATAGACTTCAGGAGATCTCTCATCTTGCGGGGGTGGGGGTGGGGGGAGGAGGAATACATCTTTATTTTCGCTAATCTCTAACTGAAATTTAACATTTCCTTCAATTATGAATTTTAGAAAAAACCTAACATTCTAAGAAAGAATCCATTCATATATTTTACCACACTGTCAAAGGGATCTGAGAGAGAGAGAGAGAGAGAGAGAGAGAGAGAGAGAGAGAGAGCGCTCTTCTTTCATTTTGCAAAGGAAGTCCAGAAAGAGGATGCAATTTTCCTAACACCTGGGCAAATCAGTGACAGTCAGGATTAGAATCCATCTCTTTACTCCCCTTGAAGTGTGTTTTCCCATAATGCAAATTAAACTCTCATGCCACCCTTCAGTCTGGGACCTGCATACTATTTCGGTAGTACTGTATGACTCTACCATGTGTGTCTAATTTCCTGGCAAAAAAGAGCAAATGAAAAGACCTTAGGCAGGCTGGCATGAATTTTCAGGCATCTGAGAGGCTCTGATGGTAGGGATGTGGTAGAGGAGGAGGAAGAGGGGGAGGGTTGGGCTGACTCAGTTCACAGGGTAGTGGAAGCTATGCTCTTCTGTGGTCTCCACTTAGAGACCCTCCTTGTACTGTCCTGTGAAGGGACAAATAAAGCTTGAGGTGGAGGGGTATTGGAACCAGGAAAGGGACAGCTGGCATATTAAAATGTCTCCTTGTCTCTGACTGGAGGAGGCTACCAGGGGACAAATTTTCTAAAAATAGGACTGCTACCTTACATGGATTTGTCATAAGTACCAAAGGCTTTCCTTGCAGAAATCTTTTGAGGTTAATGGACCCAAGTATTGTTATCCTCAATTTACAAACAAGGAAAGTGCAGCTCATAGAATGGATCACTGTGAAGGCCCATCTGGGGACTAGAATCTGGCTCTTCTGATTCTGATCCCAGGCTACCTCACCCTACCCTCTCCTACCCTCCAAAACAAACAATGGCTTCCCAGAGGCAGTAGCCTAGGTAGTACCCATAGTAGGGTGGGAGGAAAATGGATCCTCATTGGTCCAGTCAGTGCCTATAGAGGGAAGCTGATTAAGTTAAGCACTTAGTGAAATTGCTTTCTAGTATCTGCACAAGCAATGAGATTCTTTATTTAAAGTGAGACAGCTGCCGGCCTAAGTGGTTATTAAAAGCTAAGGTCAAGGCTCATTGTGTATTGGGGCAGGAAAAGCTTTTCTTTCTTTTTTTTTCTTCACGCTAAGGGATTGTGGGAATTATAGGACTGGAGGAGGCAGCCGCAGAATAGGAGAAGAGGCTTGAAGTAAAAAAAAAAAAATAGGGCTGGAAATTTTCTCTCTACCATATCAAATCTCAGCTCCTCTTGTTGGTCATTAGGGCCCCTCCTAATCTGACCACAGGCTTCTCTCTCACCAGTCCCAGTACCCATTTTCTAATCCAGCTTGAATCTTGTCATCTCATGGAACACACCTCCAAGATTTCCAAGGCTTATCTTGTCATTCCTACCTTCCAGACGCCTAGAATGCTCTCTCTTTTCATTGCCTATCCAAATCCCACTAGACTTCAGGGCCCAGCTAGATTTCCACCTCCTCTGTAAAGCTCTACCTGATGACTCCACGACCCCTTGCTCATCTCCCACTGCCCTAAATGTGCACTTGTGGTCACTCCCGCTTAGTTGAACGTTTGAAAATAATAATTGCCCAAGCACATTCAGTAACCCCAGACACCCCAAATTCCTCAGAACACTCATCTTAAATCTCTTCTTGCTCTCTGGGGGCTACAAACTAATCCCTTAAAGGTGAAAGATCCATTTCTAGACTGAATAAGATACAGGGGAAGATGACCAGGTCACATCATGAAAAAGACAGTGATTATTTGGAAGAAAAAACAACTGGGGTTGTTTGGCCTGTAGAAGAGACAATTTGGGGGATGAGGGATGGGGATGCTTACTGACTTCAAATGCAGTGAACAGAGCACTGGATTTCCAAGAAGGAGATTTAGACAGACCTCATTCAGAAAGCCTGGGCTCAAAATCTGGCTGTTACTTTTTAAGGCATATGTCTTCCCTCCTCAGTTTCCTCATTTGTAAAATAGAGGACGTTGAATTAAATGGAGAGAGTTTCTTCCTGCTCTAAATTCTGTGGTCCTAGGATCATTATATTCAGTCTTGTATTTTCTAATTACAAGCTTCTTATTAATTAATGGATTAATTCAATAGGAATTGTTGAGTGTGTGGTTTTTGTGTTTGTGGCCTCATTACCTAGTGCAGTACCTGGTATAGAATAGGAAATTAATAAATGCTTATCAAATTGAATTAAGACCCTACTCTGTGTGTACTAGGCTTGGGGGATATAAAGAAAAAACCAAAACACACTCTGTCCTCAAGAAGCTGACTTTTTCGGGGCTACACCTTGTAAGTCTATGTGAGGCACAGAGCATGGCATGTATTAAGCATTCAGTACAAGTTTAGAACAAACTTTTCACCATATTCCTTCAGGGAATGTGGCCACTGGGTGTGCAACCAAAGAGCAGCCAGATGTCGCAGTGCATAAAGTATCAGGCCTGGAGTCAGGAAGGCTCATTTTCCTGAATTCAAACCTGGCCTCAGACATTTATTCCCTGTGAGACCTGCACAAAGCACTTAGCCTGTTGGTCTCAGTTTCTTCATCTGTAAAATGGAAGAATGAAATGGCAAACCATGCCAGCTTCTTTGCAAGGAAAACATCAAAGGGGATCAAGAAGAGTTGGACACAACTGAAAACTACTCAACAATAACACAGCAGTAATCAAAAGATCTGAATTCAAATTCTACCTCTGATATTTCTTGTAATGTATAAATTTTTGCTGGTCTCCTTTAGCCCCAATTTCCTCATCTGCAACATGACAGACAGTTGGGGACCTCTTGAGTTTCCTTTGAGTTCTGCATCTATGATCTATGTATGCATGTGAGCTAAGCACACATTAATATATTATGTTTTAATTATATTGTATATTAATATAATTATATAATTGTATTATATTACATTAACTGTAGTAATATATATACAAAGGCTTTTTCTTCTTAAATTTGACCAACTCTCTCAAAAGACCTTCCAGGAGAAAGAGAAGCTTCTCAGAGGAAGAAGACATTTGTTTCTATAAAAATGAAAGAGCCCATTTAAGAATAAGCGAATACCTAACTGTTACTCACTAATTTGCCAACACACACACACACACAGACACACACAGACACACACACACACACAGACACAGACACACACACACACACACACACACACACACACACACACACACACACACACACACACACACACACACACACTGGCAAACAGGTGCTTATAGCTTTCCAAACTCCCCTGGCTGACTCCAGTTGCCTTCCTCTTTCATCTTTTGCTGATGAGGGTCCTTAAATTGTAGAAAAACAGCAACAAAGCCCCTGCTGACTTCAAGTCAGCATTATGGAGCAGATGGGTCATGAACATCACGTCGTGAAAAAGGTCCCAGGACCATGAAATTTATTCTAGGGGGATGGGGGGAAGGCTTGGGTACTTTGCCAGTTGTCTTTCCAAGCTGGGATCAGCAAGGCTAGCTCTTTTTCTTATATATTCTTAAGTGTTCAAAAGTGTCATTATAGGAAGAAGGCAAAAGACCACAGCTTAAATCCAGACTCTGACATTTGCCATTTGTGTGGTCTGGGGAAAGTTATTGCACCCTTTTTCTTGTCTGTAAAGTGGAGATTATAATACTTGTACTATTTACCTCACAAGAATTAGTGGGAGGTAGGCCTGGAAGCTTTGTATTCAATTCAGCAAATTCAATAAACATTTATTAAGCCCCTAAAGCACTGGTGTTCCAGGAACCCATTCTAGGCCATTGAAATACAAAGACAAAATGAAACAACCCCTAAACTCAAGGAATTTTCATTCTGTAGATGAATAATTATTTTTAGGTTCCCTAGCTCCCTATTTACTAGATGTGCTTACAAATAAAAGCCAGTCTGTGGCCTTTGGAAATGGGATGTATTTATGGCACAGATCAGCACACCTCTAAGTGCGTGTAGCACAAACATTCCCCTTTACTCATAACAAACATGACTTTTTTCTCATAGCATGGGGAAACATCACTTTCTAAGGATATTAGAGATGAGATTATCATAGTAGATAGTAGAGATATAGGGATAAGATTAGCACACTAGCCTTCCAGGGATAGCTAGCATTTATACAGGGTGTCCCCAAAGCCCTAGAGCAGCTTTCACTAAGACTTTGGGGATACTATATATTGATTTAAAGTTTCCAAACCACTCTGTACACATTATCTCATCTGACCCTACCCTGTGAAAGTGGGTACCACGTGTATTATTATCCCCATTTTACAGATGAGAAAACTAAGCCTGGAAAAAGTTGCATGCCTTCTTTATGGGCACATAGCCAGTAAAATCAGGTACAGCACTCTATCCACTGTGCCACTGATCTGGGGTAGGGGTGGTTTGTCCATAGGAATCAGGAGATTTTGGTTTGTTTCTCTTTCCTATTACCAACTTGATAAATCTAGCCACAGTTATCTATGGTGGCTTTGGTATGAGTAAATCCCATCCATACCACTGCACCCCATAGTTTGTCTATTTTGTTTTCTTCAAAACCTCTGGAATTTGTCAACTTCCCTGATCATTTTTCTCCCATTGGCTATTTGGATGATTTGAGCCCCACTCCCTTTATTTTTCCATCTGCCCCTCAGGTTAAAGGGCTGTGTTGATATTCACTACCTGGTAAATCCAAAGGGGAGCCATCTCCAATTATCCTGATGAATATCTGGTCACTGGACCCAGATGGCTCAGCCGGAGAAAGTGAGGTTGGTGACTTGCACAGCCCTCCCTCACTCAAAACAAAATCAAGTCAAAGTCATGTCATCATTTCTCTGATGTCATGGTGTTCTTCAGCAGCAAAGGACAAACGCAACAAAATCCAAAGGGATGTTATAAGGATTCATTTATCCATTCAGTGAGTATCTTTGTTCACTTGTTTCTCGGTTGTATCCAACTCTTCCTGGCCCCTTTTGGAGTTTGCGCGGCAAAGATTGGAGTATCTACTGTCTATTAAGTGACTGGCATGGTGACTCTAGAATGTGGTGTTGTTCGGCTCTATGAGACAGTGGATATAAAGGACTTTTCAAACCTTAAAGTGCTATATAAATGCCAGTTATTATTAGCCTGTAGTCTGGAGATGACTTTATTCTCTGAGCCTTCTACTGTGGACCTGATGAGAAGGTGGTCCAGTTTATAGAGGGTTGATACAGGGGTGTGCTGGTAAATGTTTAACAATTGTGCAGGGATGGGGTGTTAAAATCTATATGTGCAAATACTAACACTTTCTTTTAGACTGGGCAATCAACAAAACAATAAACCAAAACCAGATTTGTCCAGATTGCTGGTTTCTGAGGTATAAATACCCAGGAAATTTAACTGTGGCCTCTTAAGAGTCCTTGGAGCTGACTCTATGGGTAGGTAAAATGTGAACTCTCCCCTCAAGGAATTTAAAGCCCTGCTGGATAAAAGCTCTTTTCCTTCGAGAGAGTATTTTACCTTTGCATCCCTCAGGCCTAGCACTGTGTGAGGGAGTTAGAACAGGCAGAAGTTGTTTTATGTTTCACTTTGTTGCCTTGCGCTTTTTCCAAATTGAAGTTCTGTAACAGCCTTTCATGAAGCAAGTCTATCCATGCCATTTCCCCAACAGCATGTGCTTATATGTCTCTATGTCACATTTTGGTAATTCTCGCAATATTTCAATTTTTTGTTATTATTATATCTGTTAAGATGCTCTGTGATCAGTGGTTTTTGATGTAACTATGGTAATTGTTTTGGGGTGCCACTACCCATTCCCATATAAGACAATTATAAACGTTGCACGTGTTTGCAGTGCTCCACTGACAATATTGAAATTAGGCTTATTAGTAAACCTTACAGTGGCCTTCTAGGGTTCAGGTGAAAGGAAGACTAAACCCATGTGGCAGACTTCATTGTTGTCTTAGGTTTTCCCAGCCTTCTGGCAGCTACAACCCTGATCAGTCAGCAGCCTGCAACTTTGAAACAAGACCCCTACCAGCAAAAAGATTACAACTTGACAAATGCTTAGATGATGGTTAACAATTTTTTAACAATAAAGTACTTTAAGTAAGGAATGCACATTTTAAAAATGTAGTACTATTGAACACTTAATAGATTAAGGTATAGTATAAAAATAACTTTTATATGCACTGAGAAACCGAAAAATTCATATAACTTGTTATTTAGAAATATTCGCTTTATTTCAGTGGTCAGGCACCGATCTGCAACATCTCTGAGGTATGCCTGCTGATGCTTAATAAATTCTTGTTAATTCATTAATTGATTGATAAATGCATAAAAACAGTTAAAAGACAAGAATTAATATGAAATGTATACATGCTGCTCGAATGTGATTAAGTACCAAAGGAGTGGAACAGAAAACAGGTACAGTGAGTGCGGAGGAGAAGGAGGTTGCTAGGGTTAGAGATGGCTGGGGAAAGAATCTATGGGTGTGGTGCTGCTTGGATCCGACTTGGAAAGATGGGAAAAGAGGTGTGATTTGGTTAGAGGAGAGAGGAAGACATTTCAAATGGGAAAATCACATGAGTAAAGACAAGAAGTAGGAAGGAATTACTGTGTGTTAGGGTTCGGATTTTGTTGTTTTTGCAGGTATAACAAATAGACCTATCAAATGCTTGTATTTCTATAATGCTTTCTATCTTACTGTCATTCACTAGTTGCGTGCTCTTGGGAAAACTGTTTTCCCTGTCTCTATATATTTTCTATGTGTCTGTGTCTATATCTATTGATAGATAGATAGATAGATAGATAGATGCTTTCCCTCATCTATAAAATGAAGAATTTGTATTGGATTGTTTCCAAGGCCCTTTGTGTTCTACACTTGGAATCTTATGAAGTAATTAGTGAAATTACTGTTATTGTTCCTATCATTATGAATTAGTTGACAGGTCCTATGGAGTCTTGATTATGTGCCCAACCCTATGCTGGAGGCTAGGAGGACACAAGAGAAGTCAGACAAGGCATATGTGTGCCTTTTGCCAACCTTGGAAATTTTGCTGCACCAATACACTTGCTTAATGTATTTGAAAATTGTACACTCAGGGATTCACTGTGAGATGGAACTTGAAGGCACAGAGTTAATACTATTAGAGATTGGCGTTTGTAGAGATTCTTGATTTCAAGACCAGGTCTCTGGCATGACTTTCACTAATAATAAACAGTAAGCTCCTGTTAGTTCAGAAAGGGTAAGGAATAGAATGGTCATTTTAATCATATCAATTTACTTAGTTATATCATATCCATCAAATATGGATTTCTGAATTTCAAAGAATGAATGTACTCCTTTTTATGTTTATTTAATATTTAATATTTTTCCCCAATTACATGTATAAACAACTTTTACTAATTTTAAAATTTTGAGTTCCAAATTCTCTCTCCCTCTACTCCCTCCCACCCCATTGAGAAGGTAAGCAGTTTGATATAGGTTATACATGTGCAGTTATGTAAAGCATATGTCCTCTTAGTCATGTTGGAACATCCATTATGAGAGCTCACAAATATATGCTTCCCACTAAAGCTGGAATCTATCCAATAAGACTGTTCTTTGATCACCCAGGATGCACTTTGGGCCTTGGGCCCCCACCATAAAATCTGTCACAACCAGACAAGATGGTGAAATAACCATTCTGGGTAACTGAACTTTGCTGCTTGGTTGGACTGAGGATAAATGGGTGGTTCCCATAAGAGTGCCCAGAAGCCAGGTGCTTACAAATTGCCTTCTTTGGCTCAGGTGCATTATAGCTAGCTGCCCAAGGGGAAGAGCAGAAAATCTGGGTTCTGTTTCCCTCCTAGGTCTGTTTTCCTCTGCCTGGGACTGGTAAATAGAGATGAACAAAGACACAGAAAGTTGCAGGAATAATCACCAGATAATGAAAGCTGAGATGAGTAATATAGACTCCCTACCCTGGCAAGGGGCAGATTGCCACTTTCATCTGGGTCATTACACTTGGCCTTCTGTCCCAAAGATCAAACAAGCTCTTGAAACATACAGTTCATTTCTTGGGTGTAAAAGTTGGAAGGCAATGCATTGAGTGACTTGTGAGTTGTCTTTATGTCAGGATCTAGTGATGGTCCCACAGCCTAGAGTCTCCTGTGGCTGGCCTGTAATTAGCAGGAATGAGATTTCCTCCCCGAACAGGAAATATCTGCCCAGAAACATACAGTCTAGCAGTGCACTCTCTAACCGTGCATCATTCACCAGCCGACACTCCTCCACTGTGTGGTCTGGCATCCGGAGCCCGGGCTGATGAGATATTTGGACCCCAGCCCTGCCCCCTGCCTCCAGCAAGTGGCTCAGCTCTTGCCTGGAGTCCCAGTCTGGACCATCAGACTCTTCTACCGGAATTGTTTAGACTGGGCTTAAATAAACTTAGGTTGGGCTCAAAAGAAATCAGGCTTTGGGAAGATCTGAACCCTGAATGGGAATGGAAAGATCCAAGTCTGTTCAAAGATTAAAGGAGAATTAAGAGTTCTTCAGGATAGACCAGTCATCACTCAGTTGTTGGTAAGTGTGCAGAGGGGCAGGGGGCATGGAAAAACACTTCCATTTGACATTAGAGGGCCTCATTTAAAATACCTGCTCTGCTTCTTAATAGTTGTGTGATGTTGGCAAAAATAACTTCATCTGTCTATGGGCCTTATTTTTCTCATCTGCAAAATCTAACTCTATTATGTCTAAGGCCCTCTCCATCTCTTAAATCTGATCCTAGGACCCCCAAGGCCCTTGTCAGCTCCTATTGCAGCCCTCATTTATCCATTATGCCTCAGTTTGCCTCCTCTTACTGAATGGGCAACGTGTGTGTGTGTGTATGTGTGTGTGTGTATCTTAGGGGTGTTATGAGGACAAATTTGAGCTCTCCCTTACAGGGATGATTAGATTGGGGGACAGGATCAGCAAGACCTGGGTTTACACCTTACTCCTAACATTCCTTAGCAGTGTTACCTTGGGCAAGTCATATAACCTCTCTGAATCTCAGTTTCCTCATCTGTAAAATAGGGATATTGCCTTGTAGCACCTACTTCACAGGGCTGTTGTGATGCTAAAATGTGATAATATATACAAGGGCTTTTGCAAACCTTAAAGCACTCTACAAATGTTGCTTTTTATGTTTCTGCAGAGTGGCACTAAGTCAATTTAGACCCTTCTCATTTGGAATTTAGACATGTAGTACACTAGGTTTTTGCCAGATAAAAAGGTAAGCATCATTTATACCTCTGAATCTTAGAAGTCCTCTTCACATATGAGGGGAGTCTGATAGACAATGGGTTTTTAATAACAGGGCTTAACAAAATGATACCCTACAGGTTGTGGGTCCAGCTTTTAGTATTATTATTAAAGGGTTTTTTATATTCCTGATGCTGTATTACATCATGCAGCCCAATTCTGAATTTAGAAATTTGTATTAACTTTTTTCATTTCAGTTCTTAGTACCTGCTTCTAAGTTTGTAAGCCATATTGCCCTTAAAAGTAATAAAACTGTACCTCTTTAGAAATAGTTTGGAATTCACATTTTCTTCTTCCATCCTACCCTTCTGTCATTTCTTTTTTAAAATAATATTTTAATTTTTTCCCTCAATTATGTTAAAATAGTTTTTTCAGATACACAAAAGCCTGTGAACTGTGTATTCATACAGTGCCATTCTCATGCCAAATGGTGGTATAACCATTTCCTTTTCCCTGTCTGACCAAATTTAGGATTTTCACGTAGACAAATGGATACCTCTGCCATTTGCATTTTCTTCTTTTGTAGAAATCTTTCAGACTTTGGAAGAAGGGGGGAGATAATGACTTAATTTTCATGGTTTCTGCATAACAATTCCAGGCAGTATTACAACAGCCAGGGCCCTGGAAAATGCTTATCACAACCCCTTAGGAAGGGGAGAAAATAGGAGTGCTGCAGTTAATGTGTTTGTGAAAAGAACACAGCTTTTAAAACCTGATTTGAGACCAGCTTCTTGCTTCCTCTCTTATTTTGTCTCAGGTCGCCAGGATAATTGCGTGGGCGAGAAAAGGACAGCAGCCTGCCCATGGGTAGGTAGAAGAAAGGAGAGGATGGCCTTAACTGGACCCCTCATTTTCTTGCTGGAGAAGGATAAAGAAAAAGTATAGAGGGATATGGGACCAGAGAGAGCAAAGTGTTAGCCCTTCTTGGGTTGGCATGCCTGGTAGGCCTAGCAAAGAACTGACACTTCCATGTCTGACTTAGAAATGAGAATCTGGTCTGGGTCAGAGACTGCCCCAAAGATGATAATAAGGAGTGGGAGAGGTCTGAGTAACTAAGATCCTTCTGCTTGGAATGGAAAAGACTGAGTGAGGGTGGGGAAAGTCAAACATCAGTTCTGACACACAGGATAATGACCAGCTATTACTCATCACCCACCCAGACCTTCCTCTTTTCCTTTCCCCTTTCATACCCCTGCCCTGGAATACAACTAAAATAACTACAATCAGGGGAGCTGAAGGCAAGAAATCCAGACAAGTTACATCTTTACTTTTAGAGGTATTGTGAAAACAAAGCATCTTAGTCGAGGGACCTCAGAAGTTATCCAGCCTAGCCTGCATCTAAAGCATGAATTCCGCTCTACAGTATTCCTAATAAATAGTCATATTACAATGAGCCATTAACCTCCTGTAACTTCCACTCATTGTCAGTCAGTATTATTAAGCACCTACAGTGTGTCAGGCACTGTGCTAAGCCTGGGTTTACTTAAAAGGGAAAAGACACTCCTTACCCTTGAGGAACTCACAATCTTGAGGGGGAGATGGGGAGATAACAAGCAAACAAATATGTACAAACAAGCTATTTACAGGATAAATGGGAAATAATTAAAAGAGGGATGGAACTGGAATTAAGAGGCATTAAGAAAGACTTCCTGCAGAAGGTGGGGTTTTAGCTGAGACTTAAAGGAAGCCAGGAGGCTGAGATGAGGAGGGAGAGCATAGGGGATGGACAGAAAAATCCCTAGAGCTGAGAGACGGGAGTGTTTTGTTTGTGGAACAGCCTGGAGGCCAGTGTCACTGGATCAGAGAGAACATGGGAGGGTATAAGGCATAAGAAGTGTGGAAAATGGTGGGATTCAGGGGAAGCTAGGCTATGAAAGGTTTTGAATGTCAAACAGGGTTTTGTATTTGACCCTGGAGATGATAGGGAGCCACTGGAATTTATAGAGAATGGGATTGACGTAATCAGGCTGGTGCTTTTAAGAAAATCAGTTTGGTGGTCCAATGGAGGATAGACTAGAAGGGAAGAGACTTGTGGCTAGCAATTTGTGACAGACCAACCAGCAGACAATTGCAGTAGCCCAGGCATGAGGTGATGAGAACCTGCAGCAAGGTGGTGGCTGTGTCTGAGAGAAGGGGATGTATTTGAGAGACATTGCAAAGGTGAAATCAACAGGCCTTGCAACAGATTGGACGTAAGGGGTGAGAAATAGTGAAGAGTAAAGGATAGCACCTAGATTTCTAGCCTGGGGGACTGGGAAGATCTTGGTACCATAAGAGGGAAGCTTGGATGTAGGGGAGGTTTTAGGGCAATTCTATTTTAGACATGTTGAGCTTGAGATGGCTGTTGGATATCTTGTCTGAGATGGCTGAAAGGCAGTCAAATGTACTAGCCATAGGTCTGCAGAGAGGTTAGTAGAGAATAAGTAGATTAAAGATTTAATCAAATAGATGATAATTAAATCCTTGAAAGTTGATGAGAACATCAACTGAAGTAGTATAGATGGAGAAGAGGGCCCAGGACAGAGCCCTATGGTTAGTGGGCATGACAAGGTTGAGGATCAGTCTTCTTTAGAAGAATGAGGAATGGCCAAATAGGTAGGAGGGGCAGGAGAGAATGATGTCCCAAAAACCTAAAGAGAATAGGGTAATTCAAAATGTACTATAGGGAGAAAAAAATTAAATGCTTTGCAAAAGCCTTGATGATAATTATGTTTCCTATGAATCTGGCCTTGACTTAAAGTAACATTGGCCAGGTATGTTCAATAAGCCCTAGACACCCCCATCCAGACAGGACACCTTTATCCTGTATTCCATTCTTTCTCTCAATTATCTACAAATTGATCTCGGCCAAGAAATTTCAAGTGTTACTTGATAAGGCTGAAGGTACCACGTTTTAGAAGGGATATTTACAAACTGAACCAGGTCCTAAGGAAAATAATCAGGATAGTAACCTAAAGACCACTTTATCTAATGATCAGTCAAAGGAACTGTCATTTTTGAGCCTATAGAAGAGAAAACATGAGGGTGAGGTGGGAGGCATGGTAAAAAAGAGTTTAAATAAAAAGGCGGATTATAATTGATGGAGCGCTAGATTTGCAAGAATTAAAAAGAATTGTAGATGGACAAATGAGTGAATGAATGAATGAACAAATGAGAATTTTATTTGTTTTATTGGTTTCTTTTGTTTTTTTACATTGCCTAGTTCTATCCCTTTATCCCTTCTTTCCCCTCTTCCCAGAAAGCCATTCCTTATAACAAAGAATTTTAAAAAGAGAAAGAGAAAAATATTTAACACAAAAACTCATCAATAATTTAAAAAGTCTGACATTATATGCAGTGTTGCATAGCCATGGATCCCTCACTTCAGCAAAGGAGTAATGGAGATCTATTTTTATATTTCTTTTTTGAGGCTAGTCTTGTTCTTTATAATTTCACAACATTCATTTTCTTCTTTTGTAAAATAAATTTTTATTGCCATCTTTTTATGTTACCTCTGTTTCCTTCTATATCCTTCCAAGAGAGCCATTCTGTATGATAAGTAATTTTAAAGGAAAAAAAGAAGAGAAAAACAATCAGAAAAACTATTGAATTGAAAAAAAATCTGAAAATATATATAATGTTTCAGACCAGTGGATCTCTCTCCTTTCAAAGGAGTGAGGGGGAAATGTCTTTTCATATCTTTTCTTTGATGCCATGCTTGTTTGTTGTCATTTTGGAATATTTTGATTGTTTGGTGGTGATTCTTTCCATTTAGGTTGTAGTTTCTGTGTATCTTGTTTTCCTGGTTCTGTATAATTTACTTTGCATCAGGTCACGTAGATCTTTCCATGCTTCTCTGTCTTCACTGTTTCTTATAGCACACTAAAAGTCCATTACATTCATGTAATACAATTTGTTTAGCCATTCCCCAGTTGATAGATATTTACTTTGTTCCATTCTTCACTACACAGAAAATGCTGCTCTAATTATTTTGGTATATATAGAATCTTTCATTTTGTCATCGACTTCTTGGGGGCATATGCTCACAATGGAATCTTGGGTCAGAGGAAAAGTACATTTTAGGCATTTTATTTGCATAATTCAAAGTTGATTGAAATGAATTGAAATGAACATCAAGCATTATGCTGAGTACAGGACATACAAATAGAAAAAAGGACAGTTCTTGCTCTTAAGGAATTCACACTTTAATTGGGGAAAATATTACAGGTGATGTGGATGGCAAGCCTGGTGGATTTTTAGTTACCTAAGCAGATAGTAAGGCCTGGTAGTCTGCCACCTTAACAGAAGAGAGTTGGTGACTCCCATCTTAACCAGGTTTTCAGAACAGTCAAGCAGAAAAGATGGATTCTGGAGAGCCTGAGGCTGGGGAATGGGGTGAAAAGGTAAGAGAGAAGGATGCCCCAGGTGTTAATGGGTCTTCCTATAGCCCTGCCATCCAGGATGAGTTCTAGGTGGCTTGGGTCTGAAGGAAAAGGTCCCAGTTGCTACATAATACCTGCTACTCGGACCATGTCACTTTATCTTTGGGGGCCTCCACCTACAAAATGAGGTGGCTTTTCTAGATCTGGGGTTCTTAACCTGGAGTTCACTTATATAAATGTCAGGAAGTCCATTAACTTGGATGGGGAAAAAATTACATCTTTATTTTAACTAACTACTAACTGAAACTTAGTATTTTCTTCAATTATGAATGTTGGCAATAAACCACAATAATATTAGGCTTTACCAAAATGCCAAAGGGAGTTATGACACAAAAAAAGGTTAGGAATCCCTGGTCTGGATGATCTTTATGTCCTTTTCCAGCTCTAAGGATTGTTCTGTGAAAGAAAGATTGCATAGGAAGTTGCATAGGGAAGTTCTAGGGGCTTAGGATGGAAGTTATAGAGAGACAGATTCCAGTTCAGTATAAGGGGACACTTCATAATGATAAGAGCTACTAAAAAATGAAACAGGATATATTGTGAAATAATGAGGTTCTCCATTCCTGGAGACCTTCAGGCAGAGGCTAGATGGCCACTGGTTGAGGATTTTATGGAGTGGATTCCTACTCAAGGATGGGTTAGACTAGAGGACCACTAAGGTCCTTTTTTACTCTAGGATTCTGTATTCTATAAAGGTAAAACCCATGCCAGAGGCATTTGAAAAAGTCTTTAGGAGAGAAAAAAAATGAAACTATAATAAGCTCATGGCAGATTAACAGGTTTGTTTTGGATTGCTCATCTCTCTACTTAGTAAGGATGACCCTGAGCACAATGGCCATGTTTGGAATAGAGTATTCCAAGAGGTGGGGTTAGGGAAGGAAGGAGAGTTCTGCTCACCCTCCCCAATCTTTCCTTTTTTCCTTATTGTCCTTTTGGTAGCCAGAAGGCTAAAATTCAGAGAGCCTGGGCTATCCCCAGCTGCAACTCTGCCAGTAGGCTCCATCAGACCTCCTTGTGTCACTGTGACTTCTCAGATACCTCTTTACTCAATACTACCTGCCAATGGAAGAAGTCAATAATAGGATTTTTCATGCCTCTGAAAAGCTTACAGACTCTTATCTAGTAGTGCCACCTTCTGAGTAGATACTAATGCAAAACAAGAGTCCCAGATCCCTTAGATGAGTAAGGAGGGTACATTAAGTCATCCAAAAGCTTGGCATCACAGTAACATGTCTATATGGATAACATTTTGAAGTTTATAAAACACTCAAATGAGATAATGCATTTCATAAACCTCAGAGCACTATGAGAACATCTGCTATTATTACATCATCATAATCTATTCATATGATCAAGCAGGAGGGAATCTGGTTTGTCACCCTTATCATCATGTAGACAGGACATTTTTATTAGAATTTTTGGTCTGTACTTGTGATTTCATCAGGACTGGCAAGCGTAGTGAAGAAACTCCTCCTTGAAAATGCATGTCAGCACGTGGCCTATAACTTACAGGCTTAGAAAGTTGTTTGGGGACACCGAGAGGTTCAGTGCCTCTTCTGTAGTCATGTAGATAGTACATCAGAGACACAACTTGAGTCTTGACTCCAAAGATGTCCCTCTGTCCAGTATGCTATGTTGTCTTGAGTAGAGTGTCAGGGGTTAATTCTTCTTATTAGCATCATAGTTACTAGGATTGGATGGGAGCCAAGTCTATGTATCCAGGATAGATTAGATTTGGGATTGAATTCTGGTTCTGCCATTTTCTGCCTGTGCCACTTTGGGCAAATCACTTGCTCTCTGAGCCTCGGTTCCCTCATCTAGGAAATGAGATCAGATTACATGACCTCTAAGGTCCCTTCTCGTTCTGAATTGATGAACTTACGATCCATGTGGCCTAGGCAATGTGCCATTCTGTCTTCCAGAGTTAGCTTTCTAAGTCTCCTAGTGACTTTGAGCAAATACTTAGTGCTTTTAAAGTATCTGATGCTATGCTGGGTGTTGTTGGGAATATAGGCTCAGTATGAAGTATTTTCTCTGCTCTTTGGGAGTTTACTTTCTAGTAGGACAGACACACTTGAAACAATGAGGCAACAGATGAAATCAAAATGAGTGCTACTAATTCTAAGTGCTGGGGTTGTGGGGGTTCAAAGGAGGAAAAGTCATTGTGGTGAAGAGTGATCTGGGAAGGCATACTGGGGTAGATGGAACTTGAGCTGACCCACTAAAAAAACACAAACATAAATAAACAAACAAAAAAACCACTGGGATCATGTGTCCCTGAGCTAATCATGCTAAATCCAGGAATAGCAAGCACATGAGAAAAACCAGCTCCCTCGGGCTCTGTGTCACATTTGATCTTCCGCAAAAGTCCTCCGAATAGGGAGTGCTTTGTCTCGGTGTCTCACCCCCTACAGTCTCTGACCTTCTGCCTGAACCAGACAACAGAAGGACTAAACTGGTGGTGGGGTTCACCTGCCTTGGAAAATCCCAGTGTCATAGAAGAGGAATTGGCGACAGCATTAGGGAGTAGCCTTTAACCACTGTAAGACTTCATAATCCTAAAACTCCTAATCGTTCTCTATAAAAGAAGAAAGTACCTAGTGGAGAGGAGGTTGGGGAAACTGGAGGGGTGTGTGTGTGTGTGTGTGTGTGTGTGTGTGTGTGTGTGAACTTTTGGCAAAAAGATAAGTGGAGGAGTAAGGTGAAATGTGGGTAAAATAGTTGGCTCAGTATAGTAGGGAACCTTTGAAGTATTCACCAATCAGGAGCTCAGCAGCTCTAAGCATTTTGGGAGAGGGTCCAAGAAACTGAAAGGGCTAAGTCCTCTAGGACATTGTTTCTGCCCTGGGTTGTCAAGATATTTGGGGGAGGAAACGGCAAGTGTCATTGGCATTCAGAATGTCCTAGAAGGAAAGTAGATTCATGGGATTTTAGAGCTGATTGGGACCTTAGAGATTACATAGTCCAACTCACTTTATTTTACAGATTTCAGAAACTCAACATCCAGATGTTGAGTGAGGATCATACAGCTAGTTACTGCTACATCTGGGGCTCCAAGCCCTTTTGCTTTTTCCATTACACAGGCACTGAAGAGTGTCTCAGCACTATGATACCTGAGTTTGACACGTGGTTGAAAAAGTGCCTCTTAAAGGCTACTATCAACACATATTTCCCACTCCTTCCAGCCCCCAAAAAGAA
This sequence comes from Notamacropus eugenii, assembly GCF_028372415.1. Classification (NCBI taxonomy): domain Eukaryota; kingdom Metazoa; phylum Chordata; class Mammalia; order Diprotodontia; family Macropodidae; genus Notamacropus; species Notamacropus eugenii. The sequence goes on from NC_092876.1 coordinate 308,853,023, forward strand.
AAGCATTTTTGTTCGTTGTCTGAGAGGGAAGTACACACTACCTCTGGGCCATTATCTTACAGCCCATTTATAGAATTTTCAAGTCTTTGCATTCGGCAGAGAACACAATATATTGATTTAGTTGTATCTATTTCTGTTTTTCACAGAAGAAAAGTAGAAAAGAAAGAAAAAAAGGGAGTTAGTCCCAGCTAACTGATCATGAACTGGATAAGAGCAGTGGAGTCGGAGCAATCCCAAGAGAAGGCAATAGTGCCCACAGGGTTCTGAAGTACCATCTTTCCTGCTCTTAGCAGAGATCTCTTGGAGCCTCTTGCAAAGACAGCAAAAACAGATTATTTGCCCTGTGATCAGATTCAATTTTTTTTTAAGAGGCAAGGTGGAACAAAGGGAAGAGAACTACTTTGAAGGCAGGAGACCTTTATTTGAGCCCTGATTCTGCTACTCAACGGCATTATAAGCATGGTTAGACATGCTACCTTTCTGAGCCCAAGCTCACTTACTTTCTCTGAGTCTCAGTTTTCACCTCTATAAAATGGGAGGGTCAAAATAAGAAAACCTGACTTTTGGCATGAAGACACTCGGCTAACCATAAAGTGCTGTAGAAACGTGAGCTGTTGTCATTGGGAGGTAGAGAGACAGGGCACAGTGAATCATTTTCCAAGGGTTTGCTAGGTTTTCTCTAATGCTGGGCTTGGACCTTGCTTTCCTTTTTCTACTTGTCAATTCTTCCCTGGTCTTTTTAGTTCTCTGGAAGAGTCATTTCCCCAAATCCCCTCAAGATCTGTATCCTTGGTAAAACCACCCTGAGAAAATCCCCTTGAGCTTGACTGTCTCGATGCTAAGAAGCTTGAAACAAGCAGCTGCACAAGAAGGCACCAAACTCGTTTACATGAAACAAACCCAAGCAATATTTTTTAACCAGACCTTGAATTTATTCAAGTTTTTGCTTGAGCCACAACCAAAGTCATGGGTTTTCTAAAAACGACTGAACCAGAACAAGATATTTTCCAGATTTAGCCAATGAGGTTCTTTCCCGTTCTCGAGCTTAGGATTCCAAACATGGAAAGGATACATATTGCAGAAGCCAGCTTTTGGGGGGAGAGAAACAGAGAGAGAAAGAGAGAGACAGACAGAGAGGGGAGAGAGATAGGGAAGGAGGGAGAGAAACAGGAGAGAGAGGAAAAGGAGAGAGGGAGAGAGGCAAAGGAGGAAGAGGGAGAGTGTGTGTGTGTGTGTGTGTGTGTGTGTGTGTGTGTGTGTGTGTGTGTGTGTGTGTGTGTGTGTGTGTGTGTGTGTGTGTGTGTGTTGGCAGGAAGGAGAAGACTAGGGGAGAACAGACAGACCAACAGGTGCCAGGGAACTGCACCAGGGAACTGCAGATTCCTAAATTACTTACAGAATTGCTTTGTCACGATTTGGCAAGCATGAATACTCCTGCTTCTGACAGTTTAAAATGATGGTAATCCCAGGATAATGGGAAAGGATTAGGAATGGGGTGGTAAACTAGGGAGAAGAGAAACTGAACAATAGCTAGAAGTAATCCTAGATAATCTACAGATAAGGATATTGAGGCTCAGAAAGGTTATCTGACTTCTTGAGGTCAATGGAGAGCCAAGATTAGAGTTCACAATTTACCTATATGACCTTGGACAAGTTGCTTCCTCTCTTTGGGTCTCAGTTTCCCAATTTGTAAAAATAAGGGTGTTGAACCAGATCAGGGGTCTTAACTTGGAGTCTGTGAATATATAAGCATTGTACCCCTGAGATGAATATGTCTGTTTTCTATGAGTTATTCTGTGTTCAGTGCATCTGCCTGGTAACGTAACTCATAGAAAACAAACTCAGGGGTACTTCCACAACATACACATATATAGATATACATGCATACACACATACTATACACACTATATTTCAATATAATTGGTTTCCTTTATAATCCTATGTATTTTATTTTATGCATTTAAAAATATTCTGAGAAGGGGTATAGGTTTTTACCAAACTACCAGAAGAGTCTGTGACACAGAAAAGTTAGTTAGGCAACTAGCACTTATTAAGTGCAGACTATGTGCTGTGCTAAGCACTTGGGATACAAAGAAAGGGAAAAAAAATAGCCTTTGCCCTAGAGAATCCCTAAACTGCTTTCTGACTCAAAAATCCTATGAAACCACCTGTAAAGTCTCCCTGCTCCTAGTCAACATATTTCTGCAGCTTCCCATCTTCTATGAGAAGCCTTTTTTGATGCACCTTAATGCTAGCGTCTTCCTTCTGTGAGTTCGCTCCAGTTTATCCTGTGTGTCCATATACATACATACATACATATATATGTATATGTGTGTATATATAATATATACACACATATACATATACTTTGTACATAGTTGTTTTCATGTTGTCTCCTCTATTAGACCATCAGTTCCTTGGGAGCAGGGACTACCTCCTTTTTGCCTTTTTTTGTATTTCCAGCACAGTGGCTGGCACATAGTAGGTGCTTAGTAAATGCTTATTGACTGATTGGGTAGTTAACCTGAACTGTAATCCCTACTCAGTAGAGTTTTGTGTTTCTTGTTATTAACTAACACATTTCCCTTTCCTGTATTTTCAGTACCTTCTTTTTTCAGTGACCTCTGTGGTTGGAGGATAGGCCCAGATCCTCTGCATGCTCTCTGCCTTTCCCCATTGCACCTTCTATATGAAAAGGGAGGGCTGGATTACAACAATATGGTGGGGAATACAAAGGCGGTGGGAGGGAGGGGTTAGGGGGGAGGGAGGAGTGTGTGGGAACAGATGGAGGTAGAAGGACACATCCTTAAGGAATAGATCTGGGAACCTGACAGATTTGATGTACCAAAACTGTCCCATTTACAAAATGGCAGACCAGGCTTGCCTAGAGAAAAGAAAAACTTTAGCTCTGGGCTTAAGAAGGCAGTCAATTACAAAAAGCACTTTTATTGAGGTGTTATTATTTATTCATTCAATTTAATGTTTATATACTTCCTTCTTCCAAAGGGACTTGAGGTTCTTAGGCCTCTATTCAGGTGAAAAACAATGGATGCCCAAAAAAAGCACCATTTTTTAAACTTTATGTTATAGATACATTTTACCTTTACTTCTTACAAAAGACACAAACCTTCAAATGTATAATAAAGAAAGACAACTCAAGCAAAATCTTAACCAAGAACGATAAAAAAACTTGTAACCCCTCAATAGCTAAAATGATTAAACAAAATGTTTTTTAAATGATTACAAATCATTATACCCTTTGCCTTTAGTTTAACAAGAAAGGTAGCACTAACATTGGCTATGACAAGTTTGTTGTTTTTTTGATATCTCATTTCACAGTTGTAGTCACAGCTCCTTTGGGATATGCTTTTTTCAATCTTCATCACTTCATACAAGTCTTTCCATATTTATTATTCCATACAATTCAATAATAATCCATTGTGTTCGTGTACCATAGAACTTTCAGCCAGTCTTTCATTGTTGGGCACACACAGAGTTGGTTTCCAGTTTTCTGCTTTGGTAAATAGTGCTGCCATGAGTATTTTTGTACAGATCGACCCTTTTCTTTCTTTTACTTTCCTCCTTAGGGCATAAATTTACAAGTGGAATTACTGAATCAAAGGGTCTAAACATTTTTGTAACTTTTATTATGTAATTCAATATTGTTCTCCAAAATAACTGATTTCAATATTGGTTTTGTTAACTCAAGAGTGGTGGGGCTTCCTTCTTTCTTTCTTTCCCTTCCTTCCATGCCCATGTCTCCCATGTTGTATGGAACTGTATGCCCCACCCAGTACCTGACCAAAGTAGGCACTTAATAAATGTATCAATTGGTGGAATGATAAATACAAGAAATTATATTTGTTTCTTGAGCCTTTAAAAAAAATTCATCAGTTTCACCTCATTTAACATTTTTTTTTAGTTTATCATTTTCACAAAATTTTGGGTTCCAAATTTTCTCCCCATTTCTCCCCTTCCCGCACCCCAAAACGCCAAGCATTCTAATTGCCCCTATCACCGATCTGCCCTCTCTTCTAACATCCCTCCCTTCCCTTGTCCCCATCTTCTCTTTTGACCTGTAGGGCCAGATAACTTTCTATACCCGTTTACCTGTATTTCTTATTTCCTAGTAGTAAGAACAATACTCGACAGTTGTTCCTAAGACTTTGAGTTCCAAATTCTCTTCATCCCTCCCTCCCCACCCATTCCCTTTGGGAAGCAAGCAATTCAATATAGGCCATATCTGTGTAGTTTTGCAAATGACTTCCATAATAGTCATGTTGTGTAAGACTAACTATATTTCCCTCCATCCTATCCTGCCCCCCATTGCTTCTATTTTCTCTTTTGATCCTGTCCCTCCCCAAGAGTGTTGACTTCAAATTGCTCCCTCCTCCCATTGCCCTCCCTTCCATCATCCCCCCCACCCTGCTTATCCCCTTCTCCCCCACTTTCCTATATTGTAAGATAGGTTTTCATACCAAAATGAGTGTGCATTTTATTTCTTCCTTTAGTCAAATGTGATGAGAGTAAGCTTCATGTTTTTCTCTCACCTCCCCTCTTTTTCCCTCCACTGAAAAGTCTTTTGCTTGCCTCTTGTATGAGAGATAATTTGCCCCATTCCATTTCTCCCTTTCTCCTCCCAATATATTTCTCTCTCACCCCTTAATTTCATTTTTTTAAAGATATGATCCCATCCTATTCAACTCACTCTGTGCGTGTGTGTGTGTGTGTGTGTGTGTAATCCCACCAACTACCCAGATACTGAAAAGTTTCAAGAGTTACAAATATTGTCTTTCCATGTAGCATTGTAAACAGTTCAACTTTAGTAAGTCCCTTATGACTTCTCTTTGCTGTTTACCTTTTCATGCTTCTCTTCATTCTTGTGTTTCAAAGTCAAATTTTCTTTTCAGCTCTTGTCTTTTCATCAAGAATGCTTGAAAGTCCTCTATTTCATTGAAATACCAATTTTTCCCCTGAAGTATTATACTCAGTTTTGCTGGGTAGATGATTCTTGGTTTTAGTCCTAGTTCCTTTGACTTCTGAAATATCATATTCCACGCCCTTTGATCCCTTAATGTAAAAGCTGCTAGATCTTGTGTTATCCTGATTGTATTTCCACAATACTTGAATTGTTTCTTTCTAGCTGCTTGCAATATTTTCTCCTTGACCTGGGAACTCTGGAATTTGGCCACAATGTTCCTAGGAGTTTCTCTTTTTGGATTTTTTCAGGTGGTAATCGGTGGATTCTTTCAATATTTATTTTGCCCTCTGGTTCTAGAATATCAGAGCAGTTTTCCTTGATAATTTCATGAAAGATGATGTCTAGGCTCTTTTTTTGATTATGGCTTTCAGGTAATCCCATAATTTTTAAACTGTCTCTCCTGGATTTATTTTCCAGGTCAGTTGTTTTTCCAATGAGATATTTCACATTATCTTCCATTTTTTCATTCTTTTGGTTTTGTTTTGTGATTTCTTGGTTTCTCATAAAGTCATTAGCCTCCATCTGTTCCATTCTAATTTTGAAAGAACTATTTTCTTCAGTGAGCTTTTGAACCTCCTTTTCCATTTGGCTAATTCTGCTTTTGAAAGCATTCTTCTCCTCATTGGCTTTTTGAACCTCTTTTGCCAATTGAGTTAGCCTATTTTTCAAGGTGTTATTTTCTTCAGCATTTTTTTGGGTCTCCTTTAGCAAGGTGTTGACCTGCTTTTCATGCTTTCCTTGCATCTCTCTCATTTCTCTTCCCAGTTTTTCCTCCACCTCTCTAACTTGATTTTCAAAATCCTTTTTGAGCTCTTCCATGGCCTGAGCCCATTGAATATTTGTTTTGGATGTTTGGGATACAGAAGCCTTGACTTTTATGTTTTCCCTGATGGTAAGCATTGCTCTTCCTCATCTGAAAGGATGGGAGAAGATATCTGTTCACCAAGAAAGTAACCTTCTATAGTCTTATTTTTTTTCCCTTTTTTGGGCATTTTCCCAACCAATTACTTGACTTTTGGGTCCTTTGTCAAGAGTAGGGTATACTCTGGGAATCTGTGAGATCTCAGTTCCTCCAAGGTGGCACGATCAAGCGTGTACTAGTCTGGACGCAGAGAGGGATTTTTATGCCCAGAATCTTAGCAGATACCTCTCCACAGCCACTTGGCCTCCAGTTCCCAAGTCAGCACTGGGGGATGATTTTCAGATAAGCTGGATGGGCAGGGCCGCCATTCAGTGTGAGACAAAGACCAGCTCTCCCAGGGCCTCCACCCAGGGTGGAGGCAAGACTCAGCTCTTCAATGCCCCCAGGGGTTTTACGCTTCAACAATTGAGCTTCCCTATGGGCTGCTGTGTGGGCTCTGTTGCTGCTGCCTGCTGCTGAAGCTATGAGAAAGCCCTTCTCCCTTCCTGGCCTGCTGATTAAACCCCATCACTGACCTTTGGCACCTGTGGGCTGAGGGATCTGAGGCCCTGCTACTGCAACTGGAGATTCTGCTCCTGAGGTATTCTCCTCCCAGAGTCTCCTTGCGCCATGCTGCTTGGCCAAGGCTGGGCTGGGCTCTGCACTCAGCTCCTCGTCCTGCGCACCCGACATTTCCATGGGCCTTTCAGGTCACCGTGGGCTGGAAATCTCCTTCACTCTGTTGTTCTCCACTTCTGCTGCTCCAGAATTTGTTGAGAGTCCCTCTCTACAGGTATTTTATGGGCTGTGGGGAGGACCCTGCATAAGTCTGTCTTTCTAGTCTGCCATCTTGGCTCCACCCCCTCATTTAACATTTATTGATAGCTTCACTATGAGCTTAGGTGTTATGGGTAACACAGCAATGAATCAAACCAGGTCCCTGCTTTCATGGAGCTTCCAGTCTGGTAATGAAGAAAAGGCATGTGGGGGGATACTAATAATACAACACTGACTCCTCCCTTCCATTAGTTTTCATATTTACTGTTTAGATGACTCTACATGGAAACCTCAGAGGTTTTTTTGTTGTTCTTTTTAGTTTTCAACATTCACTTTTATAAAATTTTGAGTTCCAAATTTCCCCTTTTCTTTCCCTTCCCCTTTCCCCAAGATATCTGTTATACATATGTGTGTGTGTATACACAATCATATTAAGATATTTCCACATTAGTCATGTTGTGAAAGAAGAATTAGAATGAAAGGGGAAAACCACAAAAAAGAAAAAGAAAGAAAATAGTATGCTTTGATCTGCATTCAGATTCCATAGTTCTTTCTCTGGATATGGATGGCTTTTTCCATCATGAGTCTTTCAGCATTATATTGCTGAGAAGAGTTAAGTCTATCAAAGTTGGTCCTCACACAATGTTGCTGTTACTGTGTACAGTGTTCTACTGGTTCTGCTCACTTCACTTAGCATCAGGTCATGTAAGTCTTTCCTGGTTTTTCAGAGTTGTTTTAATTGATATTTCCCTTGTTATTAGTAATTTGAAGCATTTTTTTTTAAAAAACACAGTGATAGATTTATTCACATTTCTTGTTCTGAAAACAGTTGTTCATATCCTATGATTACTTAACTTTTGCGGAATGGTTCTAGGTCTTACATCAATTCCTTGTACGTCTTAAATAGCAAACTTTGGTTGGAGATTAGATGTGAAGCCTTTCCCCCCAAACAATCTTCTATTTTTCCCCAACCTTCTTATTCTAATTACATTGTTTTGTTTGTACAAAAGGTTTTTCGTTTCATATAATCAAAATGGTCTGTTTTTTCCTTTTCTGATGTCAAGAGCTTTCATTTGCTGAGGCCCTCCCCCTCCCCAATGTAACAGCCACTCCATTTCCAGCAGAGCCTTCAGAAGACTGTGCTCCCTGGCTTTGCCTCCATAGCAAACTTTCCATTTTGTATATGAGTCTTTGTCCTGTCATACAGTTATAGACTTAGAGGTGAAATCTTTGAGGTCACTTATTCAAACCCCCTTATTTTACAGATAAGGAAACAGGGAAGTTAAGTGACATACCCAAGGTCACATAGGTAGTTAAGTGGCAGTGCCAGGATTTGATTCCAGCTCTTGGAGTCCAAATCCAGCTTTCCACTGTACCACCCTCACTCATTTCCACTACCCCTCACTTGCCTCAACATAGCTCCATTCCCTTCTATCCCCAAAAAAGTGGAACTATCTGGTTGCTGTTGACAAGGATTATTTTAAAATAAAAATCAAATCAGGCAATGGAAACATTTGCAGTAAGCTCTGGTCTCCTCCCTTCCCCAAGGAGGGCCTAGTTCGTTTTTATCTTCTTCCAGATTCTTGTGATACACTTACATAATGGTTTTCTCTATTTTGTGTAGTTAGGAAATTATTTTTTTTTCTCTGCTGTGACTTTCCTTCCGTGCCTGCAATGGTACCTGATTCAAAGGATTTAATTCTGGAAGCAAAATCAATCCCAAAATGTTGGACTCCAGGTGCTGTAAGAGATACAAAGCCATGTAAAACACAGCCCCTTTCCCTTGTCATCAGAGCACATGTAGACTAGAGATCACTTAACAAACAGAATAGCAGGAGGGAGAAAGGCTACATCGACTAAATGCCAAATGGTGGGTACAGACCGTCAGTGCTCCAGGTGTTCAGGGGAAGCAGATCACTTCCAGCTGGGGTGGTCAGAGTTTACAAAGTGTGTCCCTCATAATAATCCCATGTGGTGGTTAGTAAAAGTGTAACCCCAACCCCAGGGATATTTGGCAGACCCCTAAAGAACAGTTCTGTGATGTTGTCCATTGAGTGTGGGGAGGTAACTCCTAGATTGCAAGAGAGATTTCTAGGAGAAGGGGAAAAATGCAAAGAGATCAAATTAGTAGGTTAGTGGCTTTCTCGAGTACATCAATTCCAGTTACAGGTACAGTATACCTGCAGGTGCTCTGAAGTAGAGAAAATAGGCCTCTTCAATCGGCATGCATCAGGCACTTCCAGATGATGGCTCACTAACCCTCCCCACCCCCACCTCAGGACATTGCCAGCTGGCAGATCTATTTTGCCTGCTCCCAGAACTGGATCTTCATTGGTCATTACACAGGTACTGTCCCCATTTTACAGATGAGAAAATTTAGATTCATTGATTTCCCCCAAATGACACAGCTAGTAAATGTCTGAGCTGGGATTTGAACTTAGTCTTTGGAATCCATGATCAGTGCTACTTCCCATCCTTCCATTCTACCTCAGAGAAAGTTAATGGGAGAGGGGTGGTGGTGGAAATTAAGCCAAACTTTTATGGATAGGTAGGCTTCAGTTAGGCAAGAGTAGAGGCAAGGGCTTAAAGAGATAGGGCACTCAATGCTGTTTCCCAGACATGGGAAACTACAAGGTATAGTTGGAGGACAGTGAGTAGATGGATCTTTTAAAAACAGAGGATTCATGTAGCAAAGTAATGGTAAATAAATCTATAAAGACCATAGGTCTTTCCACAGAAAGAGCCAGAAGGTGCCTTAGAAATCATCTCATCCAACCCCTTTATTTTTATGAATGAAGAAACTGAGGACCACAGAAGTAGACCAATGGGTACCAATGAGCAAAGGCAACCTCCAAAGCCAGTATGCCATGACAGATGCATTGAGAATATGTTGTAAAAGGTTTCATATACCAGATTAAGTTTGTACCTGCCAGAGGTTTGGAAGGGAAGATAAATTGTTGGTATATGTGGAAACAGAATATGGGCTAAGGACATTACCTGGAAGGGAACCTTTCAGCAGTAGAATCAGATTGAGGGAGTTGTGACAGTAGATCTGAGTTTTCCACATTGCCTTTGGGTGATGTTCCTTATTTCTCAAATGTCTCTTTCCCAGTGAAAATGAGATAGTGTCAAATCCAATGCAACCAAAATTTGGAGGGATGTACTATATTGGGAAAGAATTTTTACAGCTAATCTCGAGGATAAAGGCCTCATTTCTAGAATATATAAAGAACTGAGTCAAATGTACAACAATACGAGTCATTTCCCAATTGATAAATGGTCAAAGGATATGAACAGGCAATTTTCAGAGGAAGAAATTAAAGATATCTATAATCATATGAAAAAATGCTTTAAATCACTTGATTAGAGAGAAGCAAATCAAAACAACTCTGAAGTACCACATCACAGCTATTAGATTGGCAAACATGACAGAACAGGAAAATGATAAATGTTGGAGAGGATGTGGGAGAGTTGAAACACTAATTCAGTGTTGGTGGAGCTGTGAGCTCATCCAACCATTCTGGAGAGCAGTTTGAAACTATGCCCAAAGGACTACAAAAATGTGCATATCCTTTGACCCAGCAATATCACTTCTAGGACAGTATCCCCAAGAGATCATAAAAATGGGAAAAGGTCCCACATGTACAAAAATATTTATAGCAGCTCTCTTTGTGGTGGTTCAAAACTGGAAATCAAGGGGATGCCCATCAATTGGGGAATGGCTGAATAAATTATAGTATATATGGTATATGAATATAATGGAATACTATTGTAATATAAGAAATGATGAACAAGAAGACTTCAGAGAGGCCTGGAAAGACTTATATGATCTGATGCTGAGTGAAAGGAGCAGAACCAGGAGAACTTTGTGCACAGCAATGACCACAGTGTGCGAGAGGTTTTTCTGGTAGACTTGGATCTTCATAGCAATGCAAGGACATTAAAAAAAAAAAATTCCCAATGGTCTTCTAAGGCAAAATGCCTTCCACATTCAGAGAAAGAACTATGAAATTTAATCACAGAATGTAGCAGATCATTTTGTGTGCGTGTGTGTGTGTGTGTGTGTGTGTGTGTGTGTGTGTGTTATGTTTTGGTTTGTTATATCATTTCTCTCATTTCTTTTACTTCTTCTACACAGCATGACTATAGTGAAAATGTATTCAATAGGAATGTATGTGTAGATCCTATATAGAATTGTATGTCGTCTTGGAGAGGGAGGGAGGTGGTGGAAGGTAGGTATGGGGAAAAGAAATCTAAGTTTTATAGGAGTGATTGTAGAACATTAAAAATAAATAAAATTATTATTTTAAAGAAAAGAAAAAGAAAATGAGACAGTGTCATTGACACTTTAGAGAAGGGAGTTTTAACCTTGGGTCCATAAATGTTTTTTAAAAATATTTTTAAAATTATTTTTAAAATACTTTGATCACTAAAATTGATTTTCTTTGTAAACCTATGTGTTTTATTTAATATGTGTATGCCATTCTGAGAAGTCCATAGGTTTCACCAGCCTGCCAAAGGGGCCCAAGACATATAAACAAGGTTAAGAGCTCTGTCTTTTCATTGTGGGGGGAGGGTCACAATCCTAGTTATTTTGCCCTAATTTTCTGTTCAGGGTTTCATGGGGAATTTATGTCTCAGGGTCACCACAACATAACACCACAATATAACAATAATATTAGCACCACACTCCCTCCATTATCTGGCAGCTTTGGCTGTACAGCCCAAATATAAACCAAAGAAAATAAGGTCTCTGCTCTAAGCAACCCAAAGTCCCCACATGAAAGTTTGATAAGATTGATAAGATCATAAGATTGATTCATAGGGCAACCACAGAAGACTTGGCTAAAGCCTGTTTACTCTGCATTTACACAGAATTCTAACAAGGGTGAAGATCTCATTTCTAATCTTCCATTAGATTAAGCAGCATTAGGAGGAGAGGGAGAGCTACTCAAGGCAGGTATGATGTCACAGATGACAATGAAGGAGGAAACCATACCAAGAATATCCAATCAACAACCCCATATGCCTCAGTTGTTCCAGAGAAGGTTCCTTATTGCAGGATAGAATGACCACTGCTGTTCATGACAGAAGTTTGTCACTGTCATCAAGAACAAGTTACAGTATATTCCTCATGCTTTCTTTTGGGAATGTATAATGTATTTTACACCAGCAAAGGTGGCTTATGTCTGTTCAGGAGTTGTGAGCTGCAGTGGATTGAAAGGTGGTTGGGTATCCTCACTAAGTCTAGCATGAATTGGAGCATGGACTGGGTTAGTTACTGGGATGACTGGGAATTGGTCTAGGTCAGAAAAACAGCAGGTGAAACCTTCTGTGCTGATCAATATTAGGATTGAGCCTATGAGTACATTCAACCTGAGAGATAAGAGTGATAACCAGTGTGAAAGAGAGGAGAAGAGGGAAGGGGAGAGAAGAGGAAGGGAAGGGAGATGGGGGAAAAAAAGGCAGAGAAGACAGGAAGAGGAGGGCAAGGGAAGGAAAAGCACAGGAAATATTATGTTTCAAAAAAGATTTTCACCAAAAATGAATAAAATGATACTTCATTGGATGCTTGAAGGAATACTTTCATATACTGCACTTACTTGGGAAAAAAATCACTTGGAACTCCAAAGAAGCCAGTTAAATGAAAGGTTATGGTAATAATGCCATGTTCCTTTTAATTGCTTTGCTAACAGGAGGTAGGTAAAATGGTATGGTTGTCTCCATTTTATAGATGAGCAGACTGAGGAACAGAGAAGACAAATTACTTGCCCAAGATCTCAAGTCTAATAAGTGACTATCTCTGTATTTCTAACACTTAGCCAAGCATTTTGCACAAAGAAGGCAGCTGATAAACTTGTATTAGATTGGAGAGGACTGAACTAAATCAGACAACCAACAAGCATTTCTTAAATGCCTACTAAGTGCCAGCATTAGGGATACATGGGATGAAATAATCCCACTCTCAAAAAGTCTACATCCTAATAATTCTAATGGTTGAGGACAGATTATAAATTCTGAGAACTATGTTTTATTAATTTTTTGAAATATTTTTTGGTACCTAACCTTGCACAGACAGTAGGTTCACAATAAGTGGTTACCAAATTGAACCACTGTCTCGACTCCCAATCTGGTGTTCTGTTTTCCATTAGAATATGCCACCCCCGTGGTTTTTTATGGTGTGAATTTTGGTTGTAAATGCTATTGGTGTCTTTTTTCTTTATATCATGATCTTTCATTACTGTTGACCTATATGTTCCACTGATTTTGTTTACTTTGCTATACATCTATTTATAGTTTGTTATAAGTTTGTTTTCCTTCTGAAATTTTTCTATTTATCATTTTTATAGTATAGTAATATTTCATTATATTCATGTATTCCAGTTTGTTCAGCCATTTTCCAATCAATGGACATCCATTTTGTATTTTCAGTTAGTTTGTTTTTTAATACAAGCAGTACTCTCACAAATATTTTGTTTCATATGGGACCTTTCTTTTTTCTGCCTCCTTGGGGTACATGCCCAACAGTGGGATGATCTCTGGGTCAAAATCTATATTGTTTCTTAACTTTTCTGTGTGAAACACTTCCTTATAGGACTTTTTGTGCTTATCAGTCATTGGCCACAAAACCTGGAGGGTGAGAATAGCTTAACCATTTGACAGTATGTGCTCCAAAGGAGCTGCGTCTTCTGCAGCCATGTTGCAGATTTCCTGTAATTAGTGTTACACTGCAAGGCTATCTACTCGCTACCCTCACCCTGACAACTGGCTAGCTACCACTGACCCAGTTTAATCTTCAGGCTCTCAGAGGTCACGAATTCTTTTAAATTTTAGCCCAAGCCAAATCGAAATCAGACTATATGATCCCTGAAATCTCTTCCAACTCTGGGAGGGATTCTATGAAATAATTTTTTGGATCATCTGTGGCTTTCGTTTATCCATTCCCTGGCTCTCCTGTTAGTTCAACTGATTGAGAGTTGAGTGAATTGCTAAACTGTGACACAGGCCAAAGGAGTGGAATTCAAATGGCATTTCAAGCCTTCAGAAGAAATAGATATTGTGTCATCTATCCCAAGAAATGTCGTTCATAATGGATAGATACATGCTTGCAACATGGTGACTGTGGAGTTACAATTACAGTGTCAATCGGTCACTAGGTCCCTCAGCTGCCACGTGTTAACTGTGTGTATACAATACTCAGCCCCTGATAAGGAGGGAGTCTTCAGGTCTATATTCAGAATATATACTCTCTGGCAGAGTACACAATTGGATACCTCCCCCTGCCCTCATCCCATGAATCTGCTTGTACATCATCCAATCTCTTTTGGAGTTCAAAACCCAGAAATAGGTGCCCACATGTCAGAGGGGCTGATATAATGGATTCTTAGAGACCTCTGCAAGTCATCAAATCAAACTCCATGCCTTTATAGGTAATTTCAGGCAACAAGGAATAATAGCGATATTCATCTAGGTCTTTACAGTTTGCAAAGTGCTTTGCATGTATTTTCACATTTAAGTCTCATAACACCTCTGAGGTAGGTAGTATGCCTATTTTACAGATATGTAAACTGAAGTTTAGTGATTTGCCTATGGTCACATAGCTAGTAAGTGGGACAGGGTAAGGGACTGGTAAGGTTCAAATCCAAGTCTTCCTGCCTCCCAAACCTCATCCATGGTGCCATAGTGCCTGCTGGGAACCGAGCTCCATGTTGGCATTGAGGAGTGAAAGGGGTAGGGTAAACAAGTTTAAGACCTGGGCTCTGCCCTCAGGAATCTGGAAAAACAGAGCACATATGCACAGAAAACAGAAAACAACAATTCTGAACTATCTGGTTGTGAAAGAGGAGTTCAAAGACATAAGTGTGGACCAGAAGAGTCAGGGAAGGACTCTGATTAAGATGGCACCTTGAACTGGGCCAGTTCTGCATCCCAGTGATTGACAATGGCTGTCTTTATTCATTCTTCTTAATGAGGCCAAAGTCTTTTCCCCACTAAAGATCACTGAATTTTCTTGGAATCACAGAATGTGATGTATCTATATAACTTGAGAGATCATCTCACCCACACTTACCCTCTTGCAGATGAGGAGGCTGTGACCCACTGAGTTGAAGTCACTTACCCAGCTAATTAGAGACAGAGCCAGGATAATTACTCAGGGCTCCAGACTTTATATTTCTACCAGGTCATTCTGCCTTTTTCAGGAAGTCATTCTCTAAATAAGAAGTGTTCAAAAACAGCCCAGAATAACACCTCCCAAGGTTAAATTAGGCCTTGTGATTTTTTTCTTAGGGTTACATTTGTGGCAGATGAAAAATCTTATTTTTTGTTTCACTCAAGCTTTAGGGATTGGATTTGAAGGATACACACACTATTTTTAGTTTAAAGGATTACAGAATCAACTTTTCTCACCAATAAAATGGGGATAATACTTGCAATATGTATCACACAGAGTTGTTATGTTTCTAACAAAGCACTTTCTACTCAACAACAGTCTGTGAAGTAGGTAATTACTATTGTTCCATTTTCTACAAATGAGGAAACCGGAGCTTAGAAAGATCATTAGCTCCTATAAACTATAGTTATTAGCAAGCAGCAAAGCCAGGATTTGAACCCCAATCTTCAGCCTGCAAGTTCTTTTTATCATAACAAAATTTGCCTGCACTGTCCCCTTCTCCTTTTTCTGCCTTTTTACCTCCTTCCTACTTCCAATCAGGTAAACACATCCCTTCTCACGAACCTAATAAAACCTCAGGATCTCTTCCTTGATAATTTAAAGACATAAAGCCATGAAAGTGAAACAAAGAAGGAACAAAGAGGAGTAAATTTTATTTATTTGTTTATCTGTTTTTAAATTTAATTTAGTTTTAGTTTTCAACATGCACTTCCATAAGTTTTTGAGTTTTAAATTTTCTCCGCCCCTTCTCTCCTTCCTCCCCAAGACAATTTGATATAGGCTGTACATATACATTCTTATTAAACATATTTTCACATTTGTCATGATGTATAGAAGAATTAGAATGAATGGGAGGAACCATGAGAAAGAAAAACAGAACAAAAAAAGAACAGATAGTCTGCTTCCCTCTGCATTCAGACTCCATAGTTCTTTCTTTGGATGTGGATGGCATTTTCCATCATGAGTCTTTTGGAGTGATCTCAGATCCTTCGTTGCTAAGAAGAGCTAAGTCTGTCAAAGTCAGTCTTCACACAATGTGTGTGTACTGTGTACAGTGTTCTCCTGGTTCTGCTCACTTCACCCAACATGAATCATAAATTTAGAGCTGCAAGGGACCTTAGAATCCAAAACTTTTGTTTTTCAGATATGGAAACTGAGGTCCACAGGGGTGAAGTAGTCAAGCTTTAGGTCACATGGGTCACAAGTGGCAGATCTAGGGTTCAATTCAGGTCCTTTGACTGTAAATCTAGAGCTCTTTCTACTGGACCCCAAACACTTGGGTGTGCCCGTGTGTGTGTACATGTGTACACATGTGCATGTGTGTATACATGTGTGCATGTGTGAGATTGTGCCCTTTAGCAGTCTAGAAATTTATGACCCTTTCCCAGAATAATAAAATATATATGTTTACAAAGAAAACAAATGCTCCTAAAATACAATTATCAGGATACTAAAAATCCAAAACAGAACCCTCAAACCAAGGTTACAGACTTGTTGTAGTATAACCCTGATGGTAAGGCTAAGAACCCTTGATAGTGTAATCCCTGTAACATGAAGCTTACTGTCTTACTTCTCCCCATGATATGTGCATTTAAATGGAAGACAAAATACAGGAAAGCAGTATCTCTAATAGTGAAATCAAATGCTTGCCATAGTAGTGACAGAGCCTACAATCACACATATGACATGGTCTACTCTGTCCCTTCATAAAAAGATCAGCTTTGCGTCTGCTGTTAGAAGAGGGATCTAAGTTCCCACTGCCCCCATTCACAGATATATAGATACACCATTTCAAGAAAGTCCAAATGGAAGGGTAAAGGCTAAATTGCAGCCATTACATTTCTTTTAGGTCCGAGGGCCAGAGCCATGGGCAAGTGCACTGATATACTTAGGTGGTCCTGTCAACCCAGACTTCTCTTTGACAGATTTTATCCAGGAAGTTAGAAAGTTATGGAATAAGGAGAAGGGGACACTAAACCTGGGTTCTAGCTCTGGCTTTGCCACTGGTATGATCTTGGAAAAGTTGATCTCTAAGGTCCCATTCCAGCTTTAACATTTTGTGAATGTATGTGTCATTGACCAGGGGACAAGAAAGGGGAGCAAGTGTGGCATGTAGAGGTGTGTGTGTGAGTGAAGAAAGAGACAGGCAACAAACATGATAGAGTGAAAGAAGACTGACTGAGGAATCCTGATATCTGGGTCCTAATCCCAGCACTGCCCCTAACTTGCTAGGACACTTTTTATCGTCAAGAATCCTTTCTTGAAGTTCAATTACCCCCTGATGGGGTCATATGGTGAGCTATTTTCAACAAACATTTTAAGGGTGGATGATTTTATACATGTCTAGGGAGACCAGATCACCTTATAAGTGAAGTGTTAAGAGAGAAGATTGGTTGGCCTCATAGATAAATTTCACTGACTCAATTTTTCTTAGTTATGACCTTGACCTAAAAATCTCTAACTTTCCTAATTATCAAAAGTCTATCATTCATCACATCTAAAACTTTCTTGACCCCAGTTATTATTATGAGGCATTATATTCTTATTTCCCTTAGTTTACTCTCTAAACATAGAATCAGACTTCATTCAGCACCACCCCTAAACACACACACAGACACACACACACACAAAACCACCACCACCACCACCACCAAATCTTTCAAGTTGGATTATAGAGTGTTGAGGAAGGGAGAGTTGGCTAAATCTGCTTGTTTTTTCATTTCAGCTGAAAGGATGTCTGGAGACATGGACAAGCCCCTAATTTCCCATCAGTTTTTGGAGAGCAACCCCAATCTCCCAGAGCTTCCCAGCCAGGCCCAGACTGTGGGCATCCTGGGCAGTGGAGACTTTGCCCGTTCTTTGGCCACACGCCTGGTGGGCTCAGGCTTCGAGGTCATGGTTGGGAGCCGCAACCCAAAAAGAACAGCAGGGTTGTTTCCTGCTGCAGCCCAAGTAATCTCCCAAGCAGAGGCTGTGAGCACACCTGAAATAATCTTTGTGGCCATGTACCGGGAACACTATTCTACGCTCTGTAGACTGAGTGACCTGCTGGTGGACAAGATCCTTGTGGATGTGAGCAACAGCACAGAGCAAGAGCACCTCCAGCAGCGGGGGTCCAACGCTGAGCACCTTGCTTCCCTCTTTCCTGCCTGCACAGTTGTCAAGGCCTTCAATGTCATCTCTGCCTGGACCCTGCAGTCTGGCCCAAGAGATGGGAACAAACAGGTAGGTTTGTGTGAGAAAGAGAATTGAATGAGGTACTTCTGAAGGAGGGAAGGAGGAGAGAGAGGAGTAGCTTTCAGAGCCAAACACAGAAGTCTAAGTTAGAATGGCCACTAAACCAAGAGGTCGAAATGGTATAGTGATGGTATTTGGAGCTCAGGCTAGCGCAGAGAGGAGTTTCATGCAAAACAGCAGTGTGTTTGGTTGAAAAAGAAAATGGAAGCCCAGATACAAGCACAGGAATTTCTGTCAGTCATTCATACAAGTATTCATATGGTGCTTAATATGTGCACAGTTGTGTATCCTGCTATAAGGGATACAGAAATAAGAACGTTGGAAACAGTAGTCAAGAAACATTTATTAAGCATTTACTATGTGCCATGGATACAAATAAAAAAAACAAAACTGAAAACCAGTCCCTGTCCATGAGAAATTCCCAGTCTTAATAGAGAAGACAAGGCACACAAAAGAAAGCTAAAATCAGGGCAGGAGAGTCTCAGGGGAAGGTGCTCAATGATGGGGCATGATGGAGGGCTTAGAGAAGTCCTTTAAGAGTAGTGCAGCCAGGGGGGAGATGCAGTGTCTGTCCTGAGTCTTTTCCTTAGAGAGAGATTTGAGTGTTCATGGCTCTGCCCTCTGATCACAGAGGCAGAGGGTAGTGATGAGCTGTGAGAACCACGGCTGATTGGAACTGAGGCTTAGAGACTAGAATGCTCATGGTGTGTTTGGTGGAAAGTAAGCCCAATATAACTCAAAGGAAGTGTTCCTGTAGGAGAGTAATGAGGGGTCAAGCTTTTTAGGTAGGATGCTCTGCTGGAATCATTGACGTTATTTTATGTCTTTATTCTGAAAAGTAAGGCAGAGTTTGAACTTGATTTGATGGGCAGCAGGAAGCCAATGGAATTGATCTTCCCGGCACTGTACATAATTCAGAAAGGAAACCAAAAGTATAGAGTCCAAGTCCCAAGCAAGAAAGAAAGACACTTTCTATAGATAGTGGACTCCAGAAGCACTGTTGGCAAGCACCTGGGGCAGCGAAAGCGAGGGGAGAGGGAGGATAGAAGACACAGTATTCTTTCATGGACCTCTCAGCCATGGAAAAACCATTTGGGAAGATGTAATGTGTATGACTGATGAAGTAATAGAGCCCTATTCAAAACTAGTCCTAATTGCTAATGCCTATGCAACATTCTATATGGGGCAGCTAGGTGGCTTTAGTGAATAGGATGCCAGGTCTGGAGTCAAGAAGACTCATTCTCCTGAGTTCAGATCTGGCCTCAGACACTAGCTGGGTGACCCTGGACAAGTCACTTAATCCTGTTTGCCTCAGTTTCCTCATCTATAAAATGAGCTGGAGAAGGAAATGGCAAACCACTCTAGTGCCTATGCCAAGAAAATCCCAAATGAGGTCACAAACAGTCAAACACCAATGAAAAATGGCTTAACAACAACACCATGCAGCGAGTATTCTGAGCTTCTAGTTCCCCGGTTTAATTCCTAGTGATTAGGGATAGAATCCTTTACAGTCAATTCAAGTCCCCACACATTTAGTAAGTACCTACTATGTTCCAGGCACTGTGCGAAGCACTGGGGATACGAGCAAAAAATGACAGTCCTTGACTTCAAGGAACTAATTCTAATGACAGAAGATAAGACATAAAAGCAAACTGAAAAGGAAGGGGGGAGATGGGGAGAAGGGGAATGTTGGTGAAGTCTAGAGACATATGAGGCCTGATCTGCACCCTGCCTCCAAAGGGTGGTTCTGAGAGGAGAAGGAGCCCATGGAGGTGGAGGGAGAAGACAGCTGAAGCCTGCTGGCAAGTGAAGAAGGCTCTACTGTGTAGCCAGAGGCCAGGAAGCAGCATGGTATGCAGGAAAGGAAAAGTGCTAGTCTTAGACTCAGGAAAACAGTATTCCAGTCCTGCCTCTGCCACTAACTCACTCTATGGTTTTTAACCTCTCAATCCTTAAAATGAGAGTAGTAATACCTGAGGTCATTAATGAATGTTGATGCCCTTTGCATTAAGTTTTGTTCAAATGTAAGTGATTATCCCCAAGGTTCTCCCCTCTAAAGAATGCCGTCACCATGGGGGTGAAAGCGCACACCTGTCACAGCTAGAAAGTAGCAGGGGTTGGCAGGCTGGACCAGATTCCTCAACTGAACTAAGTGATCTCTAAGATCCCTCCCAGCTCTAACTTTTTATGATCCTATGACCCTTTTATGAGCTTTTTTCCCTGTTATTAATTTTCCTTCAGGTGCTAATCTCTGGAGATCAGCAGGAAGCCAAACGTAAGGTCTCAGAGATAGCCCAAGCCATGGGCTTCAGTCCAGTAGACATGGGGTCACTGGTGTCTGCCAGGGAGATTGAGGCCATCCCTTTGCGGCTCCTCCCCGAATGGAAGATTCCAACCATCTTGGCCCTGGGCCTCTTCATCTGCTTCTACACCTATAACTTCATCCGGGATGTGTTACATCCATATATCCAAGAGCACAAGAACCGCTTCTATAAACTCCCTGTCTCCCTGGTCAATACCACATTGCCCTGTGTGGCTTATGTCATGTTGTCATTGGTATATCTACCTGGTGTCCTAGCCGCCATCCTGCAGCTCCACCGGGGCACCAAATACCGCCGATTTCCTGACTGGCTTGACCACTGGCTCCAGCACCGCAAACAGATTGGCCTCATCAGTTTCTTCTGTGCCTCTCTGCATGCTGTCTACAGCTTCTGCCTGCCCCTGCGCCGTTCTCACCGCTACCAGATTATTAATGATGCTGTCAAGCAGGTATTCTCTCCTTGACACCTAGGAAACCCAGAATGCCATATAACATCTTTGGGAGTGGGGTCAGATAAATATCTCGACCTAAAAACCAGAAACCTCCTTGGTTTCTTAAGTCCTGGGATGTTTATTTCTGGGCCAGAGCTCTTGAAGTGTTATATGGGGGGAAAAGAAAAACAGAACACTAAATGTAGAATCAGGAGAACTATATTCTAGCACCAGTCCTATTCCTAACCGGCTATTTGACCTTAGACAAATCATTTCCCTATTCTGGGCTTCAGTTTCCTTGTCTGTAAAAAAAATAAGGATTGGATTGGATTGGATTTTCTCTAAGGATCTTTTCAGCCCTAGCATTCTAGGCATTAAATAATGACTCATCATCATCATCATTTTTCATTGAAATTTTACCTCTTTGTTGTATGTATTCAATGGCACAGCACTGCTCTCAAATTCTTAAATGGCCCAACACTGCTTTGTGCAGCCATGGCTACAAGTAAGCTCATGCATTTGACTCCATTTCTCTTCTCATTCCCCGAAAATCCCTCTATGAGGATTTGGGTTACGTTGTACAGTAACTGAGCAAAAGCTGCCCAGACCTTTAGAGGTACCCTTCTATAGGATATGGGACATTCATTCTGTTGAGAGACAGCATGGAATAATGGATATAGGGCCAACCTTGGAGTCAGAAAGACTGGGGTTCACAGCCTATTTGACATATATTGGCTGTATGACCATTGGCAAGTCACTTAATTTCTCAGGGCCTCCAGCAACTACCTCAGGGTAAGTCTGCACCAGTGGAAGGAGATTACAGATTGGAATTTGATACCAGTAAGATTCTAGATTCAAACCCGTGAATTCCCCCAAAACAAGAGGCAGCATAGTAAATAAGGAAAACCTCTGGATTGGATGTCAGGAGCCCTGAATTCTAGTGCAGGTGACATGATCTATGGTGATCATATTTTCCCTACTTACTTGGCAGAATTGTTTTGATGATCAAATGAAATCATGTGTGTGAAAATGATTTTAAAAGCATCAACCCTAACAGAATCACAGAATTTGGTGTTGGAAAGGACCTCAGCAACATCTGGTCTGATTCACATCTGAAAGACATCCCTACTGTAATATATTTGTCAGGTGGTCAGAATCACAATTATAGAACTAGAAGGGATCTTTAAAAGCCATCTAGTCCAACCCTTTCCTTTTACAAATAAGGAAAGTGAGGCTTAGGGAAATGAAATGACTTGCCCAAGGTCATACAGCAAATAGCAGAGGTGGAATTTAAATTCGGGTCTCCCAATGAAGCCCATGCTTAAAAACCTCCACAGACTTGACCTCAGTAGGCAGCCCTTTTGGTTCTAATTTTTAGGAAATTTTTCCTGATTCAAGACTAAATTTGCCTCCTTTCAACTTTTACCCCTAGCTCCTGGTTCTGCCAAAGGAAATCCAACAGAACAAGTCTGATACCTCTTCCTTATGATAACAGCTCTACAAATACCTGCAGAAAGTTATTGTGTCTTCCATGAGTCTTCTCACCAAGCTAAACATCCCCTGTTCCTTCAGTTGATCCTTATACAACAAATATTGTATGTGAAACACACTATACAAGTATGAGATATTATTATCTCTTTAATATCTTACACAATATTCAACCCCATATCTTCTACCTGGGAAGATTAGGTCTTGTGAAAGCTGGTCTCTAGCCCACAACACTGGCTGCCAAAACATCCACCTCCCACTCCCAAACCTGAGCAGAGGTTTGGACTTTGTCTTCCTTGCCCCTAGATGGCAGGACAGAGCAGCCCTAATGACTAGTCTTCACTTAGGGTGCTCCTACAGGGCTCTGCTTCTCAAATTTCACCTGTATAGAGGTGTTGGAGGGTCAGAGAGCACACAGCATAGGATTTATCTTTTAGCCCTCTGCCAATAACTTTGGTCATAGATGCCAGTGCGTGGGATGTTATAAGTTCACTAAGGTATTACAGGAGTGGGGAAGATACCACAATCCATGCTGAACCTTATAGCTTTCCTATCCAGACCCACTGTGGTTTGTTTTCACTTGCCCTTCCTTACCTGCTCTGCATGTGTGGGACAAAGTTAGCAAGTGGGAGCAAACCCACTCTAACCACTCTGAATCCACCAAATTGATAGAAATTCTGAGACCAAACCCTAGAGGTACAGAAAACCTCTGCATTTCATTTGCTTACCTGCTTCCTAATGCAAACAAATTTTGAGCACAAAATCAAGGAAGATACTTTCCCTTATACCATGCCTCTTCCCCCAGTAGAAACCCTTTTTGGGTTATTTTTTTTTTCAGTGCTCTGAAGTGGGAACCATTTTACCGGTAGACATTTTTCTAAGGAAGAAAATACTTGGTTTTAGGTTTGACAAAAGATCAAACTGCTATGGGGTTGGTGAGGAGAGAAAAGAGAAGTAGTTGGCATTTTCTGATTTTACCCCTCTTCCCCAGGGATTCTTAATTTAAATTTTGTGTCTTGGACCCCTTTGACTTTCTACTAAAACCTACGTATTCTTTCTCAAATAATGTTTTTAAATGCATAAAATACATAGGATTAAAAAACAACTAAACTCAGATACAGATATTAAAATATTTAAAAACAATATCAAATTTGTGGATGCCAGGTTAAGAACACCTTGCCCATATACCATCTACCATTCTGACTTGTTTCACACCTACCCTCTCTAGGCTCCTGATACATACCATAGTGCACTTCCAGCCCCATGAGAAAAACTACCCATGTACGTAGAGGAACATACTGGGCCTTTAAAAAAAATTATTATTTTGTTATTCTGAACTTAAAGTAGAATAGAAAAAGAGAGTATTACACCTGAAATTGCAGATCCATTATGTACAAGTTGCTATTCCTTTCAAATATACCCCAAAGTTATCAGAAGTTCCTTTTTGTTTCTTCCTTCCCTTCCTATTCCCCACCCTAGAGTTGGCTACCACTAGACACAAACATGTATGTATACACACACATATACATATACATATACGTATGTCAGTTCTTTCTCTAGATAATAGGCCTTTTTTATGCATTTAAGTCAATTAAAGTCTTGAACTAGGAAAAGAAGTCAAAAGGAGACATTTTACCTTTCACTCCTTTGCAAATCATCTCTTCCCACCAGATCCATATATGCCACCCAAACAATTTTTTTATTCTAAACATAAAACCATTTCTGAAGAAATGGAGTTATGCTAGGAGTGCTAGATTCTAATTAACTTTGCTGTTTAATGACTTTTTACTTCTGGAAGTAACCATGTTCCTTACTAAAATTGTGGGAGGAAGGAAGGAGACAGCTAAAAGCTCAAAGATTAATGAAGGTGACTGGTTGACTGGGACTCAGATTCTCATATGCATCTTCCCTTTTTGCCCACCCCAGTTCTTCCTTTTAAAGTGAAACTATCAACAGAGAGAAAAAAAAGGGAAATTGCACATGTGAATGTATGTATACCTTAGTCAAAGCTCTAGCTTTCAACATCAGCTGGGTAGTTTTAATATTACCCAGTTATGATTGCCTCCTAGACCTAGACAAAAATTTCAACATGGATTTAATTAGTATCATTAAAGTCCAGTAGATGTTAGCATGTTAAGTGTGGATAACACCTCCCTGTGTTTAAGGAGAAAATTGGCACTATTCTTTGTGAGAAGTAGCATTTGCTACACACCTTCCTAGCTAATGTTGATTTTTTTTTTTTAACAATTGCACATGTATACCATTAGAATTTAGGACTGGATAGGATATTTGAGATAATTCGCCCAATATCAGCAAATAAGGAAACTGAAACCCACAGAGTGAAAAATGTCTTGTCCAAGGTCACACAGCTAGTTAGTGGCAGAACTGGGACTAGAATCTAGAACTCCTAACTCCTGACTCTGTAAACTTTTACATGTTTAAAGGGACTTACAGCTGATGGGAATGATTATCTGCATATACAGATGTGAAAGAACTGATAGACTCCCCTGGCATATCCATAATTTCCTTTGGCTTGCAACAACAGGTTCTATCTGTCACTCCCAGCCATCCTAGAGCTACAGTTGGGAGAAGTATCCTCTCCTTCTCCCACTGCCGGTAATCCATATTATTTATTTGGAGCCATAAGGGTCTTAAGAGGTCATCTAGTTCAACCCATTCAAGATGACCACCATACTGGTCTGTCAGAACAACCTGAAGGTGTGTAAACTGTTACACTGAAAGCATTTGCAAAACATTGAATGTTTTTTTTTTTAAATCACAGAGTTACAGTGGTTTTCCAGAAGTCATAGCATCTAATCACTTCTACCCTTACATTTTCCTAAATCCAAAAGAACAGTTCAGATTCTATCTCTACTCCAGTTAATCCTATTTGGAAAGATCTCCAAGGAAGAACAGTTCACATGTCTTCTAAGTGGTTAACTGACTTAGTCTTCATTATGTGTGTTCTAAGTTCTGTGTCTGTGCCACCCTCTCACCCCACCCCTCCCTTTGATGGCCTTTGAAGCCCACTTACTTCTAGGACCTGAATGAGAAACTGGATGTTAGTCACACTATCTACCCTCAGCTGTTGATGACAGTATATATTTCTTGATTTTATTTTTGTCTGTGATAGGTCTTGGCAAACAAGAGCAATATATGGAATGAAGAGGAAGTCTGGAGACTGGAGATTTATGTCTCACTGGGTATCCTGGCCCTAGGCATTCTGTCACTGCTGGCCATCACCTCACTGCCTTCTATCTCAAATTCTCTCAACTGGAGAGAGTTCAGTTTTGTTCAGGTAAAAGAAACTCAGTTATTTCCTAGAAAGTGTAGACCTAGACTGTATAGTCTAAGCTCTTGTCTCTGATTGCCAAAAACACATCTGTATTTTTGATATAACTGTGTTCTTTGATATAACTCAATTTTCCTAGTCTGTAAGGATGAGCTAGCAAATGGCAGCCAAGCAGCACAGTGGACAGAACCCTGGGCCTGGAGTCAGGAAAACTAGAGTTCAAATCCCGCCTCAGACAACTTGCTAGGTATGTGATCTTGGGCAAGTTACTTAACCTCTTTCAGTCTCAGTTTCTTCAACTATAAAGTTGGAATATTGTCTACCTCCTAGGATTGTTGTGAGGATCAAATGAGATAATATTTGTAGAGCAATTAGCACTGTGCAGTTGTTGACTTCATAAATTACATCCCTCTAACTTATTTACCATTTCTGTGGCATTTCTTTGGCAACCTTGCAAAAACTATGGACCCCTCCTAAGAATCATATTTTAAATGGATAAAATGAAATACACAGGATTAGAATGAAAAGCAATTATTTTAAGATACCAATTATCAAAAAAAACTTTAAACAAATTCAGAGATTCTAGGCTATAAAATCCCCTGTTCTTACTAATTAGAATATATGATTAATAAGAGCATCCTGTTCTCCAGCAAAATTTGATAAATGGGAACTACACTGTGATAATATGGCATGATTTGATAAATGGGAACTACACTGTGATAATATGGAGTAGAATTGTTTCTGCTGTAAGGGATGTGGCAGACTACAATTCTACAAAGTACTGTGAACAGCTCAAAGGGAAGGAATGGCAAAGTCATAGGGACCAAAAACCAGATGGGAAGACAAGACAAATGTAAATATGCAATAATTTGTGAAAAAATACAACATTATGAATGATAGTATTACATACTTATAGAATATAATGCTTGATGCTCTATGTAGCCATTATGGAAAGAATTGTATTTCACCCGAAATTCTTTGGAGTCATAGCTACATACTCTCAAATAGGGTTTAGGAGCATGAAGAAATGCCACTATTAGTGTTTTAACAATATCCATGAAACCAGCCTATACTTTATAGGAAAAATCACTTCATAATGAGATCCTTAGAGCACCCACCCCAATTAACATATTCACACCTTATCTATAACCTTACCTTCTCTTCAAAGTATGGTTGAAGACACCCCCTACTCCTGCCTTCCTCCAAGGTGCCCCTGCTATTCAGCCCACACTAATCCCTTTTTTCCCAAACTCCTATGAAACATTATGCACCATCATTAGAACATTATTTCTATACTGTCTTAGTTCCTAGTGGTCTACACTGCACGATTAGAACCTTGCACATGCTGCCCCTTGTATGTTGGCTGAAGCTCTTTTGGTCACTGTTGTGGCAACTATGTCACACAGGTTTTTGGAAGAAATAGTGACAATGAGTCTGTCATTACTTGTATCCATTTGTCACTTTTCAAAGTCAACAGCTTGTTGTTACGACTGCACAGAATTTTTCTTGCACTGTGGAACATTAAGGAGAACACTGGATTTGGAGCCAGATGATTTAGATTCAAATTTTAGCTCTATCACTTACTGCCATTGTGTCCTTGGCCAAGTTGTTAGCTTCTCTGGACTTCAGGTTCCACATCTGTATGTAACATGAAGGGTTGGAGAAAATGACTTCCAATGTCACTTCCTGTTGGTCTCTAAATCTTGGATCCTGTCATTTAGCATTGATCTTGACCTTTGCTCTAACAAGTCACTGGTCACCTTGTACACAGAGAGCTTATTTAGGAATGACACTCATGTTAGTGACATGATTCTGACTGATAAAGGGCCCAATTTAAATTTTTAAATGTTTATCACTCATAATGCCTAGTGTGAAGCTTCTGAGTACTCTAGAGAGAGGCCAATTTGGTCTCTTGTTAATCTCAAACTATATTTTCTGGCATATTTTTCATTGTCCTCTCCTATGTAAGATCAGATTCATGTACCAGGGGCAGAGTTCACGTTCTGAGGTATAGAGGATTGAGAAGGATGGCCAGATTACAGGAGACTGTGGTTTCTTTATGAGAATGATCTACACACATATTGAAGGTATATCTAATGAAAATGAAAAGAATTGAATGAATGAAAAAGCATTTATTAATTTGTCAGGTCGAAGTAATAGTTTCAGAGTATATGTAGACTTGGTTTAAAGGATCCTGTCAAATCCATCATTAAATTTCTTTACCTCTTCATCTTAAGGAACAAACCTTGATTTGTAACCTATAAGCTATCTCTGTGATAGTATTTTTACTTATAATTATGAAGCCTGCATAGCAAGATGATCTGAAACTAATATTTCTTTTTATGTAGGGGCACATGACTTCACCAGCTTTTATTCAGTTCTCCAAGGAAAATATGGAAACTATACTTTCATTTAATGATAAGTGTCTTGTGTTTTTTGATATCATTTTTAATGACAATATCAAGTAGTTTAATTTCTCCAGATCAAATTTGCTGGTTACTGAACAGAGCTCTTGCACTAGGAATACTAATAGTTAAATTAATATTTATAGATGATCTGAAAGTTGTCTTTGTTAGCACCCTTTGCCCCCTTTCTCATTACTTCACCACCATCACTGCAAAGCAGATGGGGATTATATAGCATTGAAGGCTATTTTGTACTTTCCTTTGTTTCATGGGTTGTCACAGCCAAAGAATTCATCACCAGTTGGGTAAACATCTGGTAATAAGCCTCTCTGCACTTACCTAGACAGGTCCTTGGATCACAGGTGGTCTCTTGCCAGGACCAGACTCAGAGCCTTTCTAACGTGGAAAAACTTGGCAGAGCTTATGCTTCCCTTACACAGCTTTCAAGAATTCAGGGTCACCTCTATACCACCATGAGGCTTCTGAGTAGAAATCTTGTTCAGGTCATAAACTGGCTCAGCCAGCAAACCCTTGCTAACTTTGCTAAATGGAAAGACATGGGAAATTGAATACAAGTACAATTGCAAAACATTATGATGCAAAAGGTGGATGGGTACACAGTACTGCCTCACTGAGGAGCGGAGGGGAGAAAAGAGTCTACAGATAGGGTTGATACCTTTAAAAGAGGGAGGGCAACAAATAGACTTAATGAGAGATTTATCATAATTTCTGCCATTACCTATCCTTATCATCAGTGAGAGTAAAATGATCACCTTTAATATAGAAGTGATACCTGAGTTATCTAACAGGTTTACAGAGATTTTATACAGATGATCTCATCTGAGCCTTACAATAGCCCTGTAGGATAGTTTACAATATGAAAAAACAGAAACTCAGAAAATTGAAGTGATTTGCCTGGGATCACATGGTTAGCCTCAGAGGCAGGCTTCAAACTCAGTTCTCTCTTGATTCCAAGTCCAGTGGTCTTTCTACTACAAAATGCTGGCATTCTGGTAGAAATAGGACAAAAACTTAACCAGGTAAATGTATGAGTATAACTCTGGCCAAAGTATTGAAACCCCTTGTGGGGCCTCGGGTTTTTCATTTATAAAACAAAAAAAGTTAAAAAAGATGATCTCTAAGATCCCTTCTAGCCCTAAGAATTGATGTCTCTAAATGTTTAAATGGAGGAACACTACTGGCCTAGGAACCTGATGCCCTGGAATGCAGTTCTACCTACTGCTTATAAGCTGTGGGATCAAGAGTGACTTTTGTACCTACAAAATGGGAGCAGTAATATGTATAGCACTGAATTCCAACACCACAGTGCCAGACTGCAACGTAAGGAAATAGAAATGACACCTATAAAAGTGAAGTCAGGAATGCAAGACCTAACCAAGTACAGAAAGGAAAAAATCGTTAGAGTGACAATTTGGGAGAAGGAGAACAAGCATTTATATATTGCCTGCTGGGTGCCGGACAATATACTCAGCACTTTTCAAATGTTATCTCATTTGATCCTCACAACTAGAATGGGAGGTAGATAATAGCATTATCTCCATTTTATAGTTGAAGAAACGAAGAGAGGCAGAGGTGAAGTGACTTTCCCAGGGTCACACAGCTGGTAAGTGCCTGAAGACAGATTTGAACCTAGGTTTTCCTGACTCCAGGCCCAGGGTTCTATCCACTCTGCCTCCGAAGGCACAAGGAATCCGTTCTAAAATATGTACATCTAAGAGAGGAAGATACCAAAATAGTGGAAAAATAATCGGTTCAATTCTATAAATATGTACCTGCTATGTAGAAGGTAGTGAGCTAGGCACTGAAGATACAAAGAAAAAAAATGTAATAGTCCCTGCCCTTAATGAGCAATTCTACCGGGGCAATAATTTTTCCTCAGAAAAGGCAACAGAGAAGACACCAGGAATTACCAAATATATGAATATTCTTCTTGTCTATAAAATCTTTATGAGAGAGAGACAGAGAATGTATTAATCTAGGCACTATACTGAGTCCTGGGTATACAATACAAGCAAACAAGACAGTCCTTACCTGCTAAACAGCAAAGACAACCCATGAAGGAGATCTAGAAGGGAAGGATATTGGTGGAAGATATTGTGGTTTGTCTAGTTTGGAAATGGCTAGAAAGTGAGGTGAAGATCTGGTTCTGAGCAAGATTGGGTTTACTTCTCAAATACCAGGGGCCAAGTTCAGTTTCTGGGTCATAGGAGGATAAGGAGGATGGAGTACAGGAGGCATGGCTTGGAATTCTTTATGAGAATGATCTATATATTTACATAATGATCTATATATGAGAATGATCAACATATACATTGAGGGTATATGTAATGAAAATGAATGAATTAAACAGCATTTGTTAAGTACTTAATATGTGCCAGCCACTATACATAAAATCTAAAAGGTAGAGGAATTCCCTACAGATGGTGATGTCCTCCAGATGCTTCAATTCATAATTGACATTGTGCTTATTACATGAAGTCCCCTTATGTGGGCCCCTCAAATGATCCATGGTCATTCCAAAGAAATCGGCCTAACAATCTAACAAGTGGATGAAGCAAGCACATTGTCCAAATTATTATGTGCAGTTGGGTGAACAGCCCATTGACTTGGCCTGTCATCACATAAATTTTAGACAGACACTGCAGGTGGACAATGAGCTAATAAGCCCAGGTTTAAGTGGGAGAAGAGTATTGATAAAACATAGTGCTTTCAGTGACTTCAAACTATTCCTTGACATAGAAATTTATACTTTTTAATAAAAATATTCTCCCTGGGTTTTGAATCACCTCATAAGTTTAATTACTAATGATAACATGTATACAAGAAATGGCACTATCATCCCAAAACTATTTTTAAAAAAAAGAGGTGCTCTAGTCTCACTAGGAGGAACAAAGCATAACAAATAAATGGTGCCATAGGAGTACCCACAAAATGTTAGAAGACTTAAAGGAAGGTCTGCAGCACATTGGGTAGATGATCTGTGGTAGATTTATGCCAGGGAGGTACATGAATCATACGGGATTTCAACTTGCACTGTTACAGGTAAGCCTTCTATCTATGAGGTCCATCAAAAGGATGCTGCCCTATTCTCCAGTTATCTATGACATAAAGCACTTATAGTTTATATAAGAGCTTTCCTCAACAACTCTGTGAAATAAGGAGTACGAGTATTATTATCCCCATTTCACAAATGAGAAAACTCTGGCTCACAGAAATTAGATAACTTGCCCAAGACCACATAGCCACCAAATAGTGAAAACAGCATTCGAATCCAGATCCCTTTACTTGTCCAATGCTCTTCCTATTACCTCACATAGTACCTTATTACAACAGCATTAAATATTGGTTTCAAATACTATATTGTTCTCTAATTGTTTCATTTGTTTCAGCATAGATTGTCTCTCTGCCTAGACCGTGAGATTCCTTTGGCAGGGACTCTCTTTCTTTGGATGGCGCCCAAAATGTACTTTTCCAGGAATCAAATCTCATATCATGTCATAGCAGGCCTGCAGTGCCACCACAAATAGAATCATCATCATGGTCAACAAATGTTGGTTGGTTACCTACTAGGCTGTAGGCGGACCCAAGAGTAACCAAGTTAGTATTCTAATAGAATCAAAATAAGCAGTCCCTAGTTAATGACTCTTAATAATAAAATTAATTCAGTGATTTAAAATGATTTCTACAACTCCTCAACTTTTATACATCAGGAAAACAACTTGCCTCCTCCAGCACAGAATCTCTAGAGAGGTTCTGAAAGCTATGACATCTGCCAGTTTAAAAACTGAGGAAAGAAAGGAATTTTATTTATCTACCACTAATCCTTCTCTCTCAGACCTGACTCCAGGATTTTTCTGTTTGAGACCACAGTATCCCATGGTGCATGATTTATCCACAATTAAAATAGACGGCAGGTTCCTCCTCAAACAGAAAGTTGTTCCTCTAAGCAGGAATAGATTACATATCGTGGACTGGTGCTGCTGAAGAAAGCCGGAGGATTTGATTCTGTTAGCAACAACCGGCTGCGGCTTCCAAGTTCTGCCACATTGTACTCTACATATTGAAAAGGAAGGATAATAAAATTTCAACACTGCAGCAGGGAGAGACATTTTTGTAAGAACTGGGACTAAAAGTGTACCTTTTATTTTTAGAAACAAAAAATGAATGTCCTTCCTCTGCTGAATGTTGATCTGGGATACAGGATCTGTGAATAAGCCTCTGGGTGCTCCCAAATCACATATTGTTGTTAACCAAGAGCTAAACAAGTTGATTTGAGTTTCAATTCCACTTTGTTTTCCCTGCCCATCCAGTGGTGCCATATAACACAATAAAATGTCCAAAAAGGGAGAAAAAGCAAATCCTTTAAATCTAAAGCATCTTTTACCTTTGCAAAGGAGTTTCCTCATATCTTCCCACAAAATTAGGCATTCTTGACAATTGGAGTCAGGCAGACCTGACTTCAGATCACAATCTAGACAACTTATTAGCTGTGTGACATTTTTTGTTCAGTCATGTCTGACTCTTTGTGACCTCATTTGGGGTTTTCTTGATAAAGATACAGAAGTGGTTTGCCATTTCCTTCTGATGAGGAAACTGAGGTAAATAGGGTTTTAAAGTGATTTGGCCAGGGTCATACAGCTAATAAGTGTCATAGGCTGTTGAGTTCAAACTCAAGAAGATAAGTCTTCCTGACTGCAGACTCAGTGCTTTATCCACTACACCACCTAGCTGCCCATGGCTCTTAAGTTTAAATTTGACCATCTCTGCGCCTGTCTTATCTATAAAATAAGGGGTCTGGACTTGATGGCCTCTGAGGAGTTAGTTCCCTCTCAGCTTCATATTTTATAATTCTCAGTTGCTACAGTGTCTCAGAAGAAACTGAGGTGCAAAGAAAAAGCAATTTGTCAAAAGGTTATGTTTAATATAAGTACCAGAGACAAACATTCTGTCTCTGAAACCAGCGTTCTTTCCACTATGCTAACTACATAAATATCTTATTTTCTATTCCATAAGCATTGTCTGAGACCTGCTACATTACATGCCAGGTGTTATGCTAGGCATTGGTGGGATAAACACAAAAACGAAGCAGTCTCTTCCCTTAATGAGCATGTGTTCTAAAGGGGAAACCATGTACATGGGTATTGTAAGTGCACACACACATATATAGAGTAAAACAAGGGGACTTTGGCGGGGAGGGGCAGAACAAAGAGGACAAAACAATTAAGGAAGGCCTCCTGCAGGAGGTGGCACCAAAGGTGTGCTGTGAAGGAAGCAAAATTTTTGCAGATGAAGGAAAATGGCTGATATCCATCAGTAATAAAAATCCAGACAGCTATCAAATGGTTTTTTTTTTTACCTGACAACTTTGTATTCTTTAGGAACTATTAAAATGTCAAAACATTGGGTTAAATTGAGATGCTCTGTACTTATACTTACCCTTTTGTTCCCAGGGCTATTTGACCTTTAATTAGACCTTTAATTTAAATAAAATGAACTAGAGGAGAATCAGAATCTGAGGCAAGAATGAATCAAACAAGACTAAACAAATTTATAAGATAAAAAAATGACTGAAGTCTAAAAAGATCAAATGTATTCCCAAACTGTAGGATCCTGAAATTACAAATTTCTGCCTCATGACCAGAAAGAGAAGTAGTTTAAACAGGAGGACAACATATATGTCCCAGCCCCTGTGACACAGAAACCGTGTCAGGGTTTTGCTGTGGTCACCTCCTCAAAGTTCAAGGAGTTCCCACTGACCTTCACCCTTTGCAGCCACCAGCCTTCAATGATGGCAGATAATGACCATAAACCCAAGAGTTTTGGGGCGTTTTTTGAACAAATTGTCCCAAGGATTAGAGTAGCTGAGTGTCAGCTCAATTGCCCAGGTGTTTCTTTTTTTGGTAACAAACTTGATAAAAATAGCCTGAGTATGATAGTGTTATTGTCTTACAGCACACCTCCTCTTCTCTCAGTCTCCTTTGGCTATTTTAGTATTGTTTTTGCCTTGTTACAGGGAAGGAAACAAACCCCCAAAAAATAAGATCTGGAGAAACAAATTACCCAGGCTTTATGCTGGGATTTAAAAGTCAAGAGACTACCTTCACTAATCTAGGATATTATTACATCCTGAGCCAGGAACACTTCCTAGTCACGCACTTTCCATGAAGAATTAGCAACAAACCCATGTTTCACTGTGGGATCTCCATCTGAGAGCTCATAGTAAACACCTGATACATGAACTAAGAGGACCTGATTGCTACTAGTAGACAGTTTTTCTCCATACTTTTTCATTTTAC
Organism: Notamacropus eugenii; assembly: GCF_028372415.1. NCBI lineage: Eukaryota > Metazoa > Chordata > Mammalia > Diprotodontia > Macropodidae > Notamacropus > Notamacropus eugenii. The sequence continues at coordinate 308,887,345 of NC_092876.1, forward strand.
AAATGAGGCTACATCTAATATTTACAAAGCACATTAAGGTTTGCAAAGCACTTGTATTTAGTATCTTATTTGGATCTAACAACAACCTTGTGAAGTAGAGGCTGTTATCACTATTTTACAAATGGCAAGTGAGGTTGTAACTCGTCCATTGTCTGAGGAAGGATTTGAACTCGAGCCTTCCTGACTTCAGGGCCAGGACACCCTCTACTGCATTACCTAGCCTTCTAGATAATGGTTATCTTGACTATTGGATCCCTGAAATGGGAAAGGGTTAGCAGTTAGAGACTTTTAATTTATTATGTCACCCAGACAAAGGCTCCCCGAAATCCACCCCTTTGTATATAATAGTTTTAGATTTGTTTTTCCCCTAATGCCAAATAAGCTAAGACTTTGATCTACTTCTCAGGGACTGAGAATGTTTTTTATAGTAAGCATCACTTTTCACTTGGGGCCAAAATGTTTCTTTTGATAACATCTCACAATTATAATTATGTCAGTAGAAGATTTGCTTTCCTGTGCAAAAAAAAAAGTTTTAAAAGCAACCTTCAGTAATCATGTCTCATTCGGTGAGATACACCCACACTAGCAGTTATGTTGGGTAGCTGGAAGGTCCTTCTAGACCTTCTAGAATGAACTAGATGAGAATCAGAATATGAGTCAAAAATGAGTCAAACAAGATTAAACGGAAGTTTACAAGGTAAAAAATGACTAATTTCTAAAAAGATCAAAGTATTCCCAAACATTACAATCCTGAAATTACAAATTCTGCCTCATGTGATATAGCTGTTTATGACATTTTAAATTAAATACTGGGGGTATTTGGGAGAACATTTTGGCTTGCATCCTACTATATGTTATTATTCTTTCATGTTTCATATGCTGCAGTACCACCACATGCTTCCATGCCATAGCTTATACTTTCAAAAACTCATTCACAAAAATTACCTCACTCGATCCTCACCAGTACCCCCATGAGGTAGGTAGGACAGATGTCATCCTCATTTTACACTTGGAAATACCGTCTAGAAGTTTAGACAAGATCTAGAGAGGTAAAGCAACTTGTTCAAGGTCATAATTATTCTCAGCAATAAAACTAGAACCCAGGTCTCTTAGGCCACTGATCTTTGCACTGATCACACAGACTTATTATAGGGACTAGTAGGGTGGATACCTGGCTTTATAAAAGCAACATATAACAATATTTCCCTGAAAATTTTAACTTTATAATGCTTCTCTTCACTGTTAGAATAAACGAGTCTACATTCTCTGACCGTACTGTAAATCAATTCTGGGGTAAGGAGAGGATGAAGCACTGAAAGATGGACCCATAAACAGGCTAGGCCATAGAAGGATATAAAACTAAACAGAATAGTCATTCATATACTGCATCACTGCAAAGGTTAGAAGCATTTGAAATGGAAATTTCCAACTATCTGACGTGTTTTCTTTTATTTCCCACCAGTCCACCCTGGGCTTCCTGGCCCTGGTGATCACTACCTTTCACACGCTCACCTATGGCTGGACCCGGGCCTTTGAAGAGAGCCGCTACAAGTTTTATTTACCTCCCACCTTTACACTTACACTGCTTGTGCCGTGTGTGGTTATCCTGGCCAAAGGGCTGTTTCTCTTGCCTTGTCTTCGCTGTCGACTGGCACGGATCAGAAGAGGTTGGGAGAAGGAAGCTACAGTCAAGTTTGTGTTGCCTACTGACTACCCTAATACTGAAAAAACAAGTCACGTGTAAATTGTGTGTTCTCTGTGGGACATATGTGTGATACTTAATGCACTATCAATACCTTAGGGCTTTTTTTCTTAATTGTGCAATTTGATATAATTGTGGATAAATATGAATATTTGTTGATAAGTTCTGAATTCCTGGGAAGCTACTTTATGCAGTAATATTCAAGATATGCATATATATGTATATATAGAATTTATTAGAATTATCATGTTTAGCAAAAAAAAAAAAAGTAAAGCCACAGAGATGTTAATATCTAGCTTTAAAAATTCCAGATGCTAGCAGAACAGATCACAATACTCTTATGACCACATCTGCAGAAAAGTACAAATGTAGGCATATTTTTTTTCTCCCACAGGCAGGAAGGTAAAATGTATATACACATTTATTGCTCTGACAAATGTGTTTTATTCTCTCCCCTTCTCCCAAAGGCTTTACCAGAATTGAGTCATTAAAATAACATATGCCTAAAGCACAGTTAAAACGGTATTGTTAGCAGAAGTTCTCCCTGGTATGGCTTCAAATATGTAGTGTAAAAATTATAAGGCAGTTAATGAATGTCTCAGAATGCAACTTTCCAGGTTCATGCAGCAACAGCCATCAGGTAGAAGTGCTACTGACTCTTCATGGCCCACTCCCCAGAAGGTGGTCCCCAGCTAATAAAGGGATGCTGACAGGAGATGACTGTGGGTGAACAGGAGGGAACAGAAACATCACCCATTGCTCCAGGGGGTTTTGGGACTGGAGCTATTCTACCTGATCCTTCCCCTAGCTGGGGAAGATTTCTTTCTGAAAGTCAGAAATGACCACTGGCAACTGAAAATTGATTATCCTGCAGAAGTGTGGAGTCGTTTTCCTTACCAGAGCAGCTAATGAACACAATCCTGAGTAGAAGCATAATTTTCTTTCCTTCCTTTAAGTTTCTGATGACCATCCTTGAAACCATTGTGCCTTCTCACCTTTGAAAACATTATTTTGATTCTCTCCCAAGAAGACAGAAAAACACCATTCTGGAAACTCAGGTCAAGGGGGAAAAAAAGGTCCCAGCTTTGAAGTTAAGCCTTTCTCAAGGCCCTTCTTCACAATGCTGGTGTGAGACAGATAGCTATAGATATACAACATATACATATGTATGTATGTATTGTCCCACAAAGTGATCTATGTCACAGTTGTGCAGAGTGGCTGCTGTACAACAGAGTAACTACTCTAGGACAAACTACTGGTAAACCACAACGTTGCTGATTTTCTCCTAATGGGAGAACTATTTTTTTTTTTTAATTACCAGAAGGGTATTTTTTCTGCCAGGGCTCCAAATGTGAAGTGTTGCTGCCTAAAAGTATAAGAGCAGTGTGCAGGGTTTGGAACACTGCCCAGGGCTGTAGGATATTTACCATCAAATCATATGCCATCCCTTATGGGTTAGTATTAAAAAGCCTCTTCAAATTCCCAGTAGAGGAAAATGGAGGGGAGGGGAGTGAGGAAAGGTGATAAGAAGAGAAGTGTTCTTCTGTAAGCCAAGCTCTCTCTCCTTTGACAGTTAACAGATTTCCTATCAGGAAAACATGATCTTTGAACAAAAAGGGGAAAAAACATCTGTAGTAATATAAGCAAAGGAATCAGTATTCCATCACACTGGTGGGGAATATTGGTCCCAGTACATTTCCTGAGTCTGTTGGGGCAGGCCCAAATCTATGGCCTCTCCATAGAAAAGACCACAAGCACAGTAGTGGCCAAAGTACAGAAGAATCTGTCCAGTTGATTAGAATACCACCATCTTGAGAATCAGTGCCATTTCCCAGCCAGCTTGTGAAATAAGTAAGGCACTGCCTTCCCTCACAGGGATGTTCCATGATTCATGTCTATGCAGTGCATTAGAATCCTTAGGATAACAGAAGTGCAAGGTGATGTGATCAGTACATTGAACATCATGAAAAGAAGACTGTGCAAAGTCAACTCTCCACTTCTTGGCAAATAAATGACTGGACATCTGCTGGTCTGAGGCCAAGCAGTAGAAATCTGCCTCAAGATGACTCTCTCGGATGTGTCAGTGAAGGAAGAGGATGACTGACAACAGGTTTTATCATTTGCTTGGTGTAGTTAAGGAACCATCAACTCCACGCAAATGGAGCACAGGAATAACATGGAAACTTGAAATCTACCAATAATCCCAAAACCTCATTAGACAGTGTTCTTATGTTCTTCACCTTAAAAAAGAAATTGCTGACAAGTAGAAGAATGATTTCTACTTCTCCCTTCCCCTACCACCTCTTGCAATAGGTGCTAATGAGCAGCAAAATGCCTAAAAGGTAAGCAATGGGAGGAAAACAAGAAGCAAAGAACCTGGAAAATCCACAGTTTAGATAATCAGCTTCTGAACAATGGACTCGGCTGTATTTTTATTCTTGGCCTCTGTCTGCAGCTACTTTTTCCCTACCTCACCAGGAAACTGATTGACTATATCATTGCCAAGACAGCAAGTCACCTCAGTTACAGCCTCATCTTTTCTCTGTGCCTAGAGGTAAAAACGTGCCTGAACCAGTTCTTGAAATCCTAAATGTCACAATGTAAGGTTCACGTTTCAAATCTATGCTATTTAAAGTCTGTGTACCTTGTTTTTACTTTGTAGAAAACATTTAAGAAGCAGTCACAATAAACAAAGATACTGATGAGTGTGGGTTCCTTATGTCTCTTAGTAAGAGGGCTCAGATTGTACCTTCTTAAAAAATTAGCAAGGGCTAAACTGTATCAAATTGCTTGCCTTCTCAATGGTGGGGGGGGGGGAGCAGGGAGAAAGAGAAGGGAGAGAATTTGGAACTCATAGTTTTAAAAACAAATGTTAAAAATTGTTTTTACATGTAACTAGGGAAAAATAAAATACTAAATAAAAGCTTTAAAAAGGAAAATCTGAAAAAAAAAATATTTAGCAGGGGGTTGGTCCCCTATGTGATAACAATATATAAAAAGTTTGTCCTGAAAAACATTTCTTGCAAAATTGGTACTAGGCATTATTGCAAAAAGCAGTAATGAGAGGGAGAATATCATTGACCCCAATGGGTGTGTGATCAGTCAGTTGTAGGATAAGGTAGGAAAACATTTCATGTCCCACCCTTCTTATGATGATGGAGCTTGTCTCCAAAAAAAAAGAACCAAAACAAAACACACCTACCCTCATTCCCCATGACTCCTTAATTCTGCTTCTCCTATGCAAGCTCCCAACTTGCCCCATCTCACCTAGGTGTTTGGTCCCTCAAGGCAGTTATAAACTAAACTACCCTCAACACAGGATAAACCATCACCCATAGCAATTGCATAGGTATGTCTCTAGGACAATTCTCCTCTGTCCCTGGGCTCCAGATCACCTTGGGGGCTTCAGTAGGGACTGGGGCAAGGGCAGGCTCTTCTTGGGGTCAGGACCAATGAATAAGAGCCCTGCCGCAGGAAGGCCTGAGTTCAAATGTGACCTCAGACACTATTTGTGACTGTGCAAATCATTTCATTTGTGTCTGCTTCGGTTTCTTCCAACTGTAAAAGGGGTAATAATAGCACCTACCTCACGGGGTTGTTGTGAGGATCAAATGAGATAATTATCAATTATAAAGTTTAGCACAGAACCTGGCATATAGGTGTGTAACAAACGCCTGTTCCCTTGTTGCTTCCTCTTTCCCCTTTGCATTGTAGGTGGGACAGAATGAATATCAAAGAATGAGTCTGCATGGGTGGCTTGTTACTTGGATCTCAGATATCATTATATTATATTTTCCCCTTAGCCCATCAATCTCCCAAATTTCCCTGTTGCTGTCCAGGGTACCACCAAGGTTCATCTTCAGTTCCTCATTACTCCTCACTCTACCATGGTCCATGTATCTGGTTTGTTTTCAGTTATTGTCAGTTCTCCATCTCTATCTCCATCTCTATCTCACTCAGTCTATTCACACAATCTTAGTTCAGGAAGTCATCACCTGTGCATGGATACTATAGTGCAATAGTCTCTTAATTGATTTCCCAGCCTCAGTTCTTTCCCTTTTCCAGTCTATCCTCTATACCAGTGGTGTCAAACTCAAACAGAAATGGGGCCATCAAACCATATGTAAGAATACCTGCAGGGGCATCTTGATTTTTGTTGTTTTTCAGTTAGGTCTGACTCTTCATGACCACACTTGGGGTTTTCTTGGCAGAAATACTGGAGTGGTCTGCCATTTTCTTTTCCATCTCATTTTAGAGATGAGGAAACAGAGGCAAATAGGGGGTAAGTGACTTGCTGGGGTCACACTGCTAGTTAAGTGTCAGAGGCCATATTTGAACTCAGGTCTTCCTGCCTCCACTATTCCACCCAGCTGCCCACCCTGACTTAGAAAACCACATATTAACATTATCTGTGCTCTATTGTGCTTTTATTTTATTAAACATTTCCCAATTGCATTTTAATCTTGTTCAGCCACTTGGGAGTGTTGTCCACTGTTGATGCCTCTGCTTTACACAGTTGCCAGAATGAGGCCATACCTAAAGAACCATGTTTACTTTCCTACTCAATAAAATTCAGTGATTCCCTATTGATTTTGGGATGAGATTGTGATGTCATTGGTCCTCTTTGAAAATAAAGGATGAACAACAAATTTTATATTTATATCTTCCTTGAAATGTTTCTGTTTGTGTAATTTTATATGTACATAATTATGACTACAGTTATGCATATAATTTATAAATAAGTAAATGTATACATATTAGGGCCATATGCTTAAACGTTTTACTAAGAGAGATGTCAAATCCAAAAAGCTTGGAGAACACTGACCTAATTCAATCCATACCAGAACAAGATTCCCTCTACATCTTGTCCAACAAGTGGTCATCTGATCTTTGCCAGAAGACCTCCGGTTAGGGGAAGCCTACTACTTCCTTAGGAGTGCATCCCACAAATCTTTCCTCACATTAAGCCTAAATAGGCCTCTGCAAATTCTACCCACTCTCTGATCTGCCATCTAGAATCAAACTGAGTAAGACTACTGCCATTTTCTTACGACAGTCCTTTAAATAACTGAAGACAACTATACTGCCTTCTTGAAGTTGTTCTTTTCTCAAGATTAAACGCAGAAGTTCTTTCAACTGATTTTACCATGCCATGACTTCTAAACTCTTCACCATTCTCAATCACCTCCTCTGGATACTCTCCAGCTGGTCAATGTTCTTCATGAAAGGTGGCATCCAAAACTAAACACAATATTACAGATCTCTGACTGAGCTAAAAGTCAGTAAGACTCATACCTCAGTCCTGGACACTTTCAATGGAAGCTATGATCACATTAGCTTTTTTGGTTGCAATATCTTATTGTTAACTTGTCACAGATCATAGATTTCGTGAAGTAGATATTATTAAGCACTTACTATGTGCCAGGCATTAAGCTAAGTGCTGGGGATACAAAGAAAAGCAAAAGCAGTCCCTGTTCTCAGGGAGCCCTATTAGGGGAGACAAGTAAACACCTATGTATAAACAAGATAAATGTGCAGTAAATTGGAGAGAATCTCAGAGGAAAAACATTAGCATTGCAAGGGATCAGACAAAGTCTCTTGCAGAAGGTAGGTTTGGGAAGGAGAAGGAAGAAGGAAAAGAGGGGGAGGGGAGGAGAAGGGAAAAGAGAATAGGGCCTAGTCCCAACCTTAGGAAATAACCTTAATTAGGGTGCTCAACCTGGATGAAGATCCAGTAAAGGAGACTAAAAAAAAGCTGCTAAGAGAAAAAAGCTGAGAGAGAGAGGTGTCATAGAATCTAGAGAAAAGAGGATAATCAACAGTGTCAAAGGCTGCAGAGAGGTCAAGAAGGATGAGAATTAAGAAAATGCCATTAGATTTGGCCATCAAGAAATGATTAGTAACTTAGGAGGGAGCCATTTCAGCTGAATGATGAGGTCTGAAGCTAGACTTCTGAGAGTTTAGGAGAGAGGAAGGAAGGCATTGATTGTAGATGGCTTCCTCAAGAAGTTTTATCAAGAAAAGGGAGGAGATATAGGATAATAGCTAGTGGGGATTGATGGATGAAATGAAGGTTTTGTTTTAAGGATGGGTGGACATGGGAGTATTTCTTAGGCAACAGAGAAGTATCCAGTAGACAGAGATCAAAGAATAGTGTGAGAGTGAGAATGATAGAGGAAGTAATCTGCTAGAGAAGACTAAATGGAATGGGACAAAGGATGCATCTGAAAGAGTGTCCTGAGAAGAAAACTCACATGAAACAAGTGAAGGGGAAGATAGTGGAGGAAGACATTTGAGTAGGGTGAGATGAGATGGAGATGAGGAAAGGGAAAGGGCACTCTGAGTGAAAGGTCTAAATTTTTTCAGTGAAATATATGGCAAGATTCTCAACTGAAAGAGGAGGAAGAGGGAGTAGCATGACAGGTGGAAGAGTGAATGAATTAGGAAGGCAGAAAAGGATTGCCTTGCTTAAGTAAGGTAACAAATTTGTAGTGGACTCACTTTCTTTTATTCCATTAGCAGCACATGATTAGAAAACAGAAGGCAGCAGTTGACTTTCCAAGGCAGGGGCTTGAAAAAGAATGATCAATAAGATAAGGGCACCAAGGGAATTGAGTGTAAAGGATGGTGTAGAGTAGAACTAGCTCACCAAGAGATCATGACAGAAAAGGGAAGAGAGTACAGCCAGTACAAGGATGATAGCCTAGGAAACCACTGAGAGATGGAAGTACTGGAGGTTACAGTGAGGACACAAAACAGAAGTAGAGATCAGAAGAAAAAGAGAAAGATGGAATGATAAAATAGGATCAGATAAAGGAATTCATGAACATGGAAGTGGAACACTTGTTGGTGAAGGCAAGATCAAGGGTACAACCTTCAGTGTATAGTTAGGGGTAATGGAGGAGCAGGTCATGGAAAATGAGTTACTTAAGTATTTGAGGTAGTATCACTACGTATATTAATAAGAGGGCAAGAGTTGAGAAGGAAAGAAAGACTGAACAAGTTTCTCAACTCATTGAGGAAGGAAAGTCTCCTAGGAATAAATAATGGCTACCTTAATTTTGACTGGGTGATAAATATGGATTGAATAAACATCAAAAGAGACAAGTTTACTGAATGATGGCAACAGAGTCAGAGTTTAGAAGGGGTAGGATGAAGCAAGAAGTATTCAGGATTCCCCACACACTTTCAATAAGTCAAATATGAGTGACAGTCTAATTGGTATTGAAAAGGGTGGCCACAGATACCATATGATCAGGAGGGAGCCAAGTCTTTGTGAGTGCCAGTTAGAAGGAGAGTTAAAACTGGAAGAAACCCATGAGGGCACTAAATTAAACTTTCTCATTTTATAAATGAGGAAAACTAAAGCAGAGAAGTTAAATGACTTACCCAGGGACACACAATTATTAAATGAGTAAAGCAGAGTTTAAACCCAAGCTTTGACTCCAAGTTCAATATTCTCCCTATCTACTACCCTATTCTTCCTCTACATATGGAGATCAGAATCCATTGAAACAATCCTTCCCCCTCCCTTTTTTTTAGCTGAAACTACTATTCTATCTACATCTCACTGATATTGTACTTGTGAAGTTGATGTTTTGGCACCAAATGTAAGATTCGATTGTCATCCTTATTAAGTTTTATTGTATTAGATTTGGCTCAATGTTCTAGCCTCTGTTATCCAACACATTAGCTACCCACCTACATCTCCTCCAATTTGTATCATTTGCAAAACTGGTAAGTATGCCATCTACTCCTTCATCCAAGTCACTGGAGGAAAATGTTAAAATAGCACAGACCTAAGGACAGATGTGTGGGAATTCTACTAAAGACTTTCCACGATGTTATCAAACCATCAATGAATGTTCTATGGATTCAGCCATTCAGCCAGCTCTAAATATATGTTCTTTAGCATATTTTCAATCAATAAACATTTATTAAACACCTGCTATATGCCAGACCCTAAGCTAAATGCTGGAAATACAAAAAGAGGCAAAGGACAGTCCCTGCCCTCAAGGAGCATACTACCTAAAGGGGGAGACAATGTGCAAACAAAGAGAGACAAAGCGAGGAATGATTAACAGAGAGAAGGTATTAGAATTGAGGGACTGTGGAAGGTTTCCAGTAAAAGATAGGGTTTTTAATTGGGATTTAAAGGAAGCCTGAGAAGTCAGTAGGCAGAGAAGGCTAATGTCACTGTATCAAAGAGTGTGCCAGGATGGTGTAAGATGTAGGGGGTTATGCCATCACTTTCTACACAATGGTCTGTCTTTACAACAACACGAATACTGTCAAGTGTGTATTTGTGCCTAATATCAAATGAAGGTGGCAGAGGGAGGGGAGTGAGATGCAGTAATAACTATGTATAACTTAAAAAGAGAATAAGAATACACCCTTATAATTATATTTATTATGAAGCTCCCTGTGTTGAGGGTAACTGACTTGGAAGCAGGAATGGCAATGAAGAGAGTTTGTTAATGCTTTGGACTGAACTTTTCGCCACACCGAGAGCTGCTGGGGTGGGCCTGTCACTCAGAAAAGCCCTCTGTGTCCTTGAGCTCACACAGTTGTGTGATTCCAGGTGACAGCCAACAGCCCTCTTTGGTTCTATTTTCTTCCATAGGCAGTGTCTAGACTTTTAAATGTGTATATACATTCTTCCCTTGCTCCTCCCCCCCTTTTAAAAGCACCCATGTCATCTGAGATAGCTGGCTGGAGGGATGGTGATGGGTAATGGATACTTTCACCTCTGAGCTTCCTGTTCTGTGTAGCCCAGTTACAAAAGACTGTAAAATGTCAGTCTTAGCTAGGTCTTGATGGATAGGTGTGAGCACCTCTGTTACCTTTCCCTGGATAAGAGGATTAAAGGGGATGTTTGGAAAGCACAGCTTGATCCCCAGAGGAAAGTCAGTAGAGAGAAATCAACAACAGAGTATTGCATAATCAGTTCAATACCCAGGACTATAAAAATAAGGTATGATTAAAAAAATAATCCAAATTTCACAGCATGGAGGGGTACGACAAAACAGAGAAGAGAATTAAAATATTAAGCCTGGTACTAAAATCTAAAACTGCCTTCCACTCCCATTCAACTTAAACTTATTAAAGGTGGTACTGGAAATATCTTTTTGGAGAATTCTTCTAATGTCTTCCTCCATTGTGTTTCTACTCCTTAATTTTAGTGATTATCATTGAGATTTCACTGTCTGAGTGAACACAATGGTAGAACTATAAAAGGCAGGGGACTTCCTTTTATATGGCAATTGACCATTTGCAGATCATTTGATAAACGCTATATTATTTGATCCTTACAACCCCCCGTTAGGTGGATAGTACAAATATTATTCTTCCCATCTTACAAAGTAGAAAACAGGCTCAAAGGGGTCATGTATTTTGTTCAAGAACACCCGCTAAATGAATGGTACAGCTGGGACTTAAACCTGAATCTTCTGACTCCAAAATGCAGTAATCTCTGCATCACACCGTTAGAAACTGGCACTAAAGATTAATTGGGCAAATTGCAGATGTATATAGCTCTAGGCTGGTCCTCCCCAAATACCTATCTCGTTGGTATCCTTAGAAGGAAGTCCTTGGGCTCCTGAGAAATACTGGCTATATATTTCTCAGGGCTTTGGGGTGGCCACTTGCATTGAATTTGAATTTGCCATTACCTTCTATCATTACTCCCTGGCCCCTAATTCTGATTCACTGTGGCCTGCAAGCACCACAGGGCCCACTAGCCTCACCTTCATTAGAGACCCTATGCCTCGGGGCATCTGTGCTCTGAGGGACTTGGATCAGGAGGGCTTACTTCATGATAGTGACTTAGGAAACAGCCCTTTCTGTTCATAATCTTCTATCCTCCTTATCCATCCTCCACCACCTCACTCCTCCTAAATCTGTTCTTTGTCCTCAACACCACTCCCAGCCTCTCCCACCTTCTCCAAGTCCATCAGTCCTATGTTGTGCCCTCTAAATGCTGTCCTCCACCCCTGAATCCCTTGCCTCCTTGTGCTACTACCCCATTCATATCTTACCAGTCCTCTACTTTGAATTATCTCTACTATCTATATTCTCCACAGTCTCACAGAGGCACAGCAGTCCTTTTATTCTTCCTTGGGCTCTCTATTCCCTTTCCCTCAGAAGTTGTTCCAAACCACTTCCTCTCTCCAACTAAACTGCCTTATCTCCACCTTCACTGGGAAAATCAAGTCCATGTATGTGGTCTCTCCTCATACTCTAGTACATTTCTCAAGATATTTACTACTCCCATCCTTTACTCTGACTCTAGTCCTGAAGGAAGAGGTGGTCCTTCTTGTCATGGCTAACATTGCCATCAGCCTCATCATCACCTGCTTAGATTAACCTGCTGTAATAGTTACCTGTCTCCTTGTCTCCAAGCTAATATCCACAGACCTGCCAAAATAATCTTCATAACACACAGGTTTGACCATGTCAATTCCCCGAGCATGTCAAACATGCTCAAAAAATTTCCATGGCTCCCTATTGCCTCTAAGATAAAACATTAACTCCTTCCAAACTTCATTTCTCTTCTGAAATCTAGTCCCATGCCACCAGCTGTATATTACACATTTCCAACTACATGTCACCTTATGTCTCAAATATAACTGATCCTCATGTCTTTCTAACTTTCTTCTTCGTTGAGGACATCGTCATCCTTCCAATCACCCAGATTTACAACCTCACAGGCAATATCAGCTTGTCACTCACTCTTCATGTCTGATTAGTTACCAAGTCTTTTTGGTCTTATTTCTCTAACATCTCACATCTGTCCCCTTTCTCTACACTTACACTACAACCTGGCCTTCATATTCTTTTGCAAGGACTACTGAAACAACAACATAATCTGAATCCCTGCAATAACATCTCCCCTCTGCAATATCTCATCTACACATCTTTCAAATTAATCTTCCTAAAACATAGATCTAATCATGTTACTCCCCTCCTCAAGAAGCTCCAGTGACTACCTCTAAAGTAGAATATAATCTAGTCTGTTTCGCTCCTAAAGCCCACAATTTGGCTTCAGTCCACCTTTCCAAATTTATTGAACATGACTCTCCCCTCTCTACATGCTTTTGTTCCAGGCATGCATTCTCAATACCATCCTCTTTGCCTCTCCAAAGGCTATCCCCTACACCTAGCTTGTATCCCTGTTCTCATTTCAGCCTTTCAAATTTTCTCTATGACATAGAGAAATTCTATTTAAAATAAATGCTGACAATATAAAATTCCTGGGAGTTTACCTGCCAACATACACACAGGAATTATATGCATACAATCACGTAACATTTTTCCCACAAATAAAAACCGATCTAAAGTTGGAGAAATATCAATTGCTCATGGGTAGGCTGAGCCAATATAATAAAAATTACAATGCAATTATTCCTTTATTACAATAAAGTAATTTATTTATTCCATGCCATTTGAATCACATCACCAAAAATCTATTTTATAGAGCCAGAAAAATAATAATGAAATTCATCTGGAAGAACAAAAGTTCAAGAATATCAAAGGAATTAATGAAAAAAAATAAGAGGGAAAGTATTCCAGCAGTATCAGATCTCAATCTATTCTACAAAATGTAATCATCAAAATAATTTGGTATGAGTTAAGAAATAGAGTGGCTGATCAATGAAACAGGTTAGGAATACAATATAAAGAAGTAAATGAGCACTAATATTAAATAAACCCCAAGACTCCAGCTATCAGGACAAGAACTCACTATTTGACAAAACCTGCTGGGAAACTGGAAAGCAACCTGGCAGAAAAACTGGGCATAGGCCAACATCTCATACTATATACCAAGATAAGTTCAAAATGGGTCCATGATTTGGACATAAAGGAGGATACCATAAGCAACAGTAGAACATGGAAGAAATTACTTGTCAGATCTATGGACAGGAGAAGAGTTCGTAACCAAATTTCCTCTATGCTCTTCTCGCTTTTGCCTCAGAATTGATCCCTAGCTTCCTTCAAAGTTCAACTCAACACTTCCCTCTTTCAGAAAGCTCGTCTTGTTAGTGCTCTATCCCCCATCAATAATCCATTTTGGATACATCTTAATGTTTTTCCTTATTCAATAAAAGGTACACTCCTTGAAGGAAAGTCTTTCAATTCTTTGTCTGACCTAATACGGTGCCTTGCCCAAAGAAGCTGCTAAATAAATGTTCTTCAATTGAACTGAACTGTTAAATTAGTCTGGCCTGGGCTCCACTACTCTGACTTCAGTCTGCCTTTCTGATCTTTTTTCATATTACTCTCCTTCACAAACACTGCTGAGTCAAGCTGTTCCCCAAAAGTGATGGTCCATCTCCCACTGCAACACATTCACAACTCACAAATGGCATTCCCAATGCTTAGAATGCATTCCCTTTCCTCATTTCTTCCTTTCAAATTGCCTATATTCCTTCAAAGCCTAACCACCATGAAGCCTTTACAAATACAAATATTAGTGCCTTCCTTTTCCTCAAATATTCCTATAACAACTTTTCTGATTTCACCATTGCTTTATTTCCTACCGTGTGTGTGTGTGTATACGTACAGTTCTCTCCACACTAGAACATAAGCTCTTTTGTTCCTCAGGGACAGGATCAGAAATCCAGAAAAAAATCTGACCAAGGTTATTATGTAATTATGTGGATGGCTTTAAAAAAAAAAAAGCTGTCATACAAAAGTTGTTTTGTTTCTTTTTAAAATGACCTAGAAACAAAAACACAATGGTATTTGAAATTATCTAGAGTGCCACAGCATTACAGTCACAGAATTTTAAAGCTGGAAGGGGCCTTAGAGAACGTTGTATACTGAGAAGGATAGAGGAGGGCAGTGCTCTGTTGCCTAGAGTGGTTTTAAGACAATAATTCCAGTTTTTATAGGATAGAAGCTACTTTTTACTCCCAAACCTCTAAGCACTGTTTTAAAGTCTGACTTTTCACTTCCAAAATGATACCTCCAAGCATGTACACATCAGAATAAATTAAAAAGTGAATTTGATTCTGGAAGATGTATATTTGAACATCTTGCATTTTCTCTTTTTTAATTGTTCTTTTGGGGGAGGGAGGGGGAAATGAGGTAATCGGGATTAGGTGACTTGCCCAGGGTCACTCAGCTAATAAGTGTCAAGTGTCTGAGGCCAGATTTCAACTCAGGTCTTCCTGACTACAGGGCCAATGCTCTATCCACTGAGCCACCTACTTGCCCCACATCTTGCATTTTCTAAACAAAGTAAGTAGCACACAATCAAAAGTATACTTCAAACCTTCAGAAAGTGATCTACTCAAATCTGCTTATCTTATTCAATTATTATAATTTTTTAAAAAAGAATCCTAACTGTGACATTTTACAAGTTATATATGATAATACATGCAACAACATCAGCAGCAGCAGCAGTAACATTAACAATAGTATTTAAGGATTGATTGGAGTATATATGTGGATAAAATTAAGAGATACCAAATGCTACAGTATAATGGACATCAGACTATATTTGATCAAATTTAAATATAGGTTATAGTAGTAATATACTTGCATTTCAGGGCAGCAACCATTAACAAGCTAGAAGCTTTGAATTTCAGCAATACCCCCCCCTCCAAAACCCAATGCTAACCCTTATAAGCTAAATTTACCAACCCTATTAATCATTGTCGTTAATGAGCAATTCAATATTTTCTTGCTCATTCATTCTCAAAATGCCTATGGAACAGACTATGCTGACACCTGGTGGTAATCAACACAAAAGAAAAGTAAAATTTCCTAGTGCCTTTCCACATTAACCACATTTTCCCTCTGTTATTTTACCTGTTTATTTTCTTTTAATGAAGAAATTTGATGGTGGTTTTAGGAAGAAACTCATTTTCTTTACAGATATTCACTCTGTAACGCCAGCCAAAACATAATATAAAACTATAAGGCTGAGTATATAGTTAGAAAATACAGTCCCCAAATGTGCATTTTAGAAATATTTCTACCTGGGTACCTTTAGACTAACTAGAAGAAGTTTTAAATTTTCCTTTAAGAAACAGCTTGTGTCCAGAATTTTCTAAAGGAGTCTGCAGAAGTCTATATCATTACCTGCTGTTGTGCTGGTTCTTTGTTACCCCATGGACCACAGCACACCAATACTGTCCATAGGGTTTTCCTGGCAAAGACACAGGAGTAATTTGCCATTTACTTCTCCAGTGGATTAAGGCAAACAGAAATTAAGTGACTTGCCCAGGTTCACACAGCTTGTAAGTGTCAAAGACAGGATTTGAACTTGAGTCTTCCTGACTCCAGGTCCAATGCTCTATCCATTGAGCCACCTAGCTTCTTCATGTCAATTATTAATTTGCAGAAAGCCAAGGCAAGGAATGCATTTAAAGTCAGATGCAGCACTAAAGGACACATTTTGCCAAAAGAGATTGGATTAAGTGATAAAGTATACTAGAAAAAAGGACATTTAAAGACAGTCTTACAAGCACTGCAGGGGTGGATACTATTGTTGAGGGACAAGGATATGGATGGTATCCAAATGGTAGCAAGAGGCCTGGATCCTATTGCCACATATGTGTCCTGGGACAGTCTTTTCTGGCATGACACCTCAGTTTCCCCATGACAAATAATATGGAATTTCTATCATTTGCCATGTATTTCATGCAAATAACATAATCACAAGTATGCAAATTTATGCAAAGTTTTTTTTAGTTTCTAAGAAACTATTATTATGGATATCAAGAAAATTCATTAATAACAGCAGTAACTACAAAACTGAAAATATGATGTTAAGTAATAGCACTACAGGGAATATTATCTATAACCAACAGAAAAATATAAACAGCTTTAACATGTTGAAAGGTATGCCTGCTACCTTTTTTGGGTGCTTTAATTTTAAATGCCAGTAACAAGTTCACTTCTAGATCACTTTTAAAACAAGTAACTTTGTTTTAAGGTAGTTGGGGGAAGAAAAAAAATGATCATTTATACAACTGTGGAATCTTCCTTTCTCCCTCCTCCCTTCCCACCCCCCTCAGCTTTCTAGGGACATTTCAAACAGAAACAAAAGACTATCATCTAGGACACTTTTGTGCCTACTGCTAATAACTACCACAGCATTTTCTTCTAGATAGGAAAAAAAAAGTACTCACGGAGGACGCACCAGAATTGCCTCAAGGCATACAAAGGAACTGAATGGCAGAACAAAAATGAGTCAGCTGCATGAAAATGCAAGTGCCTGTAGAAACTAAACTCAGAACCAATAGACACAAACTAACTTTTAACAAGAATCAAAAAAAAAAGATCTTATTCACCTGATTCTATTGCAAACACACCAGAATTCAGACTGCAGATCCAGAATCTCCATGCCCAATATAATTCAATCTGCAAACCAATTATCTAGTCTATCAAATATCTGGATTCTATCTCTTTCCACTGGCGACAGCCTTTTCTTCCAGCTGCTTCCATTCATAGGTTGCCCACTCTATACGGTTTGTCTTGTTATCATCAGTTTTCTCCTGCGCTCCGTTAGACCCTCTATCTGTGATGACTTCTTCCTTGCTCAGAAAACTTTTCACCCTGTCCACTCACACTAAATTCCATTTGGAGGGTACCTGTTTTGCCATAAGAATTAAACCTCTGAAAGGCCATGCAAAAGTTTTCCCATTAAAATTGGAAGGAACATCTCAAATGAGATTTTGTACTTTCTTAAATAAAATATAGCACTAACGAAAGGTTTCATAATAGCAGGTATAAATATAAATGAGAATATAATATATAAATAAATGAGAAATGGAGGTAGAAGTCAGTCCCCAAAAACATGCCTTTGTCCTGTCCTGATTTAGACAGGATCTTTGAGCTCTTCCATGGCCTAAGACCAATTCATATTTTTCTCGGAGGCTTTGGATGTAGTTTTGACTTTGTTGCCTCCTTCTGGTTGTATGTTTTGATCTTCCCTGTCACCAAGTAAGACTCTATAGTCTGATTTTCTTTTCCTACTTTTGCTCATTTCCCCAGCGAATTACATAACTTTTGAGCTCTTTGTCTGCTTCCAGTGGGGGCGTACTGTGGACCTAAAGCTCCAGAAACAGCCACTGTTGCAGCAGCTGCCAAAGGCTCCTCCACCTCATCCACTGCTCTGGGCTGGGGCCAGACGACTCTACTCTCTCACACAGGTCTGACAGATTTTTTCCACTGACCTTCCAATTTGTCCTCAGCATTTTGGGGTCATGAAGTCTGGAAATTGCCACAGGTGTCAGTGATTCAGTCCCCCAAGGCCTGCTCAGGTCCCATTTGTGCTGGCACAACCCATGCTAGATTGGTCTGGTGTAACAGATGCTTCCCATCAACCTTCCAAGCTGTTGTGGGCTAGAGATTTGCTTCACTCCATCATTCTGCAGAATCTGCAGCTCCAGAATTTGTTTAGAGTCATTTTTTACCGGTACTTGGCTAGGTTTGGGGGGAGAGCTCTAGCAAGTCCCTGCTTTTACTCTGCCATCTTGGCTCTGCCTCCCCTCCCCTCAATGATTCTTAACACTTATGGGTGGTCCTTTTTACAGAATTCTCACAAAGTATCATAAACCATAGGAACATTGTGTCACTGTCCTACAGAAACAAATTCTAAAGCACCATTGACATACTTTGTGTGCAATCCATGAATTCAACACATAGTACAATAACCTGATCAAAGATCTAGAGAGCAACTTTATTTCAGTAACAAAATTACTTGCATTTTTTAATTAGTGCATCAACAAGTATTTATTGAACATGTATTATGTCTCAATCACTGTGTTAAATACTGATAATACAAGAGAGGCAAAAAAAGATAATTGGGAGTACTCTAAAAAAGCTGCTAAACTACCACTTAGCATATACAATAAATACACTTCCTTTGACAGAAAATGAAGGAAGGTTCCACAATCTTGTGTGCATTGCTAGGAATTTAAGCTGAAGAGAACAGTGTACTAGGTTTAACATAGTAGATAATTATGAAAGCTGGATGTGAATCTGGGTAGATTTGTTTTCCTGGCCATGCAATGAAATAGAGGTACATTTTCTGATAGTAACATAACTAGTTTGGAATGGGAGCACAGAACAATTAATAAACTCTATTCTACAATTACCATCATTTGGATGACCACAACAATATCCACCAGTGCTCATTCGTGATATTTTCCATAATAAATTAAGTATCTATTTGAGGTAGAGTGGGAGAAAGATAATCTCTTCTTTATCTATAATCCTCACTGAAATAGGCTGGGTCATCACTTTCATGCCTTCATCCATCTTCCTTCCTCTATCAATATGATAATAACATCATTTATAGCATCTTCAAGGCTTCCAAAGTGTATTTGCAGAGGGTACATTTCCTTATTTTAGCCTTGCTACAGCGTTGTGAAGTGTGTACTTTAAGTTTTTTTCCACTTACAGGTAAGGAAAGACAAATTCAGTGACTTGTCCCATTGTCACACAGATAGTACCAGAGGCAAGGTGAGAACCCAGATCTTCCTGACTTTATCATACGATCCCTGGCTCCCTTTAGAGACATGCAAACTGTAGAGAACTCAAGAGAGGCTCCCAACTAATACCCGTTCAACAGCATCTCTGAGAGATACACATTGACGTCTGTCTTTCAGAGTAGTGTGGACAAATTTTTTGCTCTGGGAACACATCTGAGAGAGATAAAAGGAGAGTGTCAAAGATGAAAGGTTTTTGCTAAAGCAAACCTGCCAAAAGCATATGCAGATGTGTATACACAGGCATTTATATACGTACATTGCTTGCTGTCCTTTGTTCTAGAAAGGACCAAAATGACATCACTATGTCAGAGTCAAGTTTACACAGAAACATACATATACATTATTCCAAAAGTCCATTGGTTTCACCAGACTCCCTAAGGGGTTCATGACACAAAAAACGGTTAAGAACTTCTGGCCTAAAGGCTGCATTTTCAGTCTGCAAATTAAAGAAAGCAAACTTTTTTTTCCAGTTAAAACTGCCAAGAATGCATTGTATTCAACAGAACATAAGCTCCCTGAGGATAGGGATTATTTTGGTTTTTGTAATAATCTCAGCACCCAAGACAGTTTCAGGCATATAGCAGTCACTTAATAAATGTTTGCTGAATAAATGGGGATGTTGGTAGGAGGCTGACTTAAAGCAAAAAAATTTTGATAATTTAAGGAAAATAAATATAACCACTGATTTTTATATCTGATACTACTTCATATTATTCAATTCTATTCAGTTAAATGAATACCTATTAAGTGCCACTAAGGTGCTTTTGCAAGGAACAGAGTTAGGTGCAGGGGATACAATGGTAAAAATGAAAAAGGGTTTCTTCCCTTGGTGGGGCTAATATTTTCTTTGGAAGATATAAAATGTACAGCTAAATAAATTCAAAAGAAATAGAATGGAGAAATGGAGCAGCACTATGTACCAAGAAATACTCATTAAATGATATCCAAAAAAAAACGGTGAAGAACATTTGGGTGAGAATGAAGAGGGGGATAAAAAGTGACACTTTAATGGGAATATGCTGACTACCTAGAAAAGATTACGGAAGACAAGATGCAAAACTGGTAAAGAGGCATAATATTGTAATGATGAGCAGAAACTCAGTCAACTACCTGGATATATGCTGGAGTATTCCCTCTGTCATAAGAACACCAAATGATAACTCTATGACTTCCTTTAATGATAATTTCACAAAAGCAGAGAATCTAAAAGTTGGAAAGGACACCAAAGGCTACATAATCCAACTTGTACCTGAAAAAGAATCATTTTTTCCAAGGTTTACTACTTTTTTTCCATTTGGAAGGAGGAACAGAAGAAAAAGAGATATGTTTAAGGAGAAAACAAGTGTAGGAAATATTTATTGTACATATATGCACACTTTTTTAACAGTATTTCTGTTAAAGTGACAATATACACATATGGGGTAACTCACTTTAAGAAAATTATTGTTAATGAAGTCCATATAAATTTAATTTTTATAATTAGAATATTTTTGAAATACACTGAGAGTTCACTATTTTAAGGAGTCCTGTGATGACTCACTTAGCAAAACAACACAAAAATCATGTGGTGCAAAGACTGGTTTTTGGTGCAGAGATCTGTGATTTCGTTAGTATAGAGAATTCTAGTTGTGAAAATACCCTCACTAGTACAAACTGCCAACTCTTCTGTCATTTGTAGCCTTTGTGGGTTGCTTAAGATGTTGAAAGTTTAAATGAGTTGCCCCTGGTTATGGGAAGGACTTGGAGTCAGTCCTTGATACTGTAATCAAAACAGAACAAACATTTCTGCCTCTCTGGCTTCAAGGAGCAATAAAGAGCCTGGCTGACGTTACACAGGGAATTTTAATTTTTGGACTAAGTTTCTTTCTAATGACAATCGGTTGGTTTTCTATTGGAAAAATGGTGTTTTTTTTCCCTCCAAAGTTATCAGACCTCTTAATTTTGCAATTTAATGACCTCTTCTCAATCCTCATCCTTTTTGACCTTCATGAAGCAGTTTAGTGTTGACCATCCTCTCCTCTTGGCTACTCTCTCTTCTTGACCCTGTCTCCTCTTAGTTCTTGTTCTACTTTTCTGATGGCTCTTTTCAGGTCTCCTTTACTGCAACCTCATCTATGTCATGCCCCTTCGCTGTGGTGCACAGTTATGCTCCATCCAGAGCCTTCTTCTTTCTGTATATTCCTCTGGGCAACCTCATCAGTTCCCATGACTTAAATAACCATCTCTGTGATGATGACTCCCAAACCTACATATCCCACCTGGCCTGAGCTTTAGTTAACATCAAAAATGCCTTTTTGACATTTTCTACTGAATGTCCTACAGGTATTTCAAATTCAACACATCTAATAGTAAACTTTATTCCAAAAACCATCCCTCATCCATTGTCACTTAGACTATTATGAGTTTCCTAATCAGTCTTCCTATATTTATTCTCTCCTCTCTCCAATATGTCCATTAGACATCTGGCAAAGTGATATTCCTAAAGCATGGGTCTGACCATGAAGTCTTTCCCCGGCTCAATGAACTCCAAAGCCCCTATTGCCATTAGGATCAAATATAGACTTTCCTGTTTGTCATTCAAGGACCTGGAAAATAGGTTCCAATGTATTCTTCCATGTACATCATATATTTCTCCTCTTTATACTCTCTACAATCCAACCTAACTTGTGGTCTGGGTGTTCTGCACACACAACATTCCATCTCTCATCTCCATGCCTTTGCACACACTGTCCCTAGGCCTGGTACACACTCCCCTTTTTGCCCCTTTCCCTCTAAGAATCCTGGGCTTCCTTCAAAGCTCAGCTCAAGCACGGGCTCCCCCTTGAGGCTTTTCCTAATCCCCACCTTCCCGGTGTCTTCCCCGATATATTTACTTTCTATTTGTTTTCTATAAACTTTTATGAGTACACATTGTTTACCCCCCAAAAACAGAAGCACCTGGGGGGCAGGGTTATTTCCTTTTTTGTCTTTGTAACCCTTGTAACTAGAAGAGTTCCCTGGCACACAGGAGGGGCTTATTGATTTGAAGATCTTGAATGAAAGTGCTGCTAGAGTATGAAAGATTTTATCTTCAAGGAGGAACTTGTTTTCAAAGAACAATTTTCTCTGAGCAATACAGATAGATATCTTTTCTCCACACAGATATGAATTTGGGTCTATTTTATTTTACTTCTCAAGCCATCAGAAATTCAGCCATGCTACTTATGCTGACTAATGTATTTTAAAAAAGGAAAATGCATGACCCTTAGACATCACAAAATACTTATTTTCCTTTGTGGCTGTGTGTCATACATTCAAGAAACTGAAAAATGGATGAAATGATCACGCTAGGCCTCCATCTCTTTGGGTGGAAAAAAAAGTAATAAATATCTCCAATTAGAAACTATGGATGACACAAAATAAAAGATCTCATAAGTTCTTTCAAAAACAATCTGATATTAGCTAGTCACAAGAAATTCTAAGGTTTTGAGAAAATATTAAAAGCAAAAACTATAGGTGAATGAAACAGTGTTCCATTAGTATATCTTATCTGCCTTTTCAGTTCTATTATTTTTTTAAAATCTCAATATGGTTTTTATCATTAAAAAATGCTACATTAATTACAGTGCCTAAACAATAAAATAAAAGTGGGGGAGAGGAGACATGAGTGTGTCTGAGAAATGTAAAGGCATGTATCACTAACAGAATTTGGATACAAATTGCAGACAGTGAAAAGAAATTGTAACTCAGCATGGATTAATGTTTTAGGATTTATTTATCAGTTAAAAAAAAAAACCTCTCACTAAGCAAAATAAAGAGCTTACTATAGGCATGCGAAAAACAAGCTCCCGAAAAGTCTTCACCAGGATGAAACAGGATTAGCTTTGTAGCTCTTGTAATCTTCTTCACAGAAGAACGCAATTTCGGTTTCATTGGCTGAAAAAGGAAAAATATGTTTTTGAAAATTTTTAATGAAAAGTTAAGTTTAAATTTAAAATGGGAAACACAGGCATACTGATTCAGAAATTTTAGCTTCCAGGAACCTTAAGTAAGAAAAATAAGAATACATCTTGCTGAATGTAGCACAAGAAAATATTTCTGTTGAAGAGACAGATGATGTAATAGAGCACTGGAGCTAGATTCAAACCCTGCCTCCATTATTTACAAACCACATAACCTCTCAGAAGCTGTTTTCTTTACTATAAAATGGGGATAATAAAAATTGCCCTACAGGGTTGTTGTGATAAATGAACTTTGATCTTAAAGCACAATCAAGACATAAGTTATTTGCTTAAAATAATTTTTAAAAAAATCCTCAACAATTATAAATAAAAAGAAAAAAATCACTCAAACCAGTTCAAACAAGGCAATATGGATGGTTTTCATTAAATCACCAGTTCCCCTTCATTGTTCTTCTTATAGTTCTAGGAAATAATGGACCTTGATTTTTCAAGTTCACTACTGAGTTAGTGAGAAGGGGGGGAAAAATCCTTCTTTTTTTTCCCCTGAAATTAGCCTGTAGGTATAATAATTTAATACTTAGAGGATCAGTAGAATATTTTACAGATCACTTTACATTCTCCCTCATGACCCATCAAAATATGTGTCTGAAGAAGTTAATTTTTTGCCCTGCTTATGATTAATTCATGAGGCTTCAACAATATGCAAAGTGAAAGACACAAATTGGCTTCTACAGCAATACCTTCAAATACCTCTAATTATTCACAGGGGATATGGCACAGCTACAGGACCCACAAAGGTTCAGAGCAGTCACAATTCTTTCAACCTAACAGGTCAAGGACTTCTTCTAAAACAATAAGTCAGCAACATTATTAATTCAGAACTGAGACAAATCTGATGGAAAGCCTTCACAATTATTAAACATGCAATTCTTTAAGGTGTGGAGCCAACAAGTTTCACAAACGCTTTTTAAATTAAGGCAGAAGTTAATATAGTCTGCTTGGCTATACAGAAAGGGCAAGAAGGTTTTCAGAATCTTGACTAGAAAACAGACAAGATTATTTGTAATGAATATTGAGCACTTTATTAACATAAACTCTTCTCTAAAACAGACATGCAAAACTCTACCAAACATACGCTAAAATAGTAACAGTAGTTATTAAATAAAATTCTTAAGTCTTTTGAGACTTTAGTCCCAAAATATACAATTTCAGTGCCTTAGAATTTATCACCAAAAATATTGATAAGTTTTAGCATGCAATTTCATTTGATTTTTTTTTTTTATAACATCCCAAGGTTGAAATTTAATCAGAGTAGCTAAAAATCAGATTGCAAAGATCAAGTCACACTGGGTCTGTGGGTGGACTGCAGATAGCACTCAGAAATCAATGAAAGGGTACTGGAGACAGACTGAACTCCTGGAAAACATCCCTAATTTAAAGTGGGTTATGGTTCATAATGAAATAATTTCAAAAAGGAGTTCAAACTTATCATGAAGAAAATGTTGAAAAAGAAGACCTCTGCCTTTGCCTAGTTAAATAAATTTAATATTAGAAGAAAATAAAATGTTTCAAAACTGATCCCAAAAGCATAAAAAGCACTTAGGACTTTCCCCCTCCCAATATGCCCAAAGGGGTGGCTTATATATAATTTGCAAGTAATTCTAATTAAACTTATAATGGAAGAAAGGCTAGAAATTTTGCATTCTCAATTATCATAAAGCAAGTTTTTACTAATGCAATAGTCTATTACTACATGTAACACTTTACAAATATAGCTATGCTTATAGCAATCCACTTAATAAGTTTGTTGACTATCACTACGCATTTCTTTTATGGTGGCCAACATTATTGTACAGACCTTTCCAGGGGCAAATACATAATATTTTCACCTTCAATTACAGGTATAGATTGAGTTAATATATGGAAAGTGCTGACAAACAGAATTATGTTCCAACACATGGCTTCTCAATCAGATCTAAATAATTTATAAATCAATCCACTGTTTATATAGGCATTTAAGTCCTTTCTAAGACATCAGATCAGAATTATCTTGGGAAAGAAGGTAGTAAAATGATGTGCCTATTCTTAGGTGCTTAAGTTTAACACATTATCCTAAAAGATAAACTTTTTACAAGCTTCTAAGCTTGAAGGCAATTTTTTTTCTCCAAGACAAATTTTTTAGCTTGAAAAATTTTGGGTATGTGTTTTTAGTAGTGTGAGAGATGAAGACTTTTTCCCCTCTCACTAAGTCAACAAAAAACATTTCAAAAGTCAAAAAAGCATTTATTTAAAATTTAGAACAATATGGTCCTCAAGTAACAAGAGAATTAAACTTATAAAATCTATATAACCCTAATAATAACTTGTGAGTTCCTATACATGTTCTAGAAATTTGTTTACCAAATTAAATGTATAAGAGATATATATGTATATATGTGTGTATATATATATATATATATATATATATATATACACATAGCTTCCCTTTCAAGACTCACTCTCAAACTATCCTTATCCTTCCTACCACAATTGCTTGAATTCTTACTACCTTTAAAAGTGGCTCCTAAAACAATTGTAGGAAGTCTAGCAGTGTGTTGGTCCCCGAGGGCACCCGATTTTAAATTAAATGTGCTGTAGGCTGCAGTGCACTCAGGTGCACAAGCCCACGGCACGTGAATCTGAAATGAATGTGCAATCTAAAATCCAATAAATACATTGCCAGCTCTTCCCCTCGTCTTACTATCAAATAAAACCAAGAAAGAACCCCCAAATCCATTTATGGAACATTATAACAATGACTTTCAAGTTTAATTAGCTGAACAGGAATCAGGATATCCAAACTAATGATCTAAAGTAAATTATTCACTATTTCCAAATGTTACACATATTTTTCTTAACACTTAAAAAACACTTCTGGGAACAATTTTTAAATTATCATTTAAAAAAATCAAATGCAAACAGGCTGCTTAAATCAACTTTTCTGTCAATTAACCAACTAAACAGTAAGAATTCACTGAAGTCATATTCTGTGCCTAGCCTTATGTGAAAGATTTATGGAATACTAGAGTAGATTCAAACACCATTTCTGTCCACAAGGAACTTACAATCTAGTTGGGGAAGATAAGACATAAACATATGAACTACTGAGTGGACAAGAAGATATGATAAGGTACTAAACTGTTTGGTGCAGATAATCAAAGAACAAAACAGTAAATAATAAGATGCTGATTATGGAGTATAGGAAATAAATGGAAAAGGAATGAGTGAGAAGGCAACAATGGGGTTTTTATATATTAGTTTCATGTAGAAAAGAGGGAGTTCCAACCCAAAATAAATTCACAAAATTCAGATGCACAAGCCCTTCAAAAGTTTGTAAACAAAAGAGCACCGTACCAGGTAGATCAGCAATCTAAATTAAATAGTTTCCAATTACAGAGTTCAATCCTTGATCTGAAATTGAGATGTGAAGAAAGAGCATAATCAAAAGCTCAGTTTTAACATTTACTATGCTAGTCATATACTGAATGGATAGAGGAAGAACAATCTATGACAGTTCTTCAAACCCCAGCTATGAATTTAGGAATATTTGCAAATTTCCTGGTCCTAACTTCTTACTTAACTAGGTATGAGGTTATATTAGTATTACAGTGACAAATAATTACCTAAACATGTTAAAGGAAGCCAAAATAATCTTTAATGAAACACAAATTAAATATGATTTTCACCATGAATATGGAAATAATATGTAACTGTTATTAGATATACATAACTGACAAGATTTTTAGCATGAAAAAAGGTTCTGGTAATGAGTAGAAGACTGAAACAACACTCAAAATGAAAGCATACCACAAGGGAGTTTTGGAATCATTATAGAAATATGCTCAAAGGGAACTCCCCCTTTCTCCCCCACCCAAAAAAAGCCCTAATAACCTCTGAGTTTAGCCTACACTATCTTGTCTCAAAATATTTCTAATATAATATTAGCTCCCAAATGAAGTGAAAATGTTACAATTTCTTTATCAAACTAGAGAGAATAGAGCTAATCACTTGAGAGAACACAGAATAAAAAGGAAGTAAAATGTAACTAAATAAACTTACTCTGTAAGTGATTTTACATTTCACTGTTAAAAAACTGAGACACCACACATTCTTTAAATCATAAATAATAATTCCTGCTAAAACTACTTTCTTACATTCGCAAAGCTTGGGGGGGGGGGGGTGATGTGTGTGTGTGTGTGTGTGTGTGTGTGTGTGTGTGTGTGTGTGCGTATTTTAAATGCTCAATCCACATGCAAACACTACTGACGTCAAGTACAGAATATGCAATTGGGTTCTGCAGTGCAGATAAAAGGCCAGAGTATAAATTAGAAAATTTTACCCTGAAAGTCAATCTTCAATAAGTTTTTTTTCCTCTCACACAGCTTTTCTTTGCCTTTCATAGATTCTGTAGAAAAGTCATAATGATAAATTTGTAACATTGCTATTATTTCCATGGCAACTGGCTGTGATGTCAAACACAGAGTGTGAAAGCTCTACTCCAAGATCAAGCAGAAAAAGGGATGGGCACTGATGACTTAGAATTTTCTTTCAACCTTTTTTTACACAACTAACTTAAGAAAAAAAAGGGGCTGAGAACCCCCTCCCCCAATGCTTTTTAAAATAATGAGTTTCAAGGATTTTTTTAACAGCTCTGTTCCCACTCAGTATCCCCTACTATTCTCAAGGGATCATCTCTATTTCTCATGTATAATAGCATCCTTACCTCCAGAGTACAACAGTGCTCTAGGCAAGAGGGAAGGAAAGCCCATGTAGGGGAAGAAATGGCCACAAGTAAGGGAACGAACTATCTATCTATCCCCAGACTTCCAAATGCTAACTGGGCAAAATATGGTTTGGAGCCCAAAGTCTTCATTCTTTTATGTGACTACTGGGCTCTTGAAAAGTACTATTACATAGAAGCTAATATACTCAAAACACTCAGCCATAGAGGGCTTTAGTCTGACATTCAAGATATTTGTGCTATTTCCTTATATTTGATAAAAAGCTTCTCCCCAACACATAAGTGGACAAAGAAAATGAGTAATTTTCAATAAAAAAATGATAAACAACAAGAATATAAAATGTTCCAAATCATCAATAATAGGAGAAATACAAATTAAAACAACTCTGAGACTCCATTTAAAGTCCAGCAAATTCACAAAGATGATAAGAGTTGGAAATGGTTCTTGCTGAAGGGACTACAGTAAGATAAGCATAATAATGTACTACTGATGAAACTGAACTGGTCCAACCATCCTGGAAAACAATTTCAGAAATATACAAGAAAACTACCAAACTGTTTGTAGTGCTCTCTGACCCAGTAATCCCACAACAGGGTATATTACCCACAGAGGTAAAAGACTGACTGAGAAGTCTCACATATATCAAAATATTCATAAGCATTTTGTGTTTGTGGTAGGAAAACACTGGAAAGAAAGTAAGTGTTGTTCAGTTAAGGAAGGGTTAAACAACTGTATTATATGCAAATAACAGAATGTTATTGTATCATGAGAAATAATGAATGTGAGGCATTCTGAGAAACAGGAGGCAGCTTATATGAACTGATCCACAGCTAGAACTATGTGTGTATGTGTGTGTGTAATGTATTTTATACACATACATGTACACACACACACACACACACCATGTAATGTAAAAGAAAACAATACTAAAAGACAGTTGAACTCAGCAATGAACTCCAAGTTCATGAGGACAAATTATGAAATGAACCATCTTCCTTGGAGAGAGGAAGGGGCTGACAAGTATGAAATATTGCCTGCAACATCAGACATAGTTGTTGTGTTTCTTGTTTTATGTGAAAAAGATAAAGGAAATTAAGAAATGTCTACAATAAAAAAATAAAAGGCATCAATAAAATCAAAAAACCCTTCTTTCTGTTCAACTCAAAAAGTAATACAAGGGAACTTACATGAATTGCAAAGATGTAAAGACTCAAACTTCAAATAATATTCTGAATTCTCTGCTCCTCATCATCACCCACACTTCATTTCTTCCTACCTAGGATTTTTTGTCTAGTTGTATAAAAATGAAAAAACTACATTTATTCACTGTCAATTTAAAATAAAAATCCAACATATATAATCTCTACCACAGAAGTGTTACACTGGATGTGTGATTTGAATTAATTAGTACCATAATTTTTTGGTATTGCCAAATTGTCATTCCAAAAATAACTCATATATATGACTAAAATAAGATATGGAAGAATGGTCTGACATCAGGAAATAATGAGAATGCTCAAACATAAATTACAAAAACAACAAAAACCATATGATTATTTCAAGAGATGAAAAAAATAGAAAGGCTTTGACAAAATGAACATTTCAGTGTTCAAAACCCTAAAAAACAAAGGCACAGAAGGTCCTTTCTATAACATGATCAAAAGTAGCTAGCACTGAGCTAGTATTATTTGCAACAGAGAAACATTAGAAGCTTTCCCAGTGCAAACAGGAGTAAAGATTCCCTCCTCTAGAATTTAATAGAGTTCTAGAAATGGTAGCTATACCAATAATACAAGAGAATAAAATTGAAGCTATAAGCATAAGCAAAGACGAAACAAAATTAACCCTGTTTGCAAATGATATAATGGTATATTCAGAAAATGCCGGAAAAAATCATCTAAGAAACTGAGCAAGACAATCAATAGTTCCTTAACAAGGCAATGGAATACAAAACACAGGAAAAGTATGAACAGTTCTACATAGGACTAACAAAAATCCCCCCAAAACAATGAAAACTGTCTTTTAAAATAGCTAAAAAGTATGTAAAATATCTGGTTGTTAACTTCCACAAGTTACATAAACACAACTACAAACACTCTTTAAAAAATAAATAGAAAAAAATTACTAAAGAGATATTGCTTGGACATGGTTGGGCCATGAGAATATAGTACAAATTTGATTAATTGACTCTCTCTCTCAACCTTTGTCCCTCCCACTCCCTCGCATCCTATATATAAATATATATATTCACACACATAAATGTATGTATCCGTGTATATATACTCAATAAAACAGTAACATTTCATTTGGAATGAAGGTCTAGAATCTCAAGGAAAAAGTGAGGGAAAAGTACATGTGGAGGTCATAGCACTAGCAGATGGCAAAACAGGAAACAAAGCACTGAAAACAGTAGGCTAGAGTGATAAACTCAAAAACAGAAATCACTGGTGACTACCAAGAAGTACTAGGAAAACTAGGAAGCACATAGGCAGATATTAGACCCAGGCTAACATCTTAACCCATACATCACTACAAATTCAAAATGAAGGTACAACAAGAATATCAAAGATCAGATAATAAATCAAAAAGCATTTTTAGGTACTTGCTATATGCCAGCTACTGTGCTAAGCACCAAGGATATAAAGAAAGGCAAAAAAAATTAGTCCCTGCTCTCAAGGAGCTCACATTCTCATGGAATGGAAACAGCCAAAAACTATTTACAAACAAGCTATGTTAGAGGTAAATTTAGAATAGCATTAAGGTGCACCAGGAAAGGCCTTTTACACAAAGTGGGGTTAGAGCTGAACACAGGAGGCTGAAATAAGGAGAAAGCCCATTCCAGTCACGGAAAACAGTCAATGAAAACTCAGTGAAAATGACAAACAAGGAGGCAAGAACATCAATGAACTTGCAGTCCATGGAATGGAGTAAAGTATAAGAATGAAAAGATAAAAAGGGGACAGGTTATGAAGGGCTTTGAAAGCCCAACACAGTATTCATGTTTGATCCTGGAAGACACTGCACTTTACTGAGTAGGAGGATGACATGGGTCAGACCAACACTTCAATAAGATCACTCTGATAACTGAGTAAAAGAACAGACCAGAATGGGGAGAGACTTGAGGGATGCCTACCAGAAGGCTCCTGTAATACTCCAAGCTTGAGCTAATTAAGGCCCACAGCACGGTAGTGGCAGTGTCAGAAGAGAGAAGGGAGCATATGTGAGGGATGCTGCAAAGGTAAAACTGGCAGGATTTGGCAAAAGATTGGATTTGAGGGTGAGTCAAGCAAAAGTGACACTTAGATTGAGACACCAAAAATAAGGATAGTGGAACCTTTAAATGTAACAGACAAGTTCATTAAAGTGAAGGGTTTAGGGGTGGGGGTGGGGAGTGGGAGATAACGAGTTCTTATTTGAAGATGTCTACTGGATATCTAGTCTGAAATGTCCGATGGGCAGCTGGAGACAATGGACTGGAGATCAGAAGAGAGGTGAAGGTTAGATAAGTAGATCTGAGAATTATCTGCATAGAGATGATAAAATCGTAATGGGAGATAATGAGATTACCAAACAAAACAGTAAAGAGACAAAAAAGAAGAAGAAAGCCCAGGACAGAGCCCTAGAGATCCTGCAAAGGACTGAGGAATGGTCAGAAAGAAGGAGAACCAAGACAGAACGATGTCATAGAAACCTACAGAGAAGAGGGTGACTGACAGTATCAAAGGCTTTAGACATCAGGAAGGAGGAAGGCTGAGGAAAAGCCATTAGATTTAACAATTATGAGATTATTGGAGAGAGCAATTTCAGTTGAATGAGGTCAAAAGCCAGAGTGCAGGGAGTTAAGATGATAGAGAAAGGGAAGGAATGGAGGCACCATTGTAGACAGCATTCTCAAGGAGTTTAGTCACCAAAGGGAAGAGAAAAGACAACAGCTAGTAGGGAGGGATGACTAAGTGAGAACTGACCAAATTAAGAGTAAGATGAGGTACCTTTCACAATTAAAGCTTGATTACATAAAATTTTTTTTAAAAAACCTTTTGGACAAATGAAATCAATAAAGACAGAATAGAAAGAAGAGGGGTTTGGTGCAGTAAAAAGAGTGAAGCACCTGGAAAGGAGCTTGGTTCAAATCTCAGTTCTTCTGGTTATTATTTATGTGACCTTAGGCAAGTCACTTAACCTCTTTGTGCTTCAGTTTGCTCATTTATAAAATGAGAGGCTCCTATGAGTAAAGAAATAGATTTGGAAGATGGTGGAGTAACAGCATGCACTTTCTAGGGCACTGCCCCCACGCCCAGCCAAATAACTGTAAAAAATGACTCTGTGTGTGCTTGTGTGTGTGTATGTGTTCGTCCTTCAATGCTGAAGAAGACCATGCCATCAGATAAAAAATGACTCTAAACAAATTCTGGAGCTGCAGAACCCACATAATGATTGACTGACGCAAACCTCCAGCCCAAGACAGCCTGAAAGGTCACCTGGAAGTGTTTATCTCACTAGGCTGGGAGCAGAGCTTAGTCCAGTGGGGGTTGCGCCAACACAGACAGGACCTGAGCAGGCCTTGGGGGGACTGAATCTCTCACACCTGTGGCAGTTTCCAGAGTTCAGGACCCCAAAACTCTGAGGACAAATTGGAAGGTCAGTGGGAAAAGTCTGTGGGACCAGTGCAGGAGAGTGGAGTGGTCCTGCCCCAGCCCCAGGGCGGCAGAATGGGGAGAGGGTGGAGGAAACTGCAGCAGCCACAGCAGTAGCAGGAGCAGCAGCAGCAACTGTTTCTGGAGCTCTAGGCCCATAGATGGTGGGCGGATCAAGAAGGTGACAGTATACCCCACCCCCACTGAAAGCAGAGAACTACCTTGACAAAAAGCTCAAAAGTCAAGTAAATGACTGGGGAAATGAGCAAAAACAGGAAAAAGAATCAGACTATAGAATCTTACTTTGGTGACAAGGAAGACCAAAGCATGCAAACAGAAGAAAACAATGTCAAAGTTCCTCCACCAAAGCCTCCAAGAAAAATATGAATTGGTCTCAGGGCATGGAAGAGCTCAAAAAGGATTTTGAAAATCAAGTAAGAGAAGTAGAGCAAAAATTGAGAAGAGAAATGAGAGTGACACAAGAAAATCATGAAAAACGAGTCAACTGCTTGTTAAAGCAGACCCCAAAAAATGCTGAAGAAAATAACACTTTAAAAAATAGACTAATTCAAATGGCAAAAGAGATCCAAAAAGCCAATGAGGAAAAGAATGCCCTAAAAAGCAGAATTGGCCAGATAGAAAAGGAGATCCGAAAGCTCACTGAAGAAAATAATTCCTTAAAGATCAAAATGGAGCAGATGGAAGCTAATGACTTTGTGAAAAATCAAGAAATTATAAAACAAAACCAAAGGAATGAAAAAACAGCAGACAATGTGAAATATCTCATTGGAAAAACAATTTACCTGGAAAATAGATCCAGGAGACACAACTTAAAAATTATGGGACTACCTGAAAGTCATGATGAAAAAAAGAGCCTACACATCTTCTTTCATGAAATTATCAAGGAAAACTACTCTAATATTCTAGAACCAGAGGGTAAAATAAATATTGAAAGAATCCACTGATCACCTCCTGAAAGATACTTGAAAATAGAAACTCCTAGGAATATAGTGACCAAATTTCAGAGTTCCCAGGTCAAGGAAAAAAATATTACAAGCAGCTAAAAAGAAACAATTTGAGCACCGTGGAAATACAATCAGGATAACACAGGATCTGGCAGCTTCTACATTAAGGGATTGAAGGGCTTGGAATAGGATATTCCAGAAGTCAAAGGAGCTGGGATTAAAACCAAGAATCACCTACCCAACAAAACTGAGTATAATACTTCAAGGGAAAAAATGGTCACTTTCAAGCATTCTTGATGAAAAGACCAGAACTGAAGAGAAAATTTGACTTTCAAACACAAGAATCAAGAGAAGCAGGAAAAGGTAAACAACAAAGAGAAATCATAAAGGACTTTCCAAAGCTGAACTGTTTACATTCCTACATGGAAAGTTAATATTTGTAACTCTTGAGACTTACCTCAGTATCTGGTAGTTGGAAGGATTATATACATAGATAGAGGGCACAGGGTGAGTTGAATAGGAAGGGAAGATATCTAAAAAAATAAAATTAAGGGGTAAGAGGAATATATTGGGAGGAGAAAGGGAGAAATGAAATGGGGCAAATTATCTCTCATAAAAGAGGCAAGAAAAAGCTTTTTCAGTGGGAGGGGAAAACGGGAGAGATGAGAGGGAAAAAGTTAAGCTTACTCTCATCACATTTGGCTTAAGGAGGGAATAAGATGCATACTCAATTTGGTATGAAAATCTATCTTACACTACAGGAAAGTAGGGGTGAAAGGGATAAGTGAAGTGTGGAGGGAATGATAGAAGGGAGGGCAAATGGGAGGAAGGGGTAATTAGAAGTAAACACTTTTGGGGAGGGACAAATTCAAAAGAGAGAACAGAATAAATGGGGGACAGGATAGGATGGAGGGAAATATAGTTGTCTTTCACAACATAATTTATGAAAGTCTTTTGCATAACTACACAGTATAACCTATATTGAATTGCTTGCCTTCTCAGTGGGGATGGATGAGGAGGGAGGAAGAGAGAGAAGTTGGAACTCAAAGTTTTAAAAACAAATGTTAAAAAATTATTTGCAACTAGGAAATAAGAAATGCAGGTAATGGGGTATAGAAATCTATCTTGCCCTACAAGAAAATAGAGAAGATGGAGATAAGGGAAGGGAAGGGTATGATAGAAGGGAGGGCAGATTGGGGGAAGGGGTAATCAGAATGCACGATGTCTTGA
This sequence comes from Notamacropus eugenii, assembly GCF_028372415.1. Classification (NCBI taxonomy): domain Eukaryota; kingdom Metazoa; phylum Chordata; class Mammalia; order Diprotodontia; family Macropodidae; genus Notamacropus; species Notamacropus eugenii. The sequence continues at coordinate 308,922,105 of NC_092876.1, forward strand.
GGTGGGGGGAGGAGAGAGATGGGGAGGAAATTTGGAACTCAAAATCTTGTGGCAACTAAAAGTAAAAAAATTTTTAAAAATTTTTAAATAATAAATAAAATGAGAGAGTTTTGTAGGGTCCCTTCCAATTCTAAATCTATGATTCAATGATACTTATAATCCTAAAATATAGAGTGGGGGGGAAAGCAAATTGCCTCAAGTATTACCAGTAAATCTCTCATATGCAATATACATTGGGAACAGAAATGACACAAACATGTGACACCAAAAACCACTGCCCAATAAATGGTCAAAGGGCAGGAATAGTTTTTGAAATAAACAATACATTATGACTGCTGGAAAAATAATTAATAGTAAGAAAGCACAAATTAAAATCATCTTAAGGTTTTACCTCTTAAACCCTACAAACTAGAAAAGATGACAAAAAACATTCATGTTGGAGAGGCTATGGGAAGGTGAACTAGTAAACTGCTGGCAGAGCTGTGTTGGTCCAGCCCTTTGGAATTATGTAAGAAAAGTAACTAAACCTTTCATACTCCTTGGACTCAGTAATTCCATTATTGGACATTGTAATGTTAATAAGATTTATGTTAATGGGAGTTAAAGATCTTCCCTGCCCATTAATAGGCTTCAGGTAGAGCCCATTAAGGGAAACTTGATTAGGGGAGGCTTGTTTTGTAGGAATGCCCACACTTTTTGTCAATTTCTAATGAGGCACTGGGTCATGAGGGTCTGATGTCCTCCAGCTTTGAAAAGTGTATATATACTCTGAAGTGAGGTTTTGCTTTGGGGGTAACTCTTTGGAAGAAGGTTTCTGTGCCACATGAGACTCTGCATAGCCATCAAGGAGCCCACGAGCCTTGAAAAACCCAAATGTTGATACTTCTCTCTCTGGTAACTACATATATATGTAACAGACAGTTGGATCTGTCTGTTGATCTGTGATGTATGTACTGCTTATGGTCAGACAGTTAGAAGCCCTGTCTGTTGGTCTTCATTTTTCTGCTTGTATTTTCTCTGTTGGTATACATGATTAAAGAAGATTGCTGACCCTCTTCTTTTAAGTTGCTTTCCTTAGAGAAGAAGATCCAAGAACCTGTATTAGCAAGCCATCCTGGGCATGCCAGGGAGCTTGCCTTTAAGATATATACAACAAAAAAGTTCAAGAAAAATAAAAAGATCCAAGATATACCAAAGTATTAATACAGTACTCTTTGTGGTAGCAAAGAACTGGAAAAAAAGTGGGTGATCATCAGTTGGAGAATGACTGAAACACATAGAACACATCAATGCCCTGCTAGTGGTGGAGTTGTTAACTGAAACAACCATTCTGGAAAGCAATGTGAGCCATACTCGAAGTCAGTGAACTGGGCAAACTCCCTAACCCAATGATATCACTACAAAGTTTATACCACGCTACCCCTAAGAGTTTGTCAAAGACAGAAAAAGAGCCCACTTACAATAAAAGCTAGCATTTGTATTTGAAGGTTTGTAAAAGGCTTTACATATGTTACCTAATTTCATCCTTGCAGCAACTCTGTGAGGCAAGTTCTATTATCATCTCCATTTTCCGGATGAGGAAAATATATAGAAGCAGCTGGTACCGCTCAATGGACCTGGTGTCAGGAAGACTGGAATTCAAATCCAGACTCAGACACTTACCAGCCTGTTACCATGAGCAAGTCACTTAACCTCTATCTGCCTCAGTTTCCTCAATTAAAATGGGGATAATACTACCTCTCAAGGTTGTTGTGTATAAAGCACTTAGCAAGTGCCTGGCACATAGTAGGAACTTAATAAATGCTTGTTTCCTTTCCCTTCTCCCCCTCCCTACTTCCACTAACTGTGGGTATCCTCCAGGAAACTGAGGCTGAGCGGGGTTAAAAGACTTGCCCAGAATCACAGAACTAGTAGGTATTTGAGGCAAGATTCAAACTGAGGTCTTCCTTTACCTAAATCCAACACTGTATCACACACTGCACCACTTAGCTGCCTTGACATACAAAAAAAACACCATACAAAAATATTTATGGCAGCACCTGGTACTGTAGCTAAGAACTGAAAATAAATTAGGAAGCATCAACCAGAGAATGGCTGAACAAATCATAGCATATGAACGTAAAGAAATATTATTGTACAAGAAATGACAAACATGATGGATTCAGAGGAGGTTAGGAAGACATTCAAAAATCAGTTTAGCAGATTCAAGTGAACAGAACCAGAAGAACAACTTGCAGAATGATCTCAATATTACAAAAGGAAATAGCTTTGAAAGACTCTTAAGAACTCTGAACAATCTGATTGACCAATCATGGCTAGAGAAAACTGATGACAGAGCTCACCACATCGTGGCACAAAGCAAAGTACACAGGTACAAAGGTGAAGTACACAGGTACAAAAGGAGGCCAACATTCATAGACAGAGCCCATGCAAGAAACTGGCTCTGCATGACTCCCCTTGTTGATTATACGCAGAGGTGTGCTGGGGTTAGCCCCTGTGGAAGCCAAGTTTTCAGTGTAAATGTTATAGCTTGGAAATAGGCAAATGCTACAGCTCTGGGCTTGGTTTATTGTACTGCTGACTGTCCATGAACTTGAGCATAACGCCTTTCATTGATGATGTATGGATCTTGTATGGATTGCTTCCCTCACTAGAATGCAATTTCCTTAACAACAGGGCTGTTCTTGCTTTTTTTCCAGTGCCTGGAATGTAGGAGGCACAACATGCTTGTTGACTGCCTGAATGGTACATTTTCCTTTTCAGCAGAATTCAGTGATGATACTGCATGTTTTTGCTATTATTATTTTTCTTTCCCACAAGAGGGGCGGAGGGAGTTCAATCTGGAAAGGAGTGAAAGGTTTTTTCTTCCAGAGATAATTGTTGTGTAAAGACAAAAGATGTAAATAAAATGTATCAAAAAGCATATAAACTGTTAATAAACGTCCCTAAAAGGATCACAAGATCCTAGCTCTAGAGCCAGAAGGGACCTCAGTGCAATGCCTTCATTTTACAGATGAGGAAACTGAGCACCCAGGAAGTTAAGTGACATGCCCAAGGTTAAGTCACTTAAGCATCAAGTATCAGAAACAGGTTTTGAACCCAGGTCCTCTGACTCTAGCGTCAATATGCCTTTTACTATACTTCAGACTTCCTGCTATAGGCAAAGCCTAAGTATTCTGCAATCAAAACACCTAAGAGATTATAAATTAAACATTCTATAGCAGTGACAGTCACTTTCATTGCCAAAAAAAAAGATATCGAATGGCAAAACTCTAATAGTATTCAGCTGTCTCTTCAAGTCCTGGGTTGTTCTGTTATCAGATGATTTTTTTCAGATCCATGTATAAATAGAATTGCAGTGACATCTAATGGTCACAAAGCATGTCACATGTACAAATCTCATGTAGTATTTCTATTGAACACATTTTTAAGTGACACACACCATACTCAATTTTAAATTCTATTATTAAAGCAACCTGGAATGACTTGAATGACTGTCAGAAACCACGATTCACATTAAACAAACAATCTCATTTTATTACTCCACACTAGCTTGACTACTTAAATTTCTATCCAAAACATCAGTTTAAATGTTACTGATAAGACTAAGCAGACATGGTACTAATAACCTGTCAATCACTTAAAATTATCTTCTACAAAATTCTGAGCATACCTTCTGAAAAACACAATTTGCATTCTGAACATTTGGAGAGCAGACACCTGTTGCCCTCAGTCCAATGATCTGAATGTACATCATCTTCTTTCTCTTGCCTCCCTGAATAATTATCAGAGAGTGTAAAGAGCATCAGGGATAGCATTTACTTTTCAGCAAGCTATCCAAACATAATCAGCCAGTCATCAGCATAAAGGCAAGCACAGTAAGTGCCATCTTCAGGCAATATAAATGCACTCTTACCGACTCCAGCTGCTTTCATAGTCCAGTCTTCTTTTAACAAGAGTCTATCATCATCTTCTAAACTCAACACAAGCTCATTAGTCTAAAAAGGAAAAATGAAAAAAGAATAATTTTATCACCATTTCTAGAGCTCCATATTCCATAATGGATTCTAGGACTCTCAAATTGAGTCAGATTATTTTATAGTAAGATAATTAGAATAAAGGAAATGTATGAGAAAAGACTCAACTATTCATATACCTAAAAACCTAAGCTAATAAGTATTTAGGGATATTTCAATGAGAAGTTTAGTTTTAGTTTTTCATGTACTTTTGTGAAATGATATTTACCAACATGATAAAATTTCATTAATATAGACTCCATTAATTAGTACCTTATAATAATTCAGACAGAACTTCTATTGTCTATGAAAGAATGGTTTAACATAAACATAGGGAAATTTTCAATTATTTGACAGAATAAATGGAGGCCATAAGTGTTACAGAAGAGTTAACTCATTCCTTTACTCAAATTACTTATTAATCAACGAATTTTCCATCAGGGAGTATGCTCAAAACAAATTCATTCTCTTCATTATAGCTGGTTATTTTAAGGATCATAAGATGACAGATATAGAGGCGGAAGGTATTGTAGAGTTCATCTAGTCTAAACCTTTCACTGTACACAGGAGGAAACCAAGGCCCAAGGAGATAAAGTGATTTGCCCAAGGACACATAGGTAGTATCAAAAGTGAGATTCGAATCCAAGTCCTCTAATACCCAATCCAGCATATTTTCCACTGCCTCCTCACTAGGCAACACTTTTTTAACCTAATAACCCAATTTCAATTACATTTACTTCAAAGTAATCAAACTGAATTTCTTTCAGTTATTTTTTAGCTAAAACTTTTAGCTAATTGAGGCCAGCTGCATGCCAATGGAACCTTTATTCCTGTTTCCATGCTTTTACTCGTGCTGTTTTCCCCTGTTCAAAATGCCCTATCCACTTATCTAAAAACTTTCTAGCCTTCAAAGCCCAGCTCAAGTCCTTCTTCTTCATATATCTCTCTCCCACAGTGATCTTTCTCTTCTCCGAGTTCTTTCCGAACTCAGTCAGTTTGATAGTTTAGCATTTAACTGTTATCTGATTGCTTCATGTGTCTTTCAATCCCACTGAGTTTAGTTCTGTGGGGAACAAGAACCATGTCTCTGTTTTTTCCTATCTGCCATCATGCCTAATACAGTGCTAAACACATAAGAAGCACTTCATCAATACTTTTTTTCTTTATCTGATTTCACTGACACAGGAAACTCTTGGCTTGAAAACTTTTTCTAACAATGCTGATCATCAACTTACTTAAATCTTAGGAGAGTTATCTGGATGCGTTGAGTGATTAAGGTTCTTGTTCACAGACATACAGCTGCTAGGTCAGAAGCAGAACATGAACCCTCTATCCAACATAATACAATGTCTCTCCATTAATTTATCAATACTTAATTAAATAATCTGATAGGAATTTTTTTTAAGGCTCAGCATTCTACTATTGATTGAAACATTTCTCCCTCTTTAATGAGGTCTATACTTGATAGTATATGTCAATGTTGGAAGCACAGGAGCACCCATTCCCTCAGGCAGTTCTCTAAGACTACCACATAGGAAGATTTTTCTATGCTGCGAATTCCCAATACCAATGAAAACAAAGCTCTAGAGGAGGGGTGGGAAACCTGTGGCCTCAAAGCCACATATGGCCCTCTAGGCTCTCAAGTGCAGCCCTCATAGAACCCACTGAAGTTTGAATTCAAAGGGTCATACTTGAGGGCCTAGAGGGCCACATGTGGCCTCATGGCTGCAGGTTCCTCACCCCTGCTCTAGATCAAAACCCTACAAACACCAGACCTTTTCAAAAGGTTTCTCTAAGACATGTTTTAAGTTTGGAAATGTCGTTCATTTGTAAACTGGAAAATGCTAGTAAAGAGTATTAAAGAGATCATCGAATTTGGCACATACACTTAAAATTTCACCTATCCAAAACTTAGCCTCTGGTAATAGCCACCTAGAGCTTACTCCAAGGAGTAAGCTAAAAGAATCCGTCAAAATAGATTTTATAAAGTCCATTCACATTTACTATTTTATTCATTGAAGAACCTCTCAGATTCTTCTCACAAGTTATTATGATTTTACATATATAAATCTAAAGACTGGTTGGTTGCCTGGTTTCTAAGCAATTAGGAAGACTACAGTTAGGCACTCTGAAAATAGCAAGAAGTGACAAGGAAGACCAAGAGAAGGAACAGAAAAGTTAGAAAAGAGATGAATTTAAACACACAGTGTAGGAAACAAGTAGTCCTCATCAAGAAACCCCAGAGGAGTTCCTTGTATTAATGTGCAGAAATAATCACTGATGTTCATAGTCATGACCCCAAGCCAGTTTAAATTATGGTCTGCATACTTTAAGAATGGAGGGACATACGCAATACATTTTTGAAAGATTTCTAACAAAACAACTAATATAAATAGTTTTAGTCAATTATCAATTAAGCTTAGGTAACCAGAATGATTAGTAAACCAAGAGCTTACAGATCAGAATTATGGATTGTGAGATTAACTAGTTCAATACTTTCAATTCGTAGATAAGGTAACTAAAGACTAGAGAGGTTAAGTGAATTGCCAAAGGTGGAAAGAAACTTGAGCAGAACTTGAACCCAGGTCTGCCTACATTTTGTTTCCACATCACAGCTAAACATTTATTGTTTACATTACATGTATAAATACAGTTTAGCCAAAGTCTGTCAGCAAAGATTTATCAGTTTGTATACATACTTTCTATGGAATACTTTGGGCATAATTGAAGATATCAGACTCTAGGTGACTGAGTTTCTAGATTTCTGAAGGTTAAGCCTATAAGAAAAGCAGCATGAAATAAAGAATAGAGAGACAGCCTTGGAGTCCAGAGCACCTGGATTTAATCACTGTCTCTCTGACATCTGCTGACTGCAGAGCCCCAGGCAGGTCATGTAACTCTTCAGTTCTCCCAGGCAACTTTCTTGAACTACTGTATTGGAAGATGTTGCTTGCTGGGAATTCCCAAAACCGATTAAAAAAAAAAGCTCTGAACCAAAATCCTTTTTATAGGTACTTTTTTCATATTCATCAAAAAATGTTAGGATTCAACAACATATTACATAATTTTTCAATTATGGAAACTATATAAAATGATAAACAATTTCTTGATGATGATATATGTCAATATAATTTACTTATTCAGCAACCTGTGAGTTTCAGCATTCTTCCAACTATCTATATCCATCTCCTCTTTGATTTAATAGAGAGTCTTCAAGAGTTATTATGACTGATATTATTTATCTATCTTCAATCACTATGGCGAAGAGCCTCACCAGACTTAACTAGGTTGGTCCTCAGGAAAAAGAAATGAGTCCATTACCAAACCTATTTCCATCTTAGCAGTATCTGCCAGCATTAACATTCCCCAGGCATAAATTTTGAAAACCCAAAGTCCCACCTCCAGGCCACAATAAAGCACCATCATGATAATTATTTCATGATGACACTGATGCAGATGACTTGGGACACTGCGTGGGTGTGCTACTTACAGTATTTGACCTGAGACTTAATGTTTAAATCCCCAAATATAAGCTTGATTTCTTATCATTTGACTCTTCTTCAATTAAAAGTGGTATAGAACATACAAATCTCCCTATGTAAAATGTCTGTGTCTCCCAAGTTAACTGTTTAATCAAAGGCTGATGCAATCTCGTCTTACAAGGTTATTTTGCCTTAAAGACAGAGATGATCAAAATTTTATTTATCATAATGACTTTTAGTAGCATTAAAAAAACATTCTCTTATTTCAATTTCGTTATACCACATCAACCTACTCTCTTGCTTCACAAGCGACAGTGCTCCATCCTGTGGACTTTAAGGATATTACTGCTAGACTGTTAAAAATCAGGCTATACTTTTGCAGTAATAGACATCAATGGGTCAAATTATCTTTTGCTGATCATTTCTTTCTAAACCACTGTATTGCCAGTTCCGTGAGAATTCTAGGTGCCAAAAAGGCAAGGTTTCACACTGAATGATGTCCCTTAAACACAAAGACAACACTAGGCCATGTTGCTGTTTTTCTAGTAGCGCTAAAGGACATCCTGATTTATGCAAACTCTCCTAATACTGCATCATCCTAACAACAACTGGCACACATTGGCTAGATAGCTGGTTAGGTTTACAAGTATGGTCTGTGACCACAGAATAAAATGAGAGTGCTTAGCTTATATAAGGATCAAACTCTTAACCTTTACTTTACTAACACACTAGACTGTTTAAATACCAGTAAGCCAACAGGTATAACATAACAGGCTTGTAAAGAGAAAGAGAGACAGAGAGAGAGAAAGAGAAAGAGAGAGCAAGAGAGAGTGAGTGTAAGCCCTTAGAGGCAAGTGAGAAGATTATTGTTGTCTAGAGTTCCCTGTGTAGTTCAAGAAAGTTTTTTTCCCAATAATCAAACTCACTATATTATGCTCACAATCCATACAATCTGGACAATATTTAGGTCACTACAGTCATATTATTTTTACCTGCCTCTGCTCCAGTCTCTCTGGTCACAAGTGCATAGGGGTTAATGAGTAGCCAGAGTGAAAGTAACAAGTTTTCTTTGCAAATAATCTGAATGACATAAATTTTGGGACTCTGTTGTATTTATTTTTTCTATATGAGTGTGTATGTGTGTGTAATCATACATATGCATGTATGTATATATACATGTGTGTATACATAAATATATAGACATATTATATACATAAATGTGTGTATATTAGAACCATTGTTAATATTTCCATATTAGTTATATTATGAAAAAAGAAACACACTAAAAAAAAAAAAGGCTTCAAACTGCATTCAGAGTTCATCAGTTCTTTCTCTGGACGTGGATAGCATTTTCTATCATGAGTCCTTTGTAATATTTTGGGGTCATTGTATTGCTGAGAAGAGCTGAGCCATTCAGTTTATCATCACAGAGTGTTGCTATTTCTGTGTACTCTGCTCATTTCACTTTGCCTCAGTCCATTTAAGTCTTTCCAGGTTTTTCTAAAATCGGCCTGCTCATCATTTTTATAGCACAGCATTATTCCATTACATTTACATATCACAGCTTGTTCAACCATTCCCCAAATTATGGGCAGCCCCTCAGTTTCCAATTTTTTGCCACCACAAAGAGAGCTGCTATAAATATCTTTGTGCATATGGGTTCCCTTTTTTATGATCTCTTTGGGATATAGACTTATTGCTGGATCAAAGAGTATGCACAGTTTGGTTGCCCTTTGAACATAGTTCCAAATTGCTCTCCAGGGTAATGTTTTTCAAAAGAATAACTCCAAGAAGTTAAGAAAATAGAAAATCATTTTTATACTAATGTTACCTAATAATCAGTGTCACAAATAATAAATCTCAAGTATACATCTATTATATTAAACATACATATTAAACATACCTTTGATTTGTGTGCCTGATGAATAATCTTCATTTTATCTGAAAGAAGAATAAAGTCTTATAAATTAATGCAATGGATTTTTATTTTTGGCAAGGTTAGAAAATTGAGAAATCTGGATGCTTGCCCTTTCTATAGAAGGCAAATAAATTAGGAAAGAGCAATCAGAAAAATGGCACATTTATTTTAAAATCTGACACTCAGTATAAGACAAAATAACTATTTCAATAGTTAGAATTCCAGATCTATAAAAATATTTTATAAGATTTTGTTGGATCACATGTTTTTATTATGTGAAATATACCACTACTTTAACCCAATTTTGTATAGTTCCCTTTAGAATAACAGATAAATGAACAACACAGGTTTTTCTTAATGTTCAATGTTGGAAGTACAGAGTAGCAAGCCTCCAATTTCAGCACAAGTTTTGAGGGTTTTAAAAGTAAGACATAAACAGAAGTGATTCACAGAAATATGAAAAGTCAACTGAGTACACTAAAAAGATCATTACCAGAATCAACTAAAAACTAGTTGAAACAATTAATAACTTTAGCAAAGTTGCAGGTTACAAAATATGCCTACAAAACTCATCAGCTTTTCTATATATTACCAATAAAACCCAACAGGAAGAGGTAGAAAGAGAAAATTCATTTTAAAAAACTGCAGACAGTATAAAATACTTGGGGAGCCTACCTGCCAAGACACACAAAGGAATTATATGAACACAATCACAAAATAATCTTCCCACAAATGAAGACAGAGCTTAACAACTGGAGAAGTATTCGCTGCTTATGGGTAGGCTATGACAACATAAAAATTACAATACTACCTAAATTAATTTACTTATTCACTGGCATACCAATCAAACTACCAAAGAATTATTTTGTAGAGGTAGGAAAAAAAATAACATTCAAAAATAACAAAATTCATCTGGAGGAATAAAAGGTCAAGAATATCCAGGGAATCAATGAAAAAAAGGAAAGGAAGGCAGCCTAGCAGTACCAGATGTCAAACTACACTCAAAGTGGTAATCAAGACAATCTAGTATTGAATAAGAAACAGAATGGTTGATCAATAGAATAGCTAGGATATACAATATAAAGAAGTAAATATAAATGAAGTAACCTAGTGATTGATGAATCCAAAGATTCAAACTTTTAGGAGGCAAATTCACTATTTAACAAAAACTGCTGGGAAAACTAGAAAGCAGGGTGGTAGAAAGTAGGCACAGACCAAAATCTCACACCACATATCAAAAGAAAGTCAAGATGGGTACATTATTTAGACATAAAAGGTGATATAAGCAAATTATGGGAGCATGGGGAAAAAAGAATACAGAAGATCACAGAAGGTAAAACGGATAATTTCGACTGCATTAAATTAAAAATGTTTGCACCAAGCAAAACAATACAGCCAAAATTAGAAGGAAAGTAGGAAACTGGAGGGGTATGTGTGGAATTTATAGCAAGTTTCTCTGATAAAGGTCTCATTTCTCATATCTATAGGAAACTGAGCCAAATATATAAAAATAAGAGCCATACCCCAATCAATAAATGGTCAAAGGATATGAACAAGCAGTTTTTAAAAGAAGAAATCAAAGCTATCAATAGTCATATGAAAAACAACTAGAAATGTTTAGCATGACTTCATATGTATAATATGTATCATATATCTTGCCTTTTCAGTAGGTGGGGGAGTACAGGGAAGGAGAAAATTTGTAATTTAAAAAAAAACTTTAATTTTAAAAAGAAAGAAAATGCATTACTATTACTTTATTTCTCATAAAGAACCACTGCTAATCTCCATAAAGGCTTCAGACACACTAAAAATATTAACTTCTACCTTGTGGTACAGTTTCATGTCACTTCACACCAACCAACCTGCCTACCTTGATACCACCCCTATGTAATTCAATTACAGTTAAATCAAAGCCACACTGCTTTTCCTGTTCAGAAACATAAAAAATATTACCTAAGTAAAATAAAAACTAAGGAAATAAATAATTTCTTTTTAAATTTTATTTCTTAAAATTAGCTCCTCTTCCTACCCTCTCCCCCCTCATTGAGAAGGAATGAAAAAAGAAGAAAAATAAAACTGTTATAGTCAAGCAAACCAAATGCCACTTCCAAAAATATATACATACACATATACATGTATATGCAAGTATATATATATATATATATATATACACACACACACACACACACACACACACACACACACACACGTGTGTGTGTGTAAAAACCATTCTCCACACTGGGTCTTTAATCTATTAGGAGACAGGTAGCATATTTCATCATTAGTCCTCTGGAATCATGGTTAGTCATTACACTGATTAGAATTCTTAATTTTTTCAAAGTTTTTTGGTTGATCATATTGTTGTCATCATATAAATTGTTCTCCTAGAACATTTACTTCACTCTGAATCAGTACATACAAGTTTCACCAGGTTTCTCTGAAATCATCCACTTCATTTCTTATAGTATATTTCATCATATTTCTATACCATACTTGTTTAGCCATTTCCCAATTTATGGGCACTCCCTAAGATTTCTCAACCTTTGCCACCTCAAAAAGACCTATAAATATTTTTTGTACATCCTAAGAGTTTGTTTTACTTAGAACTATTTCCTCACTTAATTCACCCTCCCTCCAAATCCCCCTTTTCCTTTTTCAGATGAGAATAAGATGAGAATAAGATTTAAATGTCAGCTGCTCTCCACTGCTTTCTTTTCATACGGATGTCCACTTGTGTGCCCTGATCATGAGATAATTTTCCCAAACCTTCCTTTGCTTTTCACCTGCAGTGTATTCCTCTTCCCTTCTCTTTCCATTCTTCTCTTAAGATCAGAATCACTCAAAACACATCAGCCCAGAATGGGAGTCCAGTGGAACTGTGCCAGAGAGAACCACACAACCCCAGGTAACTGCAGCAGCCACTCCAGAGACTATCAGCCCACAGATTAAATGTCTGCAAGTCACCTACTTGAACTTCCAGGAGCCAAGATGGCAGAATGACTGGTAAATGCTCTACCCCTCCCCTTGTTAACCTTGAAAAACCCAGAGAATATTTCCCAAGGAAAAATACTGGCACAGTGGGAACAGCCAAAGGGGTAAACGGTCTCTTAGCCTGTGAGGCTAGGAAAATCGCAAAGGGGGTCCCTCTTGCTATGGCTGAAGGGGACCAATGCAGGACTGGAGCTACACCAGACAGCCCCATCTCAGCAAACCCCAGGAGGAGATCCTGAGTCCCAGAGGGGTGGAACCCGCAATCATCAACCCAGGGATGGGTTGGGTAATACAAACGGGGTTCACCAACGACTGAGCCTGCCTGTGCTCAGGAGAGAAGACCTCCTGTGGCCAGACTACCCCTCCCCCACACTTAACACAGCTAGGAGTTCCAGAGTAACTCCGGGGAAACTCAGAAAGACTTCACCTGGTTTCTGCTTTGGCACATCAGCCAGCTCAGCACCAGGTAAGCTACAACATTCTAGCTTCTAGCTGAAAGAACCAGAGGCCACAATACACAAAACCTTAAGTTCTAAGCACAAGAACCATGGGACAGAGCCCCCTGTACCCCAGAAGCAGAGATCCACTTTAAAAGCCAGGAAAAGGGCGATCATTAGGAGCAAGAAGCAAATCAGAAAAGATAAGACCATAGAATCTTTCTATGGGGACAAGGACCAAAACACGAATACCAAAGAGGTCAGCTCTGAGACTGTACTCCCATCTGAAACTTCAGAAGGGAATACGAACTGGTCTCAAGCCCAAAGATCAGAATCACTCTAAGGCCTTGTCTAATTAAGACTCTGATTATGACCCATGAGAGACGGTTCAGGAGGAGAAAGTGAGGTTGGTGACCTTGCACAGCCCTCCCTCATTCAAAACAAAGTCAAGTGCAACTCATATCATCATTTCTCTGATGTCATGATCATTCTGAAGCCCACAGACTGGACAACAATAGGTTCATGCCCAAGTTCCACTTAATGGCTGCTTAGAGTGATTATCAATAGTAACAGTTTCTGTTTCCCTTCCAGCCTGATTTATTTTTGCTTTTGTTCATTAAAAGGGGCATTCCCTAACTACTTCTTAAAGAAGCCTATTCACTCAATGGGCATTACCTCCCTCTAACTGAGCACCTGAAAAGGCCAGCCTAAAAAGGCCCCGGTCTCCCATTGCATCCTGGGCCATCTCCAGTATCCTGATGAATATCTGGTTACCAGACCCAGATGGCATTTCAATGCATCACTTTATTCAAAATTTATCAAAATTATGTATATGGTATTTCTGAACTTTAAAGAATACGAGAAAGGGAAATGTATGTGACAAGTATAATTTGAAAATGTCTCTGCAATTGATTCCGGTTTAATATTGTATCCCAGACTATTTTATTTTGAAAGCCATATTTAAGAAGTCTCATATTTACCTTAACCATGCTTTTCACTTCATTCTCTGATTTAATATTTATTATGTAAATTCTTTAAGAGCATAAATCTAAGGATTTTCGACTCACTGCCTTCAACTCTTGCTTGACTACCCCTTGTGACCTCACAATTAGTCTCTAGATATTAAAATGCATAAGCATGGAGAGAACTGTGATTTCAAAGTATTTGGGGTCATAAGTTGCTCTACACCAAATGGGAAAAAAGTTAAAAGTCATTCAAAAATGATTTAAAGTAATAAAAAATTAATATTCTCAAATGGCTCAACCAAATAAGAGAAATATTTGTTGTATGCATCATAACCTTCAAGTGAATACTCAAACTTTATGAACTATAGCATCCCACAACTTGATAAATCGTTCCTGTTGATATTAATCTGTACCTGGACCTGAAATCTAATTCCTTCCCATACTTTAAATCATTAATTTATTATATCAAGCCCAATGGATAAATATCTTGAATTTTATTTAAAATTTCAAAACTATTAGGCAAACTCTTCTTAAACAATTTTCCTTTTCCAGTCACTTTATAAAGAAGTTTTTCCCTGCATACTGTATTTATAAGGAGTTCTATTCAAAAATACCTGAAAATTTAGTATCCTAAATAATACTTTAACACTTCAACTAAGGTATATATACATCGACACATACTTGCCACTTGGTTCTGTTTATAAATATTAACTTGATCTCTGTACACTATACATTTTAATTCAATTCAACTTAAAATATATTATACTAAATTTACATTTTCAAGAATTAAGAAAATTCACATACCGTATTTATAATGCTTGAATGGGGGTGGGAGGCCTGTCCTCAAAGGGACATCTACAAGAGAAAAAGTTAAAAGGAAAAAGCTTTTTTTACAAATACATTATCAGTCACTGAAAAGTTGCACATCAATGCAACTAGAATAAAAAAGACAAACTTGGTAAGGAAAACATTTTTTCATCAAGTGTCTCTAATAAGGTTCTGATAACCAAGATATATAGATAAGCAACATAAATGTATAAAATTAAAAGCCATTTCTCAATGGATAAATGGTTAAAGGATATGAATAAACAACTCTCAAAGAATTACAAACTATTAACAATCATATTAAAGATTGTTCCAAGTAACTAATAATAAGAAAAATGCAAACCAAAACGAACTATGAAGTTTCACCTCACATCTAGCAATTTGGTCACTGGACCTCCTGGTATGCTCATTTAACTTAGCTGTTGCCCCCACACACAGAGGTATTGAAAAAAAATGTATCTTCCTCCCTCACTGCAGAAACAGGTGCCTCACTAGAGGTGTAAAATAGCATACGGACGTAACACATAATCGATGGGTTACATTTCAATTGTGTCATAACCCCATTAGAGATTTTCTTTGTAAAGATATGGGAGAAGTTTGCCATTTCCTTCTCCAGCTCACTGAACAGATAAGAAAACTGAGGCAAACAAGGCTCAGTGACTTGCCCAGGGTCACATAACTCCTAAGTATCTGAGGTCATATTTGAACTCTAAATCAGTCTTCCTGACTCCAGCTCCAGCATTCTTTCCACTGCACCATCTAGCTGTCTGATGTGCTGCATAGTTACACTAATTTTTTAAATTTTTATTACAAAGGACAGGCTTGCTACATAAGGGAGGCAATAGGGATATACTTGGAAAGGAACATAATACTGTTTAAAAAAAAGAAGACATTAAAAAAATTTTATTGAATTCATAATGGATATATTCCTTCTTATTAATTCTCTTTCACCAAATGTCTAGTTTGCTTTTAAAAACAAGTATTTTTAAAATATATATAATATGTATATGTACATATATATATAACTTACCAAAAGCACCATTTCACCTCAATAATCTTTTTGTTCTCATTTGTATAAAATTATGCCATAGAATGACTACAGAATATAGTCCAACACAAAAAGTTGGACTGAGAAACCAGTTAGACTAACTTGTACTTGAATAAGAATCTTCTCTATGACATGCCTCAAAACTATTTCATTTGCAAAATCTGGGGGGGCAAAATACTATTCCATCTTCAGTGAAAGAGAACCATATTATCTCTCAAAGCAAACTATTCCACTCTGGGATGATTTTCCTAAACCAAACCTCAATTTGCCCCTTGGAAATTTCTATCTCTTGTTGCCATTACTGTTAGGTGTGCCACAAACTGGTTCAACCAACCTGGAGAACAATTTGGAATTTTACCAAGAAAACTGCCACGCTGTATACACCCTTTGTGAGAGCAATAACACTACTTAGCATATGAGTAGGTTAGGAACAAAAGGAAAAGTCACGTGTATTTTTAAATGGCAAAAAAAACCTGAAAATAAAGCAGATATGGATGGACTGGGGAAAGGCTAAACAATCTGTGGTACATGAATTTAACAGAATAATAAATACTGTGCTGCAAGAAATGCTGAATAGAAAGAATTCAGGAAAAAACTTGGGAAGACCTATAAAATGAACAGAAGAGGAAACAAATTTGCTTGATAACTAGAGGCATGTACAGCCTAGTAATAAAGCTAAAACAGAATTTTTCCAGGTCATGTCAGATAAACTAATAAACATGTCTATTTATCTTTAATATGACAGTTGGTATTTGTCAAATGTTACCCCAAAATAAGTTTCTCATCATATACTGGGGAATCTGACACCTCAGGTAAATCTTTATTTCTTTGTTTTTCATTGTGAAGCAATCCAGGTTAAGTGACTTGCCCGGGGTAACACAGTGAAGTGTCAAGTGTCTAAGGTCACATTTGAACTCAGGTCCTCCTGATTCCAGGGCCTGTGTTCTATCCACTGTGCCACCCTAGTTGTGCCTTGCAAATGTTTCTACCTCTATAAGTATCCACCTGTAAAAAGTGACATTTGAGACTAAACAATATCTAATCCCTTCTAGTTTTAACTTTTTTTAGTCTAAGACAGAAAAACCTGGACAACATGATGGAAAAAGTTGGACTCTTCACTGGTTGAACATCCACACCACCAAAATATTAATCCATGTTAAGTGGAAAGATTCTAGGGCTCTTGTCCTCCCAATGTCCATTGCATAACCTAACACAATTAGAATATAGAGAAATAACTTTTTTTTTTTAGCAAATGACAGTTTCTAGCAAATCACTGGAGTTCCTGGCTCTCAGTAATCCTTTGTGCTCCAAATGAATAATGAATATCTCTCTCCGGACTTCCTGGTATGCTCATTTAACTTAGCTGTTGACCATTCCACATTCAGACTCTGCTTTGAGGAAGAAAACCAATAGGTTGGGAAAAACTAAGCCTCCTAACAAGGCCATTTCCTTTAACCCCATAACATTCCCTGATTGGAGGTTATCCATTTTCTGTCTACATAGGCTAAGGATGGAGAGCTCACAACTTCACAAGTACATCCCCTTCTATTTTCAGATCACTGTCAAAATACTTTTTATATTGAATCAACAGTCTGACCTGCAGTATCCACTAGCCATTAATTCTAGCTATGTTCTCTAGAATTAAGGGGAAATAAACCAAAAACTATTATTTCCTCATGGTAAACCTCCAAATATCTGAAGACTATTATCATGTAACCTTCCTCAACTTTTTCTTCTTGTTCAATATCAAAATGTCCTTCAATTGTTTCCTCATATGTGACATGGCTTCAAGTCCCATCACCATCGTAACAATCTTCCCTTGAATGTTAAGAGAATCACAGACCTAGAGGCAGGAGGGACCTCCAAGATCATCTAGTTCAACTTTTCCATTTCACAAATGAGAAAACAGAAGTCTATGGAGACTACTTTGATCAAATTCACACAGGCAGTAAATACCAAACACAGATCTAACTCCAGAGACAGTAAAGATCAACTAATTTCAATGTTAAATAAATTATTCAGAATAATAGTCAAAGAAGGATTCCTACAAAACTTCTTTTATGAAACAAATACAGTGATAATATCTAAACCAGGAAGAGCAAAAACAGAGAAAGAAAAGTATAGACCAATTGCACTAATGAATATGAATGCAAAAATTCTAAATAAAATACTAGGTAGGAGACTACAACATATCACAAAGATTATACATTGTGACCAAGTAGGTTTACACCAGAAATTCAGGGATAGTTTAACCTAAGGAAAATTATTAACCCAATTGATTATGTCAATAATAAAAGTAACAAAAATCATATGATTATATCAATAGGTGCAGAAAAAGCTTTTGATAAAATACAACCTATTAAAGCTAGATGGCACAGTGGATAGAGCACGAGTCCCAGAGCCAGGAGGACCTGAGTTCAAATTCAGCCTCAGACACTAACACTCATTAGTTGTGTGACCCTGAGCAAGTCACTTAACCCATATTATCTCACCAAAAAAAAAAAAAAAAAACCATATGAAAGCATAGGCATAAGTGGATTTTTCCTTAAAATAATAAAAAGCATCTACCCAAAACCATCAGCAAGCATTATTTGTAAAGGGGATAAACTAGAAACCTTTCAAATAAGATTAGGAATGGAACAAGGATGCCCCTTTTAACCAATGCTGTTCCATACTATATTAGAAACACCAGTAAAAGCAATAACAGAAGAAAAAGAAATTGAAGGAATCAAAGTGGGCAATAAGATAATAAAACTATCTCTCTTTGCAGATGACAATGATATACTTCGAAAATCTTAGGTTAAACGAAAAAGGTAGCTGAAACAATTAACAATTGTAGCAAAGTAGCAGGATATAAAATAAATTCACATAAATCATCAGCATTTCCATATATCACCAATAAAACCCTGCAAAAAGAAATAGTAAGAGATATCCCATTTAAAATAACCATAGACAGCATAAAATACCTGGGAGTATACCTGCTGAAACAAACCCAAGAATTATGTGAACATAATTATAAAACACTTTTCATGCAAACAAAGTCAAATTTAAATATTTGAAGAAATATTAATTGTTCATGGATAGGCAGAACCAATATAATAAAAATGACAACTAAACTAATCTACTTATCCAATGCCATCCCAATTACCAAAAAATTACTTTGTTGAGCTAGAAAAAATAATAATCTGAAAGAAGGAAAGGCCAAAAATATTAAAGGAATTAATGGGGAAAAAAAGTAAAAGAAGGTTTAACAGTACCAGATCTTAAACTAGACTATAAGGCTAATTATCAACACTATGTGGTACTAGCTAAGAAACAGAAAGATATCAATAGAACAGAATAGACATACAATGTACAGTAGGAACCAGTTTGATAAATGCAAAGATTAAATGCTTTGGGAATAAGAATTAATCATTTGGTAAAAACTACCGGGAAAACTAGAAAGCAATCTGGCACAAATGGGGCATAGGTTCGTATTTTATACCACTTATTAAGACAAAGTCAAAATGAAAATATGATCTAGATATAAAGGGAGATATAAGTAAATAAGAAGAGCACATATTACCTATCAGATTTATGGACAGGAGAAGAATTTATGAATAAACAAAAGATAGCATTGTAGGATGTAAAATGGATAATTTTGATTATATTAAATTTTAAAAGATTTGTACAAATAAAACCAATGAAGTCAAGAATACAAGGAAAGCAGAAAACTGGGGGGAAATTTTATAGACAGTTTCTAGGATAAATGTCTCATATCTCAAATATATAGAGAACTCTCAAATTTATAAGATTTATGAGTTCTCATATCTCAAATATATAGAGAACTCTCAAATTTATAAGATTTATGAGTCATTCACCAATTGATAAATGGTCAAAGGATATAAACAGGCAGTTTTTCAGTAATCAACACCATATATATATAATCATATGAAAAAATGCTCTAAATCATTATTGATTAGAGAAACGTACGGTAAAACAATTTTGAGGTACCTCACACCTATCAAATTGGCTAAAATGATAAAAAGGGAAAATGATATATGTTGGAAGAAATGTGGGAAAATTGGGACAAAAAGTACTGTTGGTGAACTGTGAACTGATCCAATCATTTTGGAGAGCAATATGGAATTATGCCCAAAGAGTTATAAAACAGGTGATTTGCTCAGGGTTACACAGCTAATAAGTGTCTGTATACCCTTTGACCCAGCAATACCACTATTAGGTCTCTTTCCCAAGGTGATCAAGGAAACAGGAAAAGAACCTAGATGTTCTAAAATATTTATGGCAGCTCTCACTGTGGTTGCAAAGAACTTGAAATTGAGGGTATGCCATCAGTTGGGGAATGGGTAAACAAGTTATGGTATATGATTGTGGTGGAATACAATTGTGCTATAGAAATGATGAGCTGGCTAATTTTAGGAAAAACACAAAGACTTGTATGTAATAATGAAAAGTGAAGCGAGCAAACCAAGAGGACATTGTATTCAATAACAAAAATACTGTTCAAAGAATAACTGTGAACAACTAAGTTATTCTGAGTATTTAAATATTCAAATCAAATAAAAAGGACCTATGAAGATGTTATCAACCTCCAGAGAAATGATCAATAGAAGTATATATAGTATGGTTTTATGTGTGTGTGTCTGTGTGTGTGTGTGTGTGTGTGTGTGTGTATGTGTGTCAAACGGTGGCCTTCTCTCGTACACCAAGGGGAAGGAGGTGGACAAGGAGGTGGGAAGGGAGAAAAGGAGGTAGGAGAGAGAGAGTTCACAACTTAAAATGTAATCCCAAAAAAATGTAATTTAATTAAAAAAAAAAAGAAAAGAAATTTCTATCCATTCCAGGTGTGTTCCACCACCCTTACTGTTAGGAACCAAGTACTAGTACCTGGTTCCATCTGAACAATTAATATCAATTTGTTTTTATAAAGGGATTTCTACTTTAAAGATACAGCAACATCAGAAGTATAGACTGTGCTCCATACACACTTTGGGGGCACTCCCCCCTGTATCACTTTAGTCCCTAATAGTGAACTCACTTAATGCAGTTTCTACCTAGCAGTGATCCCACTAAGTTCACATCCATACATGGCATCACTGCTACATGAACCCCTGGGTCTTAGCTATTGAAGGGCTCATACTGATAGTGTGCCCTTCACCTGAAAAGGGGGGGTAGTACCTTCTCACCTCTTTTTTGGCTGGACCAAGTGTGGCTATCATAGTTTCACTGCATGTAGGTTCTATTGTTTTGATATTGTTGTTCTTTACTTTTCACATTATTAAAGTTAAAATATATTTTCAGTTATGCAGAGTATCCACTCATTGGTCACTCAGTAAGGATTTCATACTTAGAACACCAAGAGTCCGTTTAAAGTTTGTAGAAAGTTGAAAAACCATGTAATTGAAATTGTGCTCCAACCTTCTCCTAGAAATAAAAACCCATTTTTAAATACCAATATTCTTCTAGTGATGTTTTATGATCTTGATGCATAGAATACCAGTTTCAAAAGAAGTTTCAGATCACCCAGTGGGCAAAAGAAACCCATATGATGTGCAGGAGTAGGCTACAGATGTTAACAACAGGGAATTATACAAGAAAAAAGCACAAAAATATTATTAAAGAAATCTATGGAAGATGGCGGAGTAGAAAGACACACATACACATAGCTCCGAACCCACAACCCACAGAACGGCTACAGGGGAGTAAATCACGGCAAATTCTGCACCCAGAGGCCACGGAATATTGGAGCGAGGGAGATTTCTGTTCCAGAGAGACCTGAAAACCTCTTGCAGGGGGTCCTTCGTGCTCCGGACTGGGCGCCGGGACTGGGAGCTGAGTGCAGCCCTGCCGCGGCCTAGGCACCGAGAGGAAAAGATCCAAGCGGGCTTCGGGGACGGGATCTCCAGCGGCCACGCGGGTCCCTCCACCCACAGAGGGACCTGAAAACCTCTCGCAAAAGGTCCGTGGCGCTGCAGACGCGGAGCCCAGCCCAGACCTGCCGCGGCCACGGCACCAAGAGAAGCAGACCCGAGAAAGCTTCAGGGACGGGATCTCCAGGGGCCACACAACTGCCTCCGCCCACAGGTGAGGGGGGTCGGTGAGAGAGTCTCTTTGGCGGGTGGAAAGGGGAGTGGGGTGCCCCCATGATTTGGGCCCCCCCGGGAGGTAGAAGCTGAGAGGCGGCTGCAGACTGGGGCTCCCCAAGCGGGCGGGAGCTTGAATCCATTGTAGAAGGTCTGTGCATAAACCCCCTGAGGGAACTGAGCCTGAGAGGCGGCCCTGCCCCGACCTGACCACCTGACCATAATCTCATACTGAATAGCAGCCCTGTCCCCGCCAAAAGCCCTAAGGCTGGAAGCAGCATTTGAATCTCAGACCCCAAACTTTGGCTGGGAGGATCAGGAGGCGAGGTGGGTGTGAGGAAAATATTCAGAGGTCAAGTCACTGGCTGGGAAAATGCCCAGAAAAGGGAAAAGAAATAAGACTATAGAAGGTTACTTTCTTGGTGAACAGGCATTTCCTCCCTTCCTTTCTAATGAGGAAGAACAATGCTTACCATCAGGCAAAGACACAGAAATCAAGGCTTCTGTGTCCCAGCCCACCCAATGGGCTCAGGCCATGGAAGAGCTCAAAAAGAATTTTGAAAATCAAGTTAGAGAGGTGGAGGAAAAGCTGGGAAGAGAAATGAGAGAGATGAAAGAAAAGCATGAAAAGCAGATCAGCTCCCTGCTAAAGGAGACCCAAAAAAATATTGAAGAAATTAACACCTTGAAAACTAGCCTAACTCAATTGGCAAAAGAGGCTCAAAAAGCCAATGAGGAGAAGAATGCTTTCAAAAGCAGAATTAGCCAAATGGAAAAGGAGATTCAAAAGCTCACTGAAGAAAATAGTTCTTTCAAAACTAGAATGGCACAGATGGAAGCTAAGGACTTTGCAAGAAAGCATGATATCACAGAACAAAGAGAGAAGAATGGAAAAATGGAAGATAATGTGAAATATCTCATTGGAAAAACAACTGACCTGGAAAATAGATTCAGGAGAGACAATTTAAAAATTTTGGGACTACCTGAAAGCCATGATCAAAAGAAGAGCCTAGACATCATCTTCCATGAAATTATCAAGGAAAACTGCCCTGAGATTCTAGAACCAGAGGGCAAAATAAATATTCAAGGAATCCACAGAACACTGCATGAAAGAGATCCAAAAAGAGAAACTCCTAGGAACATTGTGGACAAATTCCAGAGTTCCCAGGTCAAGGAGAAAATATTGCAAGCAGCTAGAAAGAAACAATTCAAGTATTGTGGAAATACAATCAGGATAACACAAGATCTAGCACCCTCTACATTAAGGGATCGAAGGGCATGGAATAGGATATTTCAGAAGTCAAAGGAACTAGGACTAAAACCAAGAATCACCTACCCAGCAAAACTGAGTATAATACTTCAGGGGAAAAAATGGTCTTTCAATGAAAT
The DNA here is from genome assembly GCF_028372415.1 of Notamacropus eugenii. Classification (NCBI taxonomy): domain Eukaryota; kingdom Metazoa; phylum Chordata; class Mammalia; order Diprotodontia; family Macropodidae; genus Notamacropus; species Notamacropus eugenii. The sequence continues at coordinate 308,945,259 of NC_092876.1, forward strand.
AGAGGATTTTCAAGCATTCTTGATGAAAAGACCAGAGCTGAAAAGAAAATTTGACTTTCAAACACAAGAATGAAGAGAACCATGAAAAGGTGAACAGCAAAGAGAAGTCATAAGGGACTTACTAAAGTTGCACTGTTTACATTCCTACATGGAAAGACAATATTTGTAACTCTTGAAACATTTCAGTATCTGGGTACTGGGTGGGAGTACACACACACACATGCACACACGCACACATACATAGAGGCAGAGTACACAGAGTGAATTGAAGAGGATGGGATCATATCTTCAAAAAAGAAAAAATGAAATCAAGCAGTGAGAGAGAAATATATTGGGAGGAGAAAGGGAGAAATTGAATGGGGCAAATTATCTCTCATAAAAGAGGCAAGCAAAAGACTCATTAGTGGAGGGATAAAGAGGGGAGGTGAGAGAAAAACATGAAGTCTACTCTCATCACATTCCACTAAAGGAAAGAATAAAATGCACACTCATTTTGGTAGGAAAACCTATCTCACAATACAGGAAAGTGGGGGACAAGGGGACAAGCAGAGTGGGGGGGATGACAGAAGGGAGGGCATGGGGAGGAGAATGCAATTCGAGGTCGACACTCATGGGGAGGGATAGGATCAAAAGAGAATAGAAGTAATGGGGGACAGGATAGGATGGAGGGAAATATAGTTAGTCCTATACAACACAACTATTATGGAAGTCATTTGCAAAACTACACAGATTTGGCCTATATTGAATTGCTTGCCTTCCAAAGGGAAGGGGTGGAGAGGGAAGGAGGTAAAGAAGTTGGAACTCAAAGTGTTAGGATCAACTGTAATGTTCTTACCACTAGGAAATAAGAAATACAGGTAAAGGGGTATAGAAAGCTATCTGGCCCTACAGGACAAAAGAGAAGACGGAGACAAGGGCAGAGAGGGATGATAGAAGAGAGAGTAGATTGGTCACAGGGGCAATTAGAATGCTTGGTGTTTGGGGGGGAGGGGAGAAAAGGGGAGAAAATTTGTAACCCAAAATTTTATGAAAATGAATGTTAAAAGTTAAATTAAAAAAAAAAAAAGAAATCTATGATTGGTCATGAATAATTGCTTCTATGTTCCAAGCTATATCATGAGATCCAAAGGAAGGCCCACCATGTTGTTGAGTAGATGCCCCATGGAAGATATATAGGAAAACATGAGATCAGAACAATAATTTCAAGGACAGAGACTCAGATTAAAAGGCTAGGAGGAAGAGGGGAGCAAGTAAGGAGGGGAGGTTATTGAGAGAGAGATGCAAACTTCATGATTCAGGAAGACATAAGAATAGGAACTGAAGACACTTCTTCCAGGACTGGCTCCCCAGGCATTCACTTTCATCTCCTACTTTGGCCTTAAATATTGGCCTTCCTGTTTTCCTTGACATTGCTACCCTCTGTTGCTTTCAAAAAGGATTGCTCTCTTCTTCCAGTGCAGAACATAAAAGTTTTCCTATCCCATTTCAGGTATTAGTCCCACCATACTCTAATCTAATACTTTAAAGAAATATAGAGCCAGGACTGGGTTGGGTAATTAAGATAAGAAAATTCATAAAATTAATATAAAAGAAAAACAATAATTGGAATAGAAAGCAGGGTGAAGCCTTTTTTTATGAAAAAATTAACAAATCAAGTTCAAAGACAATTTTAGTTTTTGAAAAAAGGTACTACCTCCTATCTTCCTTCACAATGCAGCTACTTTTCCTTCTGAATGCAAACCAAACTACATACAATGATGAAACTATGCTCATAATATTTCCAGCATTATCAATCAGCAAAGACTTATTTATAGTCTTTGTGCCTACTATGTGCCAGGCACTGTGCTAAGTGCTAGAAAGATAAAGACAAAAAACAGTCCCTGCCTTCAAGAAGCTTACTTTCTAATGGAGGAAGCCACATGTATATTTCTGCGTGGGTGTGTGTTGTAAACTTCAAACACATATACATAAAACACACAAATTAAAAACAAGATAAACTTGGGGAGAATGGAACTACTATCTGGGGGCCTCTCACAACTGGTGTCACTTGAGCTAAATCTTGAAGGAAACCTTGGATTTCAAGAAGCACAGATGAAGAGATGGAGCATCCCAGTCACTGAGAAGGCACAGAGAAGAGAGATGAACAGTGAGTAGGACAGTGGGGTTGGACTACAGAGAACATGCAGAAGAGTCATATGTAAGCAGATGAGAGCTAAGGAGTCAGACTGTAAAGGGTTTTAAATATCAAGCAAAGAATTTATGGTAGAGGTGATGGGGAGAAACTGGAGTTTATTGAAGAGGGATTAGATATGGTAATGATAATAATAGCAAGAGTAATCACAACAATAATAATAGCTAGCATTTATATAGTATATGTTCTAAATAAAAGCTTTATAAACATTATCACAAATGATCCTCACAACAGCTCTGGGAGGGATGTACCTTTATTATTCCCATTTCACAGTTAAAGAAACTGAGGCACAGAAGTTAAGTGACTTGCCCTAGGCTGCATTTGATCTCAGGCTTTCCTGTCTCCAGGCCCAGCACTTTCTCTACTTCAATACTAGCTGCCTCACCGAGTGCTTTAAGAAAATCATTTCCAAAGCCAAGTGGAGGACAGACGGAAGTGAAGCAGAGATCTGAGTTAGGAGGCTAATATAATAACAGAATCACTAAGTTACAAGAGGGCCTGAACTCAGATGGTAGTTGCACAAATGAAGAGAAGGTGAGAGATGTGAAAGATGCGGAGACAACAACAGGATTTGGCATGCTGAGAGACTGGTCATGCGAGGAGTGAGAAGAAGTCAGTGATGATACCACTGAGTGATGACACAGTGCTTGGTACAGTGATGACATCACCAGAAGAATGATGGTGCCCTGGACTATATTAGGAAAGTTCAGAAGAGTTTTAAGTTTGGTAGTAGACTGTGAAAGATTTAAATATCAAACAGAGGCATAGCAGGTATTTGATTCAAGAAGTAGGGAGTCACTGAAACATCTGGAACTCTGACGAGGTTCGAGCTAGGCTTAAGGAATATCAATATCAATGCAGGGGGTGGTGAAGAAAAAATGAAGAGTGGAAGATGACTACAAAGTGATGATGCCGAAATCCTGCCCAGTTCTAAATCCTTCAAAAAGAGTTCCCAACTTACCAAAAGGTACCATTCCAAAAGTCTATTGTATGGTAATTATTTGGAACTTCAGACAGAGTTTGTCATAGAAAAAAGCATGGATTATCATCACCATTGGTAACATTGTTTCTTAGGGGAAATGTGTTCTACAACACTGGGCAATGAGGAAGTACAAAAACACCTCCCACACATCTTCCCAACTCCAAAGCTAGTGGTCACTGGGGACCTGACATACATTGAGAAGGGAATATGATGGTTCAGGAACATTTATTCTTTTATTCGACAACTTTGACATTTGAGTCTAACAATTTAAAAAACATTGCTTTCTCTAGTCCTCAAGTAGCCAGAGTAAAAAGGAATATTCTCAGGAAACAAAATTTAAATCCACAAAATTTAAAAATTTAGTTGAACAGGACAGCAACACCTCTTTAGCAAGTATGTTAAAAGGCCTGAAAACAAGAGGCCACAATAGCTTTAAGTTTTTTGTCAAAATCATTCTATTCTCTGGTCAAAGAGTTAGAAATTAAAACTAGAAAGGAGCTTTGAGATCATCTTGTCCATCTACCCAATGTACAGATGATGGAGCTGAAGATGAAACTAGAGAGATGAATGGCATGTCTTGGAGAACTAGAGGTACTCGGATAAATTTAAGTGACTGAAGCATCATATCAATTATATGTATTAGAAAAATCCTACCCTTTTAAGTCCTAATCACAACAAAAAGAATGATACCTCCTTCTCTCAGTTATCCTAAACACTGAGGGAAACAGTGCTGAGGCAGGAAGGTTGAGGATGATGAACAAAATACAACATTTGGCTCCTCTAAAGGACAATGCATATAAATCATCAACTTGGGGAAAAAAAGAGGCAAAAATGACACAAAATGTCACCATGCTGTGCAAATGCAATATCCCTAATATGTGCCTCCTTGGCAAATAACTTCTGTTAATGCCAGTGACTAGAATACTAGAATACATGTACCATAGCTATACCAGACATCAAATCTAAAGAACATAAAGCTTAATCTTCTCTAAACAAACCAATAATAATAGTAATACTTCAAAAGCCCACAAGTTAGCTTGGATTGGAATCTATATTAAAAAACATGATTATTACTAAAGCAATAATTGAGCTAATTGGTAAAGTGCTAATAAAATCATACCTTTTTTTAGGAATACAATAAATTCTTTTACAGTCTGGTCCAAATTCACTCCATGGTAAACAAGAGGCTTGAAATTGCGATGCTCAAAGGAACGAATGAGACGAACTGTAATTGTTGCTTTCTCAGAAGACATGTGAAAAAATTTCCAGGGCCAGCTAAATGCAGAAAAAAACATGTAAAAATAAATAAACCATGATTTATCCTGACAAAATTAGCTTATATCTTGACAATTATTTCACTGCATTCCAAAGCCATCTCCTTCTCTGGGATGTGATACCAGGCCAAATTCCCAAAACTTCCCAACAATGTCAGAGATCTCAGACTCAACCCCAGGATGCTCCTGGTTCTGTTACCTCAGGAAATTCTAACCAGAAACAATCCAAGTGCAAAAGAGAAGAAATGAGAGTGGAAGGGAGAAGGAGGACCAAGAATGACATAACCACAGACATGAATTTTCAAATGATATATTTTAAATTATTTATACTAATGCTTCCTTCAACTGCCAAAAATAACTATAATTTAAATTTTCATACATCAAGGGATTTCATTAAATGTAACTTAATGTTTACACAAGATACTAGGTTTTAAGTAGTACCACATGTAAAACCTATTTTTTTTACTTTAATTGCTCATATGGGACAAATTTTATAACCAGCCCCCCTCAAAAAAACTGATATAGGGATAAATATTTTAAGTACAGCAACTGAATCCATTTAGTACCAGTAGAAGCAATCTCAAACACAATTGTCATGATGAGTGGGATAGGTTTAGTGAAGACTTCTCAGATTGTAATTCTTCTCCCAGGGGTGAGGTAAGACCTAGAGGCCCAAGGTTACAATATTTTTAGAATAGAATAGTTCCATATAAGGATATAAAACTGTGTAGTACATTAGGGTCTCAATGATTGGATAAAACTTACATAATTCCTCAATGTCTTCATTTCAAAAAGGATTGGTTAGATTTCGTGTCTAGAATGTAACATCATATTCTCAGCTAATGAGAATAATGGTCAGTGGGGGAGGACGGAGTTGCGTTAGGGTCTATATAAATCACTGCCCTTTTCTTTGTCTTTGGCTTTCCTACTCCTACAGGATAGCCCTGCTTCTCAAGAATCGAATAAATCACTTTTCTGTCATCACTTTGAGAGGCCTCTGAGTAATTGATTTATGTAGGGACCTGAGCCATCCCACACAATGATATACTCTATTTTTTTTAAATAAAGGATAAAGGTGAAGAGGCAGTGTGAGGCAACAGAAAGACTATTGGCTTTGGAGTAAGAGGACCTGGGTTCAGACCTCAACTTTGCTAATAATTACCTGGTATAACCTGAATTGAGCCCACTACCCATGTTTTTTGGTCCAAACCCTGTCCCTCCTCTTCCTCCAGGATGTTGACCTATGGATTATTCTCATCTTCAATATTTCCCTATCCATCACCTCTTTTGACACTGCCTACCACTGTGGTCAGGTCTCTCTCATTCTTAAAAAACCTTCACTTGATCCTACCAAGCCCATCAAGATTTCATCTGGCTACTTGTGTGGATTCCTCTTCACTACCAAACTCCCAGAAAAAAATCAGCTACTCTTTACTACCTATACATCCTTACTATACCCACTCAAATCTCCATCTCCTGTGAAGTATTTTCTGATCTTACTCCCATCGTATTTATACTTAGTGTTCTCTCATACTTCAAATAACTTTCTATTTACTTGTATAATATACTTCTATCTCTTATGTTGTATTTCTGCTATTTAAGCATTTTTCTTTTCCATCTTAAAATCCTTAAAGTATAGCATAGTACCTTGCACATAATGCTTATGATAAATGCCTATTAGAATTTAATTAACTTAGAGATGCCTGAAGCTGTTTAAAAGCCTATATTTTCACCTACTACAAGTAGCCCAAAATTTCTATTATTTCATTTTCAATTTGAAACTTCAAATACATTTTAGTGTCTGCCTGATCTTGATCAAAACAAGTACTTACATTTCCCTGTGCCAAATTTATTTTACAAAGAGGGAAATAAAAAACTCTTAATCTTTGTAACTATTTCACAGCAGCAGTTGCTTACAGAAAGACCTATTGTGCCGTAGGGAGGGTATTGAAGCAAGACATGCAATGGGGTAAAAAAGACACATTAAGAAGATAGAAATGCTGACATAATAGACTGCCAAATTAGACGATATTTGTGCAGATATGACTTATTTTAAAACCTAGATTGTTTCATTTTAAAATATAGTATTCAATGGGAGTTACTAAATGAAGAAAATAAATTTCAGAGCTACACTGTTAAATACAGCATTGAATAGGAGGAAAATCCGTGAAAGGAAAACAAGTTCTTGATTATCACCGCCAGTTGAAGAGATCTATTTGATACTCTATTGATAATACATTAGATAGTAGGGATCCTGGTGGAAGCTTTTCTATCACTGCCAGAATCTGCTTAAAGGCATAGGAAATCATGATGCCACAATTTAATATTGTTTTTCCAAGGAAAAGAAAATAATTTCTGTGAATGGGAAAGCAAAGTACACTTCAGATAGAAGGACCTGGTTTTGAACCCCTGCTCTGCCATGCCACCTGTATGACCTTCAGAAGATCACTATACCTACCTATCAGTTTCCTCTAAAATTGTATGCAATTAATTCTAAATCCCATTATACAGGAGACCAGCCAATGGGCGTCACCACAGAATAAGTGCAGCACACTCTGCTGCCAAAACCATAGAGACTTTGAGCCTACTTCTGAACATCCCATTGCAAGGCCCTGATCTCCACTGTTAAGGAGTCAGGCTTTGGATTGCTGAGACAAAACTGAGAATGCATACAAAAGATTCCTTCAATAGAACCAGGTGCTCCAAGGAATTTGGCCTTTCCAAAATGACAAGATGTTGTGAACCTCTGAAAGGGAATGTGGGCCATTTTCTTCTAAAGTGAATCTTGTACCTGATTTAGACTTAAAATGTGATATCATAAGCAAAGTAGGGGAGCACAGAAAAATTGACTTATTGGATCTATGTAATTTTGGTGATACAAAAAGACAAACAATATCAATAAAATGTTTTTTAATCACGTAAAAATCATATGAGATGTAACTGAAGAAGTAACTTTGTTCAATGATCTGCAACATATTAGTATCGAGGAAACCAGCTGTGTCATATCTAAAGTCTTTGCTCATATTAAGAATGTACTGTAACTAGTCCATCAGAAACAAAATATTGATAACTATGTTCTCCAAATGTTCCACTTTCTATAAAACAATGACTTCGATATAATAAACACCAAAACACTAAAAAGAAATCCACTGTCATTCAGAAAAGGTCTGCCTAACAAACCTCTACTTAAAAAATCAAAGTGGATGAAATTGTCTGGATTACGATATATATATATATGGAGAGATAATCCACTGCACATTAAATTGTGTATGTATGCAAGAATCTTAAACAGACACAAATTATAGACAATGAACTGGGCTCAGAACTAAATAGGAAATTTAGCTGGTTCTCATTTGATAGCAAGCACTTTCTACTATCCCAAACTATTCAATGTAGCAAATACTCATCATTTAACATCCACATTCTCCTGGTGATACATGACTGCAAATAATGTAATATTATGATCTCAGAAGAATCAAGACTAAAATGGCCCAAAGAGCAACAGAAAGGCACATGATTTAGGCAAACACAGCCTACATTGATCAAGACAATATTGAAGCGGAGGAAAATCTGTATTTTCAAATTGTGATTGATATCAATCACAATTTGATTGCAAAAAGTAGAATAAGAGATATACGAGAAGAGTGGTGGGCCTACATGTAGTGAGAATAAAAGAAAACAGGACAAATTGAATATTACACTGCTACCCATTAAATACAAAAATAACCAGAGGAAAACCTCCATCTCATTGGGTGAATTCTCTATGGAGAACACATGGAAAATAAAATCAACAACCTATCATGATAAGGAATGATAAGGGGGACTGAGATCTGTCCCAGCAGAGGGAGCAGTGCCCATAGTGATGAGATCACTGATACAAAGTAATAAAAACTGATAATCTTTTTGTAAATCCAGTTTTCACATTGTTTAAATTTTTGTGTTTACATTCTATTAAGATTCCTTACCAAAAAATCCCATATATATGCATGTACATATATGTATAAATGTGTATACTATAATCCCTTATAAATATCACTAATATCTTTCTAGATTTAAGAAGCACTTATCAAAAAAGTCCATTCCTCCCACCTTAGAGGGTAAAAAGCAAATCAAATAGCTCAGAAAAAAGGAGGTCTTTTTTGTAAACAGAAAAAAATTTCTATTTGCATGGACAATAAATTGAATAGGATAAAATTATCAGCCCCATTAATTTTTTAATCATTAAAAGTATACAAATGACTTCACGATATTTCTGAGTCCCAGAGTAAATAGTTTTAATTTGTACTGCTTAGTATGTTCTACGTATTTCATGTCATTTATAAAACTGCTTAATCTTTTTAAAGTAAATATCTTTCCTAGTTAACAATTAAATATACAATTTCATTTAAACTACTTTTTAGTATGCCAATTACAGTAAATTTATATTTAAGATTATAATCAAAAGCTATTAGTATTAATTTCATTATTAAACTACTCCAGCATGCTAAATAGTCTGGAGGTTTTGTGTGTGTATGTTCTTAACATGCAACTAGATATATACATCCACAAAGTAGATGTAACAGTATGATATATAAATGCATGAAAAATGTTTTAACTTTCTTTCCACTAAGAATTTCATTCTAATTCAAATAAAAGATGTTTTTTCTAGCAATAATTTTTAAAATTTTACATTTAATTCCAACTTTTGCAAAACAGTACAAAATCAGTCATTTGAACATTTCACATTAAAGTACTCTGCATACTTTTTTAAAGTGGTACAGAGAAAAACACTGGATTTGAATCCAAAAGAAGTCAAGTTGGAATCCCAGCTCTGCCTCTTACTACTTGGGTGGCCTTGGGCAAATCAATTAGCCTCTTTGGATCTCAGCTTGTTCATCTGTAAAATGAGTTAACTGAATGAAATGACCTTTGAGGTCACTTCTAGCTCTATCTATAATACTATGACCAGGGCTTAAAGGCTAAACAAATTGTGGTACTCAATGTAATGGATTTGGGTACCATTAGAAATCATAAATATGAAGCTACAGAGCAGCATGGGAAGACTTAAATTAATGGACACAGAACAAAATACCAAGAAAACCATATGCACAATAACTAAACAAGGTAAATGCAAAGAACAACACTGCATATTGCATGCTATGTAATAACCAGAGGCCGACTCTGAAAAACTGAGTAAACGTATCTCCCTCCTTTTTTTTGCACAGGTAGGGGAGTACAGAGGTGGAATAATGCAAATACACTGGCAGTCTTGGCTGCTGTGCTGGATAATTTTTTAAGCTGCTTTTTCTTTCCCTTTTATTTTATTATCTGGGTTGACTCAAGGAGCAGAGGGCTAAAGAATAGATATATTCCCAAATAAAGGTAAAATAGAAACAAAAAAATTTGTTTTGATCAAAATTATTTTTAAAAGACAAAATGTAAAGCCCGATGGCAGAAGACCAGGAACTCTGATAATCTTAAAAGCCACCTCTAATATAATTCAGTCTATAACATAAGTTTCATCCATTGCGCTTGATTAAGCATTTTATTAAAACTTTCCTCCACTCAAATCCTACTCTTGTACTTCATGGTGACAAGCAAGTAATCCCAGGTTTTTCAGGGCCATAACATTGTGGAGTACAAATTATGACAAGTCCTATTAAGCTATATTGTCTTTGAATTCTGTATGGTGTCAATTCAGGACCAACCTAGGTAAGTTCAGAAGTCTGGTCACCAGGTGGTATGTTTTTGGCTCGAGTAATTCATTATACAGTCTACTCAAAAACAGAAGAACAGCTATCTATGCAGGAAGGAAAATTACCCCACCAATTAAACAGCTGATCTTATGATATAATGAAGTTTTACCTACAGGGGATAGTAAAATACTCCCACTCACATGGTATTGCTTCCTCACTTTCTCTTGACTGTTGTTCTCTCCATTTCAGTTATGCAACACTAATATTAGAAAACTGACAGTAGAAAGGACCTTTGTTTCTGAGAGAAACCTGGAGTCATTAAAGCTCTTCAACTTCCTGTAAGCAATCCAGGCTGTTTCTCCACCTGCTTAATTCTGGCCCAAACTGCTGTCCATTTGTACCATCAGCCCCAGAGAAACATAATGAGGAACAGTGGGATCTTCATTTGTGCTGAATGTAAAGGTGTGGGCCAATGTGAAATACCACTAGCAAAAGCCTGCCTGTTTCTGCCCTAAATGTGATAAAAAATTTTATGTAGACTGGAAAGCAGACAGATAAGGTGAGTAGCTGTCAGTGTTATTACAGCTGCTATCTTTCTCTGCTTAATAGGCAACTAGGTGAACAGAGTATCAGGTATGGAGTCAGGAAGACCAAAGTTCAAATCTAAGCTCAGTCACTAGCTTTCTTAACCTCTGTTTGCCTCCATTTTTCTCATCTGTAAAGCAGAGATAAAAACAGCACCCACCTCCCAGAGTTGTTGTGAGGTTCAAATGAAATCAGTGTAAAACACAGCACAGTGCCTGGAAGCCAGTAAATCTCTATTAGCTATTAATAAATTTCCCAAAATGTTTTCTTCCAAATACTTTTGGAATTTTCTCTCCTTCAGATACCTTGCAAGTCAATCTTTCAATGCTCTGATAACTGTTATGAGCATAGATCTTCTTCAGGTACTCTAGGTCTAATCCAGCAGTTTTTCTCATCTTTGGTTTTTTATGTGACTTCTTTTTAGTTTTTCTATATCCATATTCAGAATTGTGATGCTAAAATTATGGGATTGCAGATCTAAAATTGGAAAGTTTCTCAGAAGCCATCTTCTATAAGCACTTTTGTGCTTACAGTGCTTATAGATGAAGGAACCGAGGCCACAGACATAAAGTGACACTCCCAAGGTCACCAGTCCATGCTGTCCTTCATGATGTAGTTTGTTACATAAATCTTTGCACATCTTTTCCATTCTTCTTGTCTGTTATCCTCTGTGCCCTTCAACTGCTATTCAGGTTACTTTGCCTGCTGAGAGGTCTTTAAACCAGTTTTATCCTCCACTGCTTCTCTATTCTTTTTGTGGTGATGCTGCTCATAGTTTTCCATTATTCTTATTCCTAGGATTTTCTATGCAAGTTTACATCAATCAGCAATTAATAAGCATTTATTAAATACCTCTGATATTTGGCTGGTAGAGCATGCAACTCAGGCAAGAAAGCATCACTCAGCTAAATCACTCCAGTGCCCTCAATGCATACCCTTGTTAAATATTCTCCTGCTATAACTAATCAGCACACTATTATGTGTGAACTTAAATGAGACTGAAAAACGTCAAGCATATCTCTACACTATATCTATTTAGGAATATTTTCATCATCCCTCAAGCAACCCTTGGGGGAAAAAAGGGAGAGGAAGAATTTAATGCCACACTAACTGAAAAAGAAAAATTAGCATTTCTCAGCTTGTCATTGTATGGAAAAAAGTTTGCTACAAACGGCAAGTGTGTTTAAAGTGGTATAGTGGTAAAGCATGGAACTTACAAAAACAGACAAGGGTCACAGTCAGATACTAAGGGACCATACATTTAATCAAATGTTTTTAATTCAAGAGTTCTGAATAGACAATTTCTGATTACACAACCTTTTTCAAGATCTGAACTAGAATTACTGAGGAGTTTTTCTTTTTAATTAACTGACATTGAATTCTGAGATTTCACCATGTTTTAACATTACTGGAAGGACTGGGTCACCACTTGAAGGAATGGGTGATAGTTTCAGCTCTGGGCCTTCTAGCTCAATGACCTTGGGCAAGTTACTGAACTCATCTCTCTGGATCTCAATGTACCTTACAGGCAAAAATGTTTTCTGTCAATTGCACAACTGATACTTTGAAGAAATTCTGGCATTACTCTAGATCCAAATGTGAAAGACGTGTTAAAATTAAAATTATTATAAGATGAATTTTGTCCAAACACAGTTTTTAACTCTCAAAATTTAACTCTGTAAATGCTAGTGCCTTCCCCCTGAGATTACCTCAAATTTTTCCTGAATATATCTTATTTGTATATTATTGCCTATATGTTATCTACTCTATTAGACTGTGAGTTCCTTGAGGAAAGGGTTTATTTTTGCCTTTGTCCCCCCAGTTAATACTTGTATCATCAACCCTTAGCACAGTGACTGACACTTACTGGGTACTTAATTTTCTTCCTGACTTGACTCAAAAATTAAATTATCTTCCAAATTTCTATGTCTTAAACAGACCATTTGTTTTTTGACAAAAATTTCACTGGACCACAAAGTCATTGGTATGAGTCCTCTTTCCATCAGAGCAGATTGTAACCCCTCCATTATCTTCTATTCCTGTGTAATTCTTGTCCGTGTCTTTCCATAAATCCTTGACAGGAAACATTCACCTTATATACTGGAAGCCTTCCTCTGCTATTTTTTTGTTGTTTTTTTTTTTAAAAACACATTATCCACATTTTGTGGATATATCTTCACAAAAAAAATTTTTACAAAGTACCTACTACATGACAGTGTTCCTAAACTGATTCTGCCTTTGGTTACCATTTTTTTGCTTGACAGGTCGCTTGATAAATAAGGCACATTTTAATCTCACTGCAACAACTGATTTATATTAAACTTTTATATGAAATTATTATAAACAATGTTGATATCACTTCTATTATCCATTACCCATTTTTCAGGATCAGTAATTTGTTTAGGTTAGGATTGAGTTATTTCAACTGCATGTCAAATGTTTTATTCATCATTATTCTTTTTTCTAGCTTTAAACTAATTCTGATAATTTCTCTAAGGCAGGGACCTCACTGTACATTTAGATGATTTGGGGATGATTTTCAGATCTCTCTCTCTCTGTATATATGTATATCTATATCTATAGATATAGATATAGATATATTTCTCTGCCTGTCAAATATAATAAAATTCCTTTTTGTGATGTTATTCAATGCTAAACATGTCCAGAACCTATCAATTCTTTTCTCAAAGAAAACATGAATGATATAGATATGTGAAGCTTCTGAGTAGTCTGGCTCTCTCTTATTCTTGATGCCTGTTCTCCAGTGTTTATCATCAACATCCTCACTTGTTCCCACCTTTGCAATGAAGTCACAAAGCATCAAAATGTTTGCTGATTTAAAATGGAAGTTCTTATGGAGTTCTTCGTATAATTTCTCTACTTCATTTTCTGCAACTGATATTGGTACAAAAGCTACAATTATTTTCGTGGTAGTCTTTTTACAAACATTTATCAACACTGAAGTATGAGGTGACTAAAGGTTGTGGGTGCTACCGGAGTTTATTGGGTAGGGGGGTGAGAAGATCAGATGAGAAGGTCAGATCTGCCTTTCAAGAAAATCACATTAACAACTGTGAAGACAATAGATGGGAGTGGGGAGAGATTTAATACAGAGAGATCAATTAAAAGGTTACAGGCAAGATGATGATGAGAGACTGAACTAGGATTACGGATGTAAGACTAGAGAGGAGACATGCAATAAGTATTGAAGAGGTAGAAGCGACAACTGATTAGATATATGGAATGAATGAGGAGTCAAGGGTATCATCAACAATGTGAATTTATATGAACAGAAAGATGATAGAGTCCTAAAACGAAACAGACAAGGCTGGAAGACAGGTATGTTTTGGCTGTTAAGATGATTTCTGTTTTTGATATTTTGATTTCGAGGTGCCTAGAGAACACAGTAGGAAGTATATAATGGAGGACTGGAGCTCAGGAAACCATATAGATTTTGGCATCATCAGCACAGAAAAGGTAACTACTCTTTGAGAATAATGAGGTCACCAAGTGAGAGAAGGTAAAAGAGAAAAGAGAAGCAGAGCCAGCAATGAGCTTTTGAACACAGCAGGGATGATCAAACAGCACCAGACAATGAAGTAGTAAACAAGTTGTGTTTGTCCTTCATTGCAGAAGAAGACCATGCCATCAGAGAAATAATGCCATGACTTGCACTTGACATTGTTTTGAGTGAGGGAGGGCTGTGCAGGTCACCAGTCTCACTTCTCCAGAGCCATCTGAATCCAGCGACCAGATATTCATCAGAATGACTGGAGATGACCCAGGATGCACTGGGAGAACTTGGGCCCTTTAGGCCAAGGTCTTTGCAAGTAGTCACTTAGGGTAAGGCAATGCCCATTCATTAAATAGGCCTCTTTAAGAAGTAGGCAGGGCATGGCCCCTTTACTGAGGCCAAGAAAAAGAAAGCCATCAGGCTAGGAGGGAAACAGCAATAGTTACTACTGATAATCACTCTAAAGCTAGGAGGGTCCAGAGGAGCCCTTAAGCAGGGGCCCACTGGTGTCCCAGTTTCAGAGTGCAGTAGGTGTAAAGTTTTAGGAGAGGACAGGGAAGGGAAGGAAAGGAAAAGGAGGGGAGGGGAAGGGCCAGTAAAACCCAAGTCAACTGGGCATCTTTTGACTATCCAAATTTACTGTCCTTGGAGGATGAGAAGGAAGGGGAGGGAGAGGCAGACAGGAGAGAAGGAGGTGACTTACCCAGCTAGCTGGGTCCCCATTCAGCCAGGTGCATCTACTCCAGTCATTCTGATGAATATCTGGTCACTAAATTCAGATGGCTCTGGAGAAGTGAGGCTGGTGACCTGCACAGCCCTCCCTCACTCAAAACAAAGTCAAGTACAAGTCATGTCACCATTTCTCTGATGGTATGGTCTTCTTCGGCAACAAAGGACGAACACAATCCTGTGAGTAGTCAACAAGTAGAACAATGAACAATGAGCAGAGAAAAGGACGTTGGATTTGGCAATTAAGGAACTTTGAGTAAGTTTGGAGGAAGAAGTTTCACTTGAATGATGGGGGGGGAAAGCCCAAAGTGAGCTCTGTTCCACAAACTTCTCCAATTAAATATAATGCACCAAACCAAATCCTGATGGGGAAATCCAAAAAAAGCCCAGCTCAGCAAAGGGAAATAGGGAGGTCCTGCAGACACTGGGAAGGGAGTTAGGATAGGGCCAAGAGCACACCAAGGTACTGTGCAAAGCCTGGGGCACTCCCAGACCTATACTCAGACACTGCATTGGGGACAGGTGCCAACTTTCAACTTTGTTACCCAATACTCAGTTTCTGGCACAGATCCAGGACAGAGTGGCATTCCCAGGTAGGGAAGAAATTCAGAAGCAAGCAGCAGTAGCTGGAAGAGCAGCAGTTGCAGTGGTATGGCTCAGACCCCAGGTACAGAAAAGGCTCTCACTTTCAGCATTTAGCCCAGCTTGCAGAGGAATAACCAAGGCAGGAATCCCAGACCAAAGAAGAACATACAGTTCTGCCACTCTGAATATAAAGAGCTCACTAGCTGGTTGATCCATGCTGAGTACAACACGGTCTACTTTTGAACAGACCCAAACCCAGGTCAGGACGTTGCAGAGCTGAGATGATGGGGGCATCAATCAGACTTTGTTCTGGATCAGACAACTTTAGTAACACTGAAAACTTGCAGGTTCCCAGCCTGTCTTTAAGCTCCCAAAATAACACAACACTCAATACCAAAAGAAATCAGCAATAGAACCAACCTAGATACTCTCTCCAGAAGTTCTATAAGAAATGACAAGCAGGATGATTTCAGAAAAACCTGGAAAGACTTACATGAACTGATGTGAAGTGAATTGAGCAGACCAGGAGAATGCTCTGCACATAACAGTAATATTATATGATGACCAACTATGAACTGAATGACTTCACTATTCTCAGCAATACAATGATCCAAGGCAGGTCCAAAGGACTAATGATGAAGCATACTATCCACTTCCAGAACAAGATCTGAAGGGATACTCATAAATTCTGGAAGGGATACTCATAAATTCTGGAATGGATGAACAAGTGGTGGTATACAAATGTGATAGAATTCTATTGTGTTCAACTCTTATCAGCACAATGACCAGCCAAAATTTCAGTGGACTAAAGATAAAACAAGCCACCCGCCTCCTGACAGAGAAGAAGACTTAAATGAAGAACATGACAAATTTTTTTGGACCTGACCACTGGGGAAATTTGTTTTGATTAAGTCACACTTGTGATGGACTTTACTTTTCTTCTGCTCTCAACTAGAGGTAAAGGAAACATAAGAAGGCAAATCTTGATTGATTAAAACAATTTTTTTTAATCCAGAATGCAAAAGGTTAAAAAGCCTCATACAAAAGATGGAACCTAATTAGTGATTTGAAGGAAGCTAAGAATTCTCCCAGGCAGGGATGAAAGTGTATTTCAGACATCAAATGAAAACCACTTATGCCAAGGTACAGAAGTAGAAGATGAAATGTTATGTACAAGTGTACAGCTAGCAAGAAAACAGAACTAAAACAAAGAATGCATAAGCAGAAGTTACACAAAACATGACTGAAAAAGTAAATGGAATGCTGATGATAAAGGACTTTAATATCAAGCTAATTTCACATTTTATCCTAGAAATAACTGGGAGCCATTCAAGAGTTTTGAAGAGTGTACTAACATGGCCAGTTGTGTTCCAGGAATATCAGTTGATAGCTGTATGGTAGATGGGTTAGAGAGTAGAAATCCTGGAGGTAAGGAGATTTTTTTTTACCTGGAGGTAAGGAGGCTATTACAACAATCAAGGCAAAAGATGGTGAGGGCCTAGGACTAGAATAAGTGGGAAAAGATGTTGTAAAAGTAAGATTGTCAATACTTGGTCATTTATTAGATAAAGAGGGTAAAAAAGAGGAAAGAGTTAAGGATGATTCTAATGTTATACACTTAAGTGACTGGAAGGATAGCAGAGCCAAAAAATGGGGAAGTTTGAAGAAGGAATGACTTTTAGAAGGAAATATAACTAGAACAGACTAGTAACATACTCCAAGGGATTAACTCAAAGTATTATTATGAAATTCCAAACTCATATACATCCCTACCTATATTACACAGATTTTTTCAATGTCAAAAAAGGGGAATCAGTTCTTTAGTCTGGAGTATAGTCTAAAGAGACACAAAGATAAAGCAACAGCCCCAAATCTGTGCTATTCACAATTGTCAATATTAACTCAAAATCTAAGTGAACACTACAAAACGTTGTTTTTTTTAATAGGGAATTCACTGTAATAAAATTTTATTATGCTTTAAGAAATAACTTCAGGGGACCCTGGAAGACTTACGTGAACTGTTTTACAACAAAATGAATAGAACCAGGAAGACAATTTCTACAATGATCATTACACCATAAAAGAAAACAACTTTGAAAAATTTAAAAACTATGATCAATGCATCAATCATGAATCCAGGGAACTGATGATGAATCCTATTATCTCTTAGCACAGGTGACAAAGTAGAAGTACAGAATAAAACATACATTTCAAACACAGACAAAATGTGGATAATTTGCTTAACTTTACCTGTGCTCATCACAAGCTGTAAGTGCTTATTAAAAGGAGGGGTATGGGACAAGAAGTGACAGTGATGCCAAAAACAAAAACTTTTTAGTAGGATTATTTCACTTTAAAGGGTTTAAAGGGTAGTCATAAAAAAAGAGAGTAAAAAGCAGGCACTGAAGCCAAGTGATAGAAGACACTGATGTGGTGAGAAGCACTACAGTATCTTAGAAAAACACCTGTGTCATAAATAGCACGCCCCCCCCCCCAGCCCCCTACCCATCTAGAGTAAGGCTCACACCCAGACCAGATTAAAAAAAAGACTAAAGTCCAGAGTGAAACAAGAATCTTTCATTATGGTCCTTGTAAGAAGAGGGCACATTCCCTACTATGACAGAAGTGCTCACCTTAAAGAAAGAACAAGACTTGCTGTGACATCAGGAAAGCTTTCATTAATTTTTACGTTCATTCCTCCTGAACGAACAGGTAGCTCCGAGGGGAGAGTTAAAATTATTCGAACTATTCAAGCATTCTTATACTATTTCAGAATTCAAATCTCCTGCCTCACCATCTATTGGCTAGAAGGAGCCTTCTGAACACCTCACTTCATATTCTCCTCTCTGACAGGCTTCTCCTGAAACAGCTCAAGCCTGACACAAGTTTCTGACCTTTTACCTCACCATGCTAGGTCACAACTCTGATTAACTGCTATCACTTAAAGCTGGGAGTTTTAACTCTGTGGAAACAAAATTCCTTTTTTGTTTCACACAAACTCATCTCCTTTTTTTAATCAAATTTTTTGTTTCCACACTTAAATCCAATCAATATCTCCTCACTTTCTTTCCCATATGAATTTTTCCCCTCATCTTTCTCCCCTTTAAGTAAACATGGAAAGGAGGGAAGCTGATCTATGCATTGGCAAATTACAAGGGGGCAGTCCCCTTTCACAAGTACAGATTACAGGAGCTCAGGAAAAAAAAGATTAATCAATGAATTGTCCTTTTAGAAGTTCCCTCTCATACAGCAGTCGGGAGGAACATCATCCGATGCAGTTTTCTGGTCTGGATGTTCATTCAAGCCATCTTCAGCAGAGTATCTTCTTGCCATCTTTTGTATAAGTCCTCTTTCCTGTGTCCATTCTCCTATAAAACTGATCCTGACACAATTTTAAAATTACCATTCTTAGGCATTATACCCCTTATCACTCTTATAAAATTAAAACTGGAACTTTGGCCAGTTGTCCATTATTTATCCCCCAATCAAGAGGATGAGATTTCACTAAGGAATTAATAACAGGCTGCAGTACACACATAAATACAATTTTTAACACAGTACATACCAAGTCATAAAACATTTCCAACTTCTGGTCACACTGAATTTCTTTAAAGCATTTACAGGATAGACTACAAACCATTCTTCTTTTAACATTAACTAAGAATAATATGCTGATTTCACAAGCCCCTGACCTAACTGTCTCCATGCTATTACTAAGGATTAAAGGACCCTACCCTATACAGGAATATGTATATGTGTATGTGTATGTATGTGTATATGTATATGTATATATGTGGTGTGTGTACATGCATATGTATATGTGTGCATATGCATATGGTGGGGTCCCCTCGACCATTTCGGGGATCCCTAAACCCCAACCCAAGGCTCTTGTCCAGCAAGAGGACTTGATCTAGTGAGTAATGAAATGAGGTGGGAGACAAGGTGGTGAGAACTCTGTTTATTCCAGCTAGCTCACATGCATATATAGTCTTAATTACGTGAACATTCCTAAACCTATACATTGAACCTATCACCTAACATTATTCCTTATATGGGCGTCTTCTCCACTGGACATCCGGAACTGGACAAAGAACTGCCACATTGCCAACAAAGACGAGACCCTTCCTCCTGAAATCCATCTAGTTCCACCCCTACTGACAAGCCCCCAGGTTATCTAGGAAGGCTCTCAGTGTGGCATCCTGCAATGGACAGGGGTCAGCTCTAACTCGTCCTGTTACATGTATGTATATATATACATATATACATATATGTGTGTGTGTATGTATGTATGGGTTTGTGGAAAACAAAAAAGGAATTTTGTTTCCATGGGGTTAATTAAAACTCCTCCCAGTTTTAAGTGATAGCAGTTAATCAGAGTTGTGACCTAGCATGGTGAGGTAAAAGGTCAGAAACTTGTGCTCAGGCTTGAGCTGTTTCAGGGGAAGCCTATCAGAGAAGAGAACATGAAGCGAGGTGTTCAGAAGGCTCCTTCTAGCAAACAGATAGTGAAGTGGGAGATTGGAATTTTGGAACAGTAGAAGAAGGTTTGCATTGGTCTGAATAATTATAGCACTGCCTTCGGAGCTACCTGTTCATTCAGGGGGAATGACCATAAAAATTAATGAAAGCTTTCCTGATTTCACAGCAAGTACTGTTCTTTGTTTAAGGTGAGCACTTCGGTCACATTAGGCAACGTGCCCTCCTCTTGCAAGGACCGTAATGAAAGATTGTTTCACTCTGGACTTTAGTCTTGTTTTTTACCCAGTTCAGATCAGATTACTCTAGATGGGGGGGGGGGGGGAGAGGCTATCTATAGCAACCTGGATTTACAGTTACAAAACCTGAGTTAAAATTCCACCTCTGCCACTTATTACCTAGGCTGCTAGGTGGCACAACAGGTTGCGTGCTGGGCCTGAAGTACAGAAGACTAGAGTTCAAATGTAGCTGTGCGACTATGGACAAGTCATTTCAGTTATCTCTGCCTCAGTTTCCACATCTCTTAAATGGGATAAAATAGCACCTACTTCCCAAGGGCATCATACATACAAAACAAAATATTTGTAAAGCTCTTTGCAAACCTTAAAGCAATATATAAGTGCTACGATTATTATTACCTGGGCCTTGGGCAAATCACTTAGCCTCTCAGGGCCTCAGTTCTTTTTCTATGAGTAGAACTGAATGATTTTTAAGATCCTTTACAGCTCTAAATCTAAGATCATATCATGTGGAAGAATGGTTAGCATCAGAAAAGATGGTATAGTCTCATAGAGGAAAAAATACTGCCCAATCAGCATCTTAGACATTGAGCCAGGCACCTTAAGAGACCATCTAATCCTAACCCATTCCAAATTTTACAGGTGAACAAACTGAAGCCTAAAGGTATGTAAGTAATCAATGAGTAGTAGAGTCAGTATTTGAACCTAGGTCCTCCTATATACTGTAAATTTGCCAGTACAGCCCATTAAATACTGGATGAGTCACAATTTTTCTGAACTTTAATTTCTTCATCTGAAAGTAGTAATAATGAAACTTCCCTAAACTACCTCATCTAGTTGTAATGAACAAAGACATTCTAGTTTGGATCAAAATTACATTTCCACTTGAGATCATTTTAGATGCTGAAGGAACTTGAGCTATCCAGGCAGTCTGGATACTCCCTCATTTTTACAAATAAGCAAAGTAAGGCTCAGAGAGATTGAGTCATTCATTGTCTCTGAGATAAATGTCTTCATCCAGAGGGGAAGGTGGAACATCAAAGAAGAAAGGCTGATAATGTCCATAAGCACAGACCTTGCCTCCATAGGAATTCTACAACCCACCAATGTTTAACCTAATTTGATCTCCTTGTGATAGAAGTATTCAAAAATGGCTAGTTTGCTTCCCCTAAATTGGAGCATCTAATTCTCTCAACCTATCTCAGTATAAAACACCGAATCTTCAGACATTCAGAACAACTTCAGTGGTAGGTAGCCCAAAAGGAGCTGCCACATGCCATCGGTTATGAGAAGTCAGTCAAGCAAGGTAAGTATACCAGTGAGGGAGGGAGGGGCCAGCACATATCTTCTACGCTTTCTACACAAATGAACTTGTTTGCTAAATTGGTTTGTATATTATCAATAAATGCTGTGGTGCGTTAAGTATATCTGTGTCCCTGTTCCTTGCCATCTCAAATCTCAAATCAAAAACAGTCACACAGCTAGTTAAGATGGTAGCAGAACTAAGAATACGGATCTACTGCTGAGTTCAATATTCTTTTCTACTCAATCAAATGTGTTATATGGCAGTAAAATAGAAATGCTTAAAGGGTTGCCTTACTGCAGATTTGAAGGATTGTTAGATTTAATTGGGAAGGAATACTCTGTAAAAAAAAAAAAATGCACTTGAAATGTGCTTTAGGAATAGTATAATTCTAGGATAAGATGTTGGGCCCATGTTTTTACTACAGATCTTTACTCAAATAGATGCTGAGTTCATCAATTTGGCTATTTCTTCCAACTGATCTAAGTTTGTCCATTACATACAACTGCCAAACACATCCTCTCCATAAGTTTACCAGAAGGTCCACCCAACATACTCTTGAAGACTTTCCTCACTTTCTTCAGTCATTAGATTACCAAAGCAGTACTTAGGCTGTCAACCTCTTAACCCTCACCCTCTTCAAGTGGCCAGTTCATTTACTTTTTGATTATACACTTCCCTAAAAACACCCATTACTGCTATCATTAAAAGTTCCTCATTTGTGCTATCTCTAAACCCATACACACTTAACCCCAAATTGCCTCATCCTGGGTCATCTCCAGTCATCCTGATGAATATCAGGTCACTGGTTTCAGATGGCTCTGGAGGAGAAGTGAGGCTGGTGACCTGCACAGCCCTCCCTCACTCAAAACAAAGTCAAGTGCAAGTCATATCATTATTTCTCTGATGGCATGGTCTTCCTCGGCAACAAAGGATGAATACACACACATATTTACTACATAAGTTTCCATTGTCCTGTTACACATTTCTAATTCCTCAGAGGCTACTGTGTTCCATGTCCCCTAAATACTGTAACCACAGTAAAATACTGATATTAAAGAGATGAACCTTTTATTTTTGTGGGAAGTCTGGTCATTAAAGGAACTTGGCAATTTCCTAAAGACAATCCAAACTATTCCGTTCTGATCCTGAGGGAAAAAAAATCTCAGCCCAAAATAGGTGACTAGAACATCAACAACTACCAACCTAGGTGCCTACTTTATAGCTAAATAAAGTATAAGACTCAACTCCCTATGTATAACGGACATACTTGATCACATCCTTACTATCAAAAGAGGTATGTATAGTGCTTTGCAGATTTTAAAAAACCATATAAAATGTTATTATCTACAATTAATTAAAAATGTAGAAAATGCAAGATTCCAACGTGCTTAGTTTTTCAATTACAAGTACATTAACTTGCATAAATTCAATAGCACAGCATGCTATCTTCAATGAAATAAAACTTTGTAAAACGTTCTGATGAAAAGACCAGAGCCAAGTAAGAATTTCCAAAGTTTTCCTGATAGTTTTTACTTATTTCTATTTTCCTCTATTTGTGTAAAAATCTCGGCCCCTATCACCTAATCAACAGCTTGGCCAGTGTTAGGAAAACTCAACTTTTTGAGTTTTCAACGGCCCTGAAAAATTTTTTCTTTCCTTTTAGAGTCACCGTAACAAAACACCCTCCGCTCCTCACAACACCCCTATCCCAAAGAATAAGCTAAACAACGAACAAGAACCCGGACACGGTTCGGTCCAGAAGTCTCTCCCTGCACCTTGGATGCATGAAGGCACAGGAGGAGATCCCTCCCAGCTCCTCCGCAGACAGGTGGAGGCACGAGAGAACCGGAGCCCAGCAGGGTACCAGGAGACAGGGCAGGGGTGCGTGCTAAATGCTGCCAGGTCTGCCAAGGCTCGGCCCGGCACTAAGGATAACCACGGCCCGTCCTTGTCCTCGCCGCATCCAGGCCAGGCGTGGAGACTCGACCGGGAACTTTAAACGCTGTTCCTGAGTTCCCCAAAGCAACTTTCCCAAGGTGGGGCCACCCTCAGTCACAAAAGCTTCTCACAGGGATTCACTTCCCAGCACAAATCTGGGCAAATGATTTAAGGGAGAATCAGAGCAAGGGAAAGAAGCGGGTGCGCTGGGGAGCCAGGGTAAAGAGAACCACGAGAACGAACCAAGTCTGTGCCAGGATGGATGCTCCCCTCCCCTTCCCCATAGCCCCCCGCATCCGGGTCACACGCACAGGCTCCTCAGGGGGGAGGGGAGATCTCCAGCTCCGACCGCCGGCCCCGCCCCTTCTCGGGCTTCCGGCCAGCCCCGCCCCCGACCCGAGGGTGGTCAAACTAAGGGCAAAGAGGGGCTTCTGGCTCCTTCCACCACCCCGCGGCCCAGAGCGGAAGGACAGGATGGCAGGAGGCCTAAAATTGAAGTGTCCTGTCGTGGGAGACTTTGCGCCCGCACGAGGCTGCACCACCGACCTCCCCCCAACCGCACCAACGGCTCTTTACGGCAGTCTCGCCCCTCCCCACCCCTTCCCTTCCTTACTGTGCGGGGCGCGCGCCAGTTCCACTTCCGCCAACGCCTCCCAGCGTCCAATTCGGCTCCCCCGTCTCCTCCTCCCCTCTCTCCCTCTCTCCCCCTCCCCTTTCCCCTCCCCTTTCCCCTCCCCTTTCCCCTTTCCCCACCCCTTCCCCCTCCCTTCCTGACTGCTAGTGCAAGCGCGGGCACGCTCCCGCTTCCCCCAGCCTGCCAAAAGCCCCAGAGCATGAAGCGGAGTAGGGTGAGGCGCCGAGGCCCGAGGGGGAGGCGAGGCCTTTCGGGGACAAGCTAGGCCACGCCCCCGGAAAACTGGGTCGGGCTGTGATTGGCTGCACTGAAGTCGCCTGAGCCGAGCCTAGGTTGGAGTCGGGCCGCAGACCAGGAGCGGGATCGGCCCAGCCAGCTCTTGTGCAGCGTGCAGGCTTAGCGGGAATCTCTCGTCTGATCCTCCCCGCCCCGCTCACGCCGGCAGCATGTCTCAGGTACTAGGCATCCAGCCAGGCTGGAACGCCGAGGATCGGCGAGGGGACGGGGGTGGGGAGGGAAGACGGGACCCGGGGGAAAAGGGCTGACTGCTGGTGGGCAGAGTGCTGGCTGTCCACCCAACGAGGGCTGGAACTGGTCCTGGAGCCGCCGCCGCCTCCCTTCATTCTGGGGACCGCAGCCTCTTTCCTCCCGAGCAGCCAGCCCGAGTTGTACGTCCGCCCCGGGCAGGGAGGAAGGAGAACCGTGGAACTTTAAAAGTTGGAAGAGATCTTAGAAGAATCCAGACCCTTCGTTTTGCCCATGAGGACACTCAGGACCAGAGAAGGGAAGTGATTGGCCCAAGTCACACAGCAGGTCAAGTGCCCTCACTGGGACGCCTGGCTCCCAAAGCCACAGTTTCTTCCCGACAGTAGGGAGCTGGGAGGAGGGGGGGTTGCAGAGAGGGTCCGTACGCTGATCATGGACCAAGAGGCATCTTGGGGAGCAGGAAGGGGAGAGACCTGGTGCCCGCGCGGGGCCCCAGGGGCACTGGGACAAAGGTCGTCCGCCTGTGTGCCCGCGCGGTGCCCCGCTGTGGCCCCGGCCGGGGGCGGAGCTGTCCAGCTGCCGCGGACACCCGCCCCCCTCCCCCGGCGGCCCCCGGTGCCCGCATGCTTCCCCTGAAAGCTCAGGGCCCCTCCCTGTTCTTAAACCCCGCTCTCGCCCTCTACGGTGCTGACCCTACAGAACTTCCTCCAGGCCAAGGCCGGAAAAAAGTTGGACTACTGCGTGGTTGTTCCCAGGGTATAAAGTGCGCTCCAATTTAGGAGCAAGAGCCAGAGGGGACCTTAAAAGATCACCTGGTACAGCCCCCCTCCTTTGACAGGTGGGAGAATTTGGTGCCCGGGATTTGTCCAAGGTCAGCAGCGAAACGGGTTAAAATGCAGGTTCTCTGACCAAGTAACTAAAATGCAAGTTCTCGTTCCGCTACGTACCTGTTCTCCTGAAAGCTTTTGCATTTATATGGGGATCTGAGAAATCTCATTTATCCTCGCAACAATCCTGCGAAGCAGGGGCTATTCTTTCCATTTTACATATGGGGAAATTGAATCAGACTAAGATTAAGTAAATTGACCAGCGTCACACTGTATTTGAACTTAGGCCTCCCAGACTCTAAATTTATCTGGTGGCTGGGGCATTAACCTTGAACCTTTCTGGGTGCCTGAAGGTAAGAGACTTAATTTTCTCCTTCCTTTCTTCCTGCCTATTAGGCTGAATTTGACCGAGCTGCAGAAGAAGTCAAAAACCTGAAGTCCAAACCAGATGACCAGGAGATGTTGTTTATCTATAGCCACTACAAACAAGCCACAGTTGGAGATGTAAATACAGGTACTGGTGGATGCAGTTGGGCAGTTCTGCATTAATGGAAAGTTGGTTATTGACAAATAGGGTAATTTTGAATTAATAATGAGACAACTTAAACTGTTCCTTTCAAAGTAATTGCTGGCCCTTGTATTCATTGTAGTAAGAACTCACATTGTGGATTGGTTTTAAAGGGAAGAAGAGACTTCATGAAATAATCATCTGATTTCTGTTCTCTTAATCAGTATCACTGTGGCAATACTATTGAAATGATAAAGCTAGAAAAGAACCTTGGATCTGCTCATCTCTCATCCCATTTCCTAGAGGCCTGGGGAAGTCAACTTGCCCAGGATCATACAGCCAAACTGGTCTGTCCTGTAGTTTCAGAAATGAACAGGATCCCATTTAGAGCAGTCAAACGGTGAACATTGATTAAGTGCCTACAGTGTTCCAGACACTGTGCTAAACTGAGGATACAAAAAAGATGATCCTTGCCTTCAAGGGACTTAGAATCTAATAGAGGAGATAACATGGAAACAAATATATACAAAGCAAGGATAAATTGGAAATAGTTAACTGATGAGAGACAGTGGTATTAAGAGGGTTGAAGAAGGCTTTTAAAAACAAAGCCAGGGAAATCAGTAGTAGGAGCATTTGACAGCTAATAAGAAAAATTTTTTTTAATTTATTTTTAGATTAGGACATTCATTTCCACAAAATTTTGAGTTCCAGTTTTTCTCCCCATCTCTCCCCTCCCCCACCCCATAACACCTTGCATTCTGAATACCCCTTCCTTCAATGTGCCCTCCCTTCTATCACACCCTACCCTTCCCTTATCCCCATCTTCTCTCTCTTCTTGTAGAGCAAGATAAATTTCTATACCCCATTACCTGTATTTCTTATTTTCCAGTTATATGCAATAACAATTCTCAACATTCGTTTCCGATACTTTGAATTCCAACTTCTCTCCCTTCGTCCCTCCCCACCCATTCCCACTGAGAAGGCAAGCAATTCAATACAGGCTATATATGTGTCATTTTGCAAAAGACTTCTATGATAGTCATGTTGTATAAGACTAACTATATTTCCTTCCATCCTACCCTGTCCCTGCTTTATTCTGTTCTCTCATTTGACCTTGTCCCTTCCCAACTAGTACTTCTAGTTACTCCCTCCTTCCATTTGCTCTCCCTTTTATCATCCTCCTCATCCTACTTATTCCCTTCACTCCTACTTTCCTGTAGTGTAAGATAGATTTTCATACCAAATTTAGTGAGCATGTTATTCCATCCTTAAGCCATGTGTGAAGAATAAGCTTCACTTTTCCCCTCTCACCTCCTGCCTTTTCTCCTCCATTGAAATAGCTTTTTCTTATCTTTTATGAGTGATAATTTGGCCCATTCCATTTCTCCCTTTCTCCTCCCAATATATTCCTCTCTCACCCCTTAATTTGATTTTTTTATAGATATCATCCCTTCTGATTCAACTCAACCTGTGCTGTGTGTGTAATCCCTACCCAACTACTGAGAAAAGTCTCAAGATTTACAAATATTATCTTTCCATGTAGGAACGTAAACAGTTCAGCTTTAGAAAGTCCTTTATGATTTCTCTTTGCTGTTTACCTTTTCATGCTTCTCTTGATTCTTGTGTTTGAAAGTCAAATTTTCTCTTCAGTTCAGCTCTTTTCATCAAGAATGCTTGAAAGCCCTCTATAGCACTGAATGACCATTTTTTCCCTTGAAGTATTATACTCAGTTTGGGTAGGTGATTCTTGGTTTTAATC
Organism: Notamacropus eugenii; assembly: GCF_028372415.1. Taxonomy (NCBI): domain Eukaryota; kingdom Metazoa; phylum Chordata; class Mammalia; order Diprotodontia; family Macropodidae; genus Notamacropus; species Notamacropus eugenii. Next base: position 308,972,967 of record NC_092876.1, read on the forward strand.
CCAGCTCCTTTGACTTCTGGGATATCCTATTCCAAGCCCTTCAATCCCTTAATGTAGAAGCTGCCAGATCCTGTGTTACCATGATTGTATTTCCACAATACTTGAATTGTTTCTTTCTAGCTGCTTGCAATATTTTTTCCTTGACCTGGGAATTATGAAATTTGGCCACAATATTCTTTGGAGTTTATCTTTTTGAGTCTCTTTCAGGAGGTGATCGGTAGATTCTTTCAGTATTTATTTTGCCCTCTGGCTCTAGAATATCAGGGCAGTTTTCTTTGATAATTTCATGACAGATAATTTTTAGGCTCTTTTTTTGATCATGACTTTCAGGTAGTCCGGTAATTTTTAAATTGTCTCTCCTAGATCTGTTTTCCAGGTCAGTTGTTTTTCCAGTGAGATATTTCACATTATCTTCTATTTTTTCATTCTTTTGGTTTTGTTTTGTAATTTCTTGGCTTATCATAAAGTCATTAGCTTCCCTCAGCTCCACTCTCATTTTTAAAGAACTTTTTCTTCAGTGAGCTTTTGAACCTCCTTTTCCATTTGGCTAATTCAGCTTTTTAAAGCCTTTTCCTCCTCATTATCTTTTTGGACCTCTTTTTCCAATTGAGTTAGCCTGTTTTTAAAGGTGTTATTTTCTTTACCATTTTTTTGAGTTTCCTTTAGCAAGCTGTTGACTTGCTTTTCAAGCTCTTCCATGGCCTGAGCCCATTGAATGTTCATTTTGGAGGTACTGGATGCAAAAGCCTTGACTTCCTCAACAGTATGCATTCTTCTTCCTCATCCGAAAGGATGGAAGGAAATACCTGTTCACCAAGAAAGTAACCTTCTATGGTCTTATTTTTTTCCCTTTTTTGGGCATTTTCCCAGCCAGTTGCTTGACCTCTGAATCCTTTGTCAAGAGGAGGGTCCTAGTGCTCCTCCTCACCCCAGCATCATGCTCAGGGCTGAGATTCCGATCAGCTGCTCAGTTCCCCCAAGGGCTTTAAGCTGAGCTGCTCCAAGGATGGAAGCTGCTGCCCAACTCGACCACTGCCACCCCGCTGCTGCTGCAGCCACCGCTGCCTGGGGCCTGTGCTGGGGGGGACCCTGTTCCCCTCTTGCCCAGTTGGGAAAGCCCTCTTACTGACCTTTGAGGTTTTCCTTGGCACTTGTGGGTTGAGGGATCTGAGACCCTCCCTGCTGCGGATTCTGCCCTGGAAGCCTGTTCTGGTCCTGTTCCTCCAAGTGCCATGCAGCCATGGCTGGGCTCTGCTCTGCTTAGCATCCCATGGGATAGACCTTTTCTGTCAGCCTTCCAGGTTACCTTTGTCTAGAAATCTCTTTCACTCTGTCATTCTGTGGCTTCTGCTGCTCTAGAATTTGTTGAGAGTAATTTTTTACAGGTATTTTATGGGCTGTGGGGGAAGAGCTAGAGCATGTGCATCTTTCTACTATGCCCCCAAGAAAATCTTATTAAGAAGAGTTCCCCTCTCTTTTTTGTCTTGGGGATAGCATTAGAGAGGTAGATTTGCCAGGTTTATCTAGTTTCATGAAGAAACTGAACAAATAGCAGAACCAGGATTTAGACCCACATTTGACTCAGAATCCATCATTCTTTTCTACATTACTGTCCCCTGAGGGTTACTTAATTTGGGCAAAGAGCCCAAATAATCCACTTTGTGAAACTTATATGGCTCTTCAGAGAGTTTAGTAATCTAGAGCATAGGAAAGAAAAACCAGAGTGCTAGAGAACAAATCTTTCTGATATCTCTACCTTTATTATCTTCTTTCCTTGACCCTCAGCAATGCCTTGATTTGTCCTTTCATGCTTTTGCTGAAGATGATAGTGACAAGGAAGGATTAGAAGGCAGAACTATACCCGGGAATGTTTGCAAAATATCAGAATGTTCTTTGGACTCTTTTATTTTGGCTTAGTGAAGCCTTGGAGTTCGTTGGCTTTGTAGCATTAACTAGCCATTGTTGTGATAATTAGACCTTTGCGTTGAGTGATCTTAATTTGCTCCTAAGTCCCTCCAAGCCCTTCCTTGACCAGTGGGTGCTAGTTCCACAAAGTTGCATTCTGAAGCAAAGAAGCTTAGTAATAAAGTTTTGGCAGTCGAGACAATTTAGGGGAGGACCTTTCTAGAACGCACCTGAGCTTGGGTAATTTCCTCTTCCTCATAGAGAAACCACTTGTAGTAGATCTTATTTGGGTGTCTGTTGTGTGCCTAGCACTGGGCAGGCGCTAAGGAAAGAAGACAAGAAGGAAAACTTTTTAAGAACCTTACAGTGCAGTTGGAGACAGACATAAAATAAGATGTTCTGCAAAGAACACTAGACCTGAAGTCAGAAGACCTGGATTCCTTTGCCAACACAACTTTTTCGTAGTTATGTAACCTCAGATGAGTCACTTAATTAGTCAGAGCCTCACTTCCTTCATTCTGCATATGTGGATATTTGCACACCCAAGGATCAAATAAGAATGTCCCTTCTCAATTTAGATAGCATAGTAAAGTAGAAAGCAACACTGGATTTGGAGTCAGGGGGATGAGTTCAATCAAATCCCTTGGGCTTTGCTCAACTTTTCTGGGTCTCAGCTCAGCTCATTAATAATCTTTTTTTTTTTTCCCCAACTCATTAGTCTATAAAAGGAAGAGGTTGAATCAATCAATGACTTCTGAGCTCCTCGCTTGCTAAAAATATGTGAATTTTGCAAAGCAGTATCTAATCAAGTGTGATGTTGCAAGAGCCAGACAATAAACATTTCATTTTGAGCCAGGGTAGCCTGGGAAATTTTTGTGCAGGAAGTAGTAGGTGTACTTGGACCTCCAGGGTTGCCTTAGGAGTAGCAAAAAATGCCTTTCTGTTGTATAAGCAGCTCCATGGAGACCCAAATGCCTTAAAAAACGGTTAGGGAATACTAGGACAGTGCTCTGACTCAGTGATATAGCCAACACTACTTGTCTTTTGTTGTTAGAATAGCAATTCCCCTCTGTACAAGTCTGTTCTCATTAGCTGTGATTGAGTGTTATGGTTCCATGTCAGCTTGCAATTGTCCAGCCTTTGTTCCTTCCAAAATCTGGGCTATGCCATGAGGTACAGCATTTGGTTGTCCCCTGTCTGCTGGCATGTACGTTGTCCATTGAGCAAGGATCCCTTTGATTTGATCAGCCTGGGAAATGGAAACTTAAAATCCTTGAATATCCTACATGTACAGTCTACTATTATAAAGTCAGGATTTACTTTAAAGAAACGATGGAATTAATATTTTGTAAAGAATCTTTCCCCCATTTTGTCAGGTTTGTAAGGGAGGTGTAGTTGAAATCCACTTCACAGGCTTAAGATTCAGATGGACTTAAAAGTAACAGTTTCCTTTTTATCAAGAAAGTTGTTAAAGATCTTAGCTTAATTCAGTAAGCACTTATTAAGTACGTAGTGTGTGCCTTTTGGATCATAATCCTTCCTCAGGTATCTAACTTTGCTTTTATTTTCCCCACCCTTGTTTAAGATCGTCCAGGTATGATGGACTTCAAAGGCAAGGCTAAGTGGGATGCCTGGAACTCTTTGAAAGGTAATCATCTATGTTCTAATTAATTAAATCTTGCATAGTTCAGTCCTGAAAGGAAGTTTTCATTAGGCAATAGAGATCAACACTTAATAAGAGCATTGGCAAAGAAGATAAACTGTGTGGAATTGACCCTGAATTGTTGTAGGCATAAACAGTCACTAACTTCCTGTGATAACTTTCCCCTGGCTTAGTACCAGAAAGGTGGCTGGACCACTCAAAGGATGTTGATAATATCAGAGCCTGTACTACCTACTTGTTGGCATTTCTTCCCCCAGAAGTGCTATTCAGAGTAAGAAGGTGAGCCTCCAACTGGACCCAATGTGGACACACTCTCATTATTCTCTTGTAAGCACTCCCAGTATCACCAGTGGTGAGGCTGCTAGTGGGTACTAGAGACTCACCCAGGAGCATTGAAGCATCAACTAGGAAGTGTTCCAGCTCCTGTTTAATCATGTGACTACTAGAAACCTGGCAAAGGGTCTGCTAATTTGGCCCTGAGGTGCCTGCCTGCCTTTGAGTTCCTCTTGGCTCATTTCAAAATGCTGCCTATGTCTTCATTCAAATGAGAAGCCCTTAGGCTCAAGAAAGGACTGTAACAAATCCCTAGAATTTTCAAGTAGCTGAAAAATAAAGAATAGCCTTCTCCATTATTATTTAATGAATTGTTACTCAGAAGTCCTGCTTCCTTTCACTACCAGTGTGGTGCTCCCTGTGCTCCCACTTCTTCCCCTGCCTTCTTCTAGGGTCTACGGTCTAGAGACCCTTCTTCACAAGTATAATCCTTGAGCACATAGTATTCTTACTGTTGGAGCAGGAAGACAAAGATCTGCCTTGTCCTTCTTGAAGAACTTGTCTGCTCTTGCCTGAGGGCTTGGACAAGAGCCAGCTTCATTGAAGGAATAAGCTACTGGTTTGGTCTCTCCACTCCCCACTAAGTGACTCTGGGAGGAACAAATCCTGAAAGGGTTGCTGGCCAAACTCAGCTGTGGGAACTTTGGGGGTGGGGATGAGTGGGAGTTAGTCGCTGTGACTTACTTAAGTTAGATTTTATTGACTATGAGTCTTATCTTTCAACCGACACGTTTAATCTGTCATGCCAGTACACATTGCTAGCAGTACAAACAGCCGTAATGATATGGGAGCAAAATGCAGATAAGTTGTCTCAGTTTGTTGGGTTTTTTCAGTACTTGACAAAATCTCTGTTGGTGATTTACAGGAAAATCCAAAGAAGATTCCATGAAAGCTTATATTGCAAAAGTGGAAGAACTAAAAGGAAAATATGGAATATAAAAGAAACTGCATTCAGACATCAGCCATGCACTTGGAAGCTAAACTAAAATAATGCTTTGATTTTCTAATTCCATGATCAAAGTCAAACCCGTGTAAATAATGTGTAGCAATCAGGGTTGGCATGGCTACACTAGACCCATCAGGTTACACAGCTGTTGAATTAGAGAGCAAAGAAGTTATTGACCGTGGCTCAGTAGCTTTCTTTAATCTGTAACTTAATAAAGTACATTTGTTACTTTAAGCCTTATGGGTGGCCCATAAATAACTTCAGGTTATGGCATTTTTTATTAGGGACTAAGGGAGAAATCAAGCTTATTTGTTTAGCAAACATTTGAGCATTTAATACATGCAAGGATCTCTGCCAGTGCCTGCCTTTTAAGGTTTATTGCCATCTAATAGGAGAGCTAAAAGTATATTAATAAAAAGCAATATGTGGAAAATGTAATAACCAGGACTTACATTAGTACTTTAAGGTTTGCAGAGGACTTTGTAAATGTCCTCTCATTTGATCTTCGTGACAACCCTGCATTTCCCAGGTGAGAAAACTGAGACAGATGGAAGTGAAGTGACTTGCCCAGGGTTACACAGCTAGTATCTGAGGCTGAATTGGAACTCAGGTCTTCCTAACCCCAAGTCCAACACTTTTCATCCACGGAGATACAAACAGATTATGAGCGATAAGATTAGAGAGGAGAAATTATGTTCAATTAGAGGAGCATAGAAGATCAGTTAGGAAACAGTTTAGAGTACTTCTTAAGTATCAGGTGCTGGGGTGAAAGCACCAAGGCAGCAAAGACAAAAGAGAAATGGTCCTTAGTGGAGGAGACAATATGTATACATAAGTATAGACAACTTCTGCAGGAAGGAATTGTTAATTGATTCGTGTAGAAAGTGGCATTTGAGCTGACTCCTAAAGGAAGCCAGAGATTGCAAAAGCTAGAGGTGAGGAGAGAGTGCATTCTAGGCATGCCAGTGCAGCAACTTGGAGACAGTGTTCTGTGTGAAGAACAGTAACTAGGCCAGCAGAGTATGTTTGTATCTAAAAGTACTGCAGGCAGAATAATGTGTGGAAGGCTGGAAAAGTGGGAAGAGCTTGAAATGCCAAATGGAGAAGTTGATGTTTGGTCTTCGAGGCCATAAGAAGCCACTGGAGTTTACCGAGCAAGTGGATCCACATTAAGATCCATGCTTTATTCGTCCTTTGTTGCTGAAGAAGACCATGCCATCAGAGAAATAATGACATGACTTGCACTTGAGTTTGTTTTGAGTGAGGGAGGGCTGTGTAGGTCACCAGCCTCACTTCTCCTCCAGAGCCATCTGAATCCAGTGACCAGATATTCATCAGGGTGACTGGAGATGACCCAGGATGAGGCAATTGGAGTTAAGTGACTTGCCCAAGGTCACACAGCTAGTGAGTGTCAAGTGTCTGAGGTGAGATTTGAACTCAGGTTCTCCTGACTCCTGCACTGGTGCTCTATCCACTGCACCACCTAGCTGCCCTTAGGAAAATAGCTAAAGCATAGATGGAAGAGTCTTGAGATGCTGTTATAATAGTCCAGAACTGGGGAGGTGGCTATGTGAGGGGAAACTTTGTGAGTGATGTGGGGGGGAAAATTTGGCAGCTGTATATGGAGAAAAAGTGAAGATCATGCCAAGGCTACCAGATTGGATAACTAGAGGGATGATGATTCCTTAAGCAGTGATAGAAAACTATGCTTGTTGGAAAAAAGAATGAGTTCTAGTTTCAGCGTTTTGAGTTTGAGATGCCTCTAGAATAGACCTGCACAACTTGTGGCCCTCAGGCTATAAGTGTAGAGGATGTTTCCTCTACATTTTTCAGGGACTGCTCAGGATCCTTTGATGGGCTTCAGGCTGTGCAAGCCTGCTTTAGAATATGCAGAAGGGTATATGGACTGGAGCTCAGAAGAGATATAATGTGGGAGTCATCTGAATACAGCTGGTAATATGATCCCTTGAAAGCTGGTGACATCACCCAAGTGAGTGTAGAGAGAAGAGAGCCCAGGACAACCTTAGGGTACACTCACAGAGAGGGACATAGAGACGGTGAATGATCAAAGGAAATTGGGGAGCAGTTGGAAGGAAGGGGAGGGAATAAGTGATCTGAGAAGCAGGAAAGAGCAATGTCAGGAAAACCCAAAGAAGAAAGTATCCAGGGGGAGATGGTGGTCTGCAGTGTCAAATGCAGAAAAGTCAGGATGAGGATTAAGAAGAGGCCATTAGATTTGATAATTTGATTTTTGGTAAGACACAGATTTTGGGAATCTTAGAAAAAGGAAGGGAAAGCATTGAGTAACTGACTTTTCAAGGATTTTTGACTGAGAATGGGAGGGATATAAAACAATCTCAGATAGTGGGATCTAGGGAAGGTTATTTTTAAAGTTGGGGAGACTTGGAATTGTTTTAAATAACAGGAAGTATATAAGGAGTTATTGAAGTTTATGGAAAAGAGAAACAACTGGGGGTGGGGAAATCTGTTTGGATAGGTAAGGGAACATATAGAAGGGTTGGCCTTAGAAAGAAGGAGGGTTCCCTTTTCTCAGATATGAGTAAAGAAAGAATAGGGGATGGGGTTACATAGTGAAAAGATTGTGAATAGGAAAAGATATCAGATAAGAGAGGGAGTTCTTTGCAAAGGGTCTTGACTCTTCATAATATGATGAGGCCAGGTCCTCCATTTGGGGAAGGGAGTGCCATTGAAGTCTTGAATTGAGAAAAGTTTCTAAACAGGCTCTGTGTGAAGGTAGATAGGGAATCGAAGGACTACCTTAGTTTAGATGACAAATTTGCAGTGTCTGGCATGGCTTCCAGACCTTCCCTCCGTTCATCAGTGCAGAAGTAGGAAAGGAGTCCAAATCAGGAAGAGAAGAACGTAGCCAGAACAAGGTTGATGCCCTGGCAGAACGTAAAGGGGCAGAGTCTGTAGGTCATGACTGAGCATAAAAATTTGGGAGGATTAAGGCATAGTAAGAGATAGTAATTTTTTTTAAGGAAGTAGAGTGCCTATGGGGTGGTGGGAAAATGAGAGTTGTGACCATCCCTATGGATAGCTAAAATGGAGTCAATTGAGGAACTTGGAAGTTGAAGTGTTTGGGGCAACATCCCTTGGTAGGAGGGCTGGAGTTTGGGGTGGGAGCACTGAACACACTGAAAAAGGAGAGGGAATGAACTGGAGCTTAGTAGATAACAGCCAATCAGGATCCAGGTTGAGTGATGAATCCAAATAGAGTAAACCTCAAAGAAGACACCTACTATAGAAGATGGTATTAAGAAAGCAGCATAGTATAATAGGAATAACAGTGAACTGGAGGTCGGGAAACTGGGGTCCTGGTCTTGATTTTTCCATTAACTAGCAGTCCGAAGATGGGCAGTCCTTTGACCTCTCATTAAATGAATTGTTTTGAGCTAGTTCCTCTCTTTTGGATCTGAAATTCCAGTTTGAATACATATTTAGGGTCTTCACTGAGATTATAAAGTCCTCAAGACCAGAGACTTTATTTTATAGTTGCTATATAGGCAGTGAGTTACAGTGGAGGCAGAGCTGGCTCCAAAAGCCAGAAAGACCTGAGTTCAGATCCCACCACTGACCCTGGTTGAGGCACTTAATCTCAATGTCCCAGGCAACTCTCTTAAAACCACAAGTAGTGAAGGTACCCACAGTTGATAGAGGAAGTTTCTTCACCTAAATATTCTTTCTACCAGTAAAATCATAGGTCCATGTTCTACCCCACCCATTCTCTCCCATACTTATCACAGAGTTGCATAGATGCTTTCTGACCTCCAATTCTCCTAGCCTGAAATCTTGGCAGTCTTTCACGATAATCCTGCCCAGTGAATTTTAATCAATTAAATTCACAGCCATTGCCCATTATATGCCAATTTTGAGTTAGGTTGTTAGCATGGGAGTACCTGCAATAGAATTTAGTAGGAAGATAATCCCTGGAAGGTAAATAATAACAAGTGGCTTGCCTGAAGTTATACAACTGATAAGTATCAGAACTGGGACTCAATCTAAATTTGTTAATTTTTGTATACTACACTGATAGTGCTCTGAAAAGTCAGAAGCCCATGCAAATGTAAGGCAGACTGTATAAGCAATCAACAAGTATTCAGTAAGCACCAGTCAGGTATCTGGGACACAGGTTTAGAAAATGAAGCAATCCCTACTCTCAACATTGTAAGAGTGGAGACAGGTACGAACACACCTCACACCCTGTACATATGAATATATGTGTGTATACATGTACACACAGCAAAAAAGAAAATAAACACAAATACAAAGTAGAGCTAAGGGAATATGAAAGAGCACCTACAGTTTAGAGGATCAGGAAAGAATATGATTTTTTATTGAAAAGACTAGAAGTCCTGGTTGTGCCATATGTGCAACATTGTACAAATCACTTCTTAGAGTCATAGATTTAAAGATTACAATAGAACAGATTTGGAAGGGGCCTTCGAGGTCATGTCCAGGACACATAAGTCAAAGGGCCACTTGAAGACCTAGAGAGTCACATGTGGCCCACCCAACAAGGTTCCCCACCCTTGGTCAAATTCATCTTTATAATCCAGATGAGAAAAATTCCTTCTCTGGTTCATTCCTTTAATTGCAAAACCTAATCCAAATCTCTTAATTTCTTTAAATATAATTTTAAGAAGAGTGCTCTTTCCTGTTCCCATCTCTATCCCCCCATAAATGTAAGTTGGGCAAGCTCCTCTAAGTGGAAAGAAGATATAAGAATTAGACTAACTTGTATGGGATGAAGAATATGATAGGAAGTTAAAAATGATTAGAGTTAGAAGGGAGGCCCAGGTGAGGTTTATGAAGATTACAGGAACTGATCAGGTTGATATCTGTTCCCACCAGTATATTGGAAAGGTTATAATTATAAGTGATGTTGACATCAAGGATGAGGGCAAAATTTGAACTTGTCTTACTTAAAGTCAGGTACTAAAGTAACCTGGAAGGCAATGGTAAGTAGATGATGGGGTTACAGAACTATAATGAGGAGGCCTCCCAGCCCTCTAGTCCAGTGTAATCATTTTATATGTGATAAGGCTTGAGGCTGGATGAATCATTTGTCCATGGGAGCTGGGAGGAGGAGACTAGCATAAACTCTTAAGGGCAAACACAGTGAGTATGAAGAAGACTTTAACCATTGGAACTCCAGCCTAGAAAACGACTGAAAAGAATGATCAGTCAATAAATGGAATGAAGAGAAGTCATGCAATACCCAACCCAATGGCCTTCGCTTAGTAAAGTGTGCCCGACTCTTTGAACAAAGACACTGGAGTGGTTTGCCATTTCCTTCTTCAGCTCATTTGACAGGAAACTAAGGTAAATCATCTAGCTAGTAAGTATCTGAAGTCATATTTGAATTTAGGTCTTCCTGACTCCAGGCCCAGTGCTTTGTACACTGGGCACCCTAGTCACCTTCCTGATATCACTGATCCTGGAGAATGAAGGACAAACCATATATATAGCTTCCCCCTCAGTCAAACGTAGAGCGATGGAGAGCCCCTAGAGACCAGGACCAGGAACTATAGCAGAGTCAACCATCACAGACAACCCCAGGATCACAGCACTTCTTCCTTTTTAGATTCTGACTTGGGTGTCAGATTCCCTGGGGCCTGAATGTGCATGTGGATAAATTTAGTGGGAAGATACCTAATTAGCTAGTGTCCCAAGGAATCCATACACTACAATGTCTTCCCACGGTCTTCCTTGGACAGGATTTCAATAGGAATTCTTTAAAGCCCTGTGTACTTGCCATCTCCTTACCTCAGGAAGCACTTGGCTTGACCCCATAAGTCACTCCATCCCTCACTTCCCTCTCCAGTACTGTCTGTTCCTTTACTTTTGTACATTTATTATGTCATCAAGTCAACAGGCATTTATTAAGGACTTATTATGTTCCAGGAAAGCAAAAACTCAGACCTTCTTGATAGGCTTACAGTGGAATGGGGAGGGAGGGAGAGAGGCACTGATCCATCAGTGAATATCATGATGGAGAAAGAGGTCAGGAGAGTCAGCAATGGGAGCAGAAAGGAATGGGAATGTGGCTGGCCTAGGGAGCCTTCTTTAAAACGGTGTTCTGAGCGGAAATGACCAATCAGAGAAAGGGGCCTCAGGCATGGTTTTGAATGTAAGTTGTGCATGTCTCATCACCTACCAGATAATAACTTTCATTGATGTAATGCTTTAAACTTTCCACAGTGCTTCACAAACATCCTGTCTGATCTTCACAATAACCCTGTGTTACGTGGTCTATAGCTCTTTTTGACCTTATGTAAAATATGAGGAAACAGGCTCAGTGTTTAAGTAACTTGTCCATGATCACACAGCAACTAAATGTCAGAGACAGGATTTGAACCCATCACCCTAACTCCAACTCCAGCACAGTATCCACTTTCCTCAATCTCTCTCTTGTCCAGACTATAAACTTCATCTGGGTTGGAACCATAACTTATCCAAATTTTACATTTTCTCCCAGGGCGGTGCTCTGAACATGGATGATTAACAGATATTTGATTCTTGAATTGTACATATCAGTGCTTACCAGTAACCTCCATTTCTAGATAGTAAAAGTCTTCTGTGTGCACAAATCTGTATGAAAAGGCCAGGGCTTTATACATAGAGGAATAAATTAGGTAGATGGAGATCCATTGTATGATTTTATGAGTGCCAGGTGAGACTTCCAAATATAGCTTCTTTCTTGGCAATTGCTAATAACGTCTAAGAGCTACCATGAGTGTTGTTCTTTTGCATTTCATACGTTGTCCTGGCAAAAAAAACCCACATCTTCTAAGGGGCTGCACAGAAATTAGTTATCAATCATTAACCCCTCAATGTAAGCGATTTTATTATTAATTCTCCAACAAGATTGCCAAAGAGGAATAAATTTGACTGGAGGTAGGAAGCAGGTATAGGTAGAGGTCATCATGAGGGTACTAGCTACCTGTGGTAGGGAGGAGTAATTCACATTAGAGAAGTGGGAGGAGCTAAAAGGAAAAGTAAGAGAACTGAGACTCTAACCAAGTACTTGTAGGTACAGGAAGGCCAACAGATTTGGCCCCTGCTCCGAACTACAGCACAAGTAGAGAAGTTAAGCCTTAGAAAAAAAGAAGGGACACTTCCTCCAGGGCAAAAAAGAAGAAAGATGAACTGGGGGAGTGTGAGGATTAAATACCATCGGTAGATTACTCTGTCAATGAAAATGTCATGTACGACCACCATAAAGCCACTCAAAAAACATTACTCCATCCTTTCTGATGGGGCTGTCATGTTCTTTCCTTTTTGCTAACCAACCAGTGAGTCAGGAGCACTGAACACTTTCCATGTGTAGAGCTCCAATCCAAGGATGGCTGCCAGCTTTATGAATAAGCAATATAAACAGGTGCCTAAATGGTGCAATGAGTGCCCGGAGGAATTCTCTGCAAGTCAGGCACACACTGATAGTATGGGGCAACTGTTGAGTAAGAGGTTTGGGTAGGGGAAAGAAGAGAGAGAGAGAGTTACAAACCAAAAAACACTGCCTTGGCCACCGTAAGGATCATTCAAGAACCCCAGGCATCCAAGAAGCATCTTAACAGTTCTGGTCAACTGTGAAAGGCTGTAAGATTGAGAGAGAAAGCAACATCTACCCAACATTAAGGCACAGGGAGGGCTGAAAGGACACAGAAGACATACTCAAGGACTTTATCCAAGATGGGCCCTGCCAGGCCTATACTTTAGTGAGCACCAAAACCAGCCAAAAGATCAGGTCCCCTAATCTTAGCCTAAGTCTACTAAACATGGAAGAAAGAGTCACTCTATCTCTGCTTGCTAAGCACGGTGTGGAAAGACCTAACTATTCCAACACCTGTCCAGTCTTACCTGCCACCTCTTCCTGTATACCCATTGTTTCAACCAGACTAGTCTATAGTTACACTCCCAATATAATCGTTTTTGGTCATTTGACCCTTGACATTGACCAGTCTTCTCCTCTCCTGTTTCATTATTATGATATTCTGAAGTTTATCAAAAGCTCTACCTAGCTAGAAAAGCTTCAAGATTAGAATTTTGAAAGACATAGGAAATCTGATCGACACAATGACCAACCACATTTCCAAAGGACTAATGATACAACATACAATCAAGCTCCAGATAGAGCTGATGGACTCAGAGTATACACTGAGCATATTTTCTTTTCTTTCCTTTTTTTTTTTTTTTTTTTGGACATAACTAATCCGGGTGTTTGTTTGGTTTGACTCTATGTATTAGAGGTTTTGTTTTTTTTACTTGCCTTCTTATGGGTAAAAGAAGGAGAGGTAGAAAATTCAACACTGAAAGTAAAATAAAATTGAATATTAAAAAATAAAGAAAGTCTTCAAGTTTGGGGCAGGTATCATTAGTCATAACACAACCATCCCAGCAAAGTGCAGAGGCTCATCAGAGGGCAGATATTAGATACTTTGGGGCCACAGCAAGTCTTTAAACTCTCTACCAAGACAGATGTAATCTATGATTTTAGAGGGAGTTATCCACAGAGGAAACGTCCATATCCTTAAAATATCATCTTTTTCTTTTTTATATTTATATCTTATCTCTGTAAATGGACCATAATGTCCTTGAGAGCAGGTATTGGGTCACATTTCTGTGTGAGATGAGATATCCTCTTGGGCAAAGGCAGGTTTCAGTTAGTAGAAACAGTGTAAGAGATGCAGATTGAGGATGAAAGGGGACAATTAGAACTATAGCCTCAAGAGAAGATGGGGATGGATGGGAGAGAGGGGAAGAGAATGTTCAAAGTCATACAACTTGCTTAATATAAATCAATAAATGTCGATGAATACTGATACAAGAATCCTAGGGTAAGTGTCCAACATGGAGCCCAAAGGCCAAATGTGTCCATCTAACCCCAAAGGTTATGGGCTTCATAAAATTTTAGGAGAAAAAAAATATTTTGCTGATTAGCTAGCTCATATGAAGTAATACAGCACTAGAGTGTCATTATCTTTAATACTATTGTATAATTGGCTACCACATGTCCTGATAGCAGCCTTGGGTCAGTTAGTAATTGTAACAAATTCATACACCCTCATGTGGCTGTTCGTCCTTCATTCTCAAAGGAACCAATGACATCATGAGGGTGATGTATATAGTTATTTGACTACTGGAAGGGAAAAAAAAAACCACCTTTGGGGCAGAAACCCCAAAGTCTGGATGTAGTTCCTCACTTGAGCCTCTAGAGGGATCTCTCAAGTCTAATACTGAATTGGCATCAGGAAGGATTCCAGTCTGAGAGCCAGGCAAATGAACACAAAGGAAAGAATCTTTATCATTAATTTGATTGCCTGTCAGTTGCTTCCTTGAGGGATGTTCAGGTGTGGACCTTGGCAAAAATTATGACTGCCTTCAGGGAGGCTGTATTGCAGTGGAAAGAGCTTTGCCTCATAATCTGAGACAGAATCTCCACACTTGCTCAGTGTGCACAATCCCTGACTCAGTCAAGATCAGACTAGTGTGCTTTCTTGAGCCTGGCTTACAGGATAAAATGAGATGTTTGTAAAACACTTGGTAAATCTCAAAGCATTATATAAGTGCTAGCTCTTAATTATTAATTCATAAGATCATAGATTAAAGCCAGAAGGGACTCGCAAGCCACTTCATTGTACAGATGAGGACACTGAATCTTTGACCTTCAAACTGCTACTGCCTTCAAGTGACTACTAAGTTCCTGGTGATATCCTGAGACACTCAGTATACCTGAGGATGGTAAATAGATTTGATCACTTGGTTGAGAATCTAAAATTAGAGAGTTCTAAATGCAAATCAAAGCATATTATTTTCACTTATTTGTTATTTTTTCTTTCTCGTGGTTTGTCCCTTTTGTTCTGATTCTTCTTTCACAACATGACTAATGTGGAAATATGTTTAACGTGATTGCACATATATAACCTATATCAGATTGTCTGCTGTTTTGGGGAGGGAGGAGGGAAGGGAAGGAGAGAGAAAAATTTGGAACTCAAAATCTTACCAAAATGAATATTAAAAACTTTCTTTACATGTAATTATAAAAAAAAATGCTATTAAGTGCAAAAAAAAGAGAAAGAACACAAAAAATAAAAGTAGAGGGTTAAGAGGACAGGAAAGGAGAAAGGGGAGAGTTTGTTTAGGGGAGTGTTTGTCTAAGGGAGGATGACTGATTTCATTAGCATAGGAATTTTCCACTGAGGAAATTCCTTTACCAACACAGATCAGCAGCACCTGTAATGTTCTGGGACACTGAAAAATGAAGTTATTTTCCCAAGGTCACAAAGACTGTGTATGTGTCAAAGAAAGGACTTGAACCCAAGTCTTCCAGATTCATAGGCCTGGTCTCTATCCACTGTCTCATGCTGCCTCTCAAAATTATTTATTGTTATAAAACATTATTGAAGAAAATTTTAGAAGATATAATTTGTTGAATTATATGAACTTACTGCTTAGATTGCCTGTGATTATAAATAATTTGCTTTATAGGTTTCCTTGGGTTATTCCTAAAAGTTATTTGGTCTCATAAATCCTGAAAAACAACATGACAAGTCCTATATCCTTCCTATTTTCCTTTTCTATGTTCACTTGCTTCCTTTTTTCCTCCCTCCCATCTTTATTTTCATATTGGAGGCAATGGGGTTAGGTGATTTTCCCAGGGTTACACAGCTAGCAAGTATCTGAGGTTAGATTGGAACTCAAGTCCTCACTGTAGGGATGGCACTCTATCCACTGTACCACCCAGCTGCTCCACGACCTCCTATCCTTTTTAACTGATTTTCATTGTCTTCCTCTATTCTGGATTGGGGATAGAAGGTCATGCGTTTGTTTCCCCTTCCTTTCTCATCCTTACACAAGTGTGAGAGAATCTGTGGGCTGGGTAGGATAGGACCTAGGCCCCTCAGATGGGCTAGTTGGTTATGTGCATCACGTCAATATCTATAGAGCAAAGGAAGCAGGTCTTGCCTCGGGACAAGAAAACAGAAACATAAACAAACACGGGATATCTAAGCTCTGACGACTCAGAGGTCAAGTGAGCAACTGATATCAAAGAGTTCATAAATACCAGCAGGCAGAGCCAGAAGAACTTTCCAAAGTCCACATAGTCAGCAGCTAAAAGATTTTACCTTTCAGCTACACAGCAAACTGAAGAAGATGAGCAAGGCCAGTGGTGACTACATGGATAAGCCAAGAGTTAGTAGCCAAGAGGGCCAAGAGGCAGAGAAACAGGATTGGGGCAGGGAAAAATGAACCCTGAGTCAGTGACAGTGGAACATAGGAGGAGTGGGGGACAGATGGGGGGGTGAAATACACTCTCTCCTACACCACCTTGGTCCCTGGGGAGAGTGAGTGCAAACCTGAAGGTGTTCCTACAAAGCATTGCCCACCACACTCACCTCCAAATGTGGCATGGCCAAAAGATGAATCACCATCATTGTTTCTTCCTATTTCTGGGGCTGGATAAAGCAGGTCCTTCCTCAGGGCCTTGGCTTTGGCTTTACGAGTTCTTGACCTCCAGTAAATCCCAGGCTGGAGTTCAGCACTCAGACTTCCTGTAAGAATAGCTAACATTTATGTAACACTCATGTGCTGGGCACTGTGCTAAGCACTTTACAATTATTAACTCAGTTGATCCTCGCTACAACCCTGAGGGTGGCTGCTAACAGAGGTTCAATGACTTGTCCAGGTCACAAAACCAGTAAGCATTTGAGTCATATTTGAATGCAGGTCTTCCTGATTCCATGCCCAGCACTCTATCCACTGTACCATCTAGCTGCTCTTCAGTGGTTCCCTAATCCACCCTTTTGAAATTCACAAGTCGGAGCCATTTCCAATACCCCATTTCACCTAAAATCAAGAAAGAACAAATGCAAAGAGATTTTCAGACCACATGCCATCCCCAGGTGGGAGAGGGCTTAGGACCTCATCTTCTCCATGTATAAAAAAGAGATTTTTGTCCAACCAAGTGTGTCCCTGGGTGGTTGCATAATTATATCCAGTAACAATTCCTCCATATTGCTGTTCAGTTCAGAAAATCTTTTTCAGACCTCCGGAGCTGGTCAATACTCAACAATATTCATAAAACATTTATTAAGCACCTGCAATGTGCAAGGCACTGGGCTATAAACTGGGGATACAAATAAGAAAAAAAAGTCAGTCACTGCCCTGAAGGAGCTTACAATCTAATGGGTGGAGACGAGGCACAAAAGGAAGCTGGGAAAGGGCAGGATGGGGTGGCGACCAGATTGTTCATGGCCCAGGGTCATGATGTTCCTAGAGTTGAAACCAAGGAGAGCAGCTGATGGGAAATGATGACCTTCTTATTGGAGGAATCACCCAACCAACCTGATTGTCAGTCATCTTTCTGTTTGGAGCTTCATGTTTGGGTAAGAAATGATAGACAAGGTAGTGTAATATAATGGAGAGAGCCCTGGACTTGGACTCAGAAGACCTTGGCTCAAGTCCCATCTTGGCCTCTGACAGCCTTTCTGGGCCTCAGTTTCCTCATCTGTAAAATGAGGTACTTGGACTAGATAGTTTCTGAGATCCGTTCTACTCTCTATCTGTGATCCTGTGATCTCCAAGGTTCTTTCCAGCTCTAAATGAGTAAGTCTATGAGCTCATCTTTTAGAATCAGAGTTCATATAGTCTATATATGCCAAGACTTCATAGGCCTTACTTTACTTCTCTATGGTTTTTTGACAGATGTATACATCCAGCATGGCCTAGGAGTATTGGACCAAGAATCAGGAGGATCTGGGTTTGAATCATGCCTCAGATGCCAAGGGCTGTGCCCAGAGGCAGGCTGACTAAAACCTTTATCAGTCTTAGTTGCCTTATTTATAAAATGGACCTAGGAATACCTGTAAGCTCCTCCCTAAGAGGAGACTCAGATAAGATGATGTAAGTAGAGTACTCCACAAACTGTAAGGCCTATATAAATGTTAGTTATTACTTTCCTGGTATTCTGGACCTCATCTCTAACTTTTGTAATTGGTGTGTTATGTATCTGTAGCTAGATGATGTCACTGATAGAATAATGGACCTGGAGTCAGGTAGTCCTCGATTTAAATCCAGCTGCAGACATTACTAGCTATGCTATCATAAGCAAATCACTTAGCCACCATCTGCCTCAGTTTCCCTATCTGTAAAATGAGGATAATAATAGCACCTATGACCCAGATTATTGTGAGGATAAAATATTTGTAAAGCACATTGCAAACCTTCAAGGTGCTGTATAAATGTTAACTATTATTTCTGTAAGTCCTTACAATCCATGTCATTATTTAAGTAGTTCAACCAACATCAACTCTTTTTAAAGTAAATTTTTACTGACTTTATTTTTGCTTTTCACCTACATTTCTCTGTCTTTCTTTCTGCTTTCCTTGCCAGAGAACAATCCCTTATAATAAAGAAAAAAAAGAGGGAAAATCAGTTTAGCACCTATAGTCCCCTCACTTCTGTAAAGAAGGATGGAGGAGGAGGAGAGGTTCTTGCTTATATCTCCAAGTGTGGTTATCCTACTTTCACAGAATTCAGTTTTGTGTGGTTGTGATGATTCTTTCCATTTACATTGTTTTGGTCATTAAGAGTAATTAGTTTCATAATTTTATATATTTTATTACTGGCTGTGTAATTTATCTAATTTACCAGTTCCAAGATAAGGATATAAGAGGAGAGGGCTAAGATTGTTTGAACCAATAGCCTCAGTACACTCTGGGACTGTGCCAGCCTATTCCAGTCATGCCCTGAGGATTTGAATCCTTCATCTGACTCCTCATGACTGTTTTTTTTCTATTGCCTCTCCACAGGCTCCCCTCCTCATACTGAGCCCTGCCCCCACCCAACATCTTTTGGCTAGGTTATCTGGGGCTCCATGTCCCTCCCACTTCCCCCAAGCCTTAAGTAGGCAGCCATTCTTCCTTTTCTGAATAGACTTTTAACATCTTCTACATCCTCAACACTGAAAGCACAGGTCATGGCTTGTCCTGTACTACCAGCACTGGGATGCCAGCCAGGTGGCTCTAAGCTACATGGATGGGCTCTGTCCCTGGCTGCTTTCCCCCCTTGTCCTGTGGGTCACATGCTCACCGTCTCCTCTGATGTTTTCATCTATCATTCAGCTGGAAGAGTTTGCCTATCAGATTTTTCATTCTGGAGATGGGGGTGATGCTGAGGGGAAAGGAGAGAAAATGTGTTCTTCAGGTGGTCTTTGAGTTCATCACTCAATTCCCAATCAAGATTGTCTCTTTCCATCCCCAAGTGGCTTTCAAATGTTCAAGTATCGCTTGCCAAGGGATTAGTCGTGTAAGAGATAGCATCCCTAGTCCCAGGAATATATACAAATATTTCCCAGTTTTTCTTCTATTGCTGCTGCTGCCGCTGCTAACATTCACATAGTGCTTACTATATGCCAGGCGCTGTGCTAAGCACTTCATGATCATTATATCATTTGATCCTCACAACAATCCTGGGAGGTAGGTACTATGATAATCCAAATTTAACAGATGAGGAAACTGAGGCAAATAGAGGTTAAGTGACTTGCCCAAGGTCACATAGCTAGTAAGTGTCAGAGGCCAGATTGAACTCAGGTCTTCCTGACTCCAGGCCTGGCACTCTATCCATTTCAACACCCTGTAGACTCAAAAGTCCATTAGTGTCCCCCTTTCCCCCCTGCCCCAAGCAATGGGATACACTGTTCCATCAAAGGAACAACTGAATCCTCCGTGGTGATCCTAGGTTTGTGGATCACATAGGATATCCAGACTCATGAAACTATCAATCACATTCACAAATGCCCCACCCATGCCTTAGGTGACCCTGTCTGCCACCCCACCAGGCATTATCTTCTTAAATCAGAACCAAAAGGAGTTCAGAAAGCAGGCCATTCAGATAAGATATATCTGAGGAAATCTGATTTCCTTCCTCTCATCTTTGCTCTCCTTATGCTGGTATAATATGATGTGTGTGTGTGTGTGTGTGTGTGTGTATTTGGAAATGAGTTTATCACCTGTTGAAGGTGGAACTGACTCAAACTAGCACCGTGTTCATTCAGGTTTCACGTTGAAACAAAATGAAGTACTCACACACAGTTAAACAGTTAACAAGAGAGGGTTAATTTAGCCTTGACACAGTAAGAACATTCAACAAGAATACAATAGTATTTAGCTCAGGTAAATAGCAACCCCTCACATCCACGTGGAAATTCATCTCTTCAACAAGATAAGGTGTGAGTGCTTGAGTTCAGTCTTCAGATGTTGGCCAGGTCTTAAGGGGGCCGACTTTGGTTGGGTGGGTCTTTTCATGCCTTAGATGACCAAGGCAACCATTTCAATCTGGCCAGAGAATACTAGAAACCTGCCCCAAAGAGATACGCCTATAACCTTATTCCCGAATCTGTAGTATTGCCCTAGCCAGAGATGAGACCTGAAGTTCCAGCGGCAGCACAGGATTTGGGCAGGGAATGGCAGGTGTTTTTAGCTTAATCAGCATAATGTCATTGCTAAGGTTGAGAGAATTGTAGTTAGGATGGTTAGCTGTATCAATGAACTGCTCATTGCCTTCAAGGATGTCAATGTTGTCCCCTTCCAATGTCACCTAGATCCTTTTTTTTAATTATTTAACACATTCTTTGGTTCAGTTTAAGCTCCCTTGATCAAACCTCTCAAATCTGATTATGTAATCTATTCATCACAGTTCACACCTGCCTGGTAGTGAAACTATGGAGGGGCCCTAAAACCTATTGATATTCATTCTCTCTCTCTCTCTCTCTCTCTCTCTCTCTCTCTCTCTCTCTCTCTCTCTCTCTCTCTCTCTCTCTCTCTCCCTCCCCCTCCCTCCCCCTCCCTCCTTCCCTCCCTCTCTCCCTCCCTCTCTCTCCCTCCCTCCCCCTCCCTCCTTCCCTCCCTCTCTCCCTCCCTCTCTCTCCCTCCCTCCTTACCTCCCTCTCTCCCTCCCTCTCTCTCCCTCCCTCCTTACCTCCCTCTCTCCCTCCCTCTCTCTCTCCCTCCCTTCCTCCCTCCCCAAGGCTCAGTGTCTATGTAACATCTCAGCCCACTCCACAAGCTACTCTCTGTAGCTTCAGGCTTGTCCTGGCACTCATTGACATTCTCAATCCCTCACTTTCCCACTCTTTCCAAGCTCCTGAAATTAACACACCACTATTCTGTACCATGTTCCTGCTTACTTTCCTCATACTACTGCTGTCTCTCTCGGTCCACAAACATTAGCTCTCCATCGATGCCCTTTCCTTCACTCTCTCCTGGCCAATCTCTCTCCATTCTGACTATATCCTAGCCTTGAAGCAACTTTTTGAGGACTCTTACACAGTAGAGTCCCCACACAATCTTGGTGATACAGCTATTTCTCCTTTTTGGATGATCTCAAAACCTCCTACCAGTGTGATAATTAGGGAGGCAGTAAGAACTGAGACTTGCATGGTGCAATTCACTTGGCTCCAGGAGATTATCACCAATAGATTCCAGGAGATCCGGTAAAGTCACTTTACAGTAATAGTACCTAGCATTTATATCTCATTTTAAGGCTTGCAAAGCAAGCACTTTACAAATATCTCATTTTGTCCTGGCAATATTTCTGGGAGGTAAGTGCTATGATTATTCCTATTTTACATAAGGATACTTGAGGCTGAGAGAGCTTAAATACTCACCCAGGGCCACACACCTAGAAAGTAAATGTTGGAGACTGGATTTGAACTCAGGTATTCCCAACTCCAAGGTCACTATCCAGTATTCATTGTGCTATCTAACAGTCTTTATCTCTGTGGATCTTATCTTCGTCATTTGTAAAATAAAGGAGTTGAACTACCCATGATTTCTAAGGTCTTCATAACCAGATCTTGTGAATCCCCCAACCCCTTCCCAAAGTCTAGTGCTTATTCTCCTATACATCGCCTCTTGCTGCTATTCCAAGAAAGCCATACTCTCTTGGAGCTGGGACTTTGAAAGTTCTTAGAACTTAATCTACAAAAATAAGATAAGACAGTCTTTGCCAGGATTCTTCAGACCATAACAAACCTAGAGAGCATGAGCAGAGGCTCCCGCTTCAGGGGCCAAAGGTTTGCACTTTATTGACTTCTTCAAGCTAAACTAGGCTCTTTTACAAGACTTTCAGGAAGTTCCTGTGGTTCTGCACGCAAGGTTGAACAGATTCAAAGCCAACCCAAACAGTCATAGTAAAATGAGGTTACCTTTCCTCTTAGCTCTTCCTTTTGAAATCATCAAATCATCCTACTTCCTTATCATTCTAAAAAAATTAAACACTTTAAAAAATTGAATGATTTAACTACTCCCAGCAATACAATGATCCAAGATAATTACAAAAGACTCATAATGAAAAATTCTATTCACCTCAGGAGAAATCATGGTGAAGTCTGGATGCAGATTGAGGCATACTATTTCTCACTTCATCTTTCTTATTTGGGGGGGGGGGGGGGGTTGGTCTGTTTTCTTTCACAACATGACTAATATAGAAATATGTATATAACCTATGTCAAACTGTTTGCTTTCTCAATGAGGGAGATGAGGAGAGAGGGAGAGAATTTGGAATTTAAAAAAAAAATAATGTTGAAAATTTTTACATGTAATTGGAAAAAATAAATTATTTTTTTCAAATGAAGAGTGGAATGGTTTCAGAAAAACTTGGGAAGACTTAAATGAAGTGATGCAAGGTGAAATGAGCAGAACCAGGAGAACATTGTACACAGTAACAGCAATATCGTACCACGATCTACCTCAGCAACACAATGATACAAGACAATTTCAGAAGATACATGATGAAAAAATACTATTCACCGCTAGAGAAAGAATTGATGGAGTCTGAATACAGATTGAAGCATATTTTTTTCTTTATTATTTTTGGAGTTTGGGGTCTGTGCTTTCTTTTGCAACATGGCTAATATAGAAATGTTTTGCATGACTGCACATGTGTACTCTATTATATTGTCTCCTCAAGGCAAGAAATAAAAGGAGGGAGACAATTTAGAACTCAAAAAAATTTTCTAAATGACTGTTAACATTTTTGGTTCACATGTAATTGAGAAAAAAGAAAATAAAAGTCTATCTGAGAAAAAAAAAAAACAACTTTTCCTGAACCATCTGTGACAGAACCAACATTTCCTTGTTGTTGTGTTCGTCCGTTTTCGAAGAGGATCATGACACCAGAGAAATGATGACGTGACTTACACTTGACTTTGACTTGAGTGAGGGAGAGCTGTGCAAGGTCACCAGCCTCACTTATTTCTCCTGAGATATCTGGGTCCAGTGACCAGATATTCTTCAGAATTACTGGAGATGGCCCAGGATGCAATGGGAGACCTTGGCATAAAGTTTTACCTAAAAGATGATTGAGCTGCCCTTGAGACTTGATTGACCTGCTGTGCTAAAAAGTTCCAGCCTCTGGGAATCTAGATCCCTCAGAAATGGTGGGTTTCTGAAGCCCATTGAGTAAGGAGGTAGGGTGGGGGAGGCAGCAGTCCTAGAGGAGCTAAAAGTCACTGTATCCTTGTTGTGTTAGAGCAACATAAACATCCTTTTGTTAAAGATTCAATGATTTAAGGGTGCCTCGTTTGTCCTAACATCGAACTTGACCTGAGATGTGCTGGTGTTAAAGTCATGCCTCCTACACCATCCTGTCTCCTTATTTCTCCAAATGATATAATACCCTAAGCTAGATTGTGTTTCCAGATTCTTCTAAGGACTATGACAACATCTCATATTTATGTAGCACCTTCCTCACTATAACCATGTGAGACAGGTGGTAAAATATTCTTATCACAGATTTACAGATGAGGCAACTGAGGCTCAAAGAAATAAAATGACTTGCTTAAAATCACACTGTTACCAAGTAGGGGAATCAAATTCAAACTCATTTCTTCTGATTGGAAGGCCAGTATTCTTTCCACTTGCTGTGTCTATACCATTTCCAAATTCCTCTAAGGGAAAGTTAACAGACTATCTCATTTCCTTATTCCTCCAGAGGAAGCACTCAATGAAATATTTCTTTATTTCTTTTTTTAAGTTTTATTGACATCTTCATGTTCTTTACATCACAGCCATTCCTCAATATATTCTTCCCACCTACCAAACTTCGTAATATGCCCTCATAATATTAAAAACCAGCCAATACAGAAACTGTTTTTGTCTGCACCCGCCACATTTAATTTCTGTAGTCTCCTACTTTATTTTTAGCAAGAGAATGGAAATGTGAGTCATCGTTTGCTTTTTGAAATTGGTATCGGTAATTACCTTTAATCTGAGGTCAGCAGTGTTTTAGTGTTATTTTTATTTGCATTATTATAGTCATGGAATATGTTATCTGGACTTTTACTTCACTTTGTATCCATTTCCTATGAATGGGGGAGAGATAGCATCATGTAGCTCATAAGCTAAGGGGAGGGGGGGGGGCATTAATCCATACATAAAAATCCCTGAGGCCTGAAGATTGCCTTACTTTTAAAATGTGATATTATCTCTTTTATTGTATTCTTCTTTATATTGTTCTATTTTAGTCTGGTTCTGGCCAACCTAGGGAGTGTTAGGGGCCATGTGGGTAAGCGTTGGAGGCCACATGTAGCCCACAGGTTGTATGTTTCACAGCTCTGATGTGATGGATAAGGCACTGGATTTGAAGTAAGAAAGAACTGAGTTCAAATCTTGCCTGAAATACTAACTAGATGTATGACCCTAAGCAAGTCACTTTACCTCCACTGCTCAGTTTCCCTAATCTACAAAATGAGATTAGAATCAATGGCCTTTTTTCCTGCTGTAAATCTGTGATAGTGTAATCTTTGCATGTTTCTCTGGATTCTTCGTTTTCATCATTTCTTGCTAGGTAATAATATTTGATAACATGCAGATACCACTATTTGTTTAATTTGCCCAATGGGTAGGCACTGACTTTGTTTCGAAGTTGTTGGGGGTTTTTTGCTACCACAAAAATGGCTACTCTAGTAGACCTTTCTTTTTGTTTTTTTACTTCATTGTGGTACATTCCCAATAATGGACCCATTTGGTTAAGGGCTTAATATAGGTGATTTCTCAGGCCTGTAAGAAACTAAGAAAGTAACTTTGTCAAATGTCATCGGTCATCATTAGAAATAATTGAAGATGGTCATGATTCAGTATATAGATCAGATGATCTACATAGAATATAGGATTAGAGAACCTATCACAAAAAGGTGACTTAAATGTTAGTTACCTACTATTTATATCATTATGCACAAACTAAATATACAATATCATTTTCTTTGTAATATTATCTTCTCCTTACAGCAGAACATAATCATTTTCATCTGATCTCCCTAAATTTTGCATCCAAAAATTACTTTTTAACCATGATATATTATTAATATTAGAAGAGGTTAGTTATTTTTCTTACACAATTCCAGTTTTTTAAAAAATCATACCAATTCACAGCTCCACCAAAAGTCTACTACAGTTCACATGGAAGAATGCTCCAAATTACTACTATTAATGAAAGAAATACAAATCAAAACAATTCTGAATCTCCATTTGACATCCAGCAAATTGGAAAAGAGACAAAAGATGGGAATAATCAGTGTTGGATGGGTTATGGAAAGACAGGAACACTAAATACACAGTTGGTGGAATGATGGATTGGTCCAAACATTCTAAAAAGCAATTTGAAATTATTCTTAGAAAGTGACTAAAATGTTTATACCCTTGACGGAGAGATGCCAGTGCTAGAAATGTATCCGAAAGAGGTAAAAAATAGGAATGTTCCAAATACAATAAAATATTTATAGCAGCACTTTTTCTAATAACAAGTAAATAGGAAAAAAAATCAATGCTCATTAATTACAAAATGGCTAAGCAAATAGGTATATAAATGTAATGGAACATTTCTGTACCTGAAAAAATAATAAATATAAAAATAGAGGGAAGTACAGGAAAATTTTAGTTCTAATGCAGAGTAAATAGAAGTAGGAAAATCACACATACATCATAACTAGAAAGGCAAGTGAAAAGAACAAAAATATAAGTGAAAACGAACATCATCTAACTGTAATAACCAGGCTTAGACTTGAAGAAGAAATGAGAAAAATTATCCCCCACGTTTCATTTGAGAGATGGGAGACTATATGTGTAGAACATTACAAATGATGTCTGACTCCACTGATATGTTGGTTAATTTTGCCGAACTGCTTTTTTCCCTTTCTTCTTTATTATTAATTATATAGAATAGCTTTCTGGGAAGAGAAAGGGAGGGATATGTGGAGGTAATATAAAAACACAGGTAATATAAAGATGATATGAGGTAATATAAAAATAAAAACAAAATAAAAATTTTTAAAGAGTTCATTGGTGCGCCTTTCTTTTCATAGCCCCTCCAAACATTGACTATTTTCATAATTTACAATCTGCCAATTTGAAGAGTTTAAATGAAATCTCAGTTTAAAATACATTCATCATATTAGTTGAGGCATTTTTTCATATGGGTTAGGACAGTCTAAATTTTTTAAATTCACATTTATCTCTTTAATAAAAATAATAGCCAAGCCATCCTACTTTCCTATCCTCCTAATGAGGGGAAATCAATTTATCAATTATTCTACTTCCTTATCTTTTTCACCTTAAGCACTGTCAAACCAGCAGCTTGACTTCTTTGGCTAGAAATTGACACATATGTGATGCCAAGGTTTGGTTCTAGCTCCTGGAGACCATAACCAGGAGCAGTAAATGAAGGCGGGGTTGGGGGGCAGGGGGGGCGGGGAGGAGGGAAAGAGGGAGAGAGAGATTCAGTAATTGATGGATATATGGTTGCCACAGTAACTTTGACCAAGTCCTCTGATAAGGGGATAATACCAATATCAGAAGATTCACATAAAAGTCAAAAAGATAGCTCCTTCCTTGCCACCAGCTCAACCAAAAGCACAAAGAACGCTAGATTTGGAGATAGAGAAACTGGGTTAAAATCCTGTGTCAGACATTTATTATCCAGCCCTGGACAAGACACTTAAACTTTCTTGGCCTTAGTTCTTCACCTACATAACAAAAGGGATGGGCAAGAAGGTACCTTAAGTTACCTTCCAGTTCTAAATCTATGATCCTACGAAAGCACAGTGATCTGGGAAATATAACAGGAGTATTTTTAACGTTGGGGGTGGGAAGAGAGACACCTTAGTTGGAAGGTGCAGGAAGATACATGTGTGTGTGTATGCATACAGAAAAACATTAGTGTCACTCTGGGCACGTTGCCCTACCTCACCAGACTTAAGTTTTCTAATTCATAAAATAAAGGAATTGGACTAAATGATCTTTGAATTCCCCTTCAACTCTAGATTTTATGATGTGAGGGCAATTAATTTTCCTTTATTTTTTGAGTCATTTTCAGAGAAACCTCTCTTCTCCATTTCACACCAAGACTACTGAGCTTATTTTATCTTTAATTTATGTTGAATGTAATTACTACATGCATCAAGTTTGGTAGGCTGCATAATAGTTTTTTTAGTTCCCAACTATGTTCATAATTAATTATTCTAATGATTTAGATCAATAAGGACTATCAATAAGGACTCTAATGAGTCATTATTATGAGTCATTCATTCATAGTTCATAATTAAGAGGGTTTTTTTGTTCCCAACTGGGTTCAAACAGCTGAAGAATTCCAGGTTAGTGAGGAGTTAGTTTACATATGTATTAATGCTTATATTCACAAAGAATTCTTTCATACAGAGAGCCAACCTCCTCCCTACTAAAAAACAGTGATGACCAAACCCCCCATTGTTGGTACAATGGGAGATGGAGGGGTGGATGGCACACATGGGGAATGATCAGATTGTCTATAAAACCTATTGGTTCTGAAATGGAAGAAGGGAAAGGGCTGAAGAAAGCACAAACAGCTCTATGGTGACCAAAGAGGCAGATTCTTAGATCCAACCTGTCTTTGCAATAGCCACTCCACCCAAAACAGCCTCAATTATGCGCCGCCCCTTTCATTTTATTACTCTGCCTGAAGTTCCACTGATTAAAGGCTCATAGGTTTAACATGCTTCCTCTTTTAAAAATGCAAATACCTTTATGCGATCAATATGCCTCAAAGGGGTTACTCAACCATGTGTATTTTCACTGTTGCTAAATCATAGAACAAACTTCTTCATTTACCTGAAAATTCAGATTTAAGGAGGTATCTCACCTTAGTGACAATGCATTCAATCAGTCTGCTATTTTGAGTTCCAATAGATCAATTAATCAACAATAACCTCTAATCTAATATCTGATATCAACTTTTCTGGGAAAACAAAGACTTTAAGTCCAAAGTTGGAGGGGAAAAAAGGTAGGACACTTTAAAGTTGGGAGGTAGGAAATTACGCACTAGGAACATTTTTGATTAGGAGGGCAGGTTATGGAGAGGGCAGAACCAGATCAATGGGTACCTGGGGGCCTGTAGAAAGGGGATTCAAATGTGGGTGAAGAGTGAAGGAAACGAAGCTGAAGGGTGCTAAATATAAATTTTCTTTCAAAATTTTGCCAGGAATCAATCCAATGACCAGGAAAGAGACAGGAGAATAATCTTCTTTTTCTTGTTCTACTACAGGGCTCACCACTTCCAGGATGCATCACGGTTTAGAATTTTGTAACATTTTAGGTTAAAGAAACATTTGTGAGCTGGCTTGGGAACCAAAGCACCAATTATAACATTATTTCTATAGGAAAAGGTATTTTGAGTTCCAATAGATCGATTAATCAACAAGCATCTGTTCACTATTTCCTATGTGCCAGGCATTGTGCTAGATTCTAGGGATACTAAGAAAAAAGGGGAATGGTCCCTACCAAGTAGGATCTTAGAGCTGGGAAAGGATAGAGAAGACAGGCACTGACATCTAGGGGGGTCAGGAAGGCTTCATGCACATGTGATGCTTGAGTCTTGAAAGAAACCAAAGATCTATAAATCAGTGGTAAGGACAGAATATATTCCTGGTATACAGGACAGACTGCCCAAAGGCACCAGTAGGCAGCGATGGAGGGTCATATGTGAAGAACAGTAAGATCACTTTGGCAGAATTATAAAGGAGAGAAAGAGGAGTAATGTATGTACAATGTGGTTGGAAGGGTAGGTTGGGTCTAGAGGAATTTATGTTTGATCTTGAAGGAAGAGACATTTGATTTTGAGGACAATCACTCTGGTAGCTGTGTGGAAGATAAACATGAGTAGGAAGAGGCCTGAAACAAGGAGACCAATCACAAGTCAGGGGGAGCAGTGAGAAAGGCCTAAACTAGAGTAGCAGCTATAGGAGTAGAGAGAAGGGAATAGATACAAGAGATGTGATGTGGAAGTAGAAATGTCAAGATTTGGCAAATGATTGCATATGTGGGGTGAAAAAGGGTGAGAAGTCAGGATTGGTGGTATTTTAAAAAACAGGGAAGTTTAGAGGGGAATGGGGGGTGGGGAGATAATGAGTTCAGTTTTGGACCTATCAGGTTTGAGATGCCTATTAGGCATAGTTTGAAATTCATGATAGATACAGATGTGCTTCAGGAGTTCAGAAGAGAGAGTAGGGAAATAGATAGATAGATAGATAGATAGATAGATAGATAGATAGATAGATAGATAGATAGATAGATAGACAGATAGATAGATAGATAGATAGACAGACAGATATAGTTATATCTATCTGCATATGTATATATCTATCTACAGCTATCTATCTATATCTCTATACATATATACATATATGTATACATATATGTACATAAATATAACGTGTGTGTATATATATACATATATATGAAGAAAGAGAGAGATTTGGGAGTCATCTATATAGAGAAAATAACTAAATTTATGGGGGTTGTTGAAGTTACCAGACAAAAAACTATAGAAAGAAAGTAGAAGAGGACCCAGGAGAAAGCTGATCTAGCCAAGGTGATTGAGAAGGAATCACTCAGGTACAATAGGAAAACCAAAAACAATATAAGAAAAATTCAGAATGTATTACAAATATGAAGAGTGAATCTTTTGGTAGAGAAGGTTTCTGAGTGATTCCAAGAAGAATCTATACGTGGCCATAGGAAACAAGGACCATTTGGACTCCTTTCTAGGACCAGTATGTCAAACTCAGCTGACTGAAGCTGACCTAGTCTAGGTTCCCAAGTCAATGAATTGCCTGGGACTGACCAGACATAGTCACTCCCAGGCTCTAATTATTTTGTAAATCTCCCAAACTCTCTCCTCCTGAGATTCTCCAGCTTCTTCTATAAACTTTCACTTGTTATATAAAGCTGTGAGAAATCTCTAACATCTCCCACCTGCAGTTTGGCCATTCCCCCACCTTAGTACCCTATATAAACCCGGTTTCTAGTTCCCTCCTCTGGTACCCTAGCACTTGCTGTAGGGCATCCTGAATTGCAGCTCGATTAAAGACCTCAGTTTTGCTATACTGCCTGTTTTGTCTTGAATTCAGGTTGCGAAGTATATTCAGGGTATGAGTCGTTGATATAGAGAGTGGCTCTACAGAGGAAAAATTAAGGGAAATTTATTATATATGAAATAGGAGCTCAAGAGAGCACAGCATAAAAGGCAGACGGCTAGAATGGAAAACTACAGGGGTAGAGTTCTTGTGAACAGAAATGAAAGAATGAGAGAATCAGTTAATCAATCAGTCAACATTTATTAAATGTCTCTTATTTTTTAAAATAAATTTATCATTTATTTTTAACATTCTTTTTTTTTTTATTTGAGTTCCAAATTCTCTCCCTCTCTCTAGTCCCTCTCCCACCCCTTGAGAAGGCAAGCAACATGGTATCAATTACACATGTGAAATCATGCATAATGTATTTCCATATTAGCTATGTCACCAAAAAAAAAAAAACTCAAGAAAAATAAAGGTGAAAAAATTATACTTCAGTCTGCACTCAGAAGTCATCAATTCTTTCTCTGAAGGTGGAAAGCATTTTTCATTTTGAGTCCTTTCAAACTGAATTGGATCAATGCACTGATCAGGGTAGCTACATCTTTCATTGCTGATAATTATAATATTGTTTACAATAATTTGATAATAAATTGATAATTACAAAATTGTTAGTATGTACAATGTTCTCCTGGTTCTGCTCATTAAATACTTCTTGTGTGCCAAATGCTGCATACCTACACACAATAAATTTATGCATAATACATGTATACCATGTGCATAGCGTATCATATACCTACACATGTACAAATATACATGTGTATGTTTATAGACATATGTATAGGTACTGTGAGGGTGTTGTGTGAAATACAGACACATGATATTTTATATCCATACACATACATCTATATATGTTTATAAATAACCAAACACCATATATTGACTAAAGAGGTGGCCTCAGAGTCAGGAAGACTTGACTGGTTCAGGTCCTGCCCCAAACAAATGCTGGTTATATGACCCTGGCCACGTCACTTAACCTCTTATTGATGCCCCAAGGCAAATGTCTAATACTCTTAAGTTGTGGAAAAGATTGTGCTCTCAACTGAGAGGGCAAGTTTCTCATCAGGAAATCTCTACATTAATAAAATCACAGATCTAATCACTTTACAATTATTAGCTCATTAGATCCTCACAACAACCCGGGAGGTGGGTACTACTACTATTCCCTCCATTTCACAGTTAAGGATATTGAGGCAGACAGAGATTAAGTGATTTGCCCAGGGTCACATAGCTAGTATCTGAGACTGGATTTGAACTCAGCGCTTTCTATCTACTTCACCACCTGGCAGCTTAAGATAAATAAATGGATAGATGGTTGATAGATAACAAAGAGACATGCATAGAGACAGAGAGAGACAGATCCAACAAACTCTGATTATTTTTATTGGCCTTGTAATAGGGAATATATTGATTAGGAAACCAACTCCTCTCACTAATACGGATCAGCAAGCCTTAGTCTTTGGGAGCTTACTAGAATATTACAAAAGTTAAGTGACTTGTCTTTGGTCACATAGCCAATATGTGTCATGGGCAAGACTCAGTGCCAGGTCTTCTTGTCCCCAAGGCCAGCTTTTTATTTATTTGCCCATACTGCTTTCTCTGCAAATCATTTTGACAGTAAGAAAGTCTTTAAGGGATAACGTGGCTGAAAAATTCAACATCCTAAAGCCAATTTGATTCTGAGTCTCTCTGAAAATTGGACCTGTTTCCACATTGACTGTCACTAGGCTATAGTGAAAGCCTGCCCAGTTTGATAGACCCTGACAGAGTTAGAGGCAGCTGATGGCACAGTGGATATAGTGCTAGGCTTGGAGGAAGACCTGTGTTCAAATTTGACCTCAGATACTATCTGTGTGACCCTGGGCAAGTCACTTGTTTGCTTCAAATTCCTCAACTATAAAATAGGGATAATAATAGCACCTACCTCCCAGAGTTGTTGTGAAAATTAAATAGGATAACATTTGTAAAGCACTTAGCACAGTGTCTACCACGTAATAGGTGTTTAATAAATGCCTATTTCTTTCCTCTTCCCTGTTTCCCTTTTACACCATTACCATAGCCTTTGAGAACTCCAGAACTGATCTCCTAGTCTGACAAGAAGATATCTGAATAAGGTCTTAGCAGAGGATAATAAACATAATAGTATGGGATCATGGATAGAGCCAGCCTCTAAGTGAGGAAGACCTATACTTAAGCCTTTATTTCTGACACATACTAGTCATATGACCTTGCAAGTCAAAATTCCACCCTGCACTGGTAGAGAAAGTTTCTCATCTGAGGATCCCAACACCAATGAAATGACAAGTCTAGTTTTCTTAAATACATGCATGTGTGTGTGCATGTGTACATATACATACTATATATGTTGCATGATATATACATGCACAGAGACCTGCATGTGTGTATAGCTACTGTGGGGAGTATTTGTGAGATATAGAAACATGTGTACATTACATATTTACATGTATTTTTATATATACATATAGTATATGTATACATACACACACATAAGTGTGCACACATGTGTGTGTGTATATGTGCATTTTGCAGAGAATCTGCATTGGTAAGATCTTTTAACTGGAAGTTCCCTACAGCAGTGAAATTATTAGTTCATACTCCCTCATCCCTTCTGTCCACAATGTTTATGTGTGTATACACACAAATACACATATACACACATATTTGTGTAGACATACACAACTGTGTGTTGTGCTGTATACATTTTATATTTTTATACACACACACTGCAGAGGGAGGGAATAAATCTACCAGTGCAAACTGGCAGGTTGTCCGCAATTTATAATCTTAGAGAGTTGCCTAGGGCACTGAGAGGCACAGTAATTCGTCAATACAAGATGGAGGTTGTACTTAAACATAGGTCTTCCTAATTTCTATCCACTAGGCTGGTGATCTACAAACTTTTTAAACCACGAACCTTTATCATTTAATAATTTTTGAGGATTCACACCTAGAATACGCAAATTGAAATCACATATAAATTACAATGCATATACACATATGTACATACATATACACATCTATGCACATGTATACTCACACATGCCTATATGTGTATCCATATCACAACACATGTTTATGTATACATGTGTATATCTGCATACATATGTGTGTGTGCATATACATATGTATATCATATAAATTACCATCTCTTTTCCTTCCTCTTGGTGTTGTAAGCCTCTAGATGAGGAGAGACCTTGAGTCTTCCCCACTCAAGGCTGCCAAGTTGCCATGAATACAACCCTTCATTCTTTGCCTCTTTGCATTTGATCTTTCCTATCTTAGATGAAGGAAATTGGGAATGTCTATGGTCTTGTGATATTAAAGGGGACTCAGTCACCAGAAGTCTGGGAATTGGTGTCCATGCCTTAATTTGCTGCAAGTCTAACAGGGAAGAACAAAGACCCAAGCAACTTGCTGGACTCAGTAATACCAGAATGCAGATTCATCCATGCCACATTTGTAAGGGAACCTGCATAGCAGAAGGGGAGCCTCGAGGCAGACTGTTGCATTAGTCCAGATGAGAGGTAGTTTGAACAATGATGCTACCTTTTTGAGTACGGTGAAGGAAACCCATAAGAGATGTGGAAGCAAAACTGATATGATTTGACAACTAACTGGAAAGAGAATGTGAGGAATCAAAGATGGCACTAAGACTTAAAAAATTCGAGTGAGTAGAAGGACAGTGATGGCCTCTTCGGTAACAGAGAAGGTTGGAAAAGGAGTGGGTTTGGAGAGGATCTGTAATAACATCTTTGTTCCAGATCACAACAAATCCTGAGTATCCTGTGCAACTTGCTCTGTTCTGCATACAATTAAACAGGGAAGGTAGGACTCTTATTCACCTGTAGCTTACCCTAAACCCAGTGCCCACTTCCTGATCTGGTCTGGAAGCAGGAATTAGAGGCGGAATTTTGCCAATGACATCTGCACAGCTGCTATGGGTAGTAAATAGTTTGGGTTATAACAGACCCATGGAGCCAGCACCTGGCTTGGCATAAGAGAAGTTGAGAAGCATGGGTGTGGATGTGTTGGCCTCATCACTGACTCTCACAGTGAGAGTGGGATGAAACCTGTCTTCCCACTTTTTAAATTGGTTGATGACACAACTACCCCAGCCCCTATTTTGGAGACCATTACAGTAGGCCACATTTATCCTCATGCATACATATAATCATGTGTGCATACACACATATGTATTTGAACACATACATATACATATATTCAGGTAAATGTTTAACAAAGGCAGCACTAGGTGGCACAATGGATAGAGTGCCAGGCCTGAAGAGCTTCCTGAGTTCAAATCTGGCCTCAGATACTTAGTAGCTGTGTAACCTGGGGGAATCACTGAACTCTGTTTGCCTCAATTTCCTCATCTGTAAAATGATCTGGAGAAAGAAATGGCAAGCTACTCCAGCATCTTTGCCAAGAAAACCCCAAAGGAGGTCACAAAGAATCAGACCCAATGGAAATGGCTGAACAGCAACATATGTTTAACAACCAGCTCTCCAAAGAAAGTTTATGAAGGATACTGTTTTAAGTTTAATTTGCATTATTAGCATTTTCTCCATCACTTAAGTCTAGACAATTACCAAAACAATAAATCAAGACTTGCAGTGTTTGCCAATTTCCAAGGTATAAATGCTCACATTAAAAATTTAACAGTCAGCTCATGAGCCCCTTTGAGGGGACTCCAACACACTTATGCATATAATACACCTATTTATCTCATCTAAGATAGAGAATGCCTATTAAATTTATAGTGTAAAAGGAATGGTTATCCCTTCTACATCATGACTTTCCCTATTGTGATTTCAATATACTGTGGGTAGGCATAAGTAATTGGGTATTTTGGGGGAGTTTTGCAGAAGCCACAGAGTACACAGAAAAAGTTTAGAATCAGAGATGCACAAAATAAATGTATTGTACTGTATAATATCAACATATTTTATCAATAATTTAGACTTCTCTGGTATGAGGGGAGGGCCAAAAATTTTTACACAGATTTCCAGGCCTCTAACCACTGTAATGTGGAAGGGAAAATAGTACTATTAATCATAATGTATACATTGCTATTCTGTGTGAGTATATGTGTGTTAGATGATTAAGGGTAGTAGGTGTAGATGAACAAATGGTTGGACTAACAGATGCCTAAAGTATAGAGTGGTAGAAGAAGAGTGGAGTAGTACCCTCTCCCTGACCCTACTGACCCATTCCTATCCAGTCCCAACAAATTCAATTCAATACAACACATTTATTAAGTGTATATCCTTTATTGGGTATTCCCCAAGGCTCTGTTCTCAGCCATTTTCCCTTCTCTGTCTACCATTTCTTGGTCACGTCACCAGCTCCCCTGGGTTCTAATTATCAGATGATTCACAGATCTGTACATTTAGTCCCAGGCTCTCCCTCTCCCTTCAACTTAGGTCCAACTATCTATTGGAATCACTTAAACTCTGTCTGCTTCAGTTTACTCAAATTTAAAATGGAAACAGTAATATCATTTCCTTTACAGAGTCATTGTGATGATCCAAAGAAATAATATTTGCAAAGTGCTTAGCACATAGTAAGTGCTTAATAAATGCTTGTTTCCTTCCAATCACCTAATGGATACAGTAAACTGGATGTCTGAGACAACTGAGAAGCATTTATTAAGTGATGCCTAAATACTAGACTCTGTGCTCAGTGCTGGGAATACAAAGAAAGATAAAGACAAAAATACAAAAAAGGTAAAAAAAAAAAAAAAAAGGCTTCCTACCTTCAGGGAGCTCATATTCTAATGGGGGAGACAATATGTAAATAATATGTAAATATACATGGTACATGACAGGTAATCTCAGAGAGAACTGTATTAGCAGTTGGAAAACCAAAAAAGGCCTTCTGCAGAAGGTGGGATCTGAGCTGAAATTTGAAGGAAGCCAAGTGAAGCTAAAGTGAAGGTGAAAGAGCTAAGCATCCCAGGGGTAGAGATGGAGGATTACCTTTAAGGAACAGTAAGTAATCGAGCAAGGCTAGATCACTGAGGGAAGTAAAGTATAAGAAAGGTAGGAAGGGCCAGGTTATGAAGAATTTTATTTTATGTAAGTAAATAGGGTTAAGTGACTTGCTCAGGATCACACACACAGCTTGTGTCTGAGGCTGGATTTAAACTCAGGTCCTTTGAGTCATGTCCTGTGCTCTATCTACTACTACTCCACCTAGCTGCCCCCTATGAAAAGTTTTAAATGACAAAAAAAGGATTCAGTATTTGATCCTACCGGTCAAACAAACCCTAGAATCTGAAATAGTTTTAGAAAGGAATTTATTAGGTCAGAGGGAGGAAGAGAGGGTTTTGAGGGAAAGAGAATCAGTTCTGTTTTGGATATGTTGGATTTGAGATGCCTATGAGATAATTCAAAATGCATAAAAGGCAGTTGGACAGCACTAGGTGGTAAAATAGATAGAGCATTGGCCCTGGAGTC
The DNA here is from genome assembly GCF_028372415.1 of Notamacropus eugenii. Taxonomy (NCBI): domain Eukaryota; kingdom Metazoa; phylum Chordata; class Mammalia; order Diprotodontia; family Macropodidae; genus Notamacropus; species Notamacropus eugenii. The sequence continues at coordinate 309,009,761 of NC_092876.1, forward strand.
ATAAGGACCTGAGTTCAAATCCAGTCTCAGAGACATATTAGCTGCATGCCCTTGGGCAAGTCACTTAACCCCAATTGCCTCAACGACAAAAAAAAAACAAAAAACTGATGACAGACTGGAACTTGGAAAACGAGTCAAATATATAGATCTTGGGAATCACCTTTATGGGGATAATAAATAGAATCTATTGAACAGTAGATAATTGTGATAACACTAGATTACAAATGTTTTGCACAAACAAAACCAATGCAGCCAAGATCAGAAGAAAAGCAGAAAACTAGGGGGAATTTTTTTTAGCAAGTTTCTCTGATAAATGCCTCATCTCTCAAATACTGAGTCAAATATATGAGTCATTCTTCAATTGATAAATGGTCAAGGGATATGAACAGACAGTTTTTAGATAAAGAAATCACAACTATCTATAGTCATATGAAAAATGCTCTCAGTGACTATTGATTAGAGAAGTGTACATTAAAACAACTCTGAGGTACCACATCACACTCATCAAATTGGCTAATATGACAGAAAAGGAAAATGACAAATGTTGGAGGGGATATGGGAAAATTGGGACACTAGTGCACCGTTGGAGTTATGAACTGATCCATCCATTCTGGAAAGCAATTTGGAAGTATGCACAAAGGGCTATAAAACTGTGCATACACTTTGGCCCAACAATACAGCTACTACATCTGTATCCCAAAGAGATTTTTTTTAAAAAGGAAAAGGACCTATATGTAAAAAACCTGTTTATAGCAGCTCTTTTTGTGGTGGTAAAGAATTTGACATTGAGAGGACATTCATCAATTGGGGAATGGCTGAACAAGCTGTGGTATATACTGTGATAGAATACTATTGTGCTATAAGAAATGATGAGCAGGATGATCTCAGAAAAATCTGGAAAGACTTATATGAACTGATGCAAAGTGAAGTGAACAGAACTAGGAGAACACAGTACACAGTAATAGCAATATTGTAAGATGATCAACTATGAAGGACTTATCTATCCTCGGCAATACTATGATCCAAGATAATTCTGAAGGACTTACGATGTAAAATGCTGTCTATCTCCAGAGAAAGTACTAATGGAATTTGAATGCAGATTGAAGTATACTTTTTTTACTTTTCTTTTCTTGGGGATTTTTGTCTGTTTTCTTTCAAAATGTAACTAATATTAGAAATATGTTTTTCATGATTGCACATATATAAATGATATTAAATTACTTGCCTTTTAATGAGAGGCTTTGGGAAGGAGGGTGGGAAAAAATTTGGAAGGCAAAATTGTTTTACAAAAGAAAGTTCAAAATGTTTTCATATATAATAAGGAAAAATAAAATACTAACATTTAAAAAAATAAATCTTATTGGCAATAAATAAATAAAAGGATGAAGGTAGTAAATAAATAGAATTCACAGAAGCAAATGAAAATACCAAATGAGATAGTAAAAGTAAAAAAGAGAAGAAGGCCCAGGTAAGAGCCTTGGGGGATACCTACAGTGAGTAAGTTTGACAAGGATGAAGATCCAGCAAAAGAGTCTGAGGAGTGCTCTGACAGGAAGGAGAACCATGAGAAAGCAATGTCAAAAAGGTAGAGAAAGGAGAGAGTATCCAGGAGGAGAGCATGATCAGCAATGTCAAACACTGCTGAGATCATGAAGGATTAGGACCACAAATAATGGTCTCATTTGAGATGACTCATAATTTTGGAGAGAACAATTTCAGTTAAATGATGAGTTTGGAAGCCAGATTTCAGAGAGTTTAGAAAAAGAGAGAGAAAAAAAAACAATGTCATCTGAGAGGGGGTTGAGAGGTTCAGGGACACCTAGAGAATTGAAGAAAAGGAGAGGGTCATCTGGAATGAATTCACAGATTCAAGGATTTTTTAAGTCAAGTTGGCTGTTGTTTTATCCTTCATTTTTGAAGAGGACCATGACATCAGGGAAATGATGACATGACTTGCAGTTGACTTCTATTTGAGTGAGGGAGGACTGTTCAAGGTCACCAGCCTCACTTTCTTCTCTAGAGTCATCTGGATCCAGTGACCAGATATTCACCAGGATGACTAGAGGTGACCCACAATGCAATGGGAGACCCCGGTCCTTTTAGGCTAAGACCTTTTAAGGTACTCACAAATCAAGGTGGAAGGGGAAGACCCTCAGGGTTGTTGTTCCAAAGAGAAACAGTTACCATTGACATTAATTCTAAGCCAGGAGGGCCCAAAATACAATCATTAAGTGGAGCTTGGGCAGGGACCTATTATGGTCCAATGTATGGGTTTCAGAGGAAGGAAGGAAGGAAGGAAGGAAGGAAGGAAGGAAGGAAGGAAGGAAGGAAGGAAGGAAGGAAGGAAGGAAGGAAGGAAGGAAGGAAGGAAGGAAAGGAAGGAAGGAAGAAGACTAGGTGGTAAAGGTTTATTGTGATGCAAACATAGCAGGCAGAGCTCCTTAAAGAACTTACAACCTAACACGAATGATGCTCAAGCTTATATAAGAAAAGTAGTGGATTATCTGGCACATACGCTAATTAGGTGAAGACTTACAACCTTGGTCACAGATGTCACTCACTACTGGAAACCAGAGGAAGGGGTATCTCAGGGGTGTAATTTTGGTCTGTTAAGTCTGTAGAAAGATAGCTTTGAGAGATGATGTCTATAGCTTGACCTCTGGATTGAATATGATAATTCTGGGAATCAATACAGGATAATTCTGTGGTTATAAGAGAGTCCTGTTTTTACAAGAGAATTTCTTCAGAGGTCAACTTGTTCTTGTGATGGGAAAAGGTAGTTTGTCTTACTGGAGCCCACTCATGAGTTATTACTAGGCATAGTGTCCTTGGGCTAAAGAGAAGACTGTCAGGGATAGTGTTTTGAAGCCAGGGAGAAATGTGATTTTTAAAACTGGGGTCCAAGCACAGGCACCCAAACAACCCATCAGAAGACCTGAGTATGTAGTCAGATTTTTGAAGGAGTTGAGAAGAGGAAAAGAGGCATAGGATGACAGTTAGCAAGGATGATGGGATGGGTTAGTGGAGATATGGCTGTGTTTGTAGGCAGCAGAGGAGCCAGTGAGTAGGGACTAAAGAAAGGAAAGAGGACAGAGATGGTGGAAGGTGGTGAGAGGCATTCTGTTGGAAAAAAAGAGAGAGGATAAGATTTAGGATATGTAGAGGGGTTGGCCTTGACAAGGTGAAGAACCCTCTTTTCAGCTAAAACCAGAGTGAAGGATTTAGTAGTGGGGGAAACTGTCTGAAGGGATGAAATGAAGAACATAGCCCATAAAGAGAGGAGGGCCTAGGAAACAGCTGATGGAGACATCTCAGACTCAGCCCATCTAAAACAGAACACATTATCTTCCATGAAGAAACAAGTTCTCTTCCAAACTTTTTCTGTTTCTGTAAAAGGCACCACAAGTCAACCAGGCTTGCAAACCCTGTGTAATCTTTGATTCTTCCCTCTCCAAACATGCTTCTACCTGCACATCTCAAATATCCATCCCTTTTTCACTATTTACACCAACCCTACCCTAGTTCTGGCTGTCCCTACTTCCTGCTTGGCCTAGTGGCTTCTAATGGCTCTCTCTGCTTCAAATCCCTCCCCACTGCAGTCCATTCTCCACACAGCAGCCAAAATGATTTTCCTTAATCTGACCATATCAGGCTCCTACTCACTAAATGCTAGCTGGAGGCTCTCTAGGGTTGAATATAATGTAAATAATAAATATAGTCATGTTTTAGTTCCAAATCTCTTTACAACTGGCCCAGACCTATCTTTCAAGTTTCACTGTACATCACTTACCCTGGAGCACTCTTTGATCCTGACAAACTTGTCTTTCCTTCCCCTTCCCACTCTGCCTTTCATTCCCCATGCCTAGAATTCATCACCTCTTCCTCACTGAATCCTTCTTTTCCTTCAAGAGGCAGGTCAAGCTTATGTCACCTTGGACACAAGGCCTTTCCAGATTTCTCCTAACTTCTATTGTCCTCAGCTCCCTAACTATCTTGTACTTATCCTGGAGATACTGTCTGTTTCCATTAAAATGTAACTCCTAGGGAATAGGGAGTTTCTGATACAGTAGGTGCTTAATAAATACTAGTTCATTGATAGATATTACGTGCAAAGAATTGGGTTAAATTTACTTTCACAGCCTGCAAAGAATGAAAAACAAACATTGTAATTTAAAAAAAGACTCAAGAGGAAAAACAGAATTTAGTTTAGAGAATTTAGCTTTTTAAGTTTTGGAGAACACATTGAATTCTCTTTCCCATCAGTCCTCATTAAGGCTTCCTCAAAAGCTGAACCATGGCCACACCCTCGGCTGAGTTATCAGAAGCCAACTCAAACTGGCAGAATCTGGCTCATTCACTCAGATCATTTTTGCAACTCACAGCAGAAATGTCACCTTGTGACCCCAGTGACCAAGGGAAATAATGAGAAAGAAAAGCCTGGGGTTAGGAGAGAGAAAACGGTGTCCAGAAGAGGTATAGTAAACAAGTGCCTCTTGGCAATCCCCCAAGCAAGACTACATGGCAGAAAGATTCAGGTAGAAAGGAAGTAAGAGTTTCTGACGGCAAGAGAAAAGAAGACAGAAGGGGAAATAAAATTGGCAAGAAATTGAGAAAGAGGTAGAAGTGGGGGAAGGTGGAGGCAGTTGGAGGAAAGGCAAGTCAATGATTGGCTCTGTGGATTTGGCACTGAAAGAGGCAGGTATTGGGGCTGGTGCAGCTGCTTTTACTCGAAAGACACAAGGTAAGATATAAAGGAGGTAAGTAGAACAAGGCACCAGTTATTCACCCAAACACCAAGCTGATTGAGAACAGCCCTTACCAACAATCTATAAATTCTTATATCCCTCCTGTACCTCCAGTATGTGGCTTACCACAACTGGATTGGTGTGCCACAGTTTCCAGGCCTCTGGTGTCTATGTATGTTTTGTATTCTATTTATCCTGAGCTGCCTGAAACTATTTCCCCCATAAGACTATAACCCACACCAATGCAAGGCCATCTCATATTATGAATCCCTTTGGGGCTGGGGCTGTCATGTTTTATCTGTAGTACTCATAGCACCTATTACAGTCATAGGCGCTCCATAGATATTTGTTGGTATTTTGTGAGGTCTGTAATAAATGATGAACTAATTTGAAAATGTTTCTTCTATTAGAGCAAGAGTTCCTCAAAGAAAGTGATGGTGTCCTTCTCCATCAGAATGTAAGATCTTTGAAAAAATCATGATTTCTTCTCCACTACCACCTGCATTCTGGCCCAAAACTGGGATTTAGAGAATCAGGAATGCTCAACCCTGTAAGATATAAGCCCCTTGAGGACATGGACTGTTTTTTCATCTTTCAAATCCCAGTGCCTATACACAGCATATACCTACTACACAGTAGGTATTTGAGAAATGCTTGTTGAATAATGAAACCTACTATTCAGACTGCTTAACACCTTTCCTAAGGTTCACAAACCACAGCCTACACAAAGTAGACATTATGTTCCCTAGGGCAGCAGGTAATATATACAACTTTAAGTTTTTCCCGGCCCTTCCCTCACAAGAACCCTGGGAGGTTAGCAGCCAGGAGAGTTATTGTCCCTTTTTGTAGGGGGTGGGGAGAGGCTTGAATGAAGTGGCTGGCTTAGGGACACAAAACTGGTGTCAGAACCAGAATTTAATCCAGATGCAGTGTCTCTTTCTATCATACTACCAGGGTGAATGATACCCACAAGAAAAGTCCCCAGTCCACCTTTCTAGCAATGGTTGCATGCTCTCTAGCAGCAATATAGGCAGAGAATGGAAATGTTTTTACTTCACCAAGAAGTGAGCGTGGGGGAATCTAGAAGCCTGGCTAACAATACCCCCAGAATAATCCAGAGTGAGTGTTACCATCCCTCCCCCAGGGTACCCTGAGTTCACAGAGAAGCACACTGGCACAGAAAAGATAGATAAATAAGATAGATATATAAAAGTTATTCTGATTAGATTTGGACCTGTTTGGGGCGCTTAAGTCACCAAAGGCCCTGGGAGTGGAATTTCTTCCTAGCTCCCAAAGAAAGCTAAGGAAGTAGTGACTATAGGATGGAGTTTTGGGGTTTTTGTTTTTCAATGAGAGACAGAGACAAAAAAGGCACACAGAGGAATGAGTGGGAGACTTCAAGAGCTGAGTTGGAAATAATCAGCAGCCAAGGGGCAGCAGAGGAAAGAGAAAGGGGGAAAACAAAAGAAAAAGAAAGCTGTTCGGACAAAGAAGGAAGAATTCTGAGAGGGCCGTTGGCCTTACAGGCATCACAAAACCAAAGATTCAAGCTCAAGTTGCCCTTGTACCCATTATTCAAGGACAGAGGGAGGTTCTAAGAAAAGGTCTGTGCTTTCCCAATTGCCCTTTCCCATACCTGTCTAACAACAAAAATCAACAAGCAGTACACTCTGTTCACTTCTTTATCCAGACTGGCAACCTGAATTTTGCTTGAATCATAAAGACACCAGGGGTTAGCTGGAGATAAACAAAATAAATTAAGGCAGAGAGCCAAGCCTCTGCCTAAATGTTAGGAATTTTCCTAACTGGAACCTTTGGTGTGTATGTATATGATTGTGCCTGTATGCCTAACTTTTTCATTTAACATACTTCCTAAGACGGCAGAGTAAGTTACCAGGTGGACCTGAAGGGTATGATCTAAGTGCTGTAGTGTGGGACAGTTGATTAAATCTCCTGAGATAAAGAGGGAATGGAGAATGGTGGCATCTATATCCCATCAAAAAGGCAGGGGGAAGGGAGAAGGGAGAAGGTGGGCAGACAGAGAGACTGAGGACAGTCAGACACACACCCATGGACACATAGAGAAAATCACAGACATACATGGAGACAGACACACAGAATTTATTTATTGCATTATGCTAATTGCAAGGATGCAAATATCAGCAAGAAAGACATCCCTGTCCTCAAGGAATTTACATTATAATGGCGGAAGATAACCTGTTAAGGGGGCAGGTGGATAGAGCAGTGGGCTTGAAATCAGGAAGACTCATCTTCATGAGTTGAAATCATGGTCTAGCTGTGCAGCCCTGGGCAAGTCACTTAACTCTGCTTTTGTTTCCTCATCTGTAAAATGGCCTGAAGAAGGAAATGGCAAACCACAATGACAAGGTTGGGGATTGCTGGGATCCCAAAATATAAGGGTAGAAGGACAAGTCCTCAAACTTTCTTCCCTTCAGGAGACAAATTCTATTATAATGCCAATAGAAGGGGGCAGGGTTCCTAGTGAACCTGTTGAGGTCAGGGAACCATATGTTGAAGTTTGGGGTGTTTGGGACCCCAAAATACAGACACACCAGGTCCTGCCCAAATGAATTTGACTCAAGCTTTCTTTTAGCCAAAGAAAAAGTTTATTAAAGATCTGCCATATAATAATGAAAGGCTTATGGCCTCAGGTAAAAGTCAGATGAGGTGCGAAGATTCGAGGAGAGTCCAAGGGGGTTCCCAGAGTCTGTACCCCATTAAACGTGCAATTTAATGGCAGTGAGATTGTTGTTTATATACAAAAGGGACAGAGATTAAGCATTGTTTAATATAGTAAGTGGTCTGGGGTGAGCCAGGCACAACAGTGAAAGGAATATCAAGTAGGCTAATTAGAGGATCTAAGTGAGATTGAGGAGTGGTAGGTACAAGTAAGAAGTGGACCAGGGATCTGGGCTGCTGGAATGTGTGGGAAAATTCGGGACGTGAGTTGTTCTAGAGATATGGTCCTTTCCTACAAAGGGGTCCAGGTCCCAAAACCCCATCAATTCTAGTATCTTTGCCAAGAATAGCCCAGATGGGGGTCACAAGGAGCCCAACTACTCAAAGACAAACCATTAAAGAGGGATAGAAAGAAGGCTGGAAGAGAAAGCTGAGAGGTGGGGTGCAGGCATGGTTAGAGTAAGGTGAGCCAAGAGCTCACCTATCTTTCTGACAGGGTACAAGCCCAAGCCTAGACCTTTACTTCTTACCCCAAAAGAATGAGTCTCATTTGTCCATAGGCCCTGGAAAATCCCACCTTGAACTCTCCTTGAATCTTCCCACTTGATTTGGCTTTTCATGCCTAAAACTGTTACCTTTAACCTATCCTAGCCCTCCACTGTCTATTACCTCTGCGTACTTCCCCCTCTTTGATCCCATCGCAATCCAATTTTCTTGGTTCCTGGTGTCTGACCTCTAGTCACCCCAGTTTACAGACCACTCCCAGCAAGCCCCTCTTTGGACCCTTCCAGTTACTACTTGACCACCCCCAGATCCCTCCCTCTCCGGTCTTTCTGTATATAAGATCCGTCTTGCCTCCATGAAGAAGCTCAGATTCAATCAAGCTCGGATTCAATCTGGCCTGTTTGTACAAGAGTTACAAATGCTCAGATTCCTTAAGAGTCTACCCAATATAGCAGATCTTAAATAAACTTTCTCTTTGGCTGAAAGAAGGTTTGAGTCATGCATGTCAGCATGCCAGCATGTCAGTATGTTGGGGTCTGGAGCACCCCTAAACCTCAACATTTCCACTGAGTCTCAAAACTTACTTGGGATCATCAGTGGTTCTCCCTACTTCCTCACTCAAACATAACAAAGTCCTTTCTACCTCTGCCATATCTTTTGACAACCTGTACCTCTCTCTCAGTCTGTCTTTACTCTATCCCCTACAATACTTAGCCAGAGTAATCGATGCACCACTCTGATCTTGTCACTTTTACATTCAAAGCTCCAGTGTGAATCCCCATTGCCTATCAAATCCTGATAGCTGAATCCTAGGGCCCCTTAAAATGTTTAACCTTATATTAATACCATTTCTCTTTACATTTCCCTTTGGAGCCAGACAGGATTACCCTCTGTCCCTCCTTTTTATCTTCCATTCTCTTGTTTCTTTTTTACCTTTGTCACACAATCTTCCACCCTTGGAATGGTCTGCTTCCTCCACCTTCCTATATTTATCTGTTGATATGTCTCCAGTCATTCCAGGCCCAACTCATATGCTACCTCTGACCCCTGCCCCTCAGCCAAAGATGAAAATGACCTTTCATCTCAAATTCCTCACAGCACTTTGCCTGGACACCTCATTTGCTCTTCCTCCTTTTCTTCTAACAAAGTTATCTGTATTCTTGTATTTTGGAATTAGATCCTGGATCGCAGAGATTGTATCCTGTCTTTGTATCCCAGCACCTACCACACAGTAACTGCTTAAACAGACTGAATGGGACTGACCTTTTAAAGAAGCACTCTCCTATCTACTGTATTTTATCTCCAATGCAAATTCGTGAAGGACATTAAGGGTTATTTTTCTCTTCGCTACCCACCCCGCCTCCAACTACAACACCCCCTTTCAAGAAAGAGAACACTAAAGCAGGGAGAAGTGAAATTACTTGCTCAAGGTCACCGGTACGTGACATCAACCATCGGCTGCGCTGGCCCAGCCTCACTCGCCCCAGAGCCTTCTCCCCCGGTTCCCCACCGGTCCCCCTCGCAGCTCCAGCTCCCCCCTTCTTAGCCCGAGGATGCACTTCCCCCAAAACTCCTCGACCTCAGTGCGCCTTCCCCCACATCTCTCGGGACTCCTCTGGACCGCACTAGCTGACTCAGCGTAAGGGGAGCAGCCTAGGGTAGCCCGGGGCGGGGCGGTGCAACCAGCCTGGGGTTAATTGCTCTGTTTTTAACCACCTCCCCTCCCCCTTGCCCCTTCGCTCCCCAGTCTTGGCCCGCCCCCTTCTCACCCGATGTGCAGTTGCCACTGGTCAGCCAGCAGCTGGAGGCATTTCGGCCTGTGCGGAGGAGTCGAGGCTGCTTCGTCCATCAGCTGAGTTCGCTCTCCTGCTGGCGGCATGACGGCCATCGTGATTCAGGTATGCGGGAGGGGACCCCGAGGAGGGAGATGCCCCGAGAAACTTCGGCCCGGGCCCTGGATGTCTCCTGCTGGGCAGCCCATGCGAGCTCTGGCTTGGAAAGTCTTCTGTGCGCTCCGGGATCGCGGAGGCTGGCCAGAGAGGCGAGCTCTCCTTCACCCCCGCCACCCTGTAGCAGACGAATTTGGCTTGTCCCGGTCCCCGAGTTGGCCTGGAGAGACTTCCTCCGCTGGCTTTAGCTGGAGACAGCCCGGACTGCCCCGGCTTGCAGTATCTACTCCCGGGTATCAGCCTTTGGTTCCCATTCTGAGTTAATTTCTGTTCTAGGGCTGCATGGAGAGGTCCGAGAGAAAGCTCGGAGCTGCAGATTCGGAAGATGGACACTTGTCTCTTTTGCTCTCTGCCTGCCCTCCTCCTCCCCGCCGCAGAGATTCCATCGGAACTCTGGCTCCGAGTTCTAGGGGTAGCTCTAGCCATTGAGAGGGTTTCCCCAGAAAAAGGAAGCGTAAAATGGGATGTGTTAGAATAAGGTCAAAGGGAGATCAAGTTGGAAAACCTGCGTTAAATTTCGGCCATAGACTCCGAGGATGACTTGACGCTTCCCTCCTGTGCAACAGCTGGGGTAGGATTCCCTGCAAAGTTTTTGCTTGTGACTTAAAAAGAAAAAAAAAGCAACAACCAACTCTCCTGCTGCTTGCTTGCTTTCCTCCCAGATCTTTTCAGAGTTTTTCTACATTTCAGAATATTATCTGATTGCTGGGGGCTCCTAATACAAATTTGGGTGTTATTTTTTTAATCGTGCTTTTCTTAACGCCTCCCACTTTCCCCTCTCACAGTCAAACATATTTGCCTTTCCCACTTTGGTCAATTTGTTCAGTAAACGAATTTGTAAAAGTACCCGAGGCTCGGATGCAGAGGGATTCATTAGTAAAATAAGAACGTATCCGGAATTGCTAGTTAAGGGCCCTGAACTTGGAGAGAGAAAGCTTCTCTTCCCTGTTGTTATATCCAGGTATCCCCACTTTCCCAATCCCGCCTTTATCTACCTCTCCAAACATTAGTTTCTTCATCTGTAAAATCAAAACAATTATTACCTGCCTTGCCTATTTCATAATATTTCTATGGAGCAAATAAGATAATGCAAGTGTTTTGAAAATTGTAAAGTTTTCAAATCTTTTGGGATATATGAGTAATCAATCTGATTTGTAAAGTGATAGGTCTGTCAAATCAAATCCCTTAAGGTTTTTGGTTTCTTTTTTGATTTGTAAGAGATTATGGAATAACTACTGCAGAAAGAGCAAGGATAACCCAGAAAACACAAGATCTAGTGCCTGCAGTAGGGATTGGGATAGTTGAGCAACTCAGGATTCGGGCAATGGGGAAGTGATCATGCTATGTGAGCAGTTTTCCTTCTCTCTTGCAGCCTTAATTGCTGTTTCAAAAAAAATGTGTTTCTTACAGATCATGAGATTTGCTCTGCTATTATGTTTACTAAGAGAACACACAGGTTTGCTTTTCTAGCCCACTTCCTTCCTTGCTGCCATTTAACTGTTACCTCTTTAAAAGAAAATCAGATGTCGGCAAATTCTAGCAATTCCACGATGTTACCATTACTAAGACTCAGAGAAACTATAGCCATGGATGGGTAGAAGTAATTCCCACTCTCTCATTTTAGCTTTTATAGTAGAACCACGAATATTAGAGTCATAAGGGATCTTGGGAAGGAGCTTCAGGAGGGAAAGGGAGGGGGAGGGGGAGAGGGAGAGACAGAGAGAATTAGTCTAGAAATTTAAGGATACTATTTGTGTGTGTGTGTGAAGAGTTTTGAATGTAGCCCAGCTGAGAGGTAAGGTTAATTTCCATGCTAATTTACCAATTCAATGATTCTTTAAAAACAAACAAAACACTTCCACCGCTGAATATCTCTTTCTGATCTTGGATAACCCTGAAGAGTAAAGTCCTTTCTCTACCTGAGTCAGGTGGAGCAGTATGTACCTGTTTTGCTGATGGAGCTGTCTTTAAAGGTGAAAGGTTTCTCTATCCATAGCTGCAGTTGACTTGAGGATCAATCAATCAGTAAACATTTGTGTGACCAGCACTGTGCTAAGTGCTTGGGCATACAAATAGAGGCAAAAAACAATCCCTGCCTTCATGGAGTTTATAATCTAATGGAAGAGAATCTTAGTATTTAGAGCTGAAAGAGATCTCAGAGATCATCAACTTCATCTTAGGGTGATAATAACTTCATGTTGGGTGCTTTTTCTTGGGTTGCAGAAATAAAATGCTTTTAGTTCAAAATCTATTTATCCCCATGAAATAGATAGTACGGATGTCATCATTCTAATTCTTCCTATCAAGACGCTTAACCCAATTTAAGTGAATTGTCCAAGGTTACATAGCTGATACAGTTGTTGGGTGTATCAACTCGTAGCTACTTCCATAGCAACTGGGTTTCAGGCACGTGACAGTCCCTCTATGATTCAGTTTCTCCAGATGATGCTGGCTGTAATGATACCTACCCTGTTTATTTCACAATATTAGAAAGAGTTTAAAGTACAATCGTAGATGCTTTGAAAGCAAAAGATTTTATTTAATTGAACTCTGAGAGTGAATAAGTGGAAAGGGAAGGTAGGAGTGATCCCCTTATACTGGGCATCCTAATCTCCCCACCCATCTCACCAGGTTTACAGTCAGCACCATTCCCTCCCCCCAACCCCAGTCATCCTTGCTGCCAGTTCTGTTTTAGCAGGTTTTATCAAGAAGCCAACAGTGCTGCGTTATTTTTTTTAAAACAACAACAACAAGCTTTCTGCTCAGTTCACTCTTGAGAAACCATTTTACAGTTGAAACTCAGGTCCAGAAGACGTAGCCTTGTACAGATATGAAGTCAGAAGATCCAAGTCCAAACACTGCTTACCTCTGCTTCTGACCACTTGTGTGATTTTGGGCATGTTGCTTAGTCTCTCTAGACTTCAGTTTTTCTAAGCTGTAAAATAAGGAGCTTGGGCTAGGTGATGGTTACAATCTTTTCCAATACTGCACTATAAATCCTACTATCCTGTAAGTGACTTGTCCAAGGTGACCTAACATGTTAGTGGCAGTTCTGGAAATAGACTAGGGTCTGATTCTCCATCCAGCTTTCTTTCCATTAGACCTCATTAGATAGGGATATGTTCTAGAGGGACAAAAAGGACATTCTAAGGAGAAGGGACGGCAGGAGCAAAGATTTGGAGCTACAAAAGCACAGGGCAGGTTTGGGAGACAGGGTAGCTCAAGTAGAAAGGAGTCTTTTATATGGATTTATTGATAATAGCAGCAACAATAATATTAATAGAAAGCATTGTGCTTTAAGATTTGCAGGGCATTTTACCTATGCTAACTCATGCTCACAGTAGACATTGATGCTAGACTGTAGAACCTCTAATTTCATGTGGTATGCTGTCTTCTAGGCCCAGAAGCTATTGGCTCAGAAGAGACCAACCAAGTCCTTCTTCGAATCATGCATCCGAACCCTGATCATTCTGTGTGCTGCCATTGCTGTGGTCCTGTCTTCCATCTCTCTATGCGATGGCCACTGGCTCCTGGTGAAGGATCAGCTGTTTGGTCTGTGGCACTTCTGTGCTTTCACCAATAATAGTGAACTGAATTGCTTCACAGACTTGCACCTTGCCCAGGTGGATGGACTGGCAGTGGGTATGGTCCTGGCCAGAAGTATGGGGGCTCTGGCTGTGGTGGTGGCCATTTTTGGCCTGGAGCTCCTGATGGTCTCCCAGGTGTGTGAAGATGCCCACTCTAGGAGGAAATGGGCCATGGGCTCCATCTTCATCCTCATCTCGTTTGGCTTGTCTTCTTTGGGGCTCTTCAGTTTTGTGATCCTCTTCAAGGACCAGGTGACCTTCACAGGTTTCACATTGATGTTCTGGTGTGAATTCACCTCTTCCTTCCTTTTCTTCTTAAATGGGATCAGTGGCCTTCACATCAATAGTATCACACATCAGTGGAATGGACCAGAGAATTTTTAGAAAATGAGAGATCTCAGTCCTTCCTGAGAATGAGCTACTCGATGCCTGAGAGAAACAGACTCTGTAAAGCCACTGATTTCTTTAAAGTCATGTACCATTTCTTTGTGAAGTTTTTGATTATTTTAAAAAACAAAACTCCTTGTTCTCATTCATCTGGAGGTCTTAAGAAAAAGGGTTGGAGTCAAGGCTTGGATGCCAGTAATTCTGCAGAGAAGTGAAGTTTAAGTCAAATAGGCTGGGGCCATGGGAACACTTTAAGGGAGGGATCTTCAGGCTGCCAAATAAGTACCTGCTGACAGTATTCCAAAGCTTTGTTTCTAGGGTAGAAAGATGCCCTTTGAAAGATTGCCAGGCTGTGACCTGTGGGGTCTCCAGTCAAGGAAATCCCAGGTGACAGCTCAGTAGCAGAGTAAAAAGAGGGAGAGTCCGTTCTAATTCAAGAAATGGGGAGCCCAAGACAACGGATTCCTTTATCAACTGTACTTTTTTTTTCAAATTAAAGAAATTTAAGGTAGCTTTCTGTGCCTATCCTCAACAGCATTTGAATAGTGTTGAATCCATGCAGGGTTTCTAACAGGAAATTTACACTTAACTTTCTCTGTATTAACATAAGGTCCACTGAGTTGCTAAAAAATAACTTAAGCTTAGATTATTCTTGAGGAATTCCTCCATCCTCAGTCCACCCCTTCAAGGATTCATTCCTGACCTCAAAAAGCTTCTTCGGGGTTATCTGTAGCAGTTGGCTTTGTCCCATTAAAAGAGGACAACACATATATTGGAGGAGTTTCTAAGGACTGGTGCTTAAACTTATTTGGTTTCAACTATACCCTATCTTCTCCTTCCCCCTGCTGTATTTCCTCCCTTCTTATCTTTCTCCATCTCCTTTCCTATCCCTCTCCCTTTTTTTCTTTCCCATAATTCAGACCTAAAACCAAGTTTTGTCCTGAAATACCCAGAAAAATGAAAGTCAAAGTACTTGGCTCAAACTTTCAGTGTTTTTACTTACTCTCCTGACCCACCCCCATTTATAAGATAAGATTCCACTCTTTAAAAAGATAAATACTTCCCTCAGAGGCATCACTTCCATTCAAACTGGAATAATAAGCAACCATTTTATTGTTGAAAGGAGAAAAGGCTTGAGGGAATTTCATTCCATATACATTTCATAAGATTTCTTAGAACTTTATTATATTTTTTTTATTGAAGAATTTTTAAATCTTTGTTGTTCATCTGCCCCGATAGGAGGGTTACCCACCTAACAGTCTTCTGAGGTGTGTGGCTGATCTGGAGCTCAAGATGTCTTTAGAATTCCTTGAAGGAATTAAAACTTTATCAGGTTTAATTGGATCCCTGATTTTGGGGGTGGAGCCCCTGTGGGGCCTCTGGCAATGTGGATACATCTGGGAGAGAAGAGCTCAGGTGTAGGGTTACAGCTTTCCACCTGCTGGCCAGGTGATTTTCCTTTTCTGGTCCAAGCTCAAGAGTGTTTGTTTCATTGTTGTTTGTGTTCGCTAAGTTGGCTTTACTGACTTCTAACATCAGGGACGTGTGTGTGTGTGTGTGTCTGTCTGTCTGTCTGTGTCTGTGTGTGTGTGTCTGTGTGTGTATTCATGCTTGCTTGCTTAAGCAGGCACCACTAACAGTTTAAATGGAAGAGTAAATTAATTCAGTGTTTTCCATTCCCAGAACACAGCTTGTTTAAAAGCAAGAAGTTTTCATTAATCCACATACCTTGACCTGCTGGACTTTGCCAATTGCTATGTGTCAGATCTTGGATGATGATTAATATCCATCATTAAGTTTCTCTGTGTGTGTTTCTGAGGAGGAGGGTTTCTTCTTAGGTAGGGAAGTATAGATTACCATCTTTGCCAGCTGGAATTTATCTGCATACTTTAGTTTTGCATTGTCTCTCTCCCTTTTAGGTTTACCCAGGCCAGTCTGGGGTGGAGGGTTTCCCTCAGTCCATTATTTCCTATCTGTTGACATTCTTTTCATTTTTATAACTCTACCCCTCACGTCTTCCCTCTCCTCCTGTCCATCTGGTCTGCACTGGTTAATCTCAGCCTCTTCCCCTGTGCTCAGACTTTTGCTCAAACATCTCTTTTCTCCCTTTGCAAGCCCCTACCCAGTGACTTGCTTGATACAACTGACCAATGTTCTCCCTATTGGGTTCTCTGGATGTTCCATTCTAATCGCTCATAGGGCCACTCTGTGCATACATCTCTTGGAAATGGTGGCCTGCTCTATGCTAGGCTAAGTTTTTTACCTACCAGGACAATAATTACTTCATTTTAACATTTATTTGGGAAACCCTCTAGGAAAGGTGTCCATGCTTTGGTCTATTTTAGGCACGTATAAATAAATATATTGCTGCATTTTAAAGAAAGCATGCCTCTGAGCATTAAAAAAAAGAGATTTTTTTTTTCTGGGAGAAGGTTCCAGGGACCAAGGGATAGTAAATATCAATAACCTTATAGCATTCTGGGAGAGACAAACTGAAATTAGCTACAACCAGATTGTTAAATACCATTCAGACTCTTGCTAGATTGGGACCTTTGAGAAATTGAGTAGGGATTTACAAGGATTAGGGATCTAGGGGCAGTTTTTCTAACCATCAGCTAATGATTGGGGATTAGTGAAATTCTGAATGACAAAGGCAAGCATTAGGGTAAAGCTGCAGAAAAACTGGGATGGGGATCTAAGTTCTTTTGGATGTTTCAGAAAGGTGTAAGAGTAAATACTAAAATTCTAACTGAGGAAAGATGACTATGAGGATTGTGGGTGTGGGGTGGAATGGAATAGAGGGAATTGGAAAGGAATAACTAAACTCCTGGAATTTCCAGGAACTCTGTTGACATTAAATCAAAAGCCCCTTTCCCTGTGATGAAATCTGTGACTGGCCCCAAGGAAACCTAAAAAAAACCCCAGTCATTTAGGCTAGCCTTGGCTTTACTTACCCATGGCACTGAGGCTGAGTGGCCTGGGAGCTCATTGTTTTTCTGGAAAGAAACTCCAGGGCCTCAAGAAGACTTAGAAGCTTACTCTTCTCTGGCCACTGTGGGAATCCCAGCTGCATCAGCACAGGGACTTTTACCCCTCTTTATTCAGTCTGTCTCCAGCAAGAGAGACTAGACATTGTACTAGGACATTTTCTATGTTCTAAATACGAGACATACTTATTTGTACTTAGACATTTTCTATCTGTATCCTAATTGCAAAAGGCAAATGTATACACCTTTTCCAATGTTAAGCCTCAGTGGGTTTCTTTGTGGACTGGTGTTTGTTCTTTAAATGAAGAGTCAGCCTTCAAGGACTAAGTAATGTTCAATAAAGTAATTGAGATCATACATGTTCTAGGTGTATATCTGCCAAAAGGCCACTTTGAATTGAGGAAGGAACGTAGGACTATTGGCATCAACTAAATCCCTTCCCACTTAATGGTAGCAGTAGTCAGAGAAAAGGTCTAAAGTATCAACAGGGAACTCTACTTGTCTCAAACCAAAATGGAATGAAGCTCACCTTTTATTGATTATATTTTATTTGTATTTATTGATTGGATTATATTGATTATATATTGATCATATTTATATTGATTGATTGATTTTATTTTTTAAAATCAAATGCTCTCTGATCCTCACAACTTCTCTGGGAGGGAAAGAAAGAAGCTACTTTCCCAATTTGACCAATGAAATCGAAACCCAGAGTGTTGAAGCAATTTGTTCAAAGTCACACAGCAAATTGGTGTCAGCTAAAAATCCAGGCCCCCACTTGCCAGTCAGATTAGTGACCCTCCCAAATAGTCCTCTTTTACCAAAATTTTCCTTCTGTGCTTCTCCTCACCTCCTTTCAATCCCTAACCTTGAACTTGAGAGACATCCCATGAAGAGACCAGGAGAGCTGAGCTATCCTCAGTAGAGAATTTGGAAAATGTTAATAGCCAGCAGTATTGTTTAGGTTGTAAAACCCTGTAAAAGACCACAATGTCTAATAATTCATTTCACACATACTGAAGCAAAAAGGGTTGGAGCGACTCAAAGAGATCTGTGTTCAAATTCTGGTTCTACTTCTTATGTCATTGGACCTTGTAGGGAGATGAACTTTTCCCTCCTGTTTCTAATAAATTTGCTGAGTAGGACTTTGACAAGGTGAAAGGAAGATTGAGAGTTTTTGTTTCACTTTTATGGGCTACAGTGCAGTCAGGATACAGTCTCTAAGAAGGAAAGAGGGAAACACAAGTTAGAGCACCTGAGCTAACATAAGATGCCTTCAGAGACAATGTGGCCAGTAATGCTTTGATCAAGGTTGACAAGATGAAGAATGAGAATTTGGTTGAAGATTCTCTCTAAAACACACTAAAACATAGACACTGACAAAAGATTTGGGACTTTAATGCTATTTCCTTGATGGGGTGTAAAGAGTACCTATGCCCCTCAGTACTTGTTGGGCCATTTATACCACACTGAGGAAAACTGAACCATGACTCATGTAAGTCAGAGCTTATACTCTTGGATGTGGGCTCTAAAAGACAATAGAAATACATCTGGATAAATGGACAGGGACCATATCTGGGAGACACAGAGGAAAGAGGAGTAATACAAAGTGAACTTGTGTGCCTCGGGAACATGTGTATAGGAACCCCTGTCCTTGACAAGGTTGAAGGTGGTCCATGTAAACTTAGAGCTTTGGTTTGGGAGAAGCGGTTATATCTCTGGGGGGTCCAGTGGGGTCACATCCCGCATGCCTATGGGCTGCAAGTGTGGAGGAAGAAGGTGACTTGACTGGAGCAACATCAAACATTTTTCTGTGTGTGTGTGTGTGTGTGTGTGTGTGTGTGTGTGTGTGTGTGTGATTGCCCTTTTTCCTTTATTTTGAAATTGTTAGTTTTGTTGTTTTCTGACTGGCTATTATCTTGCCATCTCTAATCATGCATGCCTATGAGAACATTCTACAGTCATGTAATAAGAGTGTACATAATTTCTAAGGTCTTCGAATTATGGGAGTTCTAGACCTTTGGGAACAAATATTGATTTTGAAAACTCTGATGTAGATTGGGGAAGTGGGGAGCCCACTTATCCAAGCAGTTCCCCCAAAACCTCAGGGAACTTCATATTCAAATGGCAGCTGCAAAGGAGTTCCTGGAATGGAAAACAAATGGCTCCCAGAGCATGGCAGCAGATAGAGACAACAGGAAAGTAGCGAGTTCCTAAATCAGTATTCCTGGAGAGAGGATAAAGAGTTCCTGATCCAAAAAGGACTCAAAGTCAAGGGGCAGCAAGGGACAGAGCCATAACATGAAGGAGCAAACCTGTTCCTTGCCTTCATTTATGTCAGGTGAAATAAAATTTGCCCTGTCATTGATGCTTCCCTAGCCTGAATGCTTATATAAAAATTGAGGACACTTCTACCTTTTGCAGTAAAGACAAAGACGTGTTGTAATGTTCTGGAGAGACCCTAGATAGGGTGGCAACAATGGAGCCAAATTCTGACATTTTCAGGGGAAATTGGATTGGGGCATGATCCAAAGAATGATTTGTGGGAAGGATCTTCCCCTCTACCCCCCAAGATTGAGTCTTGCAAACTGCGAGACCAGAACTTAGCTTCTGGGCAATGGGTTGCATCCCTTTACACCCATATTGTGTGTTTTAAGAAATAAGCCCTTCTTGTTCCCAAATCTCTCTCATCAGTCTTGGAACCACTCTCTTTTTATACCTAGCCTAAAATCCCCCTCTCCATTAAAGTCACTCCTCCAAGCTTAGACAAGAAATGTTGTCTCCCTCCTATAAACATGAATATATTTTTATATTTATGTGAGTATAAATACAGTGGAAAAACCTCTTTATCATAACTAATAATCTCTGAGTCATCAAATCTGATGGCTTCTTTCCAGCCCTTCTCCTCCATAACATTTGACCCATTGCCCATATCATCCTACTGTGTAGTCCCTAAAAATCTCACACATATATCTGGGGATAAAGGGAGGACAGAGGAATCTTCTCTCACCTTCTTCCCTAAGCACATGGCAGAGAAAGGGAGTCAGGATAAGATTTGGATCATAGGAATATAGAGCTGGAAAGAATCTTAGAAACCATTCTGGTTCAATTTTCACATTTTGTATATGTGAAACTGAGTACCAGAGAAGTTAAGTGACTCCCCAAGGTCATACAGAGAAGAAGTAACAGAGCAAGGATTTGAACCTGTCCTTTGAATCAAAATCCAGTTCTCTTTCCACTTCAGTATGTCTTTTATTAGATTACTACATTAGTTGTCACCTTGGACAGTTCAGGGAGAGTGAGGTATAGAATACAAAACATGTAAATTACAGTGATGGGGGTGGGTGACCATGATGACAGTAGGTGACTCTAGAGGGTAGCATACACTGAAAAAAGTGTATGAGAGGTGAAGAGAGGGGAGAGACAGAAGAGGGTTAGAGACCAAATTTATCGCTTTTCACTACTTTACAAGGGCTGAGAATAAATAGAAGAACCACATGATTCAAAAGGCTACTCTAAACCTTCTGCTACGTATATAGTGACAGAGAAAGATGAAGAGGTCCGTAAAAGTGAACTGGCCTTTCCATCATGTTCCAATTCCTAAGAGTAAGAAGAAACCTAGAATTCCCAATTCCTTCCTCCAAGTACCCCAAAATATCTTTTTTTTCCTATAAATAAAGAATGAATCACCACCACTGTTAAGATTTATTAACACATCCTTTTCTTCTCTTCCCCTTCAGTTGTAGAGCACTAAATAAAACCCCTGTTGTAACAGACTGCTGGTTTTCAAATTTTGAGATTTCAAATTTTCATTTCCAAATGTCTAAATATCCCAACTGGGACTTAGAGATAGCGACCCAGCTGTCCCTACTGAACTTACTCTCTCCCCTTGCCTCTGAACAAAATCACAGAATCCAGAGGGGAAGGAGTCTCAGAGGTCATTCAGTTCAACTTGATTCTGAGTGCATGAATCTCCACTACTCTAATCTCTGACTAGTGGTCATGTAGCTATCACTAGGCAACCCATTCTGTTATTGGATAGCTATCCTTGCCAAAAAGTTCTTACACTGAGCCACAATCTGTATATTTGTAACTTCCACCAGTTGGTTTCAGTTTTGCCTATGGAACCATATACATCAGTCAGACATACTTTCTCTTCCATGGGACAGCCCTTCAAATATTCAAAAATAGTTTTTTTCCTGAAAATACCCAGATCCTTCCATC
This sequence comes from Notamacropus eugenii, assembly GCF_028372415.1. NCBI lineage: Eukaryota > Metazoa > Chordata > Mammalia > Diprotodontia > Macropodidae > Notamacropus > Notamacropus eugenii. The sequence continues at coordinate 309,030,844 of NC_092876.1, forward strand.
ATTCTTCCTATGACATATTCAAGTCTCTCCTCCATCCCAGCCATCTTGCGCTGCACATGCTCAACACAATTGTAATTTCTTTGCTTTGGGGATTCCTCTTCTTCTATCTCAGAGAGACCTGACCAAGAACTGAGGGAGGGAGGTAATCAAGTGAGATCAGGAGCTGGCATTCTAAAGAAAGGAAAAAGCAAAAGGAAGTATAACCAGGCTGGGAACATGGAAGTTGTCCCTGTAGCTGTGGAAGGTATTCTGCCATCTCGATGGTTCCCTAAAGTGTGATGACCTCTCAGAAAAACCTATCTCTACTGATGCCTATTGACACTTAGACATTTCTAGAGCAGTCCAGTGCTTGTCGGTGCTCCCAATCCCCTCACCAATACCTCCCCCATCCTCCTAGCCCCTGGTCCCTCAGATGACACTGGCTTTCCAAGCAGTTCCTCTGCCCTGCTCCAATGAGTTGGTTTTAGTCATGTGAGTGAGGCCACTGGCTCCACTGCTGAAAGAGGAAGTCAGCGATGGACGAGTCCAGAACCAATTATTCAAGTGCCGCTGCCGCCACTTTCTCTGGATTTCCAGTTGCACCTGCCCCCGGAGACAAGAAGAGCATCTTCTAACCAACATGATTTCATACTCATTCTCAGCTCTCCCTCTCTGCTCCTGCTGGGCCACAAACCTGCAACCCTCTTCTGTTCCTTCCTGGCTATTCACCCCTCAGGAGAATGTAAGCACTCAACCTTTTCTCTTTTGTTTTTGTGTTCCCAGTACTTAGAATAATGCCTCGAAAATAGCAGTGCTTAATACATGTCTGTTGATTGATTTCTATTTTTCATGGTCCAGCTCCAGTTCCACCTTGCCCAGAAAACCTTTAGCCCACAGCGATTTCCCTCTCTCTTCTGTACTTCTTTGGCATGTCTAGTCTGTGTCAGCCATTTAAGACTCAATCTCATACTGTCTTAGAACTAAATGCTATGTTAACTTAAGAGAGATGGATTTTTTTTTCTTAACAAATTCACCACAATTCATACTTTCAAATAAGTGTTGCTCCCAACAAACTAGTCACCTCTGGAGTAGATTTATTCCAATGATGCTGCTCATTTGGAATCACCTTATAGACATTCTTTCGACTCTCCTCCATGGTAGTGACACATCTCTCCCCTTTAAGGAAAACTCGACTTTTTGGAAATGGCTCAGAACATAAGTCTAATGAATAAAGTAAGCTAAGGAGGGCAGTTTTTGTTCAAGACTGAAGTAATGAGAACCTATCTTTCATGGTTCATAAATGAACTCTGAAGGTCATCTCAAAGAAGTTCCTGAACCATTTTAAACCAACTTAATGTTGGAATAAGAATTAAGCCTCCTTGAACCCAAGGGTATGCAGGTAAATGTTGAACAACCAGCTTTTTTAGGAGAAAAAAATGTACATGTGACACACTTTAAAGTTTAATGTTGATTATTAACATTTTCTTTGTCACTTTCTTTAGTTTAGATGATCCCCAAAACTAAGCACTGATTTGCACTGTTTGCTGATTTTTAGATGCAAATAATTACACTGAAAATTTAACAATCAACTCTCACCAGTCCCCACAAGCTGGCTCCATCACACCCCTCCCTCCATATCTAAAAATGGACTATTTTGAAGAGGAAAATAGAAAATTTTGATTATTCATTCTCTTTCCTCTGTCCAACTAAACTACCAGCTCATTGAAAGCAAGGACCACATCTTACAAAGGCAAGAGCCCAAATAAAGTTGCCCTAATATTATTTCATGGTAATATCATATAAATAAATCCCCAAAATGGAGTAGAAAACACCTCTGTACCATAATTTATAACAGTTTTTGCTGTCTCTAATATGCTGTCTCCTATGCAGCACCCAATACAAAGTGTGGGACAGAGCAAGAACTTACCAAGTAATTGGTGACTTATTGGTACACCCTCCTAACCATCTCTCCATTCCAGGGGATCAGTGAAGGGATGGGAAAAATTGCATTTATTACTGATTCTGTAATCAGTACATGGGGAGATGAGGAGAAGACTCTGAAAATGAGGAGTCTCTGAAGACTGATATATCCTGGAATAGGGCAGTCAGCATAGAAGCAGGGGGCTATCCAACATGACCAACCCCTCTAATGCCTCAGGGGATTTAAAGGAATCTTATATTTTCTTCTCATGATTTCTTTCTTCCTAGGTTCTCAAATGCCATCTTCAACAGGAGCCAAATGACATGACCAGAGGCATCCAAAAGAAGTCAAAGCAGCTATAAACTATGTGTCACTCAAAGTCTAGAACCAGGCTGGCAGTTGACCTGAAACTGGGTGTCTGTTCCTCTGGGTTTGTCCCAAGATCTCCTGCCCCCTGGCACCCACCCATTCTAGACATTCCTCCAAGGTACCTTTTCTTCCCTGTACCATAAATCTTTGACTCTTCTAAAGTAGTCTATGAATACCTACCTCCCCATTGAGGAAGCAGTAAAGGATAGCCACCACCAAGCCCTGCCAAGGGAAAAAGCCGCAATGTTAGAATGTTAAAAAGGCAATCTAACTGGCCCAATCTAGAACTCTCTGACAAATGTGTCTTAGGGCAAGAAAAGCAGATTTCTCCATGGAAAGCATCATGGTACAATGGAAAGAACACTGGTTCTGCAAAGGACCTGGGTCCAAATTCTAGGTCTGATGATTACTACCTGTGATTCAGGCAAGTCAGTCGCCCCAGGCCTCAGTTTCCACATCTGTAAAATGAAAGGGTTGGAGTAGGATGGCCTCTTTAGTCCATGGCAGCTCTAGATCTAAGATCCCATGATCTGCTATGCCCTCTAACCTTCCATTTCCACCCACAGGATATGAGACTGCTCCAGCCACCAAAACAACCTAGTACATCAGATTTCTTCTAAAGACAACATGATTGGTATCATGCATGGAGTGCCATACTTGGAAGATCTGGGTTCAAATCTTGCCTCCAATACCTACTAGCTGTAGGACCCCTGGGTAAGTCACTTAACCTTTTAGAGTTTCAGTTTCCTCTTTTTTAAAGTGGGGATGATAATATGTGGAAGTTAGGGTTAGTACGAGGCTCAAATGAGCTAATGAACCAGATAGAATTTAAATTATCATAATTTTACAAAACTGTTGGAACTCAGGGTACATTTCTCAGTGCTACTCCCTACTCAGTGCACTTTTACATCCACTTGCCCAAGCACCTGAAATACAAAGTATTCCCCCGTGCTTCTCTTCTTCATTAATCCATGTCCTGTCCTCTCCTTCAAATCCTCATTCCAGATTCAGCTTTCTCTCCAAAGCCTTTCACTGATTTATTACACCCCACAGTGTCCCCTCCTTCCTCATTTGTGTCCACACTTCCATCTTCTTTTTATATATTAATTAGTCCCTTGTAAGCAGCCTTTTTACTACTGAGACTGTGAGAGCTGAAGAATATTTATTCAGTCTCTTTTACTGCATTTAGTTCTCTCTACAATATCTTCCCTCAGTGACTACCCACTGTGGAGTACAGAAGTCAAACACACCCCAAAGAGTGAGTGTAAATTCCATGCTTTGGCTTGACTCTGTGCTGGGATTCCCAGGGCCAGCCTGTGGCAGAGATTTCCTCTACAACCTCTATTTCCAGGTTTGGTGATTCTGGCCCTTTAACAGCAGGTGCACAATGCCCTCTTATTGCTCCCTGGCTGCCCTTTTTCCCGTTAACCATTATAACCTGTCTTGGACACATAAAAACTCTGCTCAGCACTTCCCAGTTAGGGCCAGAGTCTTAAAGCCAATTTACAACTCTCAGTAAGCATGAGTCACGAAAATCTGCCAACACCCAAGCATTACCAACAATCTTTGAAAAATGTCAAATTTTATGAAGATTACAATATTGCATTCAGAAACAGATACGACAAAAGGAATAAATGTAGGCACAGTATTTAGACACATTTATCCTCTGGCCAACAGGCTTTTTGGAAGATCCCTCGCACTAAGTTTATTTAGGAGTACACTGGCTTATCTAAACAGATAACAAAGGCCAATAAAGAAGACTGTATTTCCTTTACTTTACAAAAATAGTCGATCTCTTTTAGCTCCTGAGTAAAGCTCAGATCTCTTTGACTAGCATTCAAGGCCCTTCACAATCTGGCACCAACTTATCTTTTCAACTTTATCTCCTATTATTCCATTCCACCCATTATATGTTCCTGTCAAACTGAACTCTTCCCTGCACCTGAAAATACACTGTGTTCCCCCACCTCCATACCTTTGCTCATGTTATTCTCTATGCCTAGAATGCTCTCTTTTCCCTTTGCCTATTGAATTCCTACTCAGACTTTAAAAGTCCAACCCAAATCTCACCTTGTCTCAGAAACCTTCCCCAATTTTCCCTGTCTGTAACAACCTTTCCTCTGAGATTTGCATAGCATATTGTTTTCTCTCTGTTTAATGCATTTATCATGGAATTGTGTGTTTTATAATGTTCAGTACTGGTGCAATCCTCCTATTAGACTACATGCTCCATGAGGGTAGGGATCTTATATTTTGAAACTCTGTATCTTCCTTTGCACAGTTCTCTGCAACCGTAGGGACTTAATGAATGTGTATTATTGTTGGGCAGAGGTACCATGTTTTATATCTCTCTATTCTTTCTGTCCTTCCTCCCCTACTCTCTTCTCTCAATCTATCACAAAGGAAGAAAAGATTTTGTAAATTAATTCACACTAAGGCATTAATATAATTTTTTAAACTACCCAATTACATTAGAATTTGTATTTTACTTTCTCATGGCTCTTCCCATTCATTCGAATTCTTCTATACAACATGACTAATGTGAAAATATGTTTAATAGGAATGTATATGTAGAGCCTATATCAGATTGCATGCTGTCTTGGGGAGAGGGGAGGGGAGGGAGGCAGAAAAAATGTAAAACTTATGGAAGTGAATGTTAATAAATAATAAATAAACTTAATAAAAAATAAAATGATATAATAAATTTTGCACATCATCAATAAAAAAAGAATTTGTATTTTAACAAGAGATGAAGTTATGACCAAAGAAATGACTGTTCAGTAGAAATTCAAACATCAGCAACAAGTCAACAGTGAAGATATTTGGGGCAAAAAGTCTTGCTGGTGATCCTTAAATCACGCTTAGTGAAAGTCACTCCCTAGTTCAAATATGTGTAAGGCTAGACCTGCCAACTAATTCATGCACCATCCCTCCAACAGTGAGTGGCTCATCCTGGCCAGGAGAGAGTAGGAAGCCAGAGCCAGTGAAAAAGCAGCCTGCTTACTTAGTTTTTTCCTAGTTGTACAGTCATTATCCTCAGAAAGAACTGACTTTATATAAGCAAATTTGAAAGTTCATTTTTTTCTCATGTGAGTTGTCAGTAAAAAAAAAAAAAGTCTTATGAAAAATTCATAAAGTATTTTTTTTTTGCCTTTGACAAGTCACACAGATGAAAAGTAGCTGAGTGGACTCAACTTGGGTGTTCAGAAGGACTGACCACAAACCACTACTTCAGGAAAACAGAAAGTCTCAGTCCACGAGGAAATGTGGTGGAATAGGCTCTGAGCTTGAAGTTGAGAAACATGAGGTCTCATCCTGCTTCTTATACTGGCTAGCTCTAGCTGTGTGACCCCAGGCCCATCATTCCAGCTCTCCTGGCCTTTTTCTCAGTGGCCAGTGAAGTTAATGCCACCTGCCCTACCTACTTCTACTCAGGAATATTACAAGGATTCAATTAGACAATCAGATGTAGCACTTTGAATAGAAGCACTTGGGAACATTAAAAAGTAGCAGGCAATGTAAATTATTTCTTTTCATGATACAAAATTCTCAGGGAATTCCATGACTCCTATAATGGGACATCATGGAAGCACAGTCATCTAAGCTCTCTTATTTGTCTTTGCAAACAGGAGTATGAGGATCTTAACAAACAGGAGTATGGAATCTTAACAAAGATAGGGTAGGCCCTAGGGCCACTAAAATTGGTGGGGAGACCCTAATGAGGCTTATACTCCAGCATCTAGAAACTACTGAGTTTCACACCTAATAAAAGACCAATAACTTTAAAATAGTGGTCCTTTTGATGAAAAATGCTATCCACCGCCAAAGAAAGAGCTGATGGGGTCTGACTGCAGAATGAAGGGTACTATTTTTCACTTACTTTATTTTTTTCTTGGGTTTTTTGTTTTTAATTTGTGTCTTCTTTTACAACATGACTAATATGGAAATGCTTTGCATGATTGTACATGTGTAACATATTAAATTGCTTACTCTCTCAGGAGGGGAGAGGAGGGAATTTGGAACTCAGAATTTTTCAAAATGAATGTTAAAAATAGTTTTGATGTAATTGGGAAAAATTAAAATTTATTAAAGCAAAAAATGCTAGATCTGATCATAATAAATAAATGATGAAAGAATTATTTTTACATCTAATTAGAAAAAAAATAAATTTTCTAAAAGGGAAAAAATAGTGGTTCTTTCTCTCTAACTCCTAACCTGCTACCTAGGCAACTCTAAAGTAGCTTTTAAACAGTAGGGACATCTCATCTTGTCCTAAAGTCTCTGTTTCCCCAATACCCCGTCCCTATGGGGATGTGCGTCCCATGGTCTCTTCTTTACCTTCAATACTGAATTTGTTATTAAAAGTTGATGTAAAGGGTATATTTTATTCTACTTGCCCTGGAGGCCAACAGTCCTAGTCAGGACTCTGGGAAGGTGCTTTTGGCATACATCTGTTTGAGTGATTTAAAGAAAGCCGATTTAAAGAAGGGAGAAATCTGTCCTTCCAACCCAAAGATACTCTCAAGGATACTTAGGATCATGTAATCCTAGATCTAGAGCTGAAAGAGATCATAAAGGTTTTCTAGTTCACATCTTATTTCATAGATGACGAAACTGAGGCTCAAAATCATATAGGTAGTGAATGGCAAAGTCACAACTGGAACTCATGCCCTTTGACTACAAATCTAGCAGTCTTTCCACTGTACCATGATTACTTCCCACTAGGAGCTAGGACATGTCAAAATCTGGATTTCAGCATTATGATTCTGACATTAATAAGCCTCTCCAGAATTCTAGGTTGTCTGCCAAGTATGTCAGCACCAACCCCTATCGTTGTACTTGTCCCACGCACTGGGACAGCAGACATGGAGAGTATCCGGTGCATCCTTGCTCTGTAGGACTCAGTTACAGGATATTATAAAGTACATAAAAAATAACTGTGTTCTATCTATAGAAAGAATTTTACATACATTCTCTTTCTGATCCTTACAACATCCCCCTGAAGTAGGGGATTCTGTGCCCTTACTTTGTAGGTGGGAAGGTAGATGGATAAATTACCCACAGTCACACAGTACATCCAAGATTCAGTTCCATCTCTTATAGCTCACAGCTCAGCACGCTACTTAGTGAGCTAGACACCAAACCAAGCCACATTCTGGGAATTCTTATGAAGGCTCTTGCAGGTCACTGTGGGGTTCTTAAACTGGGGGGTCTTTGAACTTGTTTTTTTTTAAAAAAAAAATTTTGATAAGAGAATCTTTGATAAAAGAATTTTAAAAAAGTATTTTGATAACTGTTTCAATATAATTGGTTTCCTTTGTAAGTCTATGGATTTCACTTTGTGCATTTAAGAAAAGGTCCACCAGATTGCCAAAGGGGTCCATCACACACACACACACACACACACACACACACACACACACACACACACACAAGTTAAGAGCCCCTGTTCTAAGAGGAAATAGGTCTTTTTCTTACAGCTTAAGATTTATATTCTCTGAAAATTACCTGAAATGAGCCAAGTGCCAACTCAAAAACCAGCTTTATCTCGATGGTATCTTCAGGGTAGAGAGCAAAGACAATATAGTGTATACCAAAAAGGGGGATCAGCAGAAGGGTGGACTTGGCCAACCGCCTGTGGATGGATATTAAAGGACATGAGAACAAGATGTGAGCTCCAGTCTGACCCCTTCAAGGCCCAGATCAAACTCACCTCCTCCAGGAGGCCTTCCTTGAATGGGTACAATGTGAGAGTGTGAATGTGTGTGTTTGTGGGTGAGTGAGTGTTTGTGAGAATGTGTGTGTGTGTATGAAATAAGAGGTGGTAGTAATGATAAAATAGCCTGTAAGCTTTTCTTTTAAAGACTATAAGCTTTTTGAGGGTTGGGATGTTGACCTTTATTTCCCTTTCATTCCTCACAGCACAAATTAGAGTGGATGTGTATCAATTACCATTAAGTCTTTGACCACAAGAACTCTACTTACTTGTAATGGTTCATGTCATTTCCTCTCATTTCTGGGGTTTTGAGCTTTTTCATTAGAATCCTTAGAATATTCACAAAAAGGATGAAGTTAACCTGTAAAAGCAAAGGAAGAAAAGTGGCAAAGGTCAGCAAGGACACTCAGATGTTGGTCCTCCGCTACCTCTCATATGCTAGTCTCCCCTTTTTACCATTGCCAAGGCAGTGTAGGATGATAGGCTGAATTTCATAAAGACCTGAGTTGAAATCCTGGCTCTGATGTTTATGAACCTGCCGAATGACCACAGGCAAGTCAAGAGATCATAGATTTACAGCTGGAAGAAAATTTAGAGGCCATCAAGTACAGTTCTTAATTTTACAGATGTAGAGACTGGAGCACGACTTTTTTTTAAGTACCTTGCACAGAGTATCCGAGGCAGGATCTAAATTCAGGTCTTCCCATCTCTAAGTCTAGCACTCTATCCCACTACATCACCCAGCCTAAGTTGTTACAATTTGTAAAACTTTCCTGTCTTTTTCTCTACAATTACCAGCAAGAAAACCTCAAAGAAAATTGTGGGTTTGTTATTAAAACAGCATGGCATATTAGGGATGGGTGGAACAGTAGAAAAAATACTAGATTTGCAGTCAAGGAGACCTGCATTCAAATCTTGACTTTGTCACTTACGATTTATGTGGCCTTGGACAATGTACCTGAGACTTAATTTCCTCACCTGTAAAATGAGCAGGTTGGATGAGATACTAAGGTTCATCTCTAAACTCTAGCACCAGAGCTAAATCTATGGGATGAAATGCTGGAAACCTGTGCCCTCTTTCTCCAGAAATAGCTGAGTGAGGGGAATTTGGGGGAAAGAATGGGTGGTAATGGTCCTCTGAAGACAGTGCCTGAGAATCCTTCACTGGGATGTGAGAGATAGCAGGCTGGGGAACTGATCAGGAGTCTAGGCATGTCTGTCTCAAGGTTCTGCCTCCTTACTTCATGGTGGGCCTAATGATTCCATACCTTACCACAAATTAACCTGATTTTGATTTTATGTACCTGCTGAATGACCACGGACAAGTGAAGAGATCAGAGACTTAGAGCCGGAAGAAAATTTAGAGGCCATCAAGTCCAATTCTTAACTTTACAGATATGGAAACTGGGGCATAACTTGCTGATACAAATTATTAATAAGTGCCAATAAAATGCAGGGTGTTCCGAAAGTCTTAGTGCAGCTTTAAGCTTTCAAAGCTTAAGCTATTTAAAAATAGCTTAAACACTTAAATCTTAAACTATTTAAACATCTATAGTAAGTTATGAAAGCTTAGAACTGCACTAAGACTTTTAGGACACCCTGTAAAGCGATAATTACTAACATTTATACAGGAAGGAAAGAAAGAAGTATTTATTTGGCATGTACTATGTGCTAAGCACTTTACAAATATTAACTCATATGATCCTCATGATAATGCTGTGAAGTAGGTACTATTATTATCCCCGTTTTACAATAGAGGAAAGTGAGGTAGAGAGAAGTTTAAGTGACTTACCCAAGGTCACATAGCTTGTCTGAGGCAAGATTTCAATTCAGGTGTCCTTGACTTCAGGCCCAGCTCTCTATCTAACTATTTAGCTAACAGTACCTACTATAGGGGGCAGCTAGGTGGTACAGTGGATAGAGCACCAGTACAGAAGTCAGGAGAACCTGAGTTCAAGTCTCGCCTCAGACACTTGACACTCACTAGCTGTGTGACCTTGGGCAAGTCACTTAGCCCCAATTGCTTCATCCTGGGTCATCTCCAGTCATCCTGATGAATATCTGGTCACTGGATTCAGATGGCTCTGGAGGAAAAGTGAGGCTGGTGACCTGCACAGCCCTCCCTCACTCAAAACAAAGTCAAGTGCAAGTCATGTCATTATTTCTCTGATGGCACGGTCTTCTTCATCAACGAAGGACGAACGAACATACACACCTGCTATGTAGCAGGCATTATGTTAATTATTATCTCAAATTACAATGATTATCTCAATTGATCCTTACAACAACTCTGGGAGGTATGTGCAATTTTTATCATCCCACTGTACAGATGAGGAAGCTGAAGCAAGCAGTGGTTGTGTCTTGCCCAGCATCTCATAGCTAGGAGGTGTCTGAGGCTGAATTTGATCTCAGGTCTTCCTGAGTCCAGGTCCAGCGCTCTATCCACTGTTCTACTTAGTTGCCTCTAAATATGGAGATGATATAGTATAAGGCAACTAGATGTTGCAGTGGATGGGGGACCTGGACAGGAGTCGGGAGGACCTGAGTTCAGATCTGGCCTCAGCTCTGTGACTTGGGCAAGTCATTTCACTCTGACTCAGTTTCCTCATCTGTAAAACTCTTTGCCAAGAACACCCCAAATGGGGTCATGAAGAGTTGGACACAACTGAAATGACTGGACAACAGCAACAATATAGCATATTAAGGTTTACGTGGCACTCTACTATAAGAACATTGGTACATAGGCACAAGAAAATCAAGGTGACTCAGGAGACAGAGCACCAAGGTCTAGAGTCAGGGAGATAGCAGTTCAACTTCTCCATCAGGTAATTATGACATGTGTGACCACAGGCAAATCATCTAACCTCTCAGTGCCTCAGTTTCTTCATCTGTAAAATGGAGATGCTAATAGCATTCACCCTACAGTATTGTTGTGAGATCACATCAGATATTGTATGTAAGATGCTCCATGAGGTTTAAAGTGATATATGAATAAGAATAATTATTATTATTTATATTATCCCCATTTATAGATGAAAAGTCTGAAGCTTTTATAGGTTCATACAATGAAAAGGTCATCCCATACCTATTATTAGAGCTAATTAGGATTAGGATTCAGAATGGGGTCTTTCTACATTAGGTCTTTCCACTTCACCAGCCTTTAAGGGCTAAAGAGACCTAAGTAAAGAAGTAGAATTCAGCAGGGCAGCCCTCTAACTCCAAGTGCAGTGGTCTTTTTCTTGTCCCACCCATATCTACCCTACCCCACCATCTTAAGGATGATAAGACCTTGTATTTATACAACAGTTTAAGGTTTACTAATTGCTTAAATATTTATCCGTCTCTGGAATGAACACACAATCCTCTTGTAGGTTTTCTAAAGGGATTTCTTGCTGGTAGTTGTAGAGGAAAAGAAAAGGGAAAGTTACAAAATTACAAGATATCTTTTAAAAGATAACCCAGATCTTCCATGAGAAAACCAGATGGAACTAGTCTTGGCTTCCTGAAGACATTCACTGACCTCTTTAATCTCAGTTCTCCCATGACTCAGCCTAGCCAAGGCTTTTCACTGGATCCTTTTGAGGACGGAGGGGCCCCCTTCACGGGTTTTCAGAAGGAATTTTTTCCTCCTGAATCAAGTTTCCTCCATGTGTCTTTGTCCAGGAAGTCATTTCCAACAAAGAAACACATGAAAACTCAGGCATCAATGTTCCTCTCAATATCAAAAGTAAATGGCAGGCTGGCCACAGTCAATTCTCTTTCTAAATACTCATGAAGTACATTTAGTCAAATGTGTTCTGTCTCCAGGAACTACAAAGATTATATCTATTCCTTCTTCCACATGAAAACTCTTTAAATATCTAATGAGTATTATGGCTCTAAGTCTTCTCTGTTCCAGGCTAAACATCCTCTGGTCCTTTATGACATGGTTTTCAGACCCCTCACTATTCCTAGGATCCTTCCTCCAGGTAGATGCTAGGTCATCAATGATCCTCTTAAGATGTCGGGTCAAGCACTGAATGTAACACTATTGTGAAGGCTAATTCTGTTATACCTCCACCAGACCACCAATTCAAACCCTTCTTTTGTTCCTTTAGGTCCCCTGACCCTTGTAAGTTTCACAACACTTAACATGTGTCTTGCTTAGACTGGAACCAACCCGAGTAAGAATAATCCCTCTTCCACGTAACAGTTCTTCAAACACTGGTCCCTATTTCAGTCAGCCTAGGCAACCTGGTGGATTTACTCCAGTATGCTGCCTGGGTCACCTCATCTCAGAGTCAGCCTCCAGAGAGGAAAGCAACTCACCAGAATGGAGACACTTATCGGTCCCCGAATGATCCACCAGATGGATGGCTTGTCATTAATGTCCCAGCACCTAAAGGAAGCACACAGTGTAGGTTGTTGTTACTATATTCATTGTCAGGATAAGACAGATGCCAAAAGAACAGGTTTCATAGAATCATAGACCTAAAATTGGAAGGCATCTGAATATGGCTCAGAAGGATCATTGTACAGCTGAGGCAAAATGAGAATTACGGAAGCTGAATGATTTGCCCTAGTGATGAGGGCTAGGATTCAGACTTAGTCTCTGGGACAGGAAGGGAGTAATTGTTAAGCACTTTACAAATATCATCTCATTTGATCTTCACAACAACCCTGAGGAAGATACTATTATATGCCCACTTTACAGTAGAGGAAACTGAGGCAGATAGCAGTTAAGTATTTTGTTCAGGGTCACCCAGCTGGTAAGTATCTGAGGCTGGATTTGAATTCAGGTCTTCCTGACTCCAGGCCCAATATTCTAGTCATTGTGTTAGCTAGCTACAACTTCATCAGTCTTTCCTTTACACCATGATATTTCCCCCAAGTTACTCCTCAATAGCAAATGTGGAACATTTCTGTGGTCCTGACGCTTTGTGAAGCTGTGTGAGCTGGCAGCTGTAGAATCAGCCTGGCAGTGCCCCAAATGCTGAGCTACTCAGCTCTTTCTTGTGGGCACCGGAAACTTTCCAGCTGAAGAAACTAGAAGTTAGGGCTGAAAGGCAGTCAGCATTGCTGAGGGGATGAAATGCTGGATTCTGAGTCAGGAAGATCTGGGTTCAAGTCTCATCTCTGACATAAGCAATCATTTAATTTTTCTCAGCTTCTCTTTCCTTATCTGTAAAATGGGGACAATAATTACACCTACCTCCTGGGGCTATTGGGAAGATCCATTAAGATCCACAATCATCTTTTTTATTATTTTACTCCATTATGGACTTTAGTTCATAAACTTAAAAATAAATAAATAAATGAAGAACAAAACAGAGCAAAACAAAAGATATGTCAGGGGCCTTGACCTTGGTCCATCTGACCTCAGCTGGTGCGGAACTTCTCAGCTGTAACTTTCCCCTGATCCCTGAACCAGGGAAGACTCTGTCAGGCCCCAAAAACCTGGCTCAGTCACAGCCCTTGGTGGGGCCCAGAGAACTTACTCATAGCTAACTGCATTTCAGTGATGGGGACGGAGTTAAGATTTCTCCACAGCAGGTATCCTCAAACTTTCTGATCATACGACCCCCTCCACTCTCATCTCCCCTTTGCTTGCCACCTAGATTGCCCCACATTTCCACCCCTTCACCCTTGCCACCACTCTGACATCCCCAGAAGAGTCCAAGGTTGGTCATTCAGTCACTGCCACTAACAAATAACTGTGCCAACTGCGATCTCTCTCATGGCATCACAGGAATCTTAAAAGCTTGGATTGGGAGGGAGGGGTGCAGAGGGAGGACTCAGTAGGAGATGGAGAAAACTAGCCTTTAGTTTATTAAAACCAGAGTCAATTAAAATATTTGCTATGAGAGGTTTTTCTTTTTCCTTCTTCCAGTGGGTAGGAGGGAGAAAAAATAAATGTTGGTTCATTGAACAGTAAAATAGGATTAAGAAAAGAAAACCACTGAATGACTATTTGAAGTTCTGAAACCTGGTTTCCCTCTGGTATTGCAGCCTGTTGTAAAGATCAAGCTAAGAAGGGAGAATGAGAAGAGAGCCCAGAAATGGAAGGAAGGTGGTCCAGCTCATTCATAGAACTCTGTCAACACTGCCCAACAAGTATTTGGAGTGTCACAGCTCAGGTTTCCAAGGACATATCAGAGCCCTCCTATCTCCTAACATCCTCCTCCCTCATCCCTCCACCCCAGTTTGAGAAATATGACTCTCCTTGGAAGTACCCATAAGCCTCCTTTCTAAATGCCAAAGTACTGAGTTGTAGCATGACCCCTTCATCTCTTTTCACAAACATGGCTGATAACTTACCCATCATTTTCCAGAAGGTGTCGAGCGATTGCCCATGGTATAACACAAGCTGCTGGGGAACCTGGGAGTTTAACAAAAAAAAAAGCACAACTCATTTCTCCATGTGCCTATAGTGAACAGATCAATCAGTTCCCCATGTGCATCTGTGATTTTGTTTGTGTCTCCATAGTAAATCCCTTAGCATCTTCTGCTGATCTCAAATTAAACTGCTTCATAGATTATTGGACTGTTCTAACAGCTTGGCTGGAGGGTTTGAGGGATCTACCCTCCCATTATAGCCTGTATAGGGCCAGGAGTTAGTTCTTTGAGAACCTGGGCCAGTCCTAGGAGGATCCCTAGTGCCTGCATACAGTAAGCACTTAATAAATGCTATTGATTGGTTGATAGATGTTTGATGAAGGGAGAGGTTTGGGGCTCCTTGGACAATGAGGATTTCTCCACTAGGGTGGATGGAGCAGAGTGTTAAACAATGTAAAGAGCTAAGCTAAGACTGAGTCAGTCTGGCTCTATCAAGGCCAAAATTACTGATACGTATATATATGATACATACATACATACATATATATATATATATATGTATATATACATACACACACACACACATACATACATACATATATACATATGCACACATATACACATACACACATACACACATATATACATGCATATACACACATATATGTGTACATGTATATATAATATCATTTATAATTTTTATAACATATGATTTGTAAATATTGTAATAGAACATGAAGCTGTAAGAAATCTTAGGACTCTAGTCCAATGCCCTCACTTTATAACTAAGTAAAACTGAGGTCAGACCTGTTAAGTGATTTTCCCAAGGTCACATGGGGAGTAAATAGCAGAGCCAGGATTTAGACCCAGATCTTTGGGATCCAAATACAGCCTTCTTCCCACTATCCAAAACTAACTCCCTTGGGTTTTATCCCCATAGGGACCACAAAACTTTGGAGGGATCATAGGTCCTGAGTTAGAAGGGATCAGAGGCCATGTGGTTCAATCTCTTTAAATGAGGAAACTGAGGCCAGGAAGGATATAACTTGCTCAAGTTCACCATGGTAATAAGTCTCAAAGATGGCATTTAAACCAAAGGCCTCTGACTCCAGAGCTAGCTCTTTCTACCACAACAGGCTACTTTTCTGTGATCACAGTTGAATTATGCTCTCTGTATCCCTTTTCCTACCCCCATAAACTCCCACCCCCAGTCCTGGACAGCTATTCTGAATAGGAATCCAAAGATTTGAGGAAAGATAATTGCATAGTTTGGTACAACTTCTTTCCCGTGCATAAAAAAACAGTTCAATATCAGAACTAATAACTCTGAGTCATTGTTTTTACAGTAGGACAAACTTCAGACTTCTCTGAGTAACTTCTCCACCATGCCCAAGCTGGTAAACTTCTCTACCCCACCCCCCTTTCAGCTTCCTATTATATTTTGTTTTCCCTCATTAGATTGTAAACTTCTTCAGGGTTCAGACTGTCTTTTTTCTTTTGATATTTGTACCACTAGGGTTTTTCCCAGTGCCTGGCACGTAACAGGTGCTTAATAATTATTTATTGAATTGAATTTATCATAACAATATTAATCCCTTGGATTAGGATGGCATTTTATAATTTTTTAAAGCATATTTTGCATTTCATGTACATAATTTTATTGTTGTTCAGTCGTGTCTTACTCTTTATGACCCCATTTGAGGTTCCCTTGGCAAAGATACTTGAGTGGTTTGCCATTTCTTTCTTCAGCTCATTTTACAGATGAGAAAACTGAGGCAAAGAGGGTTAAGCGACTTGTCCAAGGATAAGTGCCAGAAGTCAGATTTGAACTCAGGAAGATAAGTGCTTTTACCTCCAGGCCAGGCACTCTATCCACTGTGCCACCTAGCTGCCCACAATTTTACATGCTCCTTTAAGAACAATGTGAGGCAAGTAAAGCCTCAGTTTTTCCATGTTATCTCTCCCAATGAGAATTTGAACTCCTTGAGGACAGAGACTATCTCATGCCTTTGTCTGTATCCTCAGTGCTAAGCTTGGTGCCTGGCACGTACTAGGCACTTAAATGCTTGTTGGTTGACTGGTTATATCATTCCTCCACATACTCTATAGTCCAAATAAACTAGATTCCTTGCCATCCTCATACATGTCTCACATTTTTCTGCCTGCAAATCTTTGCTTGCATGATTTCATGTTTCTTGAAATGCTTTCTCCCCTCTTTGATCCTTTAAAGTTCAATTCAAGTGCCACCTCTTCCAAGAAGCCTTCCCTGACCTTTCTAAGTCAGTAAATCTCACAGAGCACTTTGTCCCTCCCTATTAATTTATAATGCATTATTTTGTATTGTAGTTATTTGTGAGTATTTCCCTCCTCAAGTATAATTCCATGAAGGAAGTGTTCATGTCCTAGCTAAACTTTGCATCTCTCCCAGCATCTAGTAAAGTGTTTACCCACAGGAGATATTAATAAACATTCACTGAATTTAGGATTTCATGAGAATTTAGATGAGAATTTTACATGGAAGAACAGTGAGAACATGGTGGATGAGGTCAATTGAAACTAGTTTTGAATGTCAGGAGAAAGAGTTATAGAATCTCTGAGCTATTACAGGCCTTAGAGATCACCAACGCCAATCCCCTACTTTTACAGATAGGGAAAATGAAACTCACAGACAATAAGTGACTATCCAAGGTCATGTAGGTAGTTAACATCAGAACTGAGACTAGAACCAATATCTCCTAACTTCTAGTCCGGTGCTGTTTTCATTCAACCACCTAGCTGACATGTTATTGTTGAAGAGGAACATACCCCATCCAAAGATGATAAAGTATTGGAGAACTTTTTTTTCTGAGAAGAAGGAGATGACCAGAAGGGTATGCAGATAGAGGCCTTCTACCAGCAGCCAGCTGTAGTTGGTCAAGATACAGTACTGAAAGAAGATCATGAAGGTTTTACAGCCAGCCTGAGGAGATAAAAAGACAAACTGAGCCACTGCCAAGTGAAGGAATCATGGAGGGGAGGCTGGTACAGAGATGGGGGGCAGGGGAGGGAGGGTCTGAGGCATAGCTCTGGATGGGAGGCTGGGTCTCTTCTGGACTGTATCTACTCTTTGGTCAAATTCTCACTGATGGAAAGACCAGTGTAGAAAAGAATTCTGGGGTGCAGACTTCCCTAGGAAACAAAATTCAGACTCCAATAAACTCAACAACACCCCTGTCAGACTAAGAACTGTATGGAGAAGCCCATTAGCTACAAAGAGAGAAGACAAAGAATCACAGTCACAGAATGAGAAAGCTAGAAGGGAAATCGAAGAAAGATTAAAGGAAAGACTGATTTGGTTAGGGATGATCAATCACCTCCAACTTAGACACAATACAAGAAAATTCAGGGTTCCCCTGGGGTAGGAAAATGATGCAGAAGTAGGGAACCTGTGGCCTCAAGGGCACATGTGGCCCTCTAGGTCCTCAAGCGCGGCCCTTTGACAGAATCCAAACTTCACAGAACAAATCCCCTTAATAAAAGGATTTGTTGTATAAAACTTGGACTCAGTGAAAAGGTCACACCCAAAGACTAAGAAGGCTACATATGGCCTTGAGGCCACAGGCTCCCCACCCCCAACCAATGTCTCACAGGTATGGGCAGAGCTAGGTCTGGAATACAAATCAGTTCAGTGCTTTTTCCTCTACAATTCTGAGTGACTTTTGCACAGACAACTGTCTAGGTAGGGACAACACAGTCCTGACCCTACGGAAGTCCCCAGTTGATAAGAGAGGCCAATCTTTGTCCCCAAGGAACTTCTGGTCTCGTAGAGGCCTCAGGACAAGACACATGAAAAGGATGACAATATGAAGGAAAAATAAAGAGATCGGTGCAGATTCATATATCTGTTAGGTACTTTATACAATAAACCATATGGGCATATGATCAGTGTAGGTGGGGGAAAGAGTGAGGGGTGAGAGCAGGAGTACTTTTGAACAGTTTCTCAAAAACAAACAAAAAACTTGAAGCAAATCAGTATTTTCTTTCATCTTTTCTCAGAAAATTATATTAGTAATAAACTTTGGAATGTCTGTGTTGGAGTTCAAACCTCTAGATTTGTCTTTGTAAATCTGAGAATCATCATTTATATTTAAGTACCACTTAAAAGTTTGCAAAGGACTTTAAATACATGATCTCATTTTATAAAGGAAAATAAGCAAAGGACCAAGAAAATCTGCCTTGAAATGGAAAGAAAGGTTGGATCTCATGGACTTGAACTTGAGTCAGAGGATTTGAAAGCCAGAGAACTAATAGTTATTCCATGTGCCCCTAGGCAACTATTTAGTTTAGTGGGGAGGGAACAGAATATTCCTTGGTAAGTAGATTTGAATAGTAAAATATAGAATTTGAGAATTTGGCAACATAGCCATTTAGATACAATAAGATTTCAAAAAAAAAATTAGGGTTCAGGAAGACAAGAGTTGAACTGAAGAAGAAGGATTAGCAGTTGATGAAATTATCTTTGCTTCTATTCCATATTTTGGTCTTGCAAGTGAGAAGTGTCAAACATACCATTCTCAGGTCACATCCAACACTCCTGAGTAGAGCCCAAACCAGATTAAAATATTACTAGAAAATATTTGACAAAATAAAAATATAATAAAACATAGATAATATTAATATGCAGTTTTCTATGTCAATGTACAGCCTGCAGGGATCTTTAGATGTGGCTTAGTAGCCCCCATTTCTATTTAAGTGTGACACATTGATTATGCTATTGTCCCTTTCAGGGACAGCATTATGAGAACAGCTCAGCCCTTCCTTCAGATACAAACCAGAACTCCATTGGTTTACCGTATAGCCATCACAGTGGGCAACATCATTGGAGGAGTACAGTACTACATCCTTGATGAGATTAGACAAGGCCCTCAGGATGAAGGATACAAACAGGTGCATGTGGATGTAGTTCCGAGTACAGTGAAGTTTCCTGTGATAGAAGAAATCATCCCTTAGAGCTAGAAGGAAACATAGAGGCTACCAAGTCCAACCTTCTCATTTTACAGAGGAGGAAAATGAGGCCCAAAGAGGGGAAATGACTTGTCTAAGGTCAAGGAGCTACTGAGTAGAAGAACCAAGGACACCCAGCTCCCAGTACTATGCTTTTTCCTCTATCTCCATGTTGTTCCCATTAAAAAGATCCTAGTAAGTTTCATCTAGCAAATCCTGGCTTACTCCAAAGGTACTATAACTCCTAATTTATATATCATTTCTCCTCCTTAAAAGTTTAAAGTGCTTTGACATCCCTTATCTTCTGTCTAATTGGGAGAGGACAAAGATTATTCTCCCAATTTGACAGGTGGCAAAACTGTGGCCCAAATGACCTTTCAGAGTCATACAACGAGTCAGTTGGAGCTGGGGCTAAAACCCAAGTATCCTGTTTCCCAAGGCCAAGGTTCTGCACCAAACTGCCCTGGTCTGAATCTGGAGACAGGGAAGAAATAAGAAGGAAAGAGAACCTCAAGGAGAAAGGTGGTATTCCTAGGGATTGATATTATGAAGTATGTGACTCTCATTGGCTCTGAAGCCCTTCACAATGCCCAGGATCTCCCACCCATCTACCCCCAGAATCACTGTTCCTACCCAGACTATAAAAAAGAGGATTACAAAGTGACTGAATAAAGAAATTATTCCCTAGATTGATCAAGGAGGAGGATCTCTTCCTGAATGTTCCTTAAAAGAAAGGCCTTCTGAGCTCTAGAGATCTTTCACAACCAAGGCAAATTTATTCTGATTTCTCCATTTTCTGATTATCATTACAAAATGAGGAGAGAAAGAAGACATTCTTAACATGACTAATATAAAACAGGAGGAAAATTCCATTCAGATTTAGACAGAAGCCATTAAATAATTGTTGGAGATAAAGCAGATTTTCTTTCCTGATTTAAGTTAGCTTCCTTCGATATTCAAGTGAGTAGGTGGCTGGAAGAAGCCAATTTGTAATTAAACATTTGTTAAAGATATCCCATAAAGCTCCATATGGGCAATTAAGAGACAACTATGTTGCCCAACCAGTCTCTGTCTCTGTCTCTGTCTCTCTCTCTCTTCCCTTCTTCTCTCCCCTCCCCCTGACACACCCCCACCATTTAAGTCACAAGAGAGACACACGAATGCATGTTGATGGAGCTAAGAATGAGCCCACCCATTCCAGAAAACAATTTAGAATTACATGAGGTAAGTTACTAAACTGTTCTTATCCTTTGACTCGACAATCCTGCTGAGGGGAGAATGTACCACTAATGTTATTCAAGGTATGTCTGATGATACATACCAAAGTATTTATAGTAGCGCTTTTTGTAGTAGCAAAAACTTGGAATTAACAGTCGGGATACGTCTGAACAAATTAAAGCGAATGTAATGGAGTTCTACTGAGCTGTAAGAAACAATGACTATGAGGAATTCAGAAAAACATGAGGAGACAGTGTGAGATAAGCAGAACTAGGAAAACAACGTAAACAGAAATTATAATGATCGAAAACAACAAACACCAAGGTAGCTGAACTCAGATTAAGAGGAATAACTAATAGTGATTGCATAGGATAGGCCATGAGACATACTTCCCTCCTCTTAACAGAGAGATGGGAGAATTACCTCTGTTGAATGAAATCAATGTTTTGGTTTGTTTTCATAGTTTTAGAAAGGACCTTAGAAATCATCTAGCCCAACCCTTTCATTTTACAAATGGGGAAACTCAGATCAGGGAAGGTAAAGTGACTTTGCCAAGGTCACAGAAATATAAGCAGCAGAGCCAGGACTTGCAATGTCCTCTGACCCTAAATCCCGGACTGTTCCACTGTACCAACAGGCTTTGCTTTTCTTTGTGACAAAGGAGAGTTCTATGTGGTAGCAGTAGGAGGGATATTGGGATGTATTAGTGATATGAAAGGAAAAAGACACCAAGAAAAATATATTTCTTTAATCAGTCCAAGGTCAGTGCCCACCGAAGTCTGCCAGAAATTGAAGACTGGCAGCGTCTCCTCACCGGAAGGCAATGAGAATGCCCAGAGCAATCAAGAGCATCACCAAGGAGGTGCTGTAGCCCACAGTATACACGACTTTCAGCTTCAATAAGGAGGAGTGCTGAAAGGAGAAAGAAGCAGAAGTGAGTCCTACTCCTATTACCTAAAACCACACCTTCCTGCCTGTTTTTCCAACCCATACTCATTCCATTCCTTCAAAACCACCTTTTCCAGGAAGGCTTCCTGTTCCAACCCAGCCCTCCCTGACCACTCTTTTCCCTTCCTAGACTCCAAGTCACAGAATCACAGAATTCTTAGAAGGAACTTCAGAAGGCAAGATGTCTAATCTCCCACATAATCAGGAACCCACTGCCCCCTACTACTACATCCCTAACAGACGGGATTCATCCTCAGCTTGAATATTTCCAGTGATGGGGAGTTCATGGCTCCACAAGGAAGTCTTTTGTTTATCGTTCAGTCATTTCAGTCGTATCTGACTCTTTGTGATCCCATTTTGGAGTTTGCTTGACAAAGATACTGGAGTGGTTTGCCATTTCCTTCCCCAGACATTTTACAAATGAGGAAACTAAGGCAAACTGGGCTAAGTGACCTGCCCAGGGTTGACAGCTAATAAGTATCTGAGGCCAGATTTGAACTCATGAATCAGTCTTTCTGATTCCAAACCCAGTGTTCTATCCAAGGCACCACCTAACTGTCCATTGTTGGTTTTAGCCCACCTGAAAAAAGTTCTCCAAGATAAATCAACTGTACATTTGATAAGCACTCCTTCTACCTCTTCATTTAAGTCATTGATAATATGTTGAACAGAAAAAGATCCTTCTATGATATCTCCCTTGCAGGATTAAGCTGCTGAGGATGAGATGGCTCCTCCATGGGATGAGGGTATACTTGGAAGCAGGCCTCTTGTCTCATCTCCAGTAATACTTTCTTTAACAAGGAAGGATCTAAATTTTCTCATGGTCCTAGGCAGCAGCAGGTTTAATAACTAGTGTCTGAACAACTTCATTAACGCCTACCAAATGACAGGCTGCTACGATGTAGCACTGTTTCTAATAGCTAACACAATACAATCAACATCCTCATCAGACTAGAATAAGTAATTCATAGCCATCAAAAGGGCACACAGTGCCATGTAAAGCATTATCTCTACTAGGTGGGACCCCCAAAACCATCAGTCTTAGATGACAGCCAATCTCTACCACAGAGTATCAGTTCTCTAACCACGGAACACTCACCCAGGCAAAAATTTAAATATGAATAAACAGCATTTTTGCAATGCCACACCACCCATAAATAAGAAAATTACAGTGAAACTTTGATACTTTGTTTAGTAAAAGTTTAGTGAAACTGATACCAATGGTATCAATGATTAAATTGATTAGCTGATCTCTTGAAGTTAAATTGGAAAACCTTACTGTCCAATCAAAGCTTAGGAAAGAATTTAAGTAAGAAAGGAGAATCTTTCCTGGGTCTTGGAATTGCAAGGGCACCTCTCCAAAATAGAAAAGCTTCCAATGAGGTAGCTCTTGGAACCCCTCAACTGTGAGCCCCTGAAAACTATTTTAGATTCATGCTAAGGTAAACAGAACCCACAGGTTTGAGACCCTACCAGTGCGTCTCCTTGATAAAGCAGTAAGTATTGACCACCTGATCTCAAATTGTAGTGAGGACAGAACAACTTTCTTGTAATAGAAAACACTGGGGATCAAGAAGTAGCAAGTGAAAATTGCATCAAGTTCATCAAAGGCAATCACCTCCCATGAGTCCCACGACTTCCATGATTCCACTACTAGTCTGGTCAACTAGGTGCCCAAGGCTATGGGCCTCTGGTCCAGTGGCTCTACTAAAGCCACGGACATTCTATGGGAATAGGGGTGAGTGTAGAAGGACTTGCCACAAATAAACCCAAAAAGAATTGTTTATCAGTGTCTGTATTGCCAATGTTGGTTTCCACTAAGACTCTGAGATAAATATTAGGACTGACTCTGCTGCCACCATGCCCATGCAGATGGGTACTGTCACCCAGGACTTTAATCTCATTGAATCCCAAGATAAGCATTAGCAGGATATATCTGTGAAATCTCCCTAAAATGCATTAGCGCTGCTTCTTCAGGGGAAATCTGAAAGTCCAAGAAATCTTTGAAGGGACATCATGCTATTTTCTCTAACTGTTTCTTCACAATATTTTTTGAAGCTTCTTTCCAGAGAAGAGTTATATCTGTACCACTAGCAGTCTACCTAGGGCTAGGGGCAGGAAGGGTCTGAGACCACCAAAGGCATTGAGCTCCTTTTCAGTCTCCAAGAGTTGTATTGGACTAGAATTCTATCTACCTCCTAGCCAACCTTCAGATATCTCTAGTCTAAAGATACCTTCCTGATTTCTCTCAATGCGGAGGGTAGAGTTTAGCTTAAACTCATCAGCCTAATCCCTTCCCACCAAATGGTGGTAATGAGAGAGGCAGAGACAGAGAAACATAGAGAGATAGAGTGAAAAAGAGAGAAAAAGGAAAAGAGGTGGAATATGGGGGAGGGAAGAAGAGAGAGAAAAAGGAAGGAAGGAAGGGAAGGAGGGAAGTAAAGAAGGAAGGAAGAAGAAGGAAGGAGGGATGGGAGGAAGGAAAGAAAAAAGAAAGGAAGGAAGAAAGGAGGGAAGGAACTTCCAGAAACATCCCATATTATATAGTCTTCTATGACTGTGGCAGGCCTCTGAGAAGCTCCTTGCATGGTCATATTTCTTTCCTCATTTATGAACTGTTTCTTGTTTTTAACAGCTACTTTTACATCTATTATATCATCTAGTCCCAAGAATAACCCTAGGGTGAGAGATAGGTAAAGTTAATATTGTTATTCTCATCTTTAGATGTGGGCAAATTGAAGCCAGAGAGATTAAGTTACTCAATCAGTCAGTAAACAAGTATTTATTATATAGAGATGTATTTCACAGTTCCAGGGACTATGAGGTACAAAGACAAATTAAAGCAATTTCCACCCTCAAGGAACTTACCCATAACTAACTAGTTAATGGAGGAAATGGAAGTAGGATCCAGGGATTCTGATTTCTATCCCACTGGTAGTTCCATCTTCCTGCTCTGTCTCTCCCCATTACTGGCCTTACCCTAGACAGCAGATCCTTAGTCCATGGTGCTGAGTCCATGGTGCCTCACTTACCCACTCATCATTGGTGGAGTCATTCACATCATACCCACAGGCAGTATCAGTTCTCTGGAAGGTTTCAGACCAGCCATCTTGAGTACAATTTCGAAGTACATAACCTACAGGTATAAAATATCCCATGGGGATCAGGAGTTAGGACTTCTGGGTTTCTCCTTGACAGTTACCTTATGGTGAGCACTAGTGCACTTTGCTTTGATCATTATTTCCTTTGTTTCTTATTTTTAACAATACAATCGACTCCCAGTTATTACCAGTGATGATACACAGTAGAACCTGGCCAAAGACTAGGCCCTCCCCTAAACCATGAAGTCACCAAGGCTAGTGTTCACCTCTGTTCTATCAGTGACTCTAACCCTTCTGAGAACTATATCCTTCCCTGGACCTCCTCCACAATTACCCCATCCCTGACTCTCATGTCCTCTTCCCAAAGGGCCTTGGTCTCAGCAGTCACTGTTGCAAAGCAATTTAATATATCTCAGTCTTGTCATCTGTAAAATGAGGATTAGATTAAATGATTTCTAAGACTTTTTCAGCTCTAACTTATGATGTTTAAGTCACCTGTCTAAATTCACATGAGTAGTTAGTGGCAGAGACAAGGCAAGTCCCAGATCTCATGATTCCTAGACCAAGAAGTTCATGAAATACGTTGTGCTATATGTGGAAAGAGCACTGGACTAGGAGTCCCAAGACCTGGGTCTAGTCTTGGCTGTGCCATTAACTAGCTTTAAGGGCCATTCCATTCCTGAAATTTGAGAATCTGGGGAAAGAGAAAGCTGGGGAGACAGAAACACAATCTGATAAGGAGACAATCTGGATGGAAACCCAACTAGGCTCTCCCTTTCTCTCTTTGGATTCCTATCTGCTGCCTAAAGGGTTTTTTATCTCTTGTCTTATCAGCTGTTGCCATGGTTGCCAGAGAACAAAAGTTCTTTCCCTTAGTAGACCTCTAGGAGGTTGGAAAGAAGTGTTCCTTGGATTAGGAGTCAAATAGATTCCTATCAGTTGTCTTGTATCTACTCTGTCCTGAGGACTACAGAGTGCCAAGAATGTTTTCCATGGCACTCTCAGCCATATCTGACTTTTGGCCTAGGCAGGTGCTAGGGTATCCCTGCCTTTGTGGTCTGGACACCTCTCTCTTGGAGAGGTGATCTGGGTCTACTACTATTGTAGGGAGATGCTCTAGGCCAGCTAAATAGAAATAGATCCCTGCAGGCTGCATATTGATTTAGAAAATCCTAAATTAACGTTATTTATGTTTTGTCATATTTTTGTTTATTTTGTTACACATTTCCTGATTACATCTGAATCTGGTTCAGACAGCTCTCAGGAGTTTTTGCCTTGCTCTAGGCCTAGCAGGGTCTGGGACTCCATCCCTAACAAAGCACCAGAACAAAATTTGGACTACTAAATGGCATTAGTAGTTCCAAAATAGATGGGAAAACAAGCTTTGGGGCAAAGAGTTCTGGAGGCAGTGTCAGAAAAGGTCTGAGAGATCAACGCATTTCCATAAGTCTTTTTGATGATAGAATAAAAGACTGAAAAAAACAGAGGCCAAAATTAGAAGGGAATGATAGAAAAGAGTTAGGGCAAGTACATATATATAATCATCTGTGTGTGTGCCTGCACCTAAAGGAAATCAGACAGTGGATCAAAAGAGGATTTTTTTTAGGCTGGGGATAAATTCTTCAGACCTGAGGATTGTCCAACATAGTTTCCTGCTTTGACCTAGCAACATTCAGAAAGACTGACTGGGTTTGTGATTTGGGCCAGAAACCCAGTTCCTTTTTTCTAATGAGGAGCTCCTTCTAATGAGCAAGTCATGAGACTGAAATGACCCAGTTTCAATAAACAGGATGTGGGTTTAAGATAGGATGGGCCCCCAGCAAAATTGCAAAGATGAAGTTTGTCTTTGCAGTTCTCCCTCATCCCCTTTCAGAATCCTCTCCACTTCCTGGCAGACCCCTTCTCTTCCCTTGTTCCTTCCCCTCACTGCCCTTTAATCCCATTAAGATTTAAGTAATAAACTTAGAATATGCCACATTCCTCCTTCCCAAGAGTATTTGGATTTCTTAAAGGATCCTGGGAGAACAAAAAGTTTTCATAAGCCAAAGGAACATATATCTCCAAAGAGAAGATTTCAAGTAGGGGTTCCAGAGGGAATGGGCTCCCTGCCAGGTGCTTCTCTGCCTACATAGCTGTGTCCTCTACCTATAAATAGGGTGAGTCCCAGGAAGATGATTTGTTTGTCCAGTTTGATAATGGCATCTCCCCCAATGAATCAAATTTGCTTTAATTTAATATGTTTAGAGTGTCTCTTGTTTACAGAACACTGCAAGATCAGTACTCTAACCCTCCAAAAGGTGAAAGAATATGTAGAGCAGAATATCCAGGGAATGAGATTATAGAAAGTTTGGGTGAGGATGGCCAGAAGGGAAGTGGGTAGATGGGTAGGCAGAAGGTTGGTAGAAATCTAAGTTCACTTCTATCTCAGCCCCTAACTCTATATAACTCTGGGTAAATCAGTCCCCCTCTCTGAGTCCTGGTTTCCTTGTCTGTAAAATGAGGCTACTTAATTGAAAGAGCATGAAATCTAACTGAAGCTGGAAGGGACCTTGGAGATCATCATTTCTAACCTCTCCACATTTTCAACAACTGGTCATTTACTTTGAAGACCTCCAGTGATGGGAAGACGACTGGAAGAAGAAAAAACATACTTTCCCTGTGAGATAGCTCTCATTGTGCAGAAGTATCTTCTTATACTTATACAGCCAGGAGGATAGAGGATGGGACATGGGACTTGGAATCAGGAATTGTTTGGAGTTGTTTGGACAATGGAGATCTGAGGTGAAGAATGACTTTTCAGCCATCCAATAAATAGTTTCATGTTTCAGTGTTTTAAATAATGACCTCCTGGAAGAGTGTAATAGGATTTGTGGGTTACTGTTTCATGTTTCATTTAACTCTGCAATTTAAGCACTTCTTTTGTGTGGGGGAAATTAATAGCTATCTTCTATCTATATTACTTTATATATTAAGTATCTTTAAATTCCCTATTGAGTACAAAAATATTTGTAGCAGCTCTTTTTGTGATGGCAAAGAATTGGAAACGGAAGGGATGCCCGTCTGTTGGAGAATGGCTGAACAAGTTGTGGTATATGAATGTAATAGAATACTATGGTGCTATAAGAAATGATGAGCAGGCAGACTTCAGAAAAACCTCAAAAGACTTAAATGAACTGATGCTGAGTGAAGTGAGCAGAACCAGAACACTGTACACAGTAACAACCACAATATGTGATGACTAACTTTGATAGACAACTCTTCTTAGCAACTCAAGGATCTAAGACAGCTCCAAAGGATTCATGATGGAAAATGCTGTCCACATCCAGAAAAAGAACTATGCAGTCTGAATGCAGATCGAGGCATATCATCTGCTTTCTCTCTCTTTATTTTTCCTTTTTTGTTTGTTTCTTCTTTCTCCCATTGGTTTTAATTCTTCTTTACAACACGACTAATGTGAAAAAAATACACTCAATATGAATGTATATGTAGAGTCTATATCAAATTACATGCCATATTGGGGTAGGGATAGGGGAGAGATGGGGAGAAAATTGAAACTCAAAACCTTATGGAAGTGAATGTTGAAAATTAAAAATAAATAAATTTTTAAAAATTTTAATTCCCTATTGGGAAGGTCTTAGACATGAGCTAAACATAAGCTTGAAGTATTTTTTCTCATGACTCTGGGATATAGTCTGAGCCCTCTCTTTAGAGGCCAGGGTCTCCCAGGACTGTACATGATACCTGTGTGACCCCAGAGCAAAAAGATCCCTTACTGGAAAAAGTATCCCCTCAGCTAGGCCCAGGAGTATCTGTTGGTAAATCTGTCTTGATTTCCTTAGTTATTAATGATACCTCTACTCTCAGTCACTCAGTATTTATTGTGTATATATCCTATATTTGCTTGTTTGTATGAGAAAATCATGTTAATTCCTTGATGGCAGGGAATAGTCTCATTTTTGTGTTTGTATTTCCTGAATCTAGTATCAATTTCCAGCATCTGGCACATATCTGTTGACAGATTGATTCTTTTCTGTCTGAAGATTGCTTTTGTCAAGATATTAGGAGACACCCTGTTTTCCAGAGCTAAGACTCAGCAAGTGAGCTGTGCCATGAGCTTGGCATACCAATGCTTTGTGCTCACCCTCTGGATGATCTCAGCCACAGCAAAATCCCAGAATTGCTTCATACAATTATTGTATGGCTTTGACCAGCACCATGTGTTCTCTGAGCTTAGATAAGTGCCTGGTGTATCCATGTTCTGGTCATAAAGACCTGCTACGAATCAAACTTGGCACACTGTTGCTGGTACGCTTCATTGTCATAGCTATAGCTCACTGAGTAGCTGTAGGCATAAGTGTTAAGATCTCCCCACACTGCCTAGGGTCCCCCCACTAGGGGCGGGGCTCTAGCACATGTGTCTTTACAAGTTAGTTCCCTCACTATGAAATTAAACTACTGTTTGATTCCTGACTCTCTTGTCTCTGGCCTGCTCTGTTCAGCCCTGGTCTCCACAGGTTGTGGTCTGTCCGACTGACATTTTCCTTGGAGGAGAAAATAGAAGCAAAATTAAGGGTGATTATTTGTGCCTTTTCTCCATCCATTATCATCATCCTATCCATACTGAACTATGATCCCCTCCTTTCTTAGATGCTCCTTCCCTGCTGCCAACATAGATGTAACAGTGCTATTTCTTATTTCATTTATGACTACCCTCAGCTCATTCTGAGCTCCAAAACTCTGAATCCTAGTATTAGAGGATCATTTCACCTTTTCATTCAATCTAAACTATCTATCCTTGTTTCCATCTTCTGAATATGTATTTTAAAATTTTTAGTTGGTTCATCAGGGTCCTCTGTATTCATATTTATCTCATTCTGCTGCTCTTCTCCTCATAGAGATGATCTTCTTTAAATTACTGCTGGTCAGATACTCTCAGAAAAACCTGCAAAGCCTTACATGAACTGAAGCAAAGTGAAAGGAGCAGAACCAGGAGAATATTATACACTGTAACGGCAATATTTTGTGATGATCCACTATGAATGACTTAGCTATTCTCAGCAATACAATGATCTAAGACAACTCCGAAGGACTTTTGATGAACAATGCTATCCATCCCCAGAGGAGTCTGAATGTAAATCAATGCATACTTTTTTTAAACTTTATTTTTCTTGGATTTTCTTTTGCTTATGTTTCCTTTCATAACACAATTAATATGGAAATACAGGACTCCACTTGTATTACTCATTTCAAATTACTTGAATTGTCAGTTTGGGGGTGGAGGGAGGAAGGGAGAAAGAGAATTCTGAACTAAAAATTTTAAAATATAATGTTAAAAATTTGTTTTTACAAGTACTTGGGGGAAAAAATTCTAAATAATAAACATAAAATAAAATAAATCATTACTGGTCCTCTCCACTTCTTCTTATGGCGTAATTGCTATTCTCTGTGGTATCTGGTTTGGTAGATAGATGTTGAGAGTATTCTTCCTCCTCTTCCTTGTTCAATTTAAAGTATTTTTGATCAGATTCACAATTTTCCAGCCCTATATATTTTTTACCAACCATTATTAGCTTTATTTCAACCCTGATTGAGTCATCATTCCTACATCTTAAATAGATAACATCTCTTCCTAACTTCTAACTTGAGGCTAACATCTTTGGTAAAATGATTGTTGCACTTGTTTAATGTGGGAAAGCTTTGTTCTTTTTTTGTATTTCTTTTTCTTCTTATTTTACCCCAAATTTATTAATTTATTTGTTTTCAATTTTCAACAACCCCATAAGTTTTAAATTTTCTCCCCTCCCTTCCTCCCCAAGACAGCATGCAATCTTATATGGGCTCTACACATACATTGTTATTAAATACATTTTCACATTAGTCATGTTGTATAGAAGAATTAAAACTAATGGTAGAAAAATGAGAAAAACAAAACAAAAGAGAAAATAGTCTGCTTTACAAATTTTTTTATTAATTAATTTATTTAACTTTTAACATTCATTTCCACAATATTTTGGGTTCCAAAATTTCTCCCCATTTCTCCCCTCCCCCCACCCCAAAATGCAGAGCATTCTAATTGCCACTATCATCAATCTGCCCTCTCTTCTATCATCCCTCCCTTCCTTTATCCCCATCTTCTCTTCATCCCTCCCTCCCCACCCATTCCTTTTGGAAGGCAAGCAATTCAATATAGACCATATCTGTATAATTTTGCAAATGACTTCCATGATAGTCATGTTGTGTAGGACTAATTATATTTCCCTCCATCTTATTCTGCCCCCCATTGCTTCTATTCTTTCTTTTGATCCTGTCCCTCCCCAAGAGTGTTGACTTCAAATTGCTCCCTACTCCCATTGCCCTCCCTTCCATCATCCTTCCCACCCTGCTTATCCCCTTCTCCCCCACTTTCCTGTATTGTAAGATAGGTTTTCATACCAAAATGAGTGCATTTTATTTCTTCCTTTAGTTGAATGTGATGAGAGTAAACTTCATGTTTTTCTCTCACCTCCCCTCTTTTTCCCTCCACTGAAAAGTCTTTTGCCTGCCTCTTTTATGAGAGATAATTTGCCCCATTCCATTTCTCCCTTTCTCCTCCCAATATATTTCTCTCACTGCTTAATTTCATTTTTTTAAAGATATGATCCCATCCTATTCCATTCACTCTGTGCTCTCTGTCTCTCTCTGTGTGTGTATGTGTATGTAATCCCACCTACTACCCAGATACTGAAAAGTTTCAAGAGTTACAAATATTGTCTTTCCATGTAGGAATGTAAACAGTTCAACTTTAGTAAAGTCCCTTATGACTTCTCTTTGCTGTTTACCTTTTCATGCTTCTCTTCATTCTTGTGTTTGAAAGTCAAATTTTCTTTTCAGCTCTGGTCTTTTCATCAAGAATGCTTGAAAGTCCTCTATTTCATTGAAAGACCAATTTTTCCCCTGAAGTATTATGCTCAGTTTTGCTGGGTAGGTGATTCTTGGTTTTAGTCCTAGTTCCTTTGACTTCTGGAATATCCTATTCCATGCCCTTTGATCCCTTAATGTAGAAGCTGCTAGATCTTGTGTTATCCTGATTGTATTTCCATAATACTTGAATTGTTTCTTTCTAGCTGCTTGCAATATTTTCTCCTTGACCAGGGAACTCTGGAATTTGGCCACAATGTTCCTAAGAGTTTCTCTTTTTGGATCTCTTTCAGGAGGTGATCAGTGGATTCCCTGAACACTTATTTTGCCCTCTGGTTCTAGAATATCAGGGCAGTTTTCCTCGATAATTTCATGGAAGATGATGTCTAGGCTCTTCTTTTGATCATGGCTTTCAGGTAGTCCCATAATTTTTAAATTGTCTCTCCTGGATCTATTTTCCAGGTCAGTTGTTTTTCCAATGAGATATTTCCCATTATCTTCCATTTTTTCATTCTTTTGGTTTTGTTTTGTGATTTCTTGGTTTCTCATAAAGTCATTATCCTCCATCTGTTCTATTCTAATTTTGAAAGAACTATTTTCTTCAATGAGCTTTTGAACCTCCTTTTCCATTTGGCTAATTCTGCTTTTGAAAGCATTCTTCTCCTCATTGACTTTTTGAACCTCTTTTGCCAATTGAGTTAGGCTAGTTTTCAAGGTGTTAATTTCTTCAACATTTTTTTGGGTCTCCTTTAGCAGGGAGCTGATCTGCTTTTCATGCTTTTCTTGCATCTCTCTCATTTCTCTTCCCAGGTTTTCCTCCACCTCTCTAACTTGATTTTCAAAATCCTTTTTGAGCTCTTCCATGGCCTGAGCCCATTGAATATTTATTTTGAATGTTTGGGATACAGAAGCCTTGAATTCTATGTCTTTCCCTGATGGTAAGCCTTGTTCTTCCTCATCTGAAAGGAAGGGAGGAGATATCTGTTCACCCAGAAAGTAACCTTCTATGGTCTTATTTTTTTTCCCTTTTCTGGGCATTTTTCCAGCCAGTTACTTGACTTCTGAGTGTCCTCTCCACACCCACCTGGCCTCCAGATCCTCCCAGCCAGTGCTTTGGGGCTGAGATTCAAATGCTTCTTCCCAGCCTCAGGGCTTTGGGTGGGGGCAGGGTGGCTATTCAGTGTGAGATTAAGTTCAGGTGTTCAGTTGGGGGCAGGGCCACCATGCTGGCTCAGTTCCCTCTGGGGGTTTATGCAGAGACCTTCAACAATGGATAAGATCTCCTGCCTGCTTTGGGAGCCCTGGTCTGCTGCTGCCTCCACTGCTGCCTCCTGAGGGGGCCTGAGTTATGGAGACACCCTGCTCCCCTCTCGGCGAGCTAAAAAGACTCTCTCACTGACCTTTGCGCCTGTGGGTGGAGGGACCTGCGAGGCTGCTGGAGATTCTATCCCTGAAGCCTGTTCAGATCTGGTCCTCTCGGTGCAGCGCAGCCGAGGCAGGGCTAGGCTCCGCTCCAGGTCTGGTGCGTGATGGACCTTTCTCATCAGTTTTTCAGGTCTCTCTGGAACAGAAATCTCCTCTGCTCTGTTGTTCTGTGGCTTCTGCTGCTCCACATTGTGTTGGGAGTTCTTCTTTACAGGTATTTTATGGGCTGTGGGTTTGGAGCTAGCATATGTGTATCTTTCTATTCCACCATCTTGGCTCCTCCCCAAAAATAGTCTGCTTTATTCTGCGTTCTCACTCCATGGTTATTTCTCTGGATGTGGATGGCATTTTGCACCATGAGTCCTTTGGAAATGTTTTAGGTTCTTGCATTGATGTGAAGTGCTAAGTCTATCAAAAACAGTCCTCACACACTGTGGCTGTTCCTGTGTATAATGTTCTCCTGGTTCTGTTCCTTTCACACAGCATCAGTTCATATAAGTTCTTCCAGGCCTCTGTGAAGTCTTCCTGGTCATCATTTCTTACAGCACCATAGTATTCCTTTATATTCATATACCACAACTTGTTCAGTCATTCCCCAATTGATGGGCATCCCCTCCATTTCCAGTTCACCACAAAAAGGGCTGCTATAAATATTTTTGTGTGTATGGATCCTTTTCCCATTTTTATGATCTTTTGGGGATAAAGCCCAAAAATGATATTGCTGGGTCAAAGAGTATGCCCATTTTTGTAGCCCTTTGGGCATAGTTCCAAATTGCTCTCCAGAATGGTTGGATCAGCTCACAGCTCCACCAACAATGAATTAGTGTTCCAACTCTCCCACATCTTCTCCAACATTTATCATCTTCCTGTTTTGTCATGTTAGCCATATTGCTCTCCAGAATTGTAGGCTTTGTTCTTGTAAGACAAACTCTGTCCATGACCAAGAACCCTATATTAATCCATGGTCTGAAAATCTCAATCCATGTCAAATAACAGCTTCTCAAATGGTTTTTTGCTTTACAAATTCATGTTTTCCTGATAAAACCCTTTGCAGGGAGAATCAAGAAGGACAATAATAACAGCTAGAATTTATATAGTACCCACTATGGGCCAGGTACTGTGCCACTTTACAGATATTATCTTATTTGATTTTTACAACAACCGTGGAAGATAGGTGTATTACTATTCTCATTTTACTGAAAAGGAAATTGAGGCAAACAGAGGTTGAATGACTTGCTTGAGGTCATATAGTATCTGAGACCAGATCTGAACTCACATCTTCATGAAACCAAGCCCAGTGCTCTATCCACTGTACCAGCTACTTGCCTAAGCATTCTTAGGAAACAAGCTTCCTCTTGAGATTGTCCCTACCTATGCTTTGAGAATCAGAATTTAGATCTGGAAAGCACAGATTACCTAGTCAATTTTCTCTTCCCCCTATTTTATAGATAAAAAAATGAGATTGTGAGACCCCAAGAGATGAAATGATGTGCAAGCAGAAGAGCTGGGATTTGAACCCATATTCTCTGACTCCAAACCCAGTATTCTTTCCATTATGACATACTGTCTACTCCACTAGAACCATAAAATACTGGATGCAGAAGTGACTTCAAGCAGCTAGGTGGCACAGTGGATAGGGTGCTGGGCTTGGAGTCAAAAAAGACTTGAGTTCAAATCTAGTCTCAGAAAACTCCTAGCTGTGTGACTGTGTGGGCAAGTCACTTAACCTCCATTTGCCACAGGGGAAGGAAATGGCAAAGCACTCTAGTATCTTTATCAAGAAAACCTTACATTCAGAGGTTCACGGAGTCTCAAAGAGTGGAACATAACTGAACAACAAAGAAATTATTTTAGGCATCAGGCTGATAAGTTATATTTTATCATTTGGTACTCCATTGATGTCAAATGTATCTGAGGAGAGAGAGGAGAGGAGAGGGTGGGGAAGAGAGGGGATACTAGAAAGAGGTGACTTTGGGTGGAGAAGGCAGTCTGCATAGAGACCAAATGTAAATAACTCTCTTTACTATGGTCTAGGCTTTTAACAGAGTTTAAGTTGTATCTATCTGTCTTTAGAGATCTTCCTCACTTTTCCTCATATCTCCAACAGGTAATTGAGGTTAAATGTAAGTATGCTAAGGAGGAGGTGGAGGGATAGGGGAGGAAAACACTGAAGGGAAGCCATTAGAACCTCAGCTGGAACCAGCATATCAAATCAGGGCCTGGGATCCAGGTTGGGGAAGTTTCCCTGCTAGGGAGGATGGATTCGAGGAAAGACTGCTTCCTTTCTGACATCCCTGATAAAAGTATCCTCCCTCCCAGTCCCAGAGGAGTCACCTAGTTAGGAATGAGTTTTCTAGTTACCGTTTTTGCCAGTGAGAATTTGGAGGAATTTTGGGCACTCAACCTTCACCGTCTGTCCTGTGGAAGAGTAAGGCCAGCAGATCATGTTGTCCCATAGTTCTGAGCAGCCTGGAAAAGAGTAATAATAACAGAAAACATCTGCTAAGAGCTTGGGATCATTCATTTAGGGTCTGGAAAAGGCTTTCGAGGGGCAGCTAGGTAGTGCAGTCTATAGAGTCAGGAAGACTTGAGTTCAAATTCAGCCTCAGAAACTGACTAGCTATGCCACCCCGGGCAAGTCACTTAACCCTGTTTATCTCAATTTCCTCATCTGTAAAATGAACTGGAGAAAGAAATGGCAAAGCACTCCAGTATCTTTGCTAAGAAAAGCCCAAAAGGGATCAATAAGGATTAGACACAACTCAGAGACTAAACAATCACAAAAGGACTTTAGAAAAAAATCTAGTCCTGGGGTTTAGCAAACTAAGGCTGAAGGCCCACCCTGTCACCTGTTTTGGTACCAACTTGTAAACTAAGAATAGTTTTTGCATTTTAAATTACAATCACATTTCATTTTAAAATGTAAACACCATTCTTCTCAGAGGCAGTACAAAAAAATGGTGGTGGTAGATTTGGTCAGCAGGCCAATTTGGGGGGAATTAGCTGGCCCATGATTAGTCTAACCTGTGTATTTTACATATAAGGAAACTGAAGATCAGAAATAAGTGACTTGCTTAAGGTCATACTGTAAGTTTAACAGCTGGCCCCAGAACCCAGATCTCCTGACACACAGACCAAAATTCTTTCCAGCAAAGGGCCTAATTAAAATAAACAGGGAGAAACAAATTTTCCTCTTCTCTTCCCAGCAGGGATTACTTCCTCTAGTCAGCTCTTCCGTCATAGCCAGTGATGATTCTATAGAAGGGAAAATACCAACTCCTGGGCTTTTATGAAGGGATTTAAGAGAAGAGCATGATTGTAACCAAATTTAAGGGTAAACTTTATATCTTTTTGTCCATCCGTAGCTGAACAAACGGAGCTAGAGTATCTAAAGTTGGAATCATTTCTGTGAATTTTCAGGATGTCAGGGGATTAGGTAGAATTTCTAGATTCAGGGCTTCTAGGATTGGTGCATCTCCTAACAAATCATTAGAGGACAGGCGTGGGATGGCACAGAAGGAAGGAAAAAAACAATTTATTTAGTGCCTGTTGTTTTTGAGTCATTCCAGTCATGTCTGATTCTTTGTGATGGGGTGCTTGGGTGCCTGAAGTCAGGAAAACTCATCATGGGTTCAAGTCTGGCCTCCGTCACTTGATAGCTATTGTGACATTGGGCAAGTCACTTAACCCTGTTTGCCTCAGTTTCCTCATCTGTCACATTAACATGGAAATGGCAAACCACTCCAGTATGTTTGCCAAGAATACTCCAAATGGAGTTATAAATAATGAGGGCAGGAAGGATAGAGGAGATATAGAGGAACCCCAAGACCGAAGAATATGCTAGACTCTTTTTGCCCCCCATTTACCCACCTACTTTACAAAAATAGATAGGATATTTGACAGTCTAATTAAAGATGCTTACACAGGTAAAGAGAAACCTTTCTATAAAAATGAGCAGTTTCCACAGACAAAGACTTTGCAATTTCACTAAATGCTTAAGAGTTACAACTGGAAGTGGGGGGTAGGTGGGGGGGGGGATAAAATCTCAATTGTATGGCAGTGATTGTTAAACATTAAAAAATAAAAATAAAATTTAAAAAAAAAAGGTACAACTGGAATTGAAATTTCTATTAAAAAAAAGTCATTACAGCATTCAAATGTCTGTTTGATTGGCAACTTGAATGTCAGGCATGTTTCTAAACCAAAAACTTTAAAAAGCAAGATATCCTAGGTAAGATAGTAGTTTTCTGCATCGTACATGCTTTTGGAACTGAACTTACTTGCACGTAATAAAAAAGACAACTCACTAAAAATCCCTAAGGTGGTAAATACCACCTACTATTTTGATGAACTGTGATTAGATGAACTGATCAATCTCAGTTGATGACATCCCTTTTTTCCTGAGTGAGAGCTTAAAATATTCTAGTATAGAAGCTTTATACTAGGTCTTGCACTGAAGATTTCTTTCCCAATGTCTCTTGAGAGGCACATACCATATGCAAACATCCATCTTCATCCTTCTCACTTTCATACACTTCAGAAATAGCTGTTGAAATGCTCACCGTGTTGTACTCATTCCCCAATAAGGAAGATAGTTTAATTAGCATTCAGCTGTAGGCATCTTCTACTTATTTTGATTAGCTCAGTCATGTTGACATGATCTGATATAAGGAATCTGGTTTATCCAGCACAGGAAGTTGTTTCTTGTCCTTGTACATTTCTATTATCACAGATATCTTGGAAGGATACTGTTCTCGAATATGAACATATTGAATATGAACATTCATCTTCTACTTTTTGTTCAAAGGTGGGAGCTGCTTGAAGGTGTTCTCCAACGCATCATGTGGAGAAGGAGGGACAGAGAGGAGGAGCAGGCTGGTGGGCATGGTGGGAGCAGACACAGGGGAGGTAATGGTGGCAGCTGAGACAAAGGCTTCTGAGGTGCCCCTCCACTCACAATGACTTCCTTTCTCTTCTAAGCACTTACTTTGTGCCAGGCACTGTACTAAATCCTTTAAAAATATTATTTCATTCTCACAGCAACCCTGAGAGACAGATGCTATTACTATCCTCATTTTATAGTTGGGGAAACTGAGGCAGACAGAGGTTAAGTGATTTGCCCAGAGTCACACAGCTGGTCAGTGTCTGAGGCCATTTTTGAATTCAGATATTTTTCTGAGTCTAGGCCCAGGGCTCTATTCATTACTCCACAAAGCAACTGAGAGTGGGCTGAGAGAAGCCAGATAGCTCTTCTTTATATAGTACATTGAGGCTTACAAATCACTTTCCTTCCATCAATCGGTATGAGAATTTTAGTACTTTTGTCCATGGTTATACTAGGTGGCAAAGTGGATAGAGTACCACACCTGGAATCAGAAAACCTCATCTTCCTGAGTTCAAATCCAGCCTCAGGCACTTAACAGCTGTGTGACTGTAAGTCACTAAATCCTGTTTGCCTCAGTTTCCTTATCTGTAAAATGAACTGGAGAAGGAAATGGCAAACCCCTAAAAGGGGTCATGAAGTCAAATGTGACTGAACAACAACCACCATGATTACACAGTGTATAAATGTTGAATCTGGGAATGGAATTTTGCTCTGCTGACCACAAGTCAGGCTCATCATCTAAAGATCTAGAGCACCATTGCTTCCCATTATGGAGAAGTAGGGGCGGAGGGAGAGGGAGGGAATATATTTTGGTCATCCCATGACTCTCCAGGCACACAACTGCTCTCATCTAGAAGTCAAGCCAAGATGCAGCATTTAGGTCCCATATCAAGGTCAAAAGTTGTCTTTTCTATGTATCACTATCCCCTCAAGGTTTTGAGTCTTCGCTGGAACACACACAACTTCATTTATCACAATATAATCCTTGCAGTTAACCACATATGTCTATTTTTTAAATTAAAAAGTTACTTTGAATGCTCCTCTACATATTGTCTCTTAGGTCACTTTGTCTACCCCTAAGCCCAAAGGGAGGAGATTTGGCCAATATAGATTTGTGATACCATTTCTTTGGGTTTCTAAGTTTACTAGACTATTCCAGAGTCTATAATCATTAAGAACCATAAGGTCGTGGATTCAGAGTTGGAAGGGACATTAGAGATTATCTAGTACCCCCTCCTCCAAGTTTGTAGTTGAAGAAATTGAGGCATAGGGAGTGTCAATCACTGGCCTAAGATCACACAGGTAGTGAGCAGCATGGAAAGATTTGAACCCAGGTCCTCTGAATATAGTATGTCCAGAATCAATTCTACTGAAAGTCTTGTTGACTAATTCTAAATTCAGGCTAGATCCTTACAGTTTCTATTTTCAGTCCTCTCAGTTCTTGATAGTGGGCCAGGCTGAGTCTCAGGAAGTGCCAAGGTTGTTTTTAGCTGTAGGGTTTGTCTGAATATTTTTATTTCCTATCAATGGCACTACCATGTTTCTAGTTAGCCAGGCATAAGCCATCTTTGACCCCTCTCTTTCCTTCCTTCCCTACATCCAATCTATGAGCAAAACTTTTCATCTCTCCCTTCAAAATGTCTTCTTACTTCGGAGTCTTAATAGCTGATGGCTGCCTGCAGACATGGCAAGGTTGTAAATAATCTCCCTTTTGGCACAACAAGGGCCATTCCTACGGATCAGCCACAGAACTTCCCCAGATTCAGGAGGTTGATGTTATGTAAACCAGCACCAGTGACCTTCTGATGCTAACGATTGCCACTGACCCTGTTTCATCCTTGTTTTGGAGTTCCTGCAATGTCACGATTATGTGTATGTAGAGAGTTCCAGGGAGCTTGAGTCCGACCAGGTACCCTGAAGAACTCCATCTCTGAAGTATCTAGTCAGTCCCACCCTACCCTTGTGCTTGAGTATGTGCCCTCATCTGCAAAAAGGAGAGGATTGAATCAGATGACCTCTGAGGTCCCTTCTAGTTAAATCTGTCTGTGAGCCCATGAGTCATCTGAATTAATGAGATGGCTCTGTGACTTCTAGGGGTGCGGTGGGGGGGCTTTCTAGGGATCTGGCTACTGTTGACAGAAAGGAGTCAAGGGGCTGATCTGAGCTGATCAACTCAATGAGGGTGGCCGGTGACAAGAAGAACTGGCCCCAGATTACTCTGACTAAACTAGTATCTGAGAGTGTTAGGCACTGTACTAAGCACTGAATATAATCAGTATTCTCCTCTTGTAATCCCGACAAGCACAGAGCTAATCATGTTGTAGGTGCTTAAAAAGTACATATTGAGTAAATAAATCTGTACATGTGCACATTGTATTTTTGACTATTTTTAATCCCAGAAATGACTGCTAGAACACAGAGGGGAAAAAAAACTGCATCCTTGTGACCTGAGAAGGACACTGAAATAGCTGATGTTGCCCCTGAAGCCAGCATCCAGGGAATTAAAGACGCCAGTCATTCCCACCAACTACTGACCAATTGCCACCTAAGTGTGTTTATCCTCCGTTGTCGAAGAAGACCATGCCATCAGAGAAATGATGACATGACTTGCACTTGACTTTTGTTTTGACTGAGGGAGGGCTGACCAACTACAAGTAAGGCAAATCAACCTACCTGAAACAGTAAGGAGCTCAGAGGAAGAGACCAGAGGCAATGGGTACCAGCCAAGTCAAACCACTATTACTATCTTTCCCCAGACCTCAGTAGAACTAGCTCTGGACACTGAATTTAAGAGCCTTGGGAATAACAGCACCCCCAAAACCTCTGATTCTGCTTCCAGCCCAACTTCTTCAACCATCACTGAAGTGAATGATTACTATAGATGGGTCATCTACCTACCTTCCCACCAATACTACCAACTGGCAGATAAAGACAAGAGTCCCAGAAATGGCAACACCACTTCCCCATCCCCTCTCTCCATTCCTGACCACTGGTCCTACTACCAGCCCAGTCCCCTCCCCCCATTCAGCCATCATCCTCAGAAGTAACCATTATGAAGATGCAGTCCTGCAACCTCTTCCATAGCTACTTTAAAAAAAAAAAAAAGCTTTACTATCAAAGTCCTTGGCATTGTCATATGGTTGGATATCAGAAACTGATATAGTTTTATTAGTAAAAATGACATTTAAAAAGATGTGTGACTCCCTGCTTTGCCACTGCACTACACCCTAAGCTCCAGGAGACCACTCTATCTGATTTGCCGCTGAAACCTTCTCTATGTGTTGTGTCCCAAACTAGAAAGTGAGTTCCTTGAGATCAGTCTGTCTTATTTTTGTTTAGGTATCTCTGATGGTTACCACAGGGCTTTGCACATAGCAAGCACTTCACAAATACTTTTTCATTCATTTGTTTATAACCAATCTGAGTTACTGATAAGCAAGAATTATGGAATATTTTAAAATAAATGTCCTTTGATGACTTTTAGTTTTATATAAAATCTTTACTTGGGAAATAATAAGGAACCCACAAAGTTTTTTGAGTAGAGAAGTAATATAATCAGTTCTTTGCATAAGGGGGTGTGAAGTAAGAGCAGAATGGGAAAGAGGGCAGAGTTGAGAAAAACTACACAAAGGCTACTGCTATGATTCTTCTATGTGGTAATAAAGGCCTCTACTGGAATGGTGGCAATGAAAATATAGAAAAGGAGATGTGAGAGATACAAAGAAGAGAAATTAATAGCTTGGTATAGTGGGAAAAGCCTTAGCTCTGAAGACCTGAGTTCAAATCCCACTTCTGATGCTTACTAGATATGTTACCTTAGGCAAATCACTTAGCTTCACTGGACCTCAGTTTCCTCATCTGTAAAATTAAGGGCCTGGACTACACAGCCACTGAGCTCCCCTTCAGATTTAGTCCTATAATCCTGTGGCAACTGACTACATATGCAAGGTGAGGGGGAAGAAAGAATTTTTGAAATCTCAAGAATATTAAATATGAGAGTCCAGGTAACTGGTGGTACCACACAGAGAAATATTAGAGTCAGAAGTAAGAATGGAGAGAGCGGGAAAGATTTTGGGTTTTGGACATATTGCATTTCAAGTGATGGCAGAAAATTCACCATGTCCTGTAGTCACTGAAGACACAGATTAGGAGCTCAGAAAAGAAGTCAAAACTTAAGATATAAATTTGGGAGTCATCTTCAGCAAAATGGGAGTTAAGTGGTTGAAATGAATGAGAATGTCAAAGAATTGAGTGTATATAGCCAAGACAAAAAGGAGTCAAGGTCAGGAAGAACATGAAGAAGTCAAAAAAGGACTTAGAAGTAGAAAAGGAACCAGAGAAGTGTTATGTCTCTGAAGCCCAGGGAGGAGAGAATATTCACTAGATGTAGTTAAACGTCAACATCTGCAGAGAGGCTGAGGAAGTTAAGAATTAGAAAATCTCATTGGATTTAGCAATTAGGAGACCATTGCTTACCTTAGAATAATGAAGTAGAGTACTGAAGAGCATTATTACAATGAGCTGAGGAAAAAGTGGATAGTGAGGAAATAGAGGACTTGGATATAGACAACTTCTTCAAGAAGTTTAGTAGAGAATAGGAGGAGAGGGGTGGAATGGATGCTGGATGGAATGAAAAGATAAAGGAAGTATTTTTTAGAATTGAAGAATCCTAAGCACATTTGTGGGATGGCTAAGTGGTGCAGTGGATAGAGAACTCAGCCTAGAGTCGACAAGACTTATCTACCTGAGTTCCAATCTGGTCTCAGACACCTAGCAGCTGTGGGATGAGCAAGTCATTTAACCCTGTTGACCTCAGTTCTGTAGTTGCAAAATGAGCTGGAGAAGAAAATAGTAAATCACTCCAATATTTTTGCTAAGAAAGTCCCCAAATGTGGTCACAAAAAGTCAGGCATGACTGAAAACAAAAGAACAACAAAGCATGTACATTGAACGGATGCAAAATGAACTAAGAAAAACCAGGAAAGTGATTTATAAAATTGCCACAACAGCGTCAAATTAGAATGACCAAGCATCAGCCTGGAGGAGAGTTAAGAAAATGCATCTGCCTCCTTTCTTTGCAGACATGAGGAATAATGGTAGAATACTGCGTATAGTTTTGATGAAATATTTTTCTCTCTTTTTTTTATCCTTTGTTACAAGTAGTGTTTCAACAGGTAGGGGAAGTCAGAAGGATATATTCAGAAATTGAGGATATAAAAATATGTAAATAAAATATTTAAAGAATGCATGAAAGAGAGGGAATGAGGGAAAATCTTTGTATAAAATACCTCTGACAAGAGTCTGATAGTCAGGATATAACGATAATGAAAAGAGATATACAAGAACAAGAGTCGTTCCTCAAAGGTCAACTATTATGAACAATTGTCAAAAGAATTTGCAGACTATTAACAACAATACAGAAGAATGCTCCAGATCAATAAAAATAAAAATTATGCAAGTCAAAACAACTCTGAGTCACCACTCCACTTCCAACAAGTTGGAAAAAGTGACAAAATATGGGAACAGTTAATGTCAGTTGTGGAAAGATGGGCGCACTAATGCAATGTTGATGTGTCTGTGGATTGGTCCAATCATTCTGAGAAAGCATGTGAATAAAATTCATGGAATTTTAAAATTAAAATTTAATTTTAAATTAATTAACAAAGAATTAATTAAATTTAATTTAAAATTAAGATCTTAAAATTCAAAGAAAGTGAGCAAAATCTTCATAACTCTTGAACTAGAGATTCCATTTATTAGGCATAGCCCCTAAGACGGTCAATAACAAAAAGAAAGGCTGCAGATGAGCAAAAGTAGGAGATAGAGCAGAGGACTTGGATGAAAGATGATCTGAGTTCAAATGTTGCCTTCAGACACTTCCTAGATGTGTGATCCTGGACAAGTACTTTAATCTCTTCAGTCTGTTTTCTCTCCTGTAAAATGGGGATAATAATAGCACCTATGTCACAGATTTGTGAGGATCAAATGAGTGAAGGAATTAGTATAAATTTTGCCAACCTTAAATCATTATGTAAACGTTAGCTGTTCTAATTTTGGTGGCAAAGAATTGAAAATAAACTAAATGTCCATCATCTAGGGAATGGAAAAAATTGTGCTGTATTAATATAATAGAATATTACTGTGCTGTAAGAAATTATAAATATGATGAGTAAAGAAAAGAATGAAAAAGCATATGAACTAATTCAAAGTGAAGTAAGTGGACTCGCAAACATTATATGGACAATGACCACAACAATTTAAATGGAAAGAAAAACAGCAAAGCGATACACCCAAGCTTGACCTCAAGAAAGAGATAGGAGGAAACTCCTCCCTCTCTTCTTGCCAAGGTGAGTGACTATGGGTGTGGAGCACTGCATTTCATATTAGATGATTCTGATGTATTGGTTAGTTTAACTGAGGACTGCACAACCTGCAGCTCACGGGCCACTTACAGCCTGCTGACATGCAACAGGATTTTGGGCGGCCCACGAAAAATGTAGAGGATGTTTTCCTTTACATTTTTTTGCAGGCTGCCTGAAATCCTTTGATGGGCAGAAGGTTGTGCAGACCTGGTTTAACTGAACTTTCTTCCCCCTCTCTTTTTACCCTTCCTTATAAGGAATGTTATTTGATTTAATTCAATAAATATTTATTAAATGCCTACTATGTGCCAGGCATTGGACTAAGAGCAGGGGATTCAAAGAAAGGGAAAAGACAGTTCCAGCTCAAGGAGCTTACAATCTAATGGGGAAAACAATATTCAAACAAATGTATACAAATCAAGTTACGAATATATGTATATATGTACATATATATATATATATATACATACATATGATAAATAGGAAATAATTAACAGAAGGAGGATGCTAGAAGTAAGAGGGTTTGAGGGAAGGCTTCCTATAAGAGGTAGGATTTTCAATGAGACTTAAAGGAAGCCAGGGAGGTCTATAGTCAGAGTAGTCACTCTGAGAAGGGGTGGGGAGGTCTATATTGGAAAATGGAGGTGACATAAAAACAAATGACATGAATACAAATTTACTTTAAAAAAGAAAAAGAAGTTGAGTATAGGAGCAAGGTCCTAGAAGGCCACTTTTTGATAAGGGTAAAGAGTGCGTTTAGCAAAGAATTTGGGGGGAGGGTTTCTCCTCCAGGTGGGACTTCTTCATTACTTCCACCCAAGTCTATTTACTCCTC
The DNA here is from genome assembly GCF_028372415.1 of Notamacropus eugenii. NCBI lineage: Eukaryota > Metazoa > Chordata > Mammalia > Diprotodontia > Macropodidae > Notamacropus > Notamacropus eugenii. Next base: position 309,075,798 of record NC_092876.1, read on the forward strand.
TATTCTTTCTCCTTTCAGTCCTGATGCTCTGTTTGCCCTGGTCCTTTGTTTCTGTGCCAGTTATCTCTTTGAACAGAGCATGGTGCCAGGAAGGCCAAGGAGACAGTTTCTATTCTTGTACATGGCAGTTAGTACCACACAGAAAAAACTCTGATCTATAATCATAAACTGTCCCCCAAGACCTTAACTAGTCATCTCAAAAACATGCATTATCTGTCTCAGACGTGGTCATGCAAGAGATTGTGAGTGACCAAGTGAATATCCTGGGAAATCTCCTTTTGTGGTGTAGGGGAGATTACGGGGGGTAGTCTTAGCTTCATAAAGGGAGCAGAGAGTTCATTTCACTAATTTGTTCTGTTTTTGTGATTCCCCTTTCTTAAAAAAAAACAAAACCCACCACCAACAAAAATGTTGTTAGACATCTTAAGGTTTACATGCATTCTATCATTTCAGCAATTAAAAAGCTCACATTTCTGTATATATTTCGATAACATTTAAGTTTGTGAGTGCTTTCCTTACAATCCACTGAACTATGTAGTACAATTAACTGTTATCCCTGTTTCCAGATGAGGCTCTAGATGGTTAAGTGAATTGTTAATGGTCACATATTAACAATTTAGTCTACATAGGGGGGGAATTTGTGATTCAGAATTACCCAATGTTAAAGCAGGAGGCAACCTCGAGAGATCATTGAGTCTAGCTCCTTTATTTTCCAGGACCAAAGGAAAAAAAGTGACTTTCTTTCCAAAGGTAGAGAAAGCAGCAAGAGATCAGCAGAGACAAAATTCAAACACAAATGACAAAACAAAAGATACAATGTAACATGATATAATGTAATGCAATGCATTCTGATTTCAAGATTTTGCAGAAGGGATGTTTGTTCAGGTATGAGTTGGACTTGATAGCCTTTGAGGTCCCTTCCAGCTTTGACATTCTGTTAACTCCATGGTTTCAAAGCGTGGATGATCAACGAATGTCAGTATGAGCAGTGAAAACTGGGGGGTCAAGAAGTGAAGCAGGTTTTGGAAGGAAGATGGATGAGGTTTTGGAAATGCAGAGATGGAAGTGTCATTGAACTATCCAGGTTGAACTGTTCAGCAGGCAGCTAGAGATAAAGGACTGGATCTCTATTTTTGAAATGCAAAAATGACATAGTCCCTTACATTCCACTGAGGGGATGCATAAATAAATATGTGGGAAAAAGCAACAACTGGGGAAGTCAGGAAAGGCCTCATGTAGGAGATGCCGTGGGAGCTGAGCCTTGAAGGCACCTAGGGATTCTAAGAGGGAGATGTGAGGAGGATGAGCATTCTAGGCATGTGGAACAGCCTATTCAAAGACAAGGTGTTGGATACAAAATGCTAGTGATCAAGCTTGGCCCCAAAGAGGAGACAGAAGAAGACATTTCCCCTTGCTTCTTTGCAAAGGTGGGGGACTATGGATATGGAATACTACATATAATATCAGTCTTTTTCTTCCATGTGTTTGTTGGCTTTGCTGAACTAATTTTTTTCTCCTTTTAAATTCTTCAATATGGGGGGTTGCTCTCTGAGAGGGGAAATAAAGGTCAGCCAATCAGTCTCTCTGCTAAATTTTGAGAATACAAAGAAAGGTATAAGACAGTTCCTGCCCTCAAGGAGTTCACAATCTAAGGGGGACCACAACATGCAAATAACTACATGCAAACAAGCTATATAGAGGATCAATAAAAAATACTTCATAGAAGGAAGGCACTGGAATTAAGAGGGTCTGAGGAAGGATTCCTGAAGAAGGCAGGATTTTTACTGGGCCTTGAAGGAAGCCAGGGAGGTGGAAGTGAAGAGGGAGAGCATTCTAGGTATGAGGAGGAAGCCAGTGATAATGCCTGGAGCTGAGCAATGGAGTGCTGCTGGAAGGAAGAGGATGTGAGGGAGGGTGAGGTGTAAGAAGACTGGAGAGCCAGGAAGGAGGGGTAGATTAGGAATGTCAGACAGAGGGGTTTGCATTTTATCCTGGAGATGACAAGCAGCCAGTGTAGCTTATTGATTGGAGCAGTGATAAAACAAAAAGATGTCAATAAATTTTTTAAGGAAAATCACAGCCATAAAATGACAAGTAAACAGGAGATGGAAAGACAAGTAGGTAGTTTAACTGGAATGTCAAGTCTGTTGGGACAAGAGGAGAAGGGAGAATAATATGAATTAAACTGAAAAAACAGACTGGATCCAGGTTGTGAAGGGTTTTAAATGTCAAACAAAGGACTCTGTATTTTATTCTATAGATAAGAGGGACTTACTGAGGCTTCCCGAGCAGAAGTGACAGTCAGATCTGTGCTTTAGAATCTGGCAATTATATGGAATCAATCTGGCAGTTATATGGAAGGTAGACTGAAGTCATTTAATTCTGTTTGACTCAGTTTCCTCATCTGTAAAATGAACTGGAGAAAAAAATGGCTAACTACTTCAGTATCTTTGACAAGAAAACCCCACGGGGTCACAAAGAGTTAGACATGACTGAAAAATGACTGCACAGCAAAGTTATATAGAGGGTAGATTGGAGAGGGAAGAGACACATGTAGGGAGACCAAATAGGAAGCTATTGCAACAATCCAGGAGAGAGCTGGGGGTATCAACTAGGCTGATGGCTTCGACAGCATATGCTGTGTTGTTTTTCCATCTTTATATTTCCAATACCTAGCATGGTATAAACGTTTAACAAATGACTGTTAATGACCTCCTAACCTACAGAATGAGAAGGATTCAGCATGATGGCATTTCATATGAAAATAACTTTGGAAGTTTAAGCACAAGCCCTGTGGGAGATAACAGTGTGATGTGATTGCTAGAGAAAAAGAAAAGGCAAATGTGACCAAAGACTGTGGTACAGAAACAATGTCCAGATCAAGGAAACGTTAGCTCTACTCACTAATGCTATCCACTGGGCCACTAAGTGAATTGCTAATTGAGTCTTAAGATTCCATGACTTGCCCAAGATGACACAGTGAGGTAGTAGCAGAGCTAGCACAAAAGTCAAGATCTCTTCATTCTTCTTCTTTTACTATATTGATGTTCCTTTCCTATGAATTCCTTAAGGGCTGAGATAATATCCTCTATTTCTTTGGCATGCTCCCCTACCCCCCCAATCACCCCCTCCCTTCCCCCACCTCCCCATAGGGTGCTGTGGTCATTATTTATATATATCCATACAGAGGATGCAAGATGGGAAAAGCTCTCTTGTCGGTCTGAACTATTCTCTCTTAAAGTTATTTTCTCCCTGGCAAGATGAAAGTGTGAGTCAGTTTCCTCAGCTAGCTCAGGGGGTTATGCAGAGACTGCTTGCAATGGGAGATCTCTGCTTTGAGATGTCCCCCTTAATAGGGAGACTGTTGGATAGGAATGGAATTACTCCCATGTCTGAGATCACTGAACGATAATACCAACTTCCATTTCCTCTTTCCCTAAACATAGGGCTTTTGCGTGTCAGTAACAAGCTTTATTTATAATGCAGCTTACATTTCAGCCTAGAATAGATTCTGGGCTGAGTTTCTTAGACTTTTCTGGGCCTTGAAAGAAAGCTAAGAAACAAATACTCCTGTTCATGAGAAAATGCAAAGACCCTGTGCAACCTACATTATTACAGTGCTGGAGTTCAGGGACTGAGGCCATCCAACTATGGGACAATGTCCTCCAGTAGCCCAGCTGCTGTGCCGTTGGGCCAGGCTCTAAACCAGATTAGTGACATACTGCTAGGTTGAGGTGAGAAGCAGAAGAGGGACACTTTGTAGACAAATAATCATGGATATGCTCTGTATATTAGTCACAGAATCATCCAGACTTGAACACATGAAGTCACATGGTTCCAACAAAATCACTGTTGTATCCTTTCATGATATGAAATAATGGGTAAGTAGAAAGGACTCTGAACTGGGGAGTCAAGAGACCTAGGTTCTAGTTCTAACTACTGACAAATTTTGTGGAAATTAAATGATCAGATAAAGCTGTCCCATGAACATTTTCAGACTGAAAAGGATGTACACAGTCCATGCTCTTTTTTTTTTTTTAAATAAAATGTGTTTTTATTTTGATGTCTGAATGAGTGCTGACTACTTAGGACACTTTGGCATCTTCCAGCTTTATTCATCAGCATGTTGCACTGTGCCTTTCCCAGAAACACAGATGCCATCCAAAAATTTTCTGATAGCCTTGTTGGGTTTTTTTTTGTATTTGTTTTTACTGTGGTGGCCCATTTCCTTCAAGAATTAACTCATCTTTTGGGGCTTGTGAAATAACATAAGCAACATTTGGTCTCATTCCCACTCTTCAGAAACATTTTTCCCCAAAGAAATTTCTGATTTTGAAAAGTGAGTCATTCTCTTGGATAACAACGTTGATGGGGAAGTGAGCATAAGACCTCATCTTGTAATGGAAACCCCAGGGTTAACACCTTTAATCATGTTTTGGACATGACCACAGATTATGCAGATGATCTCAGGTTCTTTTCAATTTCCCTACCACTTGTCCATCCAGAGCCTTTTCCCCCGTTCTTTCCAAGAACTACTGAGCTCAATAGTGATATGGCTGAAACCCTTTTGGAGGATTCCTCTGGGGTCTTTCACAATAACAACTCTTAAGAAAGATGTCAACATTTTCTGGGATGTCAACAGCATGGTTGCTTAAAATGGTCTTTGTTCAAGTTGTGTAAGGGTCAAAGAGAATCTCTGCTCTTATAAATTTGAGCAAGTTCTTTGACTTCTCCAGGCCTCAATTTTTTTAATCTATAAAAAGAGTTAAAGAGGCAGACTGGCATAATGGAAGGATAACTGGCCTTGGAATGGAAAAGACTTGGGTTCAAGGTTGGGCTCTGACATTTTCCACGACCATTATCTTGATAGCCCATGCCAGATGCCTTCTCACCAGGACCAGACATCATACCCTGGAGGTTTTGGCCCTTTCTTCTCCAGAATTTGTACCCTAGGGTCAAGCTGTCCTGATTGGTGACCCAATTGGGTAGACTCAATTCCCATATCTTGGACCTGCACTTGCCAGAAATTTTGCTACCAGTCTCTCCCATCCATTTCTGTGGTTCCAGTTCCGGAATGACAATCAAATATAGCACCAATCACCCCCGTTACATTCTGGACCAAAGTGTGCCATGCCACCCTATGCATGTTGTTTCCATCTATTAGAATGTAAGCTAGGGACTACCTTTGCTTTTTTATTTGTATCATCAGAGATTGACACATAGTAAGTGCTTAATAAAAGCTCTTTTCCTTTTCTTTCCTTTCCCTTTTTCTTTCCTTTCCTTTCTTTCTCAACTTCCTTTCTTTCCTTCTTTTCTTTCTTCTGTTTCTTTGATTCTGAGCAAATTAGTACCCTCTCAGTGCCTAAGTAAGTCTCTGATAGAGTGAGTTACCCAGAAAATACCCATCTTCTTTGGTGATTTCATGAGGAATTCCCTATTCCAATGAAATTACCAATTTGATAACAAAAGAAAAAGAGGAGAGTGAACTTATAACTTCATCTTCCTTCCAACTCTGACATCCTCTTAATCTAATAGGTTTCTTTGGGCAGCTAAGTGGTACAGTGATAGAGTGCCAGGCTTAGAGTCAGGAAGATTCACCTTCCTGAGTTCAAATCTGACCTCAAACACTTAATAGCTGTGTGATCCTGGGCAAGTCACCTAGCCCTGTTTGCCTCACCTTCCTGAGGTGGAGAAGGAAATCTCAAACTACTTCAATATCTTTGCAAAGAAAACCCCAATGGGGTCATGAAAATTTAGATAACAACTGAACAATGACAAATAGGTTTCCAGGGAAAGTTGTCTTTAATACCCTCTTCCCTCCTCTTAGATCCTTCTCTCTCCTTTTGTTACTCTCTAACTTTGAGGTACTTAAACTAATCCTATAGGTCTTAACCAGTAAAAACAACATTTCCCCCACTCTCCCCTTTTTACTTCAATATTTCTATCTGGGATCCTTCTGTGTGGGTTCCCTGAGTCCCTGTGGGTCCTCATTCTACCTGCAGGTGGCAGCATCTCCCCATCTTACTGAGTTACAGCTAAAAAGACACCACATAGTAGTCAACCTGCTGTCAAAAAACCTCTTCAAATTCAGAGGCTAGGCTGGTCCTCACTTCGGCCACACTGCACACCTTTTAACTTGCAAAGACCTGCTGAAGCATTTCCTTTGAAAACCCAAATATCTCTCAGGGCGTTTTCACTTTAAAGGGTTATTCTAGAAGAATAAAAAACCTTCAAGACTCAAAAAAATGAATATTTATTTACTGGTGGAATTCCAAGTACTAATGATATGTCAAAGGAGTTATATTTTGCTGTTTGATGGAAGGATTGAAAAGATGGGCCTTGGGATCATAGATTTAGACTTTAGAAGAATCTAATCCAACTCCTTCATGTTGATTAAAAAAAATTTATTTTGACCTTGACAAACATGAACATTTATATACATTATACACATAAAACAGAAATATGTTATATACATAACTGCATGTTTCTATTACATGCATTTTTAAAGTACCTAACAAATTCAACCCTCTCTTTTCAGAGTTGTCCTATTTGTTTCCTTGGAACCTCGTTCTCTCCGGCTCATGTTTAAATGCTTCAATGATGCTCTTTTGTGCATTTTTCTTTTTTGGTCAGCACTATCATTAGCCCATCTGTATTTTTACAGATAAGGGAACAGAGGCCCTGAGAAATAAAGTGATTGCTAAAGACCACACAAATAGTGATGACAGTCAGGATTCAAACCCAGGATCTTTGACTAAATTCTGCCTTCTTTCCAGTTCCCGACTCTGGGTTTTTTAATCTACATCACAATGTTGTTCACCTAATTCATTTGGTGGGACTAGCCTGAGGCCTGGAGGCTGGAGGGTAGGAGGAAGCTTCATTAGTATTAGCTTTATCACCTCATTATATCACATTACATCACTTCATTATCAATCCTCTTTCAATTAGGAAAGACATGACCGTGGCCCCACTACTAAGTCAACCCATGAACTCTCAGCACAGCTTCACCCCATCAGCCCACTGACTTGATTGGTCTGAGAGAATGTGTCTATGCTTCTCATACTGGCATTGGATATGCCACAAACAGTAAACTGATATCAGATTCTGCATTCTCTCTCTTCCCTTCTCCCTGTCCCCCAGCCCACTGATGAATCTGTGACTGCTCTAGAGAGGTTGCCAGCCAGACTCTCCTTCCTATAATTTCTTCTTCTTCCTAGACTAGGGGTTCTTAACCTTCTTTATTTCATGAACTTCTTTGTTAGTCTGCTGAAGCAATAAACCCCTTCTGAGATTATTTTTAAGTGCATAAAATAAAATATATACAGGATGACAAAGAGAATCAATTATGTTGATATATAGGCAGCAAATCCCCATTTGGCAGCAGGTGGTAGAGGGTAAAGTGCCAGTCCTGGAATCAGAAAAACTCATCTTTTTGAGTCCAAATCTGGCTTCAGACACTTACTAGCTGGTGACCTTGGGCAAATCACTTAACCCTGTTTGCCTCAGTCTCTTCCTCTATAAAATGAACTGGAAAAGGATATGACAAACCACTCCAGTATCTTTGCCAAGAAAACCCCAAGTGGGGTTTTCTGAAATTCAGCTGAACAACAAGAGGCAGCAAATAGAATATATTAATAATTATAATACATTTACATGTGCATATTATTATTGTTATTATTTAACTTCACAGACTGCAGGTAGAAACTCCTGCCCTGGTGATAGTGAGATCTTGACCTGCCTCTGATTGGGAATGGGGGGGGGGGGGGGCAGGGTGGGAAGGGGGTAGGAAGAGAAGAAAAGGAATTTAGCTAAGCAGACAACAACACATCTTGGAGGCAGAACTTTACCAGAGACAAGATAGGAAGGCGTTTTTCTCTAAACTATTGCTGGTGTTCATTTGTTTCAGTAGAATTTGACTCTTCACGATCCTATTTGGGGGTTTCTTGGCAAAGATACTGGAGTGGTTTGCATTTCCTTCTGCAACTCATTTTATAGATGAGGAAACTGAGGCAAACGGGGTTAAGTGATTTGCCCAAGGTCACACAGCTACTAAGTGTCTGCAGTTAGGTTTGAACTCAGGTCTTCCTGACTCCAGGACCAGCACTCTATCCATTGCACCATCTTTAATGGGGAAGCAATAATCACTGACCTTCGAGAGTTCCTTGTCAGATAAAGGTCAAACAACAAAGGCAGGAGCATTGTTTCCAGAAATTCACGTGAAAGTCTTAACAAAGTTTACTTATATGGGAAAAGGCTGGGTTTGGGTGACACTTCTCTTTTTATCTCATGAACACAATTGATCTCTTTGAAGGCACAGAAAATTTGGCCATGAAAGGGCAAGATACCAGATGTGAGAGTTTCTAGGAAGTAGGGAAAATAAATAAGGAGGACAGAGAGAGCTACTGGGCGAGTAGACTCCCAGTTGCATCTTGCCAGGCTTGAATGGCCACTCCTAAAGCAATGAGAGAGTGAGTCAAGCATTGTAGGAGACAGTGTGGGAGCAAACTTGAGATGGATGGGATTTTCTTGGTCACCATTCTTCTTGACTTCCTGGTTGCTTCTGAAACTATTAACCTCCTCCTGAACACTCTATTTCTTTAGCTTTGGTGATGCTGCTCTCTCCTGACTATCCTTCTGCTTATCTGATAAAACCTTCTCAGTATCCATCCCAGATCATCATCCATGTACTACCTCACCCCCCCAGTCATGGCTCATCTTCTCATCCAATATATACCTAATAAGCAGCTCCCATGAGTTCAACTGTCAATTGCTTCCCAAATTCCCTAATCAGATGATTCCCAAATCTACATATCCAGTTCTATTTCTATGCTAAACTCCAGTCCTGTAGGACATATATCCATTTGGATGTTCAGTTGGTATCTCAAGCTCAACATGTTGAGAGAAATGATTATTTATCTCTTCTATTAATAACCAATTATTAACTGAGATTAAGGTTTTCCCTTTCTCTTTCCTCATTCAGAAATCAGTTCTTACTCAGCCTGTCTCTGAAGAACATTGCTGATAGATGAGATTGCCCAAATCTCTGAGGTACATGCTTTTTGATCTTGAGTGGGACCCCACCTAATGAAAAAACCTTACAAACAGAATCCAGTCTAAGTGAAATTTTGCCCTTAGGAAATAAGCCTTCCTTGCAGCCTTCCATTAGAATTTAGGGTGACTCAACTTATGAAGAGGAAAACCAGCCAGCATAGCCTGGGTAAAGATGGATTCTTGTGTTTAGATTACTGGAGGTGGCTGTCTCATGATTGGGTCACTGTTCATCAGGAGGACCTAAAGATTTTTTGGCCACGTCTTCATTAATATATCTACACCTTCACTGATTGTTAACCAATGAGAGTTGATTTCCACTCCACCCCCTTGTTCAAATCTATCCACTCATTCAATATTCTGGATGGAAGGGGAGATTCTTTGGTTTACAAGACGAAGCCAAATGACCATCATTTTATTAATTATCTGCTAGCCACAACTAATAAAATTGATTATAAAATAAACAAAAACTATGTTTCTCGAACTTTTTCATATGTCACAATGTCCAAAATAGAATAAATATTTTCCCCTTAACCCTTACCTCCTACCTTTCCTAATTCTGTTAGTGGTACCATCATCCTTCCAGTTATTTAGATTCACAATTCTCTTACACACACAGAATTCCCATTCAGTCATTTAAGTCTTGTTGATTTTTACCTCCAAAACATATCTCAAATCTGTCCCTTCTCTACATTCATACAGGGACCACTCTATTTCAGGCCTTCATCACTTCTTGCCTAACGAAGCAGCCTCTGTATTGGTCTCTCTCTCTCTCTCCCCCCTTCTCTCTGTCTCTCTCTGTCTCTGTCTCTCTCTCCGTCTCTCTCTGTCTCTCTCTCTCTCTCTCCATTCTCACCTATTTGCAGTCCACATTCTACTCAGCTACTAAAATGATGTTCCTAATCACAAGTCTGATAAAATACCATTCCCCTGCTCAAGAAAATCACTATGTTTTAGGATAAAATATAAATTCCTGCTTGGCATTTAAAACTCTTCACAATCTAGCACCTATCTCCCTTCCCAAATTTCATTCACATTATTCTCCTTAGTCAAAATGACCCAGGAAGGAAGGAAATAAGCATTTATTAAGTGCCTACTTTGTGTTAGGCATTTTACAGATACTATCTCATTTGATCAGCATAACAAATCTGGGAGATAGGGGCTACTATTATCTCCATTTCACAGTTGAAGAAACTGAGGCAGACTTTCCAAGGGTCACACAGCTAGGAAGTATCTGAAGCTGAATTTGAATTCGTCTTCCTGACTCCAAAGAAAGTATTCTATCCATTGTACCACCTCGCTGCCGCTAAAAATCTACTCACTGTTTCCTCTATAAGATATCACATCTCCCATCTCCATGCTTTTGCATAGGTGTCTCCCATGCATGAAATGCATTCCCTCCTCACCTCTGCTCCTTAGAATCCCTAGCTTTTTTATAGCTTCAGTTCAGATACCACATCCTCAATGAAACCTTTCCTAAAATCCTCAGCTGGGTGCCAGTTTTGGAGTCAAAGCCTGAATTCATATCCTGATTCCTAAACGTCCTGCCTGCGTGACCTTAGTCAACCTCTTTGGTCCTCACTGATCTCATGAAAAAAATAAAAAAGATGGGATAGTTGACCTCCAAGATCCCTTCTACCTCAAAATCTATGAGCCCATGATTCTTTCTTGAGATAATAGGCATTGCCTAAGAGAAACTGAGGTCTGGGAAAGACCTTAATTTAGAAAGACCATCCACCGCCAGTCAAAACCAGTTGCCTTGACCTATCTATGTACTGCCACTGGACTTTGATGACTGGAGGAGAGAGTGAGGCTGAAGACTGTTCAAAGCCCTGCCTCACTTAAATCCAGTTCAAAGGCATGTCCGGATGTCATTGGTCCTCTTCCAGAACAACAATTTGTATATTTTTTGTATTTACTCATCTATGATATCCTCCACCCCTCCACTTCCCATAAAATAGGATATGCCCTCCTTGAGGGCAGAGAACATTTCAGTTTGTCACGTGAATTAAATGAAGTAACATAGGAGAATCATTTGGCAAGTCTTAAAGCTCTATATAAATCCATTTATTATTATTATCATCATCATTATTAATCTTTTCAGGGGGCGGAGCCAAGATGGCAAAGTAGAAAGACACACATACACATAGCTCCGAACCCACAAACAACAGAACGGCAGAGGGGACTAACCAAGGGCAAGTTCTGCACCCAGAGACCACAGAATATTGGAGCGAGGGAGATTTCTGTTCCGGAGAGACCTGCAAACCTCTCACGGGGGGTCCTTCGCGCCGGGGCGGGAAGAGGAGAGCAGCCCTGCCACGGCAGCGACACCGTGGGAAAGAGATCCAGCGGCCACGTGGGTCCCCCCACCCACAGAGGGACCTGCAAACCTCTCGCAAAAGGTCCGTTGCGCTGCAGACACGGTGCCCAGCCCGGACCTGCGGCGGCGACAGCGGCCGCAGCTCCCAGAGACAAAGGGCTCCGGAGGCGGGATCTTCAGCAGCTGCACGGCCCCCCACCAACAGGTGACTGAGGGGGGTAGGTGAGAGAGTCTCTTTGGCGGGTTGAGAGGGGAGCGTGGTGCCCCCATAGCTCAGGCCCCCCCCCCCCCCCCCCGCCCCGGGAGGTGGGGGCTGAGAGGCGGCTGCGGAAGGGGGCTCCCCAAACGAGCGGGAGCCTGGATCCATTGTGGAAGGTCTGTGTATAAACCCCCTGAGGGAATTGAGCCAGAGAGGTGACCCTGCCCCTGACCTCAGCGCCTGAACTTAATTCTCACACTGAATAACAGCCCTGCCCCCGCCAAAAACCCTAAGGCGGGAAGCAGCATTTGAATCTCAGTCCCCAAACGCTGGCTGGGAGGACCAGGAGGCGAGGTGGGTGTGAGGAGAACATTCAGAGGTCAGGCCACTAGGGGGAGACAATGCCAAGAAAAGGGAAAAGAAATAAAACTATTGAAGGGTACTTTATCGGAGAAAAAACACTTCCTTCCTTTCTGATGGGGAGGAACAGGGCTTGCCATCAGGCAAAGACACAGAAATCGAGGACTCTGTGCCCCAGCCCACCCAATGGGCTCGGGCCATGGAAGAGCTCAAGAGGAATTTTGAAAATCAAGTTAGAGAGGTGGAGGAAAGACTGGGAAGGGAAATGAGAGGGATAAGGGAGAAGCATGAAAAACAGATCAGCTCCCTGCTAAAGAAGAACCAAAAAAATCTTGAAGAAATTGGCACCTTGAGAACTAGCCTAACTCAGCTGGCAAGGGAGGTGCAAGGGGCCAATGAGGAGAAGAATGCTTTCAAAAGCAGAATTAACCAAATGGAAAAGGAGATTCAAAAGCTTACTGAAGAAAATAGATCTCTCAAATCTGGAATGGTACAGATGGAAGCTTTGGACTTTTTGAGAAAGACAGATATCTCAGAACATACCGCGCAGATTTGAAAAATGGAAGATAATGTGAAATATCTTATTGGAAAAGCAACTGACCTGGAAAATAGAATCAGGAGAGACAATGTAAAAATTCTGGGTCTACCTGAAAACCATGATCAAAAGAAGAGCCTAGACATCATCCTCCACGAAATTATCAAGGAAAACTTCCCTGAGATTCTAGAACCAGAAGGCAAAATAAATATTCAAGGAATCCGCAGAACACCGCATGAAAGAGGTCCAAAAAGAGAAACTCCTAGGAGCATTGTGGCCAAATTCCAGAGTTCCCAGGTGAAGGAGAAGATATTGCAAGCAGCTAGAAAGAAACAATTCAAGTATTGTGGAAATACAATCAGGATAGTACAGGATCTGGCACCTTCTACATTGAGGGATAGAAGGGAATGGAATAGGATATTCCGGAGGTCAAAGGAACTAGGACTGAAGCCAAGAATCACCTACCCAGCAAAACTGAGTATAATACTTCAGGAGAAAAAATGGTCCTTCAATGAAATAGAAGACTTTCAAATTTTCCTGATGAAAAGACCAGAGCTGGAAAGAAAATTTGACTTTCTAACACAAGAATGAAGAGAACCATAGGAAGGCGAACAGCAGAGAGAAATCATAAGGGACTTACTAAAGTTGAACTGTTTACATTCCTACATGGAAAGACAATATTTATAACTCTTGAAACATTTCAGTATCTGAGCACTGGGTGGGAGTATACACACACACACATGCACACACGTACACATACATAGAGACAGAGTGCACAGAGTGAATTGAAGAGGATGGGATCATATACTAAAAAAAAAAAAAATGAAATCAAGCAGTGAGAGAGAAATATTGGGAGGAGAAAGGGAGAAGTTATATGGGGCAAATTATCTCTCATAAAAAAGGCAAGCAAATGACTTATTAGTAGTGGGATAAAGAGGGGAGGCAAGAGAAAAACATGAGATCTACTCTCATCACATTCCACTAAAGGAAAGAATATAATGCACACTCATTCTGATAGGAAAACCTATCTCATAATACAGGAGAGTGGGGGACAGGGGCACAAGCAGGAAGGGGGGGAGGATAGAGGGGAGGGCATGGGGAGGAGAATGCAATTCGAGGTCGACACTCACGGGGAGGGAAAGGACCATAAGAAAATAGAAGTAATGGGGGACAGGACAGGATGGAGGGAAATATAGTTAGTCTTATACAACACAACTAGTATGGAAATCATTTGCAAAACTAAACAGATATGGCCTATATTGAACTGCCTGTCTTCTAAGGGGAAGGGGTAGAGAGGGAGGGAGCTAAAGAAGTTGGAACTCAAAGTGTTAGGACCAAATGTAATGTTCTTACCACTAGGAAATAAGAAATACAGGTTGGGGGGTAGAGAGAGCTATCTGGCCCTACAGGACAAAAGAGAAGACGGAGACAAGGGCAGGGAGGGAGGATAGAGGAGAGAGCAGATAGGTCACAGGGGCAATTAGAAAACTTGGGTCTGGGGGGGGGGGAGGGGGAAAAAAGGGGAGAAAATTTGTAACCCAAAATTAAAAATTTAATTAAAAAAAAAAATCTTTTCACCCCAAGCACTAGTCATACTAGGTGCTTAATCACTGCTAATTAGATTGAATTGAATTGAATTTGCTGAATTTGAGGAGTGATGACAGGAAGGAGAAGGGCCATAGTCTGTCCTATTATCCAATTTTATGCCATTTTCAACTTTCGTCATCCTAGTTATTTATAAAATGAAATCAGGAATCAGTGGGTGCCGAACCTGGAATATTTGTGGAGAAATATATCAAGCCTAAGTGACATCTGGAGCAGGAAAGGGTGAAGCATGAGCTGTCCTGGGAGGTTATGCCAACATGATAAATCACTTCCCACCCCAATCTCTAGCAGGGTGCCCAGGGCCTGCCTTATCTTTCCATCTTATTCCTTATCTTTCCCAGAGGGAAAGGTTCCAGTTTGCCTAGGCTGCACACCGTCCCCCCCTCCCCCCCAACTCCCACCTTGCTTATCAGCCATCCAGCTCTTTGTAAGCATTAACTCTTTCCTTCCCTGCTTGGAGCAATAGTGAGCCGGGCCACCAAAAACAAAAGAAACAAAACTTCTAGAACAACATTGCCTTTCCCTCCACTCTGGAGGTGGGAGTGCTGCTCCCCGCTCCACCTCCAGGGTGCTGTTGCAGCTAGCAAGACTTTCCTACAACTCGCAGAGGGACTCAGGGTTCTGGGTCTAGAGTTAGAGGATATGGGATTAAATTCTGGTTCTCTTACTGGAAACCTGTGTGATCTTGAACAAGCCTCAGCCTCTTGGGCTTGTTTTCTCATCTATAAAAAGAATTGTACTAGATGGCTTCTAAGCTCCGTGCAAGCTCCACATCTATGATCTTGTGGTCCTCCCTTTGGTTCACAGCAACCTGTTTACCTGCCTCCTTTGCCACCAATCAGTCAAATACCTTTACCTGACCTTTCAGGTCATATACCCAGGAACCACCCTGGGCACAAGAGGTAGATTCTCTAGGGGGAGTGGGGCTACTTAGGCTCATCCTTCCTCTAGGTCCTGCCCAGCAAGGTCCATCAGCCTTATCCATTAGGGCTAACAAGGTGAGGAAGACAAAAGTTCAAGTACAGACTCAGTTGCTTATCAGTAACCTAAACTAGGTCAAGTCACTTAATCTCATCAAGTCTCAGCTTCCTCCCCTCAACAGTAATAGGGAAGTTGGAAGCAGGGGAGTGTTTAGGGGAGTTCTGTTCTAAACATGTTGAGTTTAAGATGTCTACTAGATATCCATTTAGGGATATCTGAAAGGAAGTTGGAGACATAAGACCGGAGGTCAGCAGAAAGGTTAGGGCACAATAAGTAGATTTGAGAATCATCAACATAGAGATAGTAATTAAATCCATTCGAGAAGTAGTATAAAGGAAGAAGAGAAGAGGGCCCAAGACAGACCCTGTGGGAAACCTTGTGGGCATGATGACCTAGATGAGGATCTGGCAAAGGAGGCTGAGGACTGGTCAGATAGGTAGGGGGAGAGCCTCAGAGACAGTGGTGTCCCAAAAACCTGGAGAGAAGCCACTATCAAGAAAAGGATGATCCATGGTGGCAAAGGCTGCAAGTAGGTCAAGAAGAACAAGGACTGAGAAAAGACCATTGGACTTAGCAATTAGGATATTATTGGTAACTTTGGAGAGGGCAATTTCCATGGAAAGATAATAGAAGCAGGATTTTAGAGGGCTAAAAAAGTGAGAGGAGAGGAAGGGAGGGCAACTCTTGTAGTCTGCCTTCTCGAGGAGTTCAGCCACAAAAGGAGGAAGAGATATAAAGGGAAGGAGGATGGAAAGATCAAATTAAGGTTGTTTTGAGGACAGGGGAGCTATGGGCATGTTTGTAGGCAATAGACAGGAAGAAACTGAAGTGATAGAATGATGGCAGAAGGGATAGAAGGGGATAGCTTGTACAGGTAAAGGTAAGCAGGAAGGTCACCTCTTCGTGTGAGCCAAAGATGAAGGAGGAGAGAGTGGCAGAAGGTATCTGAGTGATATGAGATGAGGAAGAGGGAAAAAGAGAGAACTCACAGCAAATTGCCTGCTTGGTTTTTTTTCTCCTCTAAAATAGAAGGAGAGTATCTCAACTGAAAAGATAGGTGTGGGGGATCCAGGGGAGGCTTAAGAAGAGATGAAAAGGTTTGAAAGGACTGCAATAAAAAAGAAAAGATTCCCAATTTTACCGGTTTCTAGCTGTACCTCTGAGAGAGTCCTGTCCTGCCATCTCTGGATTAGAGGGAAGGGAAGACATTCTCTTCCAAAGAGAAATCCAAAGGCAGGTAGTTTGCCTGTCCTACCTCTGCCAATCCCTCCTTCCTGTAGAACCTGCTCTTTTCTCTCACTATGATCTTGAGTCTTTTGATCATCCCCTATTTTCCTAGTTTATCCATCACCCCTGTTCTGGTTCTATATTCTTCCCTACCAAAATTTGAACCAAATGAGCACCTACTTTAGCATCTCCAGAATTCTTTCCTTTTTCTTCCTTAGGCATTCTGTCCTGTGAATCCCCAAGCCTAGGTAACCTCTACTATCTTACTCTGTGTTCTCATCCTTGCACTTTTTAAAAAAGATGAAGGCCATCTGATATGACCTCCCTTAACTCCACTCTCCACACTTTGAACCCTCTAAATATCTCTTCCCTTTCTTTCCTCTTTCTCAAGGTCTCAGAGGATAAGGCTGGCCCTCCTTCTGGCCAAAACTAATTTATTCATCTATGCCTTTGATCCTATCCCTTCCTGTTCCTTGTCCCATTCATCATCCCTTTCTCTTCTTGCCTGTTCAATTTGTCTCTCTTCTAGTTTCTTCCACTTTACCTACAAAGGTATTCCATCCTTTTGAAGAAGTTTTTCTTTGACTTTTTTACCCTCTCAAGGCATCATCCAATATTTTTCTTCCCTTTCATTGCCAAATTTTTTTTTTTTAAGTATTCTAGAGTCACTGCATCCGTTTTCTCACCATCTACTCATTCCTCATCTTCTACAGCCTGCCTTTGGTCAAGACCACACTCTCTATAGGGTTAGATGAACAACCACTCTCTTATTGGGACTTTCTTCAGTTTTCATCCTCCTTGACCTTTCTGATGCATTGAACACTGTTGCCCAGTCATTTCTTCTTAAAGCTCCCCTCTTTCATTCTTGTGACACTGGACTTTGCTGATTCTCCTCTTACCCTTCCGATGATTGCCCCCTTTCAGTCTCCTTTACTGACTCTCCCCTGCCTCCCACACATAAATGGGGATATCTCCCAAGGCTTTATTCTTTGGCTGCTTTTTCTTCTCTTTGTTCTTTATACTAGTTCCCCTATTGATCTTACCCATTACCATGACCCTCTATATTGACTACTCCCAAATCTGCATTTGTAGCCCTGTCGGCCAAACTGAACCACAGTTCCACATTTCCACCGGCCTGAATTCTCTCTCTCTCTCTCTGTCTCTCTCTCTCTCTCTCTCTCTCTTATGAGGGCATGTTTGCCCAAACATACACATACCTGCATAGATATATATGGAAAAAAATTTAAAATAGCTATCTCTAGGGTGAGGGTAAGGAAGAAAAAAAGGAAAAAGAAATTTATATAATAACTTCATTATATATTCAAAAAGAATAGTGAGTTGTACATAATTTGAAGTTTCATATGCAATCATTTTTTAAAAAAAATTCTATTACGTCAGAGAAACGCTTGTTTTATTTCATAAATTAAAAATAAATAAAATTTTAAAAAGAAGTCTATATGGAAATACATATGCATATATATGTAATTCTAGATTATGAAACTAGAATAATTACTTTTCCCCTAAGAAATCTGCTCCCTCCTAACTTCCTGTTTTTATTCATTTTCCCAGTAACCCTTACCGCATGTACTTTCAAAAAACCTTTCTCTCTTTCACTTCCTATATCCAATAATTTACTAACTTATACCCATTTCTACCACTGTACCATCTCCTCTCTACTCCCTCTTCAGTCACTCACCCATTATTTCTCATTTTAATCTTCCTGAAATGCAAGTCTGATATATCATACCTTCCCTTCCCTCCCCATTCAGTAAATTCCAGTGGCTCCCTATTATTCTTCAGAATCAAATATAAAAATGTCCTCTTTGGCACTGAAAGGCCTTCATAATCATGCCTCTCCCTACCTTTCCAGTCTTGTAGTTTACTCACCTCTACCCACTATTCAATCCACTGACATTGGCCTCCTTGCTTTTCTTCTAACAAAATGCTCCATTGCCTGAGCTACTGTAGGCTTTTTCTTTGACTGTCCTCCATGCCTGGAAAGCTCTCTCTCATTTTTCTTCAAGTCCCAATTAAAACCCCCACCTTCTTCAAGAAGCCTCTCTTGGTCCCTCATAATACTAATACTTTTTTTCTGAGATTACCTCCAATTTATTATGTATATGTCTCTTCCATTAAACTGTGAGCTCCTTCAGGGCAGAAATTTTCTTTCTTTTTTGCCTTTCTTTGTACCCTCAGAACTTAGCACAATTCCTGGCACACAGTAAGTGCCTAAGAAATGCTAGTTGACTTCCTGATTTGGATTAATATCTTAGCTTCCTGATTGGCCTCCCTGATTCCATTCTATCTCATCCATTCAACAAATACTGGAGTCACCTTCCATTGCACATGTTATCAAAAACCTTTGATGACTGACTCCCTATTGCCTACCATAACATTAATCTGACATTGAAGGCCTTCCATAGTCTGCCTCCAACTTACCTGTTCTTCATCTCATTCTATGGCCTTTTATAGACTTTACTTTCTTGTCAAAAAGGTATTATTTTTCCATTCTCCATTCCCATCCTGTCTTCTCCTGATCCTGATTACTTCCCTTTAAGTGAGTACCTGAAAAGGCCAGCCTAAAAAGGGCAAGGTCTCTCACTGCATCCTGGGCCATCTCCAGTCATCCTGATGAATATCTGGTCACTGGACCCAGATGGCTCAGGAGGAAAAAGTGAGGCTGATGACCTGCACAGCCCTCCCTCACTCAAAACAAAGTCAAGTGCAAGTCATGTCATCATTTCTCTGATGTCATGGTCTTCTTCAAAAGCGAAGGACAAACACAAAATCTCCTGATTCCATGTGTTTATTCTTGATAATCCCTTCGTGCTTGAAACCACTTAATCTTTACAACTAACCATTAACCTTGAACTTGTTGAAATCCTTCCCTTCTTTCAAAGCCCAGCTCCGATGCTATACACCATTCCGTTTAGACCTCTTCAGTGTACTGATTATACTCTAACTTGTATTTTTTGTATACTTCCCATCTCTCTTGTTAGATGCAAGGATAACAGTGTAAGACTTGGGACCAGGAGAGGCATGGATTCAAATCTTATCTCCATCCTTTAGCAACACTTAGTACGCGACCAGGAACAAAAGTCTTAACATCCTTCAGCCTTAGTTCCCTCATTTGTAAAATAAAGATAATAGTCCCTATATTGTATCTTCTTCACAAGGCAACTGGGGGACACAAATGAGTCAATGTGTGCAATCTCTAATAATATTAATATAATTATAATTATGTAGTATAAATAGCTAGCTCTTATATAACGCTTTAAGGTTTGATTTAAATATGTTATCTCATTTGATGCGAACAACAGCTTGGGATTATTATTCTCATTTTAGAGATGTGGAAACTGAGGCTGAGCAAGTTTAAGTGAGTTGCCCAACATGAAGCAGCTAATGAGAGTCTGAGGCAGGTTTGCCTGACTTCTGGGCCACCTAGCTGCTTTTGTTGATACCAGTGTTAGCTACTGTAAGATTCTTGAAGGCAGGAACTATGTTGTCTTCTATTTTGGGGTTCCCCACACCGAGGACAGTGCATTACTATGCACATAAAAGGTGTCTGTTGACCTGAATTGAGTTGAATTATGACCCCCTGCACGGAAGAGGGTAGAAGAAAAGAGATGGGGTCCTGTGTGTGCTGCAGGGCACAGTTATAAATTGCCCAGCACAGCCGGCCAAGTAATTATTAGGGTGACCCTGAGAAGTTCACACACATACAAAAAAACCAAACAAATCAGAAAGGCCTTGGGCAAAACTAAACAACCTAGAATAGAAAAAGAGTTAATTTTTTATTTGTGATAAGTGTGCCTGGACTCAGCGACAGCTCCACAGTTGGACTTCCTGTGAATTTTCTGGAGTTCAAACATTAACCTGCCACCCTCAGTCGTCCCCAATAGCATCCCCCTTTCCCTAAGCTGCCCTTTCCAAATGGCCTAGTTCTGAACAACTTAGTCATTTTTTCTGCATCCACAGAAGGAAACTCAAACTGCCAACCCCTTTGGGTGAGAGTGGACACTCAACTCAGATGGTGCTCTCTTGCCATGTCACACCTGGACAGCAAGAAAAATAATTGGATTTTTATCTTAATCACTTCCTCAGGTTACCCTTTTTCTGGGAAGGTCTGGGACTCAGGTAGGTTTAATAAATTTGGAGATCTCTTGAGGATAGGGCAACTAAGTCTGGCAGTGAACAGAACATGGCTAAAAGGTCCATTTTTTTTCCATTTCAGGCTTATGCTTAACTTTGCTGGTTATAAAATGCTTTAAAATTTCCAAAGCCCTTTACATACATTAACTCATTTGAGCTTTGTAACATCTTTATAAAGTAGGGGCAGATATTCTTGATATTCTTATCTTCATTTTGCAGATGAGAAAAATGATACTCAGAGTGATGAAGAGACTTACCCATTGTCACTCAGCTAGCAAGCGTCAAAGGCAGGCTTATTCTTGAATTATCAGTAGACTTCAATATATCCCTTTGTTAGTGGAAGTAATAACAGTAGCCAATTTTTATGTTAGTTATTAAGTACCCACTACACACTACACTCCGTGATGGGTTCTGGGGAAACGAAGACAAATAAGAAAGTGCTTGACCTAGAAGAGCTTACCTTTGTAAGGGAAACAATCTATTCGGATATAAATAAATAAAAAAACAAGTATCAAGGAACTGGGGTGGGAGACACCAGCAGTTTCAAGTTTATAGCTTATCTTATATAGATTCTGCTTGAGCTTCACAATAACACTCCGAGGTAAGTGTTACAGATGAAGAAACTAATGGTCAGAGAAATTAAACGGCTTGCCCGGGTCACACAGCTAGTATCAGAAGTGGTATCTGAATCTGAAACTTCCTGACTACAAGTCCAGAACTCTATCCAATTCTCTATACCACCTCTACCTCCCATGACTACCCAAGCCAACTCTTGCTCTATCAGTGTATTTTGCATACATTTCAGTGGGGGCAGGCATTAAGACCTCTTATTTTTAGAAATTGTTCTTTTTATATGTAACTTCAGCGAAAAGCTTCTCTGTCCAGACTTTGACTGGAATGGCAATGGTATTGTGACAGGGAAGTAGATATGGTAGATGGCAGATCTATCACCTTTCTCTTTTTTCTTTTCTGAAATCATTAACTTAATGGGAATACTTTCACAGAATTGTATTATGAGAAAAAACTGAGGCTGCTCCTACACAGGCTATATAAACAGAGAATTTGGCATAGATTATCCATTTATTGTCCTTTAAGATGACAAGGTGGATTACTTTATCAGAAGGACGTCCATTTGGGTAAATTATCTACATGGAGTCAATGAACTGGCTAAATGCAAAAGAAAAATGTGACAGTGGTTTAGCCTGTACCTGATGTGGGCTGCTCATTTTCAGAGTTGTTCCTCCCTTCTTTTGACAGTTCCTGAAGGCATTGTTCTTTGGCCCTTGACAGCTCTCTGAGTGCTTCACAGACAGATGGGGAAGCACCAACCTGTAATTCCAAAGCCAAATATACTGATTATTATCTTTATATCACACAACCAGTTTACTATCCCCCATTATGTAGTTAACATTCCTGGGAAGGACTCCATTATCGAAACTGGCATTTGAAAGTCAAGTCAACAGGCATTTATTAAGGACTTAGTATGTGCCTTAGTATAGTGGCAGCTAGATGGCAGTGGAAGACCTGGAATCAGAAAGAACTGAGTCCAAATCTGACCTAGACACTTACTAGTTGTGTGATCCTGGGCAAGTCACTTAACCCTCTTTGTCTCAGTTTCCTCATCTGTAAAATAAGCTAGAGAAGGAAATGGCAAGCCATTCCAGGATCTTTGTCAAGAAAACCCCAGTTGGGGTCACAAAGAGTGACTAAACCACAAAAACAAACGTATCAGACACTGTGCTAAGCACACTGAGGATACAAGGAAATACAAAAAATAATCCCTGTCCTCAAGGAGCTTACAATCTAATGGGTGAGACAACATGAAAATATGTACAAACAACATCCTAGATACAGGATAAATTGAAGATAGTGAACAGAAGGAAGGCATTAGCATGAACAGGGATGATGAGAGGCTACTTGCAGTAGGTGGGATTTTAGCTAGGACGTGAAGGGAGCCAGAGAAAATGCCCAAGAATTAAAAGATGGAATGTCTTGTTCAATAAACAGCACGCAGTCCATTGTCATGAGGTGGAAGAGTGCCTGGAGGAAAGTAAGGTGTAAATAGACCTGTCCAGAGCAAATCTTATTTTTAAGTGGGTGGGTGGCACCTACTCCAATTAAGTACTTATTTTGTCGCCATCTCTACAAACACTCAATGCTAACTTTTAGCACTTAGTCTTTTCCATTTCAGCTTTGTTGACATCTCAACTTCCTTTGTTTACTCTGTATGTAGACAAACTCTAGGAAACTTAAACACTTAAACCACTTCTCCTGTTCCACGACAATCTGAGAGAAAATTGAATGTACCCTACATAGATTAAGCTTTAGGAAGAAGTTCTGCAAGATTGGGAATGGGGGGAGGGGAAGGGTAAGAAAGGATGGGAAACAAAAGGACAACTTCCTGACTCTTCTTGACTTAGGTTTTCACTGGAGGACTCCATCATTTTGCTAGATGTGAATTCCCTAGCTTTCTAATTCTCCCTAGAAATCACATTTATTCATACTCAAATGTAAGTACAGTATAACCCTATAAGTGAATTGTTTGAGATCAGGCACAATCCAGATTATGTTCAAACACTACCTACGTAATGTGTACAAAAAGAGTTTGTGTGGCATAATGGGAAAAACATGGAATTAGAAGTTAGAAAACCTGGGTTCAAGATCTGTTTCTGATGCTTGCTAGCAATGTGATTCTAAGAAAATCAAACCCCATCTCTGATGCTGACCTAGAGGGTCTCTAAGGTCTCTTCCAGTCCCCGTTCCTATGACTGTTTTCTTGCATAGGAGAGGGCCTGGATTAAGTCCACCCTGTCTACCTTCTACCATACAGCTTATAAATGATCAGAAGTGGTATTTGAACCTAGGACTTTTCAACTCTTGGTCTTAATTCTCCATATTCCCCATCTCCCAAGACCATCCAAGCTGACTTTTTCTCTATCAGTGTATTTCTCGTATTTCCAATGGGGTAGGCCCAAGCAGAACATTAATACTTCTTCTTTAGGCCTGTTTCTTTTTTTATGTGTAGTTGCAGGGGAAAGAATTTCTACTGAGACTTTGGCTGGCATAGCGGTAGTGGTGGGAATGGTTGTGAGGGAGTAGGCCATGGGATAGGTGAGAGATCGTCAATATCTTGGTGTGTGATTGTAATGGAATATTACTGTACTATAAGAAAAGATGATGAAAGGGATGGTTAGAAATTGGAAGATTTACATGAACTGATGCAAAATGAAGTAAGCAGAACCAGGGAATATTTGTATACAACAACAACAATCAATATTGTACCATAATCAACTGTGAATGACTTCACTATTCTCAGCAACACAATCATTCAAGACCATCCCAAAGGACTTACGAAAGAACTGACAGAGTCCAAATGCAGACTGAAGCATACCTTTTTAATTTTGGTGGGGAGGAAAGGGTGTTTTCTTTTGCAACATGACCAATATAGAAATGCTTTTCATGACTCTGCTTGCCTTCTCAAGAAGGGAGGAGAGAGGGAGAGAATTTGGAACTCAAAATTTAAAAAAAAAATGAAGGTTAAAACTTTTTAACATGTAATTGAGAAATATTTAGAAATAAAATATATTTAAAAATATTGAAACATATTACAACAGTCAAAAATATGCTTCAATATACACTCAGAGTTCTCTTTCTGGAGGTATATAGTATTTTTTCATGAGTCCTGGATCTTAATTGATTAAAGTAGGTAAGTTTCACAGGGAATTTTTGTTACAATATTGCTCTTACTGGTGAAGGACCTTTATAGATCTTGAACAGTCCTCAGCATGACTACCTTTAAGAGTCCCTTCTCCTCCTTATCCTGATCCTTCTCCCTTAAACCTCCTCTGCCTACACAGACGACACTGATCTTTTTCTTCTCTGTACTCCCCATAGCAACTGTCTGCAGCCTCATCTCTACACTCAATAATCTTGCATTGTAATACGTAATAGTTTTGTCTCAACAAAATTTTATGTTCCTTCTGGGCAGCAACTTTGTCTTCACCTTCTTTTTAGCTTTCACGGTACTTAGTACCACGTTCAGAATATAGTCAAATGCAATACTTCTTGAACTGATGAAAATCTAGGTAAAATACTTTAGTGGATGCAGACAATATGTTATCATGGTCCCTATTTGAGAATTCAATTTAGTGCCAGGCTAAACAGAGCTCGATATGTTTTAACAGCTGATTAGTTTTCACTTATAGCTGTTCTTCATCTATGACAACATGAGCGTTTAAGAAATACTTTGGCGGTTTTGTCCAGATGATTAGGTAACCTCTAAATTCCTTGTGGTTCTAAATCTATGACTGGCTAAGTATTAAAGAAGTTATTATCCCCATTTTACATGAAGAAATGAGGCTTAAATAGAGTTACTTCACAAACGTAACAGTTATTAAGGATCATAGACAGAATTCACATTGATGTCCCTTCTGATTCTAAGCAAAGCATTTTTAAAAAATTCATTATACTAACTCTGTTTTCCTCTTGTTTTTTTGAGGAATTTTATTTCCCTTATCGTTGAGACTTAAATTCATTCATTATCTGGAAAAGGAAGTTTCTTTAAAGTTGAAGGATTGGGAAGGAGATGACTAAAGTCTTCAAAATCATGAAAATTAGTGAACCAGATTTGATTTACCAAATCTTAAAATATCAAAATGATGGGGCTTCCCTTGACACTTAAAACATGGTGGTTTTACGATAAATCAAAAGATAATACTAATTTGTACAATATAAAATGAATTTATAGGACTCATTCTATAAAATTTTAGTGGTTAAAAAGATAAAGAGTCTAGAAAAAGTTAGCCAAATACACAAACACTGGAACAATTTAGTGAAAGTAGAGATGTTTCAAGTATGCTCTTATTAACTTCTCACACTTAATTATTAAATAAGCTAGCAATTAATGGTGGGATGAAGACAATAAAATATTTCCTAGAATGTCTTGTGAGACAGAAACGTGGACTGCAGGTATGACCTCGAAGAGTAATTTGAAGTTCTTATGGTCTTGGTCACAGCCAACCTTTTGTTTGTCGTGTAATCATCAGACTGATAGGATCTAATTGTTATGGGTTTTTCCATGGGTTATGTGCTTCTCCTGGTGAGCTTGAGTGAAAGCCTGTGGAATGTAATCTTAAATTGTTAAAGTGCAGTAACAAACATTTAAATTAGGTGATAGGGAGAAGAAAAGGGAAGAGAAAGTGGTTCTAATCCAGAATACTTGATTTGGTTTTTGGTTTTTTTGGCAGGGTCATCTGTGAGATGCCAATAGGAGATGAACCCTCCACTGGGACAGAGAATGGAATTTTGATTATTTTGTCCTTGGAGGGTCTATCCCTGTGGAAATGCCAACAAATAATATTAGAAACTAGGAATTTTCTAGAGCAGTGACTGCTTTAAATAGGAGCAATTTTGGTACCTTTTTTGGTATGCTAAAAACTACACTTCTTTTCCTCTCTTCCCCTGCTAATAATATTATTTGTCATATTTCTTTCTTCTAATTGAGCCATTTAGTATTTCCTTGCAACAAAGGACCTTGATTTAAATGGCCTAGGTACACTCTAATCTGGATGAAAATTTCTATCCCACTTCTTACATTCTCCTCAATATTTTACAAATGAGTTCCACATTAACCTCAGTGGCCATAAAATGTTTTCATCAACGCACCATCTGGTGGCTAGTCTTCTGCCGATGAGCATTTAGAAACTTAACCCTGTTGGTCCCAGGATGACAGACATACAACTGCTCCAAACGTACTAAAAACTGTCTTGATGGGGCCTGCCAAAGCTTGCATTCTAATGGCAAAATCTGTAAGAAGCCAAGGTCACCTCCATCTAATGATTAAGTATGAGAGTAGGTCTTCAGTGGAAGTAAAGAGATTATATTTAAAATAAATTTGAATGGGGAGACGGAGTAGAGTTTTGGGTTGTTTTTTTTTGCAACAACCCATGAAATGACTAGATTTCCCATGATTTCACATAGACTAAAATCAAAACCTTTAGGCAGTTCAAGGGCATAGTAAACAGAGTGCTGGACTTAGAGTCAGAAAGACCTGACTTGGACAAAATCTGTATGACCCTGGGCAAGTCATGTAATCTCACTCTGACTCAATTTTCCTACCTTTCTCTTTTTTTCTTTAATATTTTTTCTTTTTTTAAATTTTATTTTATTATTATTGTTTTTTAATGTTTTACAATCACTGCCATAAAATTAAGATTTTATTCCCCCCCCCCACCTACCCTGCACTACCCCCCTCCCTCCCCATGACAGCATACAATTCTGTATAGGTTCTACATATACTTTCCTATTGAGTACATTTTCACTATAGTCATGCTATGTAGTTGAACTAAAATAAATGGAAGAAATCATATAACAAATCAAAAATGATACACAAAAACACACACACACACAAGCATGATCTGCTACGTTCTGTGAATAACTTCCATATTTCTTTCTCTGAGTGTGGAAGGCGTTTTGCCTTAGAAAACCACCACTGGGATTTTTTTTTTAAATAAGTTCTTTTGTTATTACGGAATTCCAAGTCTACCAGAAAAAACTCTTGCACACTGTGGTCATTGCTGTGCACAAAGTTCTCCTGGTTCTGCTCCTTTCACTCAGCATCAGATCATATCAGTCCTTCCAGGCCTTTCTGGAGTCTTCTTGTTCATCATTTCTTATGGCACAATAGTATTCCATTACATTCATATACCATAATTTATTCAGCCATTCCTCAATTGATGGGCATCCCCTTGACTTCCAGTTTTTGGCAACTACAAAGAGTGCTGCTGTAAATATTTTTGTACATGTGGGACCTTTTCCCATTTTTATGATCTCTTGGGGATACAGCCCTAGAAGGGATATTGCTGGGTCAAAGGATATGCACATTTTTGTGGCCCTTTGGGCATAGTTCCAAATTGCTCTCCAGAATGGTTGGATGAGCTCACAGCTCCACCAACAATGAATTAGTGTTCCAACTCTCTCACATCCTCTCCAGCATTTATCATTTTCTTGTTCCGTCATGTTTCCCAATCTGATAGGTGTAATGTTGTACCTCAGAGTTGTTTTGATTTGCATCTCTCTAATCAAAAGTGATTTAGAGCATTTTTTCATATGATTATAGATATCTTTAATTTCTTCCTCTGAAAATTGCCTGTTCATATCCTTTGACCATTTATCAATTGGAGAATGACTTGTATTGTTATACATTTGAGTCAGTTCTCTACATATTCTAGAAATGAGGCCTTTAATTTTCCTACCTTTCAGGATTGTTGTGGACCTCAACCAAGATAGTGCTTTGAAAACCTTAAAATGCTATGTAAATGACAGCTATTATTATTGTTATGATTATTAATTATCATAGACAATTGGTTATTTGAAAAGGCAGGTTGTGGTTAAACTTTAAAAAGAAGGATAAGATGAAAATCTGCAAACCCTTTTCAGAAAACAAAAGTAGCAGAGTTTTCAAAGGCAATTAAAGATAAATTGATATATTGATCGATAGACAAGCAATAAATAGGGACCAAACCCATGATTTCAGGGAGCTTGAGTTGATAATTAATTTGTGAAATGGGGCAAGCATGCCTGGTTCTTTGGATATTTGCAGGAAAGCCCACAATGACAGTGGGAAATGAGGCTGCAATAGAACTTTAGAGGGTACAGAGACAAGTGGCAAAAGAGAAACAGAGGAAGATGGCACAGGTGTCATGGGGTAAAGTAGGGGGAGAGGGAGAGGCAGAGATTCTGACTCATGTGACCCTGCATTGGAGTGAAGACACTAGTATGGTATAGACCCGATGGACATAGGGATGTGTTCAGAGGCAGGAGCTCAAGATCTCATTTTAACAGGGTCTTTTAGGAGAACAAACTAATTCCTATCTGTGCCACCTTGAGGTTAGTTCATTAACACATTCACATAATTTCAAAATTGTCAGTAAAACTTTAAAGTTAATGTGCTCACAGCATTTCAAAATTATCCACACCATATGGTGATCTGCTGGTCTTTACCATCAAGGTTTGGAATTTTTCTGAGATTTACATATAATAGAACCAGACGGCCCTGCCTCAATGGCTTCTGCTGATTCAGCACATATTACCAGAATATAGGAATTTTGGTAAATATGTGATGCAATTTGTAAATTGATCTTTGGGACAATTTGTATGTGATTTCCAGCTTCCCCTTTGCCATCTTATTTCCTTCAATTGCCCTTTTGTATTGCCTACCTATAAACTTATTTACTCTACTGGCTAGAAGGGCAGTGATGGTCAGGGGGACCAGAAGAGATACAGTTTTAACACAGACCTCCCAAATGGAGAAACTCTCTCAGTCAATGTACATTGACACTTTCCCTGGAATGTCCTGAAATCATGGATTCCTAGCTGAATCTAATGTGTTGATGTGTTAATAAATACATATAGATACATATTATGCATATGTAGATAGATAGATAGATAGATAGATAGATAGATAGATAGATAGATAGATAGATGGATAGATGGATAAAAAATCATGTGGTTTTTCTAAGTCAATATGTGGCCCACAGGGATCCCTATGAATAGTCTGGTGGCCCCTATTTCTATTTGAGTCTGATATCACTAATTTAGAGCCCTGAGAGCTCAAGGGACTTGCCCAGGGTTACACTCGTGGTAGTTCATTCAGTCATATCTGATTCTTTATGACCCCATGGACTTGAATTTTCTTGGTAAAGATACTAGAGTGGTTTACCATTTCCTTCTTCAGTATGTCCCCATTTTACAGATGAGGAACCACGACAAATAAGGCTTAAGTAATTTGCCCAGGGTCACATAGCTAGTAAGTGTCTGAGGCTAGATTTGAACTCAGATTTTTCTGACTCCAGGCCTAGTACTCTTTCCACTGCACCACCCAGCTGCCCCATTCAGGGTCACACAGACAATATGTATCAGAGATAGAATTTGAATCCATGTTTTGCTAGCTTTGAGGCCCCTATCTCTTAGATCGCAAGGTGATACAATGTTTAAAGCACTAAGTCTAGAGGCAGGAAGGTATAAGTTCAAATCTGACCTCAGACATTTACTGTGTGACCCTGAGCAAGTCATTTCACCTCTGTCTACCTCATTTTCCACATCTGTAAGATAAGGAGAATAAATAGTACCGCCCTTCCAGGGTTTTGTTGGGGGGATCAAATAAGATAATAATTATAAAGCACTTAGCACAGTTCCTGGAAGATAATATAAATGTTGACTGTTTTTACACAATATTATCTCGCTCCCTTTCTCTAAATGTAAGCCCAAGAGCTACAGGAGTGACAGCACCCTCAAGGACACTTGTTCTACTTCCAGCCTAGCCCTGGTTACTGTCATCCCAGAAAGCAGCCCCTGTGGATATGCAACCTGGCAACTACCTCTGTGGCCACTGCCACAGTCACAGTTACTTAAGACCCAGAAAAGAAAGTTTTTACCATCAACGCCTTGTCACTATCAAGTGAGTCAATATTAAAAAACAAAAACCTGATATGATTTTATCAGTGGAAATTACATTAGGAAAGATACATTATCATCTGCTTTGCTGCCACACCCTAAAAACCATGGAATCTTTCCATTTGACTTGCAAATTAAACATATAGCACCACCACCATTGGAATATGAGCTCCTAGTGAGCAGAGACTGTCTTAATATTCTATTTTTACTCCTACCACTCTTTAGTATGTAGTAAAAACTAAGCAACTGTTTATTCTTTCATTCATTCATGTCAGGCATTTTTTAGTAGCTTAATGAATCAAAGCATTTTAAGTACACCTGCAAACAGAAAGAGAATGTATTATGCTGAAGAGAGCTCCAGATAATGACGAGATTCAGATTTTTCCACGGTATCTAGGCATCCAGCTATAAAACACAAGCAGTTACTTGGACAAGGACATGAACTTAAAGGTTATATCAGTGTCACTTAGAGTAGGCAGACTCCAACAGCTGGACATCATCTTCCAGGGCACAGGAATATATGCTTTGTGGGAAAAGGGAAGAAAGAGCAAGAGTACTGAAATACATGCTTGCTTCAAGAAGTAGGAAAAAAGGCAATTTAAAAATAAAAGTAGCTAAGCTGGCTTCTCTAATATCTATTTCACAAGGTTGTGGTGAAGCAAATGCTCTTGAAAGCTTATATCAATTGAATTATTATGAGTTATTTTGTTATCTGTTCCCCAAACCGCAAATACTGAAGTCCTTCAATTACTTTATGTTCTTCCCAAATCATATTATCAATATTACAGTAGGATCCTATAACAACACAGGATTGTTATAGGAAAGATATGTCACATATCAAATTAAAGCATGTAAGATAAGCCCAACAAAACCCAATTTAAAGCAGGTGCTAGATCTGTGATGGAAAGAAGGAAAGAGGGAGAGAGGAAGAAAGAGAGAAAGGAAGGAAGAAAGAAAAGGAGGAATGAAGAAAGAAAGGGAGGAAAGGAGTGAAGAGGGGAAAGAGGAAGGAAAGAAATAAGGGAGGGATGAAGAAAAGGAAGGAGAGAGGGAGAAGGAGATGAAGGAAAGAAGAAAGGAGGAAGGAAAGAAGAAAAGGAGGGAGGGAGGAAAGAAGGAAGGAAGGGAAGAAGGGAAAAAACTAAGAAGGGAAGAAGAAAAAAGGAAGGGAGGGAGGAAGGATGCACACTTATGTGTGCTTTCTAATTGAAGACATATTTCACATGCAAATCATATAGAAAGGCTGGGTGGTCCTTGAGGTACAGCAGTAAGGCATCTGGTAATGCATCTTTTTTAATGTCATTTCCATTAAGAAAGCTTTCTTGGGCTTCTGACATTGAGCCATTTGACAGTACTAAGAATTTTGATTGGTAAGAACTTTGTTTTCCAGATCTTCAGTGGCTATGGTCGCAACTGGTATGCCTCTGGCTGCTGCACCTGGTAGAATTAGCTAGATCCAATTGCTAGAAAGGTTCTTTCCCTGGATGACCAATGCAAGCAAGACTGGAAGCAAGGGCAGGGATCTTAGGGGAGAGGGGGCAGGGAAGCTGCTGCTGTTCCCAAGGTTCTTGGACTTAACCACCCATTGGCAGCAGTTAGTCATTATATCAGTGTTTATAAGTAGTTTTCCTGTATTAATTACTTCTATGTATTTTTTCATAACTTGATAAGCACTGGCTATTCCCACCCCCACCCCTATAAAAAACTCAAACAACTCTCATTATTTTTTTACCCAATGAACAGCTGCAGTTTGGAAATGACAAAATTATAGAGCTTTAGAATTGGATAGGACCTGAGCAGTCTTCTAGTCCAATACCTACCCAAACAAAATAAGGAGGACATTTTCAGCTATTCTCATCCTGAATATCTCCATTACATTCTAACTTCACTTTGCCCTTTTCTTCTTCCTTGGGAAGTGAGTTACTATAATTGTCTCCTCTTGAAAAAAGAGATCTAGTTTGACTAAGGAAACTTTGCCTCTGGTGCCCTGTGGGAAAGGATTCTCAGCCCCAGTTTGTTGTTGGAGGTGGAGGGAAGTGAGCAATCACTCTGCATGGATCCCCAATTCCCAAAGTATTCTAAAGATTCAACTTATTTAAATTCACTTTGGTTTAAAAAAAACCTATTGCTCCATTTTTTTTTTTGTTCAGTCATTTTAGACTCTTTGTGACCTCATTTTGGGGTTTTGCCATTTCCTTATCCAGCTCATCTTACAGATGAAGAAACTGAGGCAAACAGAGTTGTGACTTGTCCATGTCTGAGGCCGGATTTGAACTCAGGAAGAGGAGTCTTCCTGATTCCAGGCCCGGTGCTCTATCTACTGCACCACCTACCTACTCTGTTGTCCCATATGAGAAAGAAAAAAAAAGTAAGTAAACACGATAGGGGAGCTCCCTAAACTACTATATGATGGCAAAGGCTAAGAAATTTTCTGGGGCACCCAGGTAGTTCAGAGAATAGAGAGCCAGCCCTGGAGTGAGGAAGGACCTGAGTTAAAATTTAGCCTCTGACACTTACTAGCTGTGTGCCCCTGGGCAAGTCACTTAACCCTACTTGCCTCAGTTTCTTCATTTATAAAATGAGCTGGAGAAGGAAATGACAAACCTTTGCTAAGTACCTAAGTACAGTACCTTTGCTAAGTAAACCCCAAATGGGGATGCAGAGACTCTGAAACAACTCAACAACAATGGAATTTTCCATTCAATTCAGCCGTTCTTTATTAAGTATGATCTCTGTGATAGGAGAAGTGAGAAATAAGTATAAAGCACTGTCCCTGTGGTGGAGGAGCTCACAAATTAGTTGGGGAAATGACTGAATACATATGAAAGCATTAAATAACAATAAAATGATATATGAATAAATGCAAAATTTCCCCCATAGAATTAGATAAATTGCTATAATAAAATATGTGGCATGGTGGAATAAGCACTGGACTGGCAGCAGAAGATCTGGGTACTAATTCTGGTTAGAAGGATCCTTGGGTATAATTTAATCTAAACACTCTCATTTTACAGACATGAAAATAGAAGCTCAATGGAATGAAATAGTGTTTGGGCACTTGCCCAATGTCACAACTAGAGGCTGAGAACTTCAGCTTCCTGGGCAATGGTTTTTTCACATATAAAATGTTTGTAGGTGGGTGTTTAGATGATTACGAATGTGTCTTACGCCTCTGATTTCCTATGAAGATAAAGGCATCACCTTATTACTCGGTCTGGAGATTACTTCTGACATAATAGAGAAGATTTGTTTTTCCTACCCTGGGATAAAACTAAAATTGTGCCTTAGTCTCATATCTTATTTATCTCATCTGTATTGAATGAAAAGGTATGATTATTGTTCCTTTTTATTGATACAATCCCCAATGTTCTTTCAATAACATCTCTCATAATGTACAATTGCCCAAAAGTTCTAAAAGGGGGATTATAATAGGGAATAATACAGCCCTACACCTTAGTAATTCATTGTTTGTTAAAAGGAAGAGTGCCTACTTTCTAAATTACTACCAATGTCATCGGATGTGTATGTGTGAGTTTTAAATTTAGCTGAGATTTGTTTCTGTTTAAAATGGTCTTCATTTATCTAGCACTAGTGTCTGGATGTGATTTGGCTTTCTTTAGTGTTATCATTTCAGATATATTTTTCCTTATTCTTTGGATTCTTCATATTCATAGATCCCTCTAATCCTGAATTCCTAAACCTGATTGCTTAGAGATAGCTAACTATTCTCCAGTGATAGGAAACCTGCTACAAATAGGCAGGAACAAAACATGGAAGCACAAGGTTAAAGATGGTTCCTTACCAAATATCACACTGATTGGGACAAAATTGTTCAGTTTTAATTTCCCAATTGAGTTTGCCATGTTGAATCACCCCAAATCATCCACGGGAGTATTTTGTTGTTGGTGGCAGTTTTGTGGTTGTTGTTGTTTTGCTTATTTGTGCTTCTGAGTGTGTGTGTGTGTGTGTAAAAGTGTTGTGGTTACCTCTTTCCATTTCCAAGGAGGAGTGGGAATGGGAGGTGGTGGGCATTTGACAATGAGCTTAATCAAGGCCGCAGGTGAGCTAAAAACATTAACCAGAACAGCTTTGCATGACTGGCTTCTGCAAGAATGTCACAGACATGCCAGCTTAAAAAAAAATAAAAAAAAAACTTTCCTGGCTTTGAAATTTACACTGTAGTTCTTGATTGAGTTGGCCCTGTGGGGGTTCTCTCATATTCATCTATACCATAGGCAAGGTTATAATTCACATCAAGAGGACTATCAGTGAAACATCAAGAAAAACCTTTCTGGGTGTCAGGGTTCTGAGCTACGAAAAATGGATTCTTCTACCTTAGGGACTTTTCTGAATAGAAAGCAATCGTCGTTCTGAAAATGATTTGGATTTCAGCGCTAATCAGAGTTAGAAGGATAGGTGTCGAAGCTGGGAGCCAGTGAATGGAGAACTATAGGTTAGCCTTCCCTGACACTGATGAATCACTTTGGCTAACAAAATACACAATGGTAAAGCAGGTAAACTCATCTCTGAAAAAATAAGCATCCATCCCCTTTACCTTGGGCTTTCTCATCCTTTCTTGATGCTTTCCTTGGACCAGATTTGTAGAGGCTGAATGTTACCCTGACAGAACATCAGGGTGAGTCAGTCTGACAGAAGGATTTAGTGAAAATGAGGGGAGGGAGAGAGAGCAAAGAGAGATAAAGAGAAATAGGAAAAAGGGAGAGATTAGAAAAGGGAGAGAATTAGGAAGGAGGGGATACAACAGAGGAAGAAAAGAGGTGGAGAGAAAGAAAGGACAACGGGGAGAAAAAAAAGGAGAAATGGAGGGGGAGGAAGTGAATGGGGCATGACAAAACGTAGTCTGGTAGCTTTTGGTCAAACCGCACTAGTTTCAAACTACTAAGACCTAGAAAGCTTTTCTTTTTATCCAAATTCAAAACTACTCTGAGTGCTAAAAGTTTCAATTTCCGAGCTTTACCAGCCAGGTGCTTCCTGTCCGGTCCGCAGGACTGAAATTTCCCCAACAGAAGTTTGGATGGATTAATTACGTATTCTCCAAAGACCCCATCTTACCGTGTGTCTGGGAGGGGGTACGGGGAGTGGGGCGTCATCTTTGACTGAAGAAAGAGATGAAGATACTCACGGTTAGCGCAGCCCACGAGAAGAGAATCACCCACAGGCTGCAGGTCTGCATGGTGGTGACCACAGACTTTCACACGCAGCCAGTCTCATCCCCGGGGGGAGGTCACGGACAGCGGCTATCTGATCCCCACATGAGTTCACTTTCCCCACGTATTGTTCTCCGGCTGAGAGAGGACAACTCTGTTCTAAGCCGCATGCCTGAGCTCCCGGCTGAGCCTGCCTCAGCCCCAGCAGGGTCTCAGCTGCAGAATGGGACTTTGGGACTCTGCGGCTACGCGGGTTCCTACTGCGCTGTTTCTCCTTTTGGCTCATTGATAAGGAACGCCGCCAGGAGACGTCAGAGGCCAGTCATTGCAGCGGGCTCAACTATCAACAAGTAAGGACTGCCTAGAGCGTAGGAGGGTGGGAGCGCCGAGGGCAAAGTGATGGGGCCCTTTCCTTCAGGACAATCAATCTCCCAGGGGAATGGAGCTGTTACAGGCACAAACTGTCCCAGCCTATCTCTCTCCAAGTCTTGAAGGAAATACAGTGCATAAGATTTAGAGCCAGAAGAGATCTTGGAGCTCAGTCTAGTCTGAAACCTTTCTTTGTACAGGAGAGGAAACTGAGATCCGCGGATGTGAAGTGACTTCACAGAGGTAAAAAGCAGCAGAGCTGGAATTTGAACCCAGTGCTTTTTTTCCATTGCAGTGTACGTGACCTGTTATGAAGAGCCTCCTTTCTCCTTTCCTCTTTCCCCAGTGGGATGCCTAGCAAAACTACTAATATTTGAAAAGGGAGTCTGGAGAACTGAGCAGCCACTTTCATCTATGTTGCTATATGTTCCTCCTCTTGTCACTTTTAGGCAAATCACCTCATAGTCTGCACCTCAGTTTTCTTATGTGTCACTCCCTAAGTATGTCTTAGGGTAAGGAGAGAAAAAGAAAAGAACAGAGAAAAGAGGAAAAAAGAAAAAAAGAGGAAGAGGAAGAGGGACAGGGACAGGGACAGGAATTCATCTCAACATGGAATGTCAAAGCAGGAAAGGATCATACAATTTAGATTATTCAACCCCTTCGTTTTAACATATAGGAAACTGAAGTACAAAGAGGCTGATTGACTTGCTCGAGTCTTCTAACTTCAAGTCCAGTGCCTTAAGAGATGGGGAGGGGATGGGGAGTAGGGGTGGTATTGAAAGGGAAAGAGAGCTATAAGAAGGGGATAAGGACCTCAGAAAGAGGAGAGAGACAATGGAAAGGAAAAGCGGGAGGAGAAAAAGGGAAGCAACAGTGAAAGGGCTACAGAAGAAGGAAGTTTTGAAGAAAGGGAGCAGAACTTAGCAGAACCAGTGTAGAAAAAATGTGTCTGTGAAGCATATTGTAGGGAATAAATTATCCAGACAGGAAATGAAAACCCAGGATAGAGGGTCATATTGCCCAAGTCCAATGTGTATTGCAAACTCATGGTACAGCTTCCTTTTACAAAGCAAACAAACAAAAAAAAAAAACTTCAATAATCTTGTTTTTTTCGTTCTCACAGTTTTAGGAGGCCTGGGAAATACAGGGAACCAACAAGCATTGTGTAGATAAATAGTCAAAACAGAAATCAGAGCCCTACCAACTATGAACAGTGTTGCATCTCTGGGTCTTTGTTTCTTCATGTAATTGAATTTAACAAGGATATGTCAAATACCTACCATGTGCATAGGACTTGGCTAAGTGTTAAGGAAGATACAAAATCTAGTTGAGACGTCATCCATGGCACAATCTAGTAAATTTGCGAAATGAGGGGGTGAAACTGAGCTGAACAGAATTGATTTAGGGTGGAG
Organism: Notamacropus eugenii; assembly: GCF_028372415.1. NCBI lineage: Eukaryota > Metazoa > Chordata > Mammalia > Diprotodontia > Macropodidae > Notamacropus > Notamacropus eugenii. The sequence goes on from NC_092876.1 coordinate 309,112,627, forward strand.
AGTTACAGGGTGGGGTTTGTAACTGGGAGTTGAGCATAAACCTTTCAGCCAAATGCTTTATCTTCAGGTGTCAAACAAATCAAACAAAAGACGGTTAGCTTTATTAGCATGAATCTAATGTATTATTGATGAGTCATAAATAATAGGAAGGTATAAAGTGTGACCAATTAATGAATTCTTTATGGCCAAAGGGAGATTTACACACTCCAAAAATCCAGACTAGCCTTCTCCTGGAAGCACAACTTTCCCCCTTAGTCTTTTGTTTTCCCTCTCATATTTGTCTGAATCTTTTCAATATTCATGAGACATAATTTTCCTAAAATCAAGTCTGTTATACATCCAAAAGAGAAGACCAAACAAAATGTCCAAAGTTTTAAGAGAAAAGGCAGTGTTACTGGTGAGATATGGTATTTTGCCAGATTTAAAGTACTCTGTGAATGGAAACTATTACCTTCATGGGCTTGCAGCAAAAGTCAATATCTTCATGTTTTATACCAGATTTCTCTCATATTTCTGATCTAAATGACAATATACTTGTTCCTACTGCTAAAATATTCCCACATATTAGAAATGTTCTCCCACTTCTCTGTGAATGTTCTTTATGTTAGGACAGCTAGGTGATACAATGGATAAAGCACTGTACTAGGAAGACCTGTCTTCAGTTCTGGCCTCAGACATTAGTTGTGTGACCCTGGGCAAGTCACTTAACCCTTATCTGCCTCAGTTTCCTCAACTGTAAAATGAGCTGGAGAAGGAAATGGCAAACTACTTTAGTATCTTTCCCAAGAAAACCTCAAATGACGTCATGAAGAGTTGGACATGACTGAAAAATGACTGAACAACCGTGAAAGTATGTATCAGAAACTGTGATGAGTGCTATGAATACAAAGAATGACACAAGACACCCTCAAGGAATTCACAGTCAAAGGGAGATGGACTGGTCACTCCATGGGCTGTTTTTATTTAATTGCTTCTCTTTGTTTCAAGGGAGAGCTAAACTGAAGAAGGGGAGGTATATTCAGAAATGAGTGATGTAATAACAAAAGACACCAGTAAAAGTTATTTTTTTTAAGAATGTAAATTCCTTGAGGATCCTCTTTCATCTTTATGTCCAAGTACCTAGGAAAGAGCCGTTGTACATAATAAGGTATTAATAAGTTATTGCTGAATGAGTGAATTAAAGAATAAATGTGTGAAACTTATACAATCTTAGAATCAAAGAATATAAGAATTGGAGGGGCCTCAGATTCAATGTTTGCCAATTTCCGGCCCATCTATGTTTTTACTAATCCACAAACTTTTTCTACCAAAGTTCTTATTTTTTACAAACTATAAAATAAAATAACTTAAAAACTGACTCTTTTTTCCTTTTTATCCTTTTTTCCTATTCTTTCCCCTGTATTCTTTTTTTCTACCCCCAGGTACCAACTTTCTGAGCTTCAAGGAACTTTTGCTCCACTTAAACTATAGAAGGAAAAGAAAATGTAGGTATTTTACTGGTGTGCAATAGATAATTTCATTGTGAAACACTGACCCAGGACAACATCCTGTATGATGCATGAATTTTTCTCTATAACATAGCCAGCAAATAATTATTTTCCTCTGCTTGGACCATCTGCTGAAATCCTATGACACTAGAGGAGACAGTGAGATTGATGACTTTGCACAGCCCTGCCTCATTTAAATCCAATTCATGAGCAAGTCAAGACATCACCCTCATGATGTCATTGGTCCTCTTCCAGAAGGAAGGATGAACAACTGTTAACTGTTTTCCTCTGCTTGAATACCTCCAGTGAAAGGGAACTCACTACCTCCACAGGTAGCCCATTGCATTTTTGAATTCTATTAGACTCTAAGTACATTTTAGCTCTAACGTTTAGGCAGTTCTTTCTCATATTAAGCTGAAATCTGCCTCTTTATAACATCTAAAAAAAAATTTCTACAATCCCTTTCAGTGTCTCATTCCATTTCAAACTAACAACCTGACTGCATTCATATCAAATTAAGCATTATTATGTAGAGGACTGTTATTCTTTTTTTAAATTAATTAGTTTATTTTTAGTTTTCAACATTTACTTCCATATTAAATTTTCTCTGCCTCTCTCTCCTGTGCACTTCCCAAGACAATGTGCAGTCCATACATATGTATTCCTACTGAACATATTTTCACAATTGTCATGTTGTAGAGAAGAATTAGAATGAATAGGAGGAAAAATGAGAAAGAAAAAACAAAACAAAACTCACCAAAAAAAGAAAATAGTTTGCTTTGCTCCTCATTCAGGCTCCAGTGTTCTTTCTCTGAATGTGGATGGCATTTTCCATCATGGGAGGGAGGACTGTTATTCTTTAAGAATAATTTCCACTTTGTCTCTATACAAATGCCTCCATTCCATTGACAGATTTTTAAGGGTACTGGTCTAGATTTCTCCAAAAGAGGTGTGAAATTAGGACAAATTACACTATGTGACCCTCCTTAAACCTATATTTTGCTGGTAAAATAAAAGAAGAATAAAATGAAAATCAATGGTAACCCTGAAGGGAAACAGTAGTCATCCAAACAACAAGCATTTATCCTCTTTTAGGCACTGGCTACACAAATATAATAAACGAAACAATCCCTGTCCTCAAGAAGGTGGTATTCTAATAGGAGGACAATAAGGATGTGGCTATATGCAAATATACGTACGCACAGAATAAGTATAAAGACAAATAAATACAAGGAACTTTGAGGGGAGCACTTACATTTGAGCAGGTCAGAAAAGCTCCTGTTGTTTGAGCCACGTCTAAAAATAAGAGGGATTCTCGTAAGTGGAGATGAGGAGGGAGGGGAATCCTGCTGTGGAGACAGCTGATGCACAGGATCAGAGACAGGAAATGGAGTGTCATGTGAGGACCAGCAGTGTAGCCAAATTAGCTGGATCAGAGTATATCTAATGAGGCTGGAAATGTATGTTGGGGAGAAGTTATGAAGGGCTTTGAAAGCAAGGAGGCCGTTGAAATTGATCTCTTTGGGGACGATAACATGGTTAGATTTGTGATTAAGGAGAATCACTCTGGCAGCAGTGAGTAAAATGGATTGAAATGTTCTTATTGCATAATAATATTCCATTCACCTTTCTCTGGAGGTTCAGCTAGCTTTGCACAGGCTGAGCTTCAAGGACAGGCGCTGATCCCTTCAGGGCTAGAGACAAAAGTTTTATAACTTTCTGGGAGACCAGAGCAACACCCAGTTGTTCTTTTGTACCACTTTGGTTTACCCATTTGTTGACACAATTCAACCCACCCTTGTACAATATCTTTGTTAGAGCAATGCAGGTGAGCTAGCTGGTGGTAGGCCAAAAAAAAAAAAAATACAACAGTAACAAAGCAGTGACAAGTGTTATGAGAGGAATTTTTCCCATGTTCTAATGGAATGTTGAATGTTACAAGCAGCCCAGAAGTAGAAGGTGACTAATAATCACTGAGTATATGGTAGATATGGTTTACCTGTTGTTGCCTATAGCAGATATGGACAAAAAGTAAATACTAAAGCCTACTCTACTTAGAGTCAATACCACACTTCTTTTTTCATTTAATTGCCCCTAATTAGTTGGTTTGTTTGTTTTAGTCTGCAGATATAGAAAGAAGTAGAAGACATGGTCCCTGCCTTCAAGGAGTTTACAGTCTAGTTGAGAAGATGACAAGTTTCTCATAAGTATCAGATAACAAATATGTGCCAAATGAGTGGATTGGACAGTACCATAGGAAATGGAAAGAAAGATTATTAAGTGAAAGAGATATTAATATTAAGAGATATTAAAGAGGTATTAATCAATAATACCTTAATTTAAATTAACTTATTAGATCAGTTAGTGACTTGCAATGGGACATAGGTCTTGCTGTGAAATGATGTTCAAGTCTCTGGGATTGGCCATTTACATAATATATACTTTCTGTTTACAGTCACTTCAACTGATGAGAGGCCCTTAAACTGTAGAACTAACTCACTTTGATTAGACTGCCCTTTCCTGTCCCTCCCAGACATATTCTATAAGTTGATCAGTGGAAAAAGCACTGCCACTGGATAAAGGAAGTGGGGTTCAAGTTCAGCTTCTAACACTTAGTACATGAATGATCTTGGCTAAATTACTTATAGCCTTCCTGGGTCTTAGTTTCCCGAACTGTGAACTGAGAGGGTTCAAACAACTAACCTTTGAAATACTTTCTAATTCTAAACCTATGATAAAAATAGTAATAGCTAACATTTACATAGCATTTTACTAATATCATTCCTTACAATAACTCTGTGAGATAGGTGCTATTATTATCCCTATTTTACAGATGATGAAAATTCAGACAGAATTTAAGTGACTTGATCGCGTGGAATTTGAACTCAGGGCTTCTAGACTCCAGATTCAGTGCCCTATCCACTGGACCACCTAATTGTCTGCCTTTAAGTTTCCTGTTTTAAACCATGTTTCCACCTACTGAGTCTTGGTTTAGATTGGGCTTTTTGGATGCCTCTTGCAAAGGTGAGAACTGCAAAGCTGTTTCTATATACTATATTTTACTTCCCGGCAAGTTAAATAAAGTCTGTATTGTGTATATGTGGGGTTTGGGAGGAAGGTCAAGAGGTCTGGAAGGTATTGCCCTCTTTGTGATCAAATTTAAACTCATAATCTTTAGTTTACTCATCTCTAAAATAAGGGGATTGGAATAGATAGACCACTTAGATATTTTCCAGGTCTAATTGCACCAATTCTTTAATTAATAATCCTTTCCCATTAATAATAGCACTCAAATTCAACAAACCTAAGTTCCAGACATTCTTTTAGGCTCAGGAAATACAAAGACGACAATGAAAATTGGTTCCTGCCTTCAAAGAGTTTACATTCCATTGAGTATTTTGCACATAGATTAAAAAACAGAAAACTTCATATGAATCAAACATAATAATTTGAGGTGAGGAGAGAGATAATAGCTAGGGAAATAAAGAAAAGCTTTGTGTAGGTGGCATTTCAGCTGATCCTTTAAGGGAGCTGGAGATTCCAAGATTTCTAAAGGAAGAGGGAGCACGTTCCAAGCATGGGGATCATAAAGGTTTGGAGGCAAGACATGGAAAGAGGACTCTGGAAAGAGTGTAATGAGAAATAAGTCTGAAAGATATTTTGGAGTTATGACTTCCACACCAGACTCGTCCTTCCTTCTTAACTTGTTTCTGCTCCTGTTCATTATACCTCTATAATATCTCCTTTCTGCCATAATCTTTGTATTTCCAATGTCATTATCCTACTTTAGACTCTTATTCCCTCTTTTCTGGCCTATTCCAATAGCTTTCTAACTGATTTCCCTGCCCCTAGTCTCCCCATCCTGCGCTCAGATGTCTGATTAATCTTCCTAATGGACAGCTCAAATTGGGTTACTCCATTACTTAAGAACCCTCAGGGGCCCCTCTGTTGTTTGTTGAATAAAGTTCTGACTTCTTCCTTAATCTGACACTCAAGGATCCTAGGATCATGGATTTAGAATGGGAAGGGACCTCCGAGGCCATCTGGGACCCTCATTTTACAGATGAGGAAACTGAGACCCATGGAGATTAAATAACCTGCCTAAAGTTACAGAGGTAGTATCAGAGGTGAGATTTGAACCTGTCATTTGATTTTAGGTCTTTCCACTAAAATACACTAATCTCTGGCCCAGCAAATTTGGCCTTACACCATGTTACTAGCCTTTCTCCTCCAACCTTATGTCCTAGTCCAACTGGAGTACATGTTGTTCATTCCTCAGGCACATCTTTTGCTTTATGACCTGTGTACCTATCTTCATACGCTGTTCTTTATGCCTACAATGTCATCACCCTTTCTCCACTTAACAAAATCATACCCATCCTTCAAATTAAATAGCACTTCCTCCATGAAGCCTTTCCTGATTCCCTTCCTTTAAAAAGTGATCTCTCTCTCTCCTCTTTACTCTCACAGTATTTTATAGTTCTATCATAGTCATCTCCTATTTTAAGTTACAATTATTTATGTATTCCTGCTCTCTTTCTTCTAATTTTAAGGATTTAGGGGTAGGTATTTTATTTTCAAGCAAGGCATGCTGAGCTGTCAGTCATCCCCTAAGTCAGATGACCTATCTGAATACACCCTGAGAGTTGGTTCTGCCACCTCCCTTGAAGTAGGTGTAGCTTCCCTGGCAACTCACTCACTTTCAGAAATTGTTTCTTTTGCAAACAATGTATTCCCCATCCTTTCACAGTGATGTGACTTTCTTTTAAGTCCTATGCACCAAATGACTGCTTCCAAGGGAAATGAAAATGTCTACCTGGGCTTGCTCCCAGACTAGGAGTTTTTATTAGCTCATTTAAAAACATAAAATAAACTAAGAGTATCCTGATTTTGGATTCTTTGCCAACTTGTAGCAGTTCAATACTGATCTCTCCCTTCGCTCTAAGCTCTGTGCCATAGGGCCTAACCATATCTGGACAAAATTTTCATTTTTCTTAAATAGAGAATTCTCTCTCATTCTCTGTCTTTGTCTCTGTCTCTCCCCCCTCCTTTCCCTCTCTCTTTCCTTCTCTCTCTCCTCTTTCTCTTCTCTCTCCTTTTTCCTCTATTTTCTTCTTCTGTCTCCTCTCTTCTTCCCCACCCCACCCCCCCCAGCTAGATTCATGTGTGCCCAGGTTTTGTATTGGTCAACATTCTATTATGACTATGAGCTTAGAAACCAAAGTGTGCGTTTAGAGCAAAGACCAGAATCTCCAGAGGGAACCAGGAAAGTTAAAGTGAGCAAATAGTGCACAGAGACATTCCACTTCTTCCCTGGAGAGAGGGAGCAAGCTCGGAAAGAGTGTGTCACTAATCTATCTTCTGGATCAGCACCAGACTAATTTCAATTGCTCATGATCATTAGACCAAAGCCACCTGCTGTCCATGGCTCTAAACTTGGATGTCTTCCTCGCAAATGGCTTCCTCCTTCCTGCCTGCTTGACTTCCTGATCAACCTACTATAAACATACTATACTTCCTGGTTTAACCTACTATAAACATACTACACTCTGAAACTGGGACTCCAAGGGGCCCCTGCCAAGGGCTCCTGGACTCCTCTAGCTTTAGAGTGATTATCAATAGTAACTGTTGCTGTTTCCCACCCAGCCTGATGTCTTTGTTTTCTTGACCTCATTAAAGGGGCCATGCCCTGCTACTTCTTAAACAGGCCTATTCAATGAGTGGGCTTTGCCTCACCCTAAGTGAGCACCTGCAAAGACCTTGGCCTAAAGGCCCCAAGGTCTCCCCAGTGCATCCTAGGTCATCTCCAGTCATCCTGAGGAATATCAAGTCACAGGATTCAGATGGCTCTGGAGGAGAAGTGAGGCTGGTGACCTGCACAGCCCTCCCTCACTCAAAACAAAGTTAAGTGCAAGTCAGGTCATCATTTCTCCGATGGCATGGTCTTCTTTGGCAACGAAGGACAAACATGATGACTTCCTGTTTCTTCTACCCAAAACTCATTTTTCCAAAGATGGAGGAGGCCAAGTTTTGGAGTTTGGGTAATGTAAATTCAGTAAGTCAGTCCTTTCCCCGTAAGTCTCTCATTCACCTTTGAGTGTGGCTAAAGTCAGGTTGTATTCCTATCTCCCCCAGAACCTAGAAGAATGCCTTCTCCTTAATAGAACTTCATCAATGTTTGTTTATTTAAAATTAATTCAACCAATTATAAATTAATTTGAGTTAACCAATTCCTTTTTAAATTGCAAATGGCTTACCTCTTGTAATATTGGGCCTCACTCATACTTTAATGTGAATTTCTTTACTGTGAGAGTCAAGCTTTCAGGGAATACACATTTTGACTAGGACTAGGAAGAAGGAAAAAAATTTAAGAGTAGAAAACCAAACTTAAATGAAATGGGATATTTTGAACAGTCAGAAAACAGAGCAAGGACAGCGTATATTTTAGGAATAAGCAAGAGTGCTATAGATAAGGAGGATGCAAAGACAAATTTTGCTGATTTTGAAATTTTACCTAGCTGGTTTTTTATACGTACGGTAAGCTAACTGGACAAGCATGGGAAGCTTTAATATGTATGTCAATTTTCCCCAATTGAGTCCTATCCTCCATTTGCTAGGAGGAGAGGAAGAATGACTGAAAAGGGGAGACAGAAGAGTAGAAGCTATAGTCATGATACACCTTTACCAACACAAAGACACAGAGATGAGAGGCAGAGTTTAGAAAGGTAGGATAGGTGTAGGTTATGATGAGCTTAAATGCCAACCAGAAGAGTCTATATTTGATCCTGGAAGTAATAGGGAGCCACTAAAGTTTATGGAGTAGGGAGGGGATATGATCAGACTTATGCTTTGGAAAAATCACCATGGCATTGGCAATAGAGGATTCATTGTAGTGGGGAGAGACGAGGCAAGGAGATCTATTAGAAAGCATCCAGGAGGAGGTCCTCAACTGGAGTAGTAGCTATGTGAATGCAGAGAAATGGACAAATATAAAAGATCTTATAAAGGCAAAAGCAATAAGATTTAATGTAGATTGGATGTGTAGGATGGATAAGAATGAAGAATTGAGGATGACACTGAGATTGTTGGTGTGGATGATTGGGAGGTTGGTGGTTGAGGAAGAGGGGTAGAAGGAGAGGAAGATATAAAAAACAAATTTTATTTCAAAATTTTGTCTATTAAATAGTCAAGCATTTGTTAAGCACCAATAAGCACTTATTAGGCAATCAACAAGCATTTACTAAATGCTTGTCCCCTCTTCCCAAATACTGTGCTAGGCATTGGGAATATGAAGACAAAAACGAAGCAGTCTCTGCTTTCATTATAGGGAGATCTTCTAGAGAAGAAGACTACATGTACACGTAAGTATGCCCAAAATAAGCATATAAAACGTGTATACAAAATAAAGGCAACGTAATTTTGTGGAGGAGGCATTAGCAGCTGATTAGATAGAGTGGTCTTGAATAGAAGATGGTTTTGGAGCTGAGTTTTGAAGGGAACCAAGACTTTGGGGGCTGGAGGGGAAGAAGGAGTGCATTCCAGCCATGGGGTACAGACTATGCAAAGATGCAGAGATGGGAGATGTGACATCACCTGTGTAATTTAACTACCCCAAATACCAACTTTATTCTGCTCAAAATTCTACCAATCAGATTCCTTTGGCTTAACAAACAAACATCCCTGGGAGTGTTAAAGGTTTAGGAGTGGGGAATAGTAATTAATCATTTATAACATTTTATAGCCCTTTAATGTTTGCAAAGCACTTTACACACATCCTTGCAATAATTCTGTGAGGTGGATGCTATTAATATCCTCATTTCCTAGAAAGGGAAATTCAAAGAAGTTAAATAATTTGATATAGTCTCTCCCTCTTCCCCTCCACCCCTCCAATATGGACAGTTTTCAGTAGCCAAGATGGAGAAAACAATAGGTCAAAGTAAAGGAATTTACTGAAATTATACAGAAAAACCAATAGCAAAACATCTTCCCAGGTGGGGTGAACTTTCTCACATGACCTCAGTGGGAATAGTAGGTGCGACAGTCCTTTGCTTCCCAGCACTATCTGCCCAAGCAGGGACAAAAGGCAAGAAATGCCTAGTTCTAGAGCTTCCCCTGCACCCTAAGAAGTTGAGAGGCCTGGATTGACAAGGATTATAGATCCACCCTTTTGTTTCAGTTCCCTAATCTATAAAGCAGACCTGCACAACTTGGCAATAAGTAGGGGCCAAAATTAAATAGGCTAAAAACTTCTTTGGGTCTCAGATAGGTTTTTAGCTGCTCACTTTCCAAGTAAAGGTATAATTAATGATTAAAGTATTTTGTAAATAAATCATATTTCAAAAAGAAATTCAGTTAATATCAATTAATTACACTTGTTACTTACGATTTTTATTTATCACGAAATCATGTTGTTTAAAAAATTACTTTTCTAAGGATGACATAAACCAGAAACTGTAATCAGCAAACAACTTCTTTATGAAGTCTCCTTCAGTAAAAGACTTCCCAGCAGCAGCAATTTCTTTAGAAATCTAAAGACTAACCTTAGTAACCCCCTTATTTTCTGTTTACTTTCTTGAAAAATTGTTGTTCTCCACTGAGATTTTTCAACAATTTGGATGTTTTCATTTGTTTTTCATTGGTGCCTAATTTGCTTAAGTCAGGTTGTTTTGATTTGAAACGGTGACAAAGATTGTATTCCTTCAGAACAGCTATTACTTCTTGGCAAACAAGGCACAATATTTTGTCTCTCATGTAAGTAAACAAGTTATCTAGTTGTCTACTCCAGAATAAACACTCTATGTTCTAATTCAATCTTCTATTTCTTTTAATCACCCATTTTACAAAGTCACCCCCAAAACTTTAATGTTAGAACCAAAAAAATCTCCAGAGTAACTGCTCACATATAAAGAAATATTGAACTGAGTGTGTGACCTTGGAGAGAGTGCCAGATACTCATGTCATTGGAGGGCAGCTGTGGAGCAAGGGAGAGGAAGAAGGTGCTCATCGACTAGCTGGCATCAGTTGTGTTGGTGCATGGCTGCACTCAGTCCCTGTTCAACTTCCATAATGACTGAAAACAGCAAAAAAATACGACTCTCTCTGCTCTCAGATTAGAGACAGACTGATGATGGTTGGTTGCTACAGGTCACCTGACAAACAGGAAAGAGTGCTCAGTGACAACGCACCCGCCAAGTTACATGAGTGGCACAATAGTGGCTAGTAAAAGGGTTAAGTGGGGCACAGACAAAGCACTCCTTACATATTCAATTTGTTTTACATCGTCTACATTTTTCGAGGCTGCCTGAAATCCTTTGGTGGACCTCAAGTGGCCAGAGGGCCTTATGTTGTGTAAACCTGCTGTAATATGAGGTCAGACTAGACTAGATACGCAGTCTCCAGGGTCCCTTAACTCTCAGTCCTGTGAATCTCCATGATATTGTTACCTCGGTGAAAATCAGAGCAATTTCCTGTTTCACCCAATTGTTCTCTTTTTAATTTTGGATGACCCTAGACAGGTGTGACTATGTAAGGAAAAGGAATGAAGGAAATGGCATGGTCTTCTTCGGCAATGAAGGATGAACACAACAACTTGTGAGTAGACGCAGCTCCTGAATGGGAATCCAGCTAGTTGAGTAACTCAGCTCCTCCTCTTCTCTCTCCCCCTCTGCTTCTTTCTCCTCTTCAAAGGGAGGTAAATTTGGATGGTCATAAGATACCGGGTTAACTTGAGTTTTACTGGCTAGTCCTTCCCTCCTCTCCCCTCCCTCCCCTCCCTCCCCTCCTGCCTTAATGGTTGCTGTTTCCTTCCAAGCCTGAAGACTTTTTCTTTACCTCATTAAAGGGACCATGCCCTGACTTCTTAGGCAATGAAGGACCAATATGACAACAACCTGTGTGACTATGTAAAAATAATGCTAATTACCATCATCTAAGTCAACTGTACTAACAATGCATTTTTGTAATGTAAAACCTATGCTTTATTTATTTTTATTTTATTCTATTCATTTATTATTATTTATTAATTTTGAGGCTTGAGATCTGGAACGGACCTTATGGACTTTTGGGGGCGGGGGTAATGAGAGGTCAAGAACCCTCATTCAGTCTGATGAAGCCTATGGAACCCTTCTCAGAACAGTGTTCTTAAATGCATATTATAAAATTTGTTAGGCTTACAAAGGAAACAAGCCATATTGAAATTCAGTTATCAAGAAATTTTTAAACTGTGACATAGCGATATATATGCTTCTTCATGTCCGCTAAATTAGCGGTATCAAATAAAAATAGACCCTACGCTGGCAGACAGTAAGTGCTATGTAAATGTTAACTCTTATTTTTAGATGCTAAATTTCAATTAGAGGTTGATGACAGTAAAGATGTAATCTTTTTCTTTCTAAATTCATGGACCTCCCTGAAATCTAACAATCCCAATCTAGCCCAACATCCTCATTTTACAAATGAGGAAACAGAAACCTGCCCAAGGTCACATTACTACTAAACCTGTGAGCTAGAATTCCTGCTACATGTTCCGACTTTCCTTTCCACTACCCAAAGCTGGCTCCTTATACATGTCATGATGTATGTACATTATGTATGCTATTATATATTAAATATATACTGGATTGACTCTTTTAAATTTTATTACAATACTTAGTCCTCTGTGTATGGAAGTCTCCCAGGGTTCTGATTCTTTCCTTTCTTTACATTTTCCTGGTGATCTCATCAGGACAGGGAGGGAATAAGCATTTATTAAGCACCTACCATGAGCCAGGAACCAGTATAGTAAGTGCTTTACAAAGATTATCTCATTGGATCTTCATAACAATCTGTTAGGTTAGTGCTATATTTAACCACATTGTATAGTTAAGGAAACTGAGGCAAGCAAAGGTTTAGTGACCTGCCCAAGGTCACCCAACTAGTAATTATTTGAAGCTGAATTTGAAATCAGGTCTTCTTGACTCCAGGCTCAGTACGCTATCCACTGGAACTCCTACCCTGGAATCAACTGTCATCTCTATGAGGATGACTTCCAGATTTATGTATCCAATGCTAATCTTTCTCCAGAGCTTCAGTCCCAAATGTTGATTGTGTAATTACAAGCAAATGTTCCACAGGCATTTCAAATTCAACATAGCTAAAATAGAACTTAAGATTGCTTCCCCTGGTCCCACTCTCAACCCTCTTTTCTTCCAAAGTTACTTATTTCTTCTGAGGTCAATACCACCCTTTCCATCATCCAGGATTAAGACTTGGAGTTAACCTTGCCCTTTTCTTCTCTCACCCACAATATCCAGTTAGTTGTACTTCTTTGTGTATTCTACTTCCACATTATCTCTTACAACTACTTCTCTCCATTTACCCTGGTTTAGGCCATCACGACTTATTGTCTAGGAAAGCTAAATGGTGCAGTGGATAGAACACCGAACCCAAAGTCAGGAAGACTCATCTTCCTGAGTTCAAATCTGGCATCAGATACTTACTAGCTGTGAGACCCTGGGCAAGTAACTTAACTTTGTTTGCCTCAGTTTCCTCATCTGTAAAATGGACTGGAGAAGGAAATGGCAAACCACTCCAGTATCTTTGCCAAGGAAACCCCAAGTGGAGTCACAAAGAGTTGGACATGACTGGACAACAACATACTATATGCCAAGGCCTTTGATAGATCCTGGGTGTGGGAAGTAAGAAGGTTCCATTGTCCACATTCCTAGGTGATAAAGGGTTGTGACCTAGCATGGACAGGTTAGAGGTCAGAAACTAATGTGCAGGCCGAAGGAGCTACGTGAGGAAGGGCCTCTCAGAGAGGAGAACATGGAGTCACATGGCCACAGGACAGTGTCACAGGAGATCCAAAGTTCAGAAAACAGTATAAGAAGCCCCATCTTCCTGCATGTGTTGTAGTCTTCTTGTAGTCTTCCTGTAACCTTAGTGGGGAGGCTACCCATCCATTCAGGGAGGCAGGAATGGACATAAAGATTAATAAAGGCCTTTTTGATTTCACAACAGCAATTGTTCTTTATTTAAGGTGAGCATGTTTCTCACTGTTGGAGGCTTGTTAAACAGTCTCACTTCTAACACTGGGGTTACGAAGACTGTTTGTCTTTGACTTCAAAAAGCTTACAGTCTTAACTATGGCCTAACACAATGCCTAGTACATAGTAGGAACTTAATACATGTTTGTTGAATGACTCTGTATTCAGTCCTCATAGTATACTATGCAGAACTGTCCTCCACTAACAAGTCAAACTGTTTACAGAGAATATGGAACTCAAAACCAGAAAGTTTTGAAAATGGTATGTGGTTATTCAGGGGAGACCTGAAGGCAACTGGAGACCTGTGGGCAGCTGGAGATCAGAGGCAGGAGACTGGTTGCTTGGAATGAAGGAGACTGAAAGGGGGAAGAGCAGTGGCATTGACAGGCAATGGGAGTTAGAGGGGAACAGGTGAATATTTGCAAAGGCTAGCCTTGCTTGCAGTTAGTAAGGTTCTGGTTAAAGAAAGATTTGCTAGATTCCCCTTTATAAGTAAAATTAAGCTGAATACTAGAAGTTTCCATCTTGAATTTCTCAAACTTGACCCCTGAGAGTTTAGACAAAGATCTTTTTTCTAAATAAAACTTTCTGCCAAATATCTCTTCCAGCCATGGTGGTGAGGCAGGGGAAGACACATTATTATTAAATTTTTAAATTGAAGCTGCTTTTTCCTTCTATTTATCCAAAAGTATGTTGACTTGCAGCTTTACTTTAAAACACCAGCAATAGGTCAGTGGTGCACAACTTAGCAGTTGTGGAAGAAATCTGCACCTTAGGTAGAGAGAGATGTTTGCTTCTTCTTCAGAAGCCGCCTTCAGAAGCCCTCACAATAATCACTTTTTAGGAATCCCAAATCCTAGCCTAGGATCTGAGATACTGTTATTCGTCTCTGCCTACAATGTGGTGCAGGGGAAAGAGAACAGAATCTGGAGTGAGAAGAATTAAGTTTAAATTCCAGGTCCACCACCACTATCTGTTACCTTGGTGAGTCACAATATTTCTGGACCTCAGTTTTCTCATTTATAAATTCTTCATTTAACTTTCAAAGTTGTCCTCCTTTCCTATAATGATTCCTCCTCCTCCTCCTTCCTCTCTCTCTGTCTCTCTCTCTGTCTCTGTCTCTCTCTCTCTGTCTCTCTCTCTCTCTGTCTGTCTCTCTCTCTCTCTCTCTCTCTCTCTCTCTCTCTCTCTCTCTCTCTCTCTCTCTCTCTCTCTCTCCTCCCTCTCTGTAATGTTAAGTGAGTAGTCCCTGACTACACAGCCAGTATGTACAATAGGGATCAGAAACTAGACTGTATCCTAGGCTTCAAGACATGTTCTCTAACTACTAAACTATACATCATCTTGTCTTATACATAGTAAATGTTTAATTAAAGTTTGTTGAATTGAATTTTCTAATTGTTCCAACAAGCACAGTTGTATGAACTGTCAAACTGAGAGTTTGGTCTAAGAAAGACAGAGGTTTTCTGAGTCCATGTTTTATTCTTTCAAAGAGTGTGGTCATGCATTGCATGGAAGCTAAAAGTTTGGACTGAGCTCAATTTGGGGGTTGAGGTACACAGTGCATATGCCCTTCAAAGAGTAGGTGTTTCCAAGGGGTGCCAATCAACATTTATTGATTAACACACTGGGAGGTGGGTTATATTCAAATGATGGTCTTGGGGTACTGAGACTTAGGTCACCTAAATCTTGGTCAAAGAAACATCAATTTCCATATCACCTCTGCTGACAATAGGGAGAAACAACATTTTTCCCAGACCTGTCCCAGCAAACACAATTGATCAAGAATGTACCCATTAGCCATAATTTTCCTGTCTGATTAGATCTTGGCCTGGGTAAATCTTTAAGAAAGACTTCCCACACTGGCTGATTTGTGGATTATCAACTAGAAAAGGAGAAAAACCGTAGTAAGAATCAATCTCCACCTAGGCCTGAGGAGAACACATTAGGCCTCCCTGACTTAGGTTAGTTACTTCTGATCCTGTTTTGGGGTTGGCCAGGATAAGGAGAATCAATGCAATTTAATTATCTGGAATATCCTTCTGAAGAAGAAACTGAACTTTGGAAGAAGGAGAGCTGGACAAAGCACTAAATCTCCAAGATAATGATTATTAAAAATCATTTTTCACAAAACTTAGACAAGTCACATAAACATTCTGGGCCTCAGTTTCTTTGTGAAAATAGGAGCGAAAAAACCTATCAACTTTTGTAGGATTTGCACAAGTCCTCTGTCAACCTTAAAATTCATAGAAATGTTAATCATGATTATTAACTCATCTGTTAAATTAATCTATGTTAGTGAGAGTATTTAAATAGAGATCTGGGATACTATCCAAAGGGGTGATTCTAACAATGAGGCTTTCAGGAATGGTGAGGGACAGAAGGAAAGGGATTGAGGACAAGCATAGTGCTGGGTTTCTCAAATCATACCATGCAGGAAGCCATGAAGTCTGCCATATGCATAAGAGCCCTGGTTGGAGAGGGAGGAGTCAGTAAAAGAGGAGAGAGAAGGTGGAATCCTTCTGTAGTCTATTTTATCTCTTGTTGTATGTGGCAGTGATTCTTGATTCTTTATCTGTTCTTGTTGCTGTCCACAGCACTGTATTGTTCGGTGCTGTTGTTGAGCTTTAAGGGTGCTGGGACCCCAAAACTCCAAAATAGCGACACATAGGTCCTACATGAATGAATTTGACTCAAACCTTCTTTCAGCCAAAGAAAAACAAAGTTTATTTAAGATCTGCCACACTGGGTGGACCCTTAAGGCATCTGAGCATTTGTGACACTAGTATTGACAAGCACCTACATAGAATCTGAGCTAATTTGAATCTAAGCATTTTCTTGGAGGTAAGAAGGATCTTATATACAGAAAGATTGTGGGAAGGATCTAGGATTGGCCAAGTAGTCTGGGGTAACTAGAGAAGTGGTTTAGGGAGGGTCTTCATGGGAATGGCCAGTAGCTGAGGTGACTAGAAGTCAGAAGCCAGGAACCAAGAAAAGGGGATTTTGATGGGATCAAGGGTGGGAAGTAGCCAGAGGCAATAAGGAGGTAACAGATAATGGAGGACTAGGCTAGGTTAAGGGTAACATATTTGGACATGAAAAGCCAAATCAAGTAGGAAGATTCAAGGAGCGTTCAAGGTAGAATTTTCCAGGGCCTATGACAAATGGGACTCAAATTCTTTTGGGGTAAGGGGTGAACGTCTTGGCTTGGGCCTGTATCATGTCAGGATCTTGAGTGGGATAGGTTTAGTGAAGACTTCTCAGATTGTAGTTCTTCTCCCAGGGGTGAGGTAAGACTGAGAGGCTCAAGGTTACTATATTTTTAGAACAGAATAATTCCATATAAGGATATAAAACTGTGTAGTACATTAGGGTCTCAATGATTGGATAAAGTTTACCTAATTCTTCAATGTCTTCATTTCAAAAGGGATTGGTTAGATTTCGTGTCTAGAATGTAAGATCATATTCTCAGCTAATGAGAATAATGGTCAGTGGTGGGGGAGGGACTTGCGTTAGAGTCTATATAAATCACTGCCTTTTCTTTGTCTTCGGCTCTCCTACTCCAGGTGAACTGCTGTAGGATTGTCCAGATTCTCGAGAATCGAATACATCTCTTTTCTGTCATCACTTTGAGAGGCCTCTGAGTAATTGATTTATGTAGGGACCTGAGCCATCCCACACAGTTTGGGGACTCGTAGTACCGGGATCTGTGACCTTTCTGAGAGACGGCTGACAGCTCAGTTCAAAGACTCGGCGCCAGTGGGGAGATTTCCCCATTGTCCTTGAAAAGGGCTGCTGGGCCTCCCTCTCTGCAAGGTAACGACCCGAAGCAGAGGAACTCAGTGAAGACAGAAAAAGAATAGGGATAGGGACTCCAAAGACTCCGAAGCTGTGAAGTGTGTAAAAATGCCAACCGGTTGGTGTTGAAGGTTGCAGTCAGGCAACTTGTACACGTACAACCCAGCGGTAAGCGCAGGGGGAGCCTGGGGGTCAATTCGTTGAGTCTTAGATAGACTCGGGGAGAAGGTGACGACTCCCAACCAAATTGGTGGACTGCAGGACCCCAGGGTGAAGGGCCCCCCCAAAAACGTTTGCTGGGTGACTGTGGGTGGGTGGGCGACCCCCACTGAGAGCTAGCGAGGGAGCTAGCAAGATTTGTTGAGTCATAGACTCGGAGGTGTTGGTGACAATCCTCGACCAAAAGAATGGGGAAGGGGCAGTCCAAACCCCACCGAGCTTCGGAATGGAGTCAGGAAATACTGGTAAATAGTCCTTTGGGAAATCAATTACAAAATTGGCACGAATTACCAAATTATAGAGGAAAGGACAAGAAGATGATTAAGTATTGTTGTTTCATATGGGGTGAAAAGATATCAGAGGAGGAGGCACAATCTGGCCCAAATATGGTTCCTCCGAGGATTGGGTTTGCCAAAAATTTAAACCTATATGTACTATTCTATTCTGTTAAATGTTTTGTTTGTATACGTTGTGTTGGTATTTCTGTGTGAATGAAAGCCTGTGTGTCTCTGTTTTGTTTTTTTTTTATCTGATAAGGTTGTAAATTTAGCCAGCCAGCCAGCAAGAGCAGAAAGGCTGAGCTGAACTGTCCTTGAAATTCCTTTTACTCCCTTTCTTCAACCCCTCCATATTAGTTTCAGAGGGGCGGAGGGACAAGGAGGGAGAGAAAGGGAGAGAAAAATTATTTTATTGTTCAGTTTATATAGTTGGTAACAGCAAGTAAAAGAATGTAGGAGAAGTAGAAAGAAATAAGTTATGTGCAGTTTCAAAGTGGCTTGAGGGAAAGGCAGGAGAATTTAAGCAGGTAGAAATGATGAGCGGGGGTACTGTGTAATCAGAAGGCTTGGAAGAAGTATAAAAGGGAGGGACAGAATTTATCTTTTTCCCTCAGATCAAAGAGGCATGCTAGCAACCATTTAACTATTTCCTGCCTCACCCAAAAGAAGAAATTTTAGTGTAATGGGAAATAACAGAAAGTTAATTGAATTCATTCTGGTTGTATTTGGAATTGTGAATAGGTGGAATGTGTCATTCTTAATTTAATGTTTAAGACAGGTTAGAATTTATTAAAGTTTGGTGGAAGTAAGCAGAAGATTAGAAAGTAAAAGAAAATCTCAAGTAAGCAACTTAGAGCTGAGAGTTTTGAATTTAGGTTTAATTAGATCAATATATTTGATGCCAGACAATGTATTTAAAGTAAAAAGATAGTAAGTTTAGGTTTTTCTTTTTCTTTGCAGAGTGGGAGGGCCAGAAAGGGGTGGCCTTGGGAATCCTGGCACAAATAAGAGGAGGGCAGAGACACCCAGTAGCATTTCTGCCAAAAATGTTAGATCCATTAACAAAAGGATAGGTATTTGTTAGATGCAACATTAATCTGATGTAACTGTTACACGATTTTAAATTTTGTAATTTATTGCATATAGATTGGGGTTTTAAAAAGATGTGATAGAAATTTGATAATTTGAAACTTACATTTAGTTATTAAAAAAAGAAAAAAAAAGCTGAATAGGTTAATGGCTTATTTTAAGTTTTAAGTAAACTTAAATAAGTTTAAATTTTTTAGGTAATTCATTTAAATATTGTATTAGAAATTGCATTGTTAAGTTAATTAATGAATTGGTTAAAAAGAGCTGTTATGAATTTTTTTTTACAAGAGTTTCCTTGTTGTAGCATTCTTATTAAGAAAATGAGAACGCTTTAAAAATGTACATATATATAGGTGTGATTTTCAAGCCTGTTTCATCTGAGCATGTATTATGTTAAAAGTTTATTTCTGTTGTTGAAAAGGAAATTTTAGCTAAAATTGTTTTTGCCATGAATCAAGCATTTACTCTAAAGTTAATTTTTTTTTTTAAAGAAAGTTTATGGGCAAATGTGAAAAGGCTGTGGGTTTAGGTCTTTTCTTGTGATTTCTGTCTATTAGTTTCACGGGGATTGTGATAAATTGTAAACTGTTCGTAAGAGAGGAAATATTTGTTGTATTAAGAAATACTTTGTAAAATCTTTTGTATGGGTTTTTGGAAGGCCTACCTATCCAATTTGTATTTGTAAGTTACAAAAGTGGGAAGAATTTAGTTTCTCTAATAGGATATGAAAATGCAGTTGATGTCATCTGAAATTTATTGTTCAGGTTCATAGCTAAAACAATTTGTTACCACTTATAAAAATTATGTTTGCCATTTGTAATTCTAATGCTAAAACCTAAAGCTGGTACACTGTGTGAATATGTGGGGAAAGAAGCAGTCCTCAGGCTAGTAACAAGTGCAGCCCCAGCAGCTGAGGAGATTGTATATAGAACTTGCTTTGGTGAGAATTTGAAAATGTACAAGAAATGATCTTCAGTGATTGGCTCTTTAGGGCAAATTTAAGATTTAAGAGGTAAATAAAATCCCTGGGAACATTCTTGCTAAATCTAATGGGAATAAATAGATGTAGTATCATTGTTCCATAGAACAAGATTGGGATTTGAAGTTAACTGTAATTGTATTTTATTTACAGAAGGATTCAGGGAAAGGAATCCCTTACAAAAACAAAGAAGGGGGTGGCCCCAGGTGGTCTGGGAGCTCCAGGAATGGTCTTGATGGGAGTGGCCAGTAAACTGGAGATTTGGACTGATAGAATTAAGAGTGGGAAGTAGAATAGACTTGGGCATAGTGATAGAGTGGACCTTAGGAGAGTTGGTTCACGTGGAAAAAACCAAGGAGTTTTCAAGGTGAGGTTTTCCAGGGCCTTTAGACAAATGGGACTAAAACTCTTTTGGGGTAATGGACAAAGGTCTCAACTTGGAATAAGATCTTTACAGGTTACAAAATGATGTAAAAGCAATTAGTATTAAAACAATTGACTGAATTAATTACTGAGACTAAATCAGAGACATCTTCAGTTTGGGAAAAAGAATTTCAGTCTAATTTTCTTAGAGGTAGGTAGCCTCTGGTAATATTTGGCATTGAAAGTTAAATGATTGTTTTGATTTGAATTCATTACATGAACATAAAAATTCAAGTTAGTGTTTGAACTTATCACATGTGTAGCTCATTCTTTTAGATTGAGCAGGGTTAGAAAGGGATAAAGTAGTTTGGGAAACAGATATAAATCTATTAGAGCAATGACTTATGATTGTTATTCAATCAGGAACTAGAACATGTATAGAAAGGCATGTAGGCTACTTAAGACCTGCTTCAAAAGATGTTCCTTGGCCAATATGAAATTAGTCATGTTTGAAACTGATTATTGGAGCTTGCTATTTTAAGATTTTTGTGGGACTATTAACTGACTGTTCTTCTGAGTCTAACTCCAGGTGTGATGGCAACAGAGGTGGTTTGAGCCACTGATCCATGATGCCATAAGCCTGTGAGATGCTGGTATGAACTGCAAAAGGTGATCTCATGGGAAGGTCGGGAGAGCGGCTGTTCAGCCTGAGCTGAGGTAGGATTCTCCTGACTCAATTTCCCCACTGACACCTGGCAGACTTGAAGCCTGGCTGAATGCCAGTTGACAATCTACTCCTGCCTGGAACTGACGTGAAGTAAGGGAGATGCTGTTTCCCTGCAATGTCCCCACTCTTAGTGGCAAATTCCTAAAATCAGAAGTTTTGTAAGTAATAATACCAGATCTGTTGAATAATAGATTGTTGGTAGGGGAACATCTGAGGTTGAGTCTAAAATTAAGCTAACAGGTTCAGGACTTTAGACCAACAACAATAAGTTAGGGTCCTTTAATTCTTAGTAATAGTGTGGAGATGATTAGGTCAAGGGCTTGTGAGACTAGCATGCATAGTTATTATTTTGTCTCAGTTGGTTAATGTTAAATGAAAAATGGTTTGTGGACTATATTGTAAATGCTTTAAAAGAAGCATCACATGATCAGAAGTTGGAAATGTTTTATGATGTGATGTGCACTGTGTTAAAAATGATTATTTATTGTATTTATATAAGTACTGGAGCCTGGTATTGACTTCTTAGTGAAATCTCATCTTCCTAATGAGGGAATGAATAATGACTTACTGTGAAATGTAGAAGCTGCATTTTAATGTGAATTTTCTTTTCTTTTAAAAAATGACAATTTGTCCAAGTTTCAATTTTGATTTTTGTAAGAGTGATAGGAATGGTAATCTAAGATGGTATTAAGTTCAGTTTTGCAGGAGAGTGGACATCTGGATTTCTACAAGAAGATGAAAAGAAGAAGATGCTGAGATGCTGTGCTGAAGACTGTTTGAAGGAGCATCCAGATCAGAAAACTGCATAAGATGATACTTCTCCCCAGACTGCTGTATGAGATGGAACCTCTAAATGGACAATTCATTAATTTACCTTTCCCTTTGAATCTCTGTATGAAGGGAAAGATTCATAAGGGAAAGAATGTGAAGGGGTCATGACTATGACTATTTGTAGAGTTGCATATATATATGAATAGTACTAAGAATAACACAGAATATAAAGAATGGGTACGGAAGTGGGAGAATGGGACACATAGGATCATGTTTGATACTTTCTGGAGTGTAATCAATAGAACTGGGGAGAATTATCAACATTGTATATGGAAGAGGAAGCAACAACTATGGAGGTGTAAGTCAGAGATCATGAAAGGAGGACCATTAGCCCTGGAAAATGTGAAGTACTTTCTGGCTGTGGATTATAGGGTAAGACTGTTTCTAGAGGAACATCCTGCTTTGAGAGGACATTATTGGATATGTGGACAGACAGCTTATGTTGGGATTGGAAGCTCAATTCCGTGTGGACGGTCTCGGGCGGGTAAAAGTGGGACTTCTAAATCTTAGAGTCTTACGAGGCCCTCCATGAACAGTGGGGGTTCGAGAAGGTCAGACTGAGCTAGCTCGGCTAGCTCGGGTATTTCCACCTCTCCCCTGGAGATACGTGATGGGTGGAGTCTCCCTGCCCTCGAGGTCGTCCCGGATTGGAGCACACCTAGTTACCTAACAGCACGGTATTGAGATGCAAACTGTGTGGCTGAAGATTAAGTAGGATTGAGGAAGCCAGAAAGCTCTCTCTTAGCACGTGTGGAGCCAAAGAGGATAGTAGGGCTCCGCTTCTTTTCTTTCCTCTCTCCCCTCCCCCTCTCTCCCCGCTTGTACTTCTACTTCCAATCCCTTAAGCTTAGCCTCCTTAGGAAATCTCC
Source organism: Notamacropus eugenii (assembly GCF_028372415.1). Lineage (NCBI taxonomy): Eukaryota > Metazoa > Chordata > Mammalia > Diprotodontia > Macropodidae > Notamacropus > Notamacropus eugenii. Next base: position 309,135,293 of record NC_092876.1, read on the forward strand.
CCCTCTTCCTCCTAAGGAAGACTCCCCTGCATTTGTAACCCGGACCCTGAAATAAAGCTCAACCCCTGTTCGACTCTGGAACGTCCTTTCTCTCATACGTTTATCCGGTTTGGCCAACCGAAGACCTGGGACAGGTAAGAAAGACTCGGGTAGCCCAATACAGGCCTCTAGGCTTGGCAAGCTTATATTCACCATCCGTTAAACTGGAGGGGTATTTGTTATATTGGAATGGTGAGACCTAAATACTTTTTCTTGCCTGAATCAGGGAAACGGCATCTGGGGGTTCCTCTATATGATGATCTAGCCAAAAGGAAGAGGAACATTGACACCTCCGTCACTCAAACTGGAAATGCAAATGGGTGGGGTGACACTTGGCCTCCTGAAAGGATAATCAGAGAGTATGGGCCTGCTACTTGGGCTCAAGATGAGAGTTGGGGTTATAGAACCCCTATATATCTATTAAATAGACTAATCAGACTCCAAGCAGTACTTGAAATTATTACCAATCAAACAGCAGAAGATTTGGACTTATTGGCCGATCAAGCCACACAAACTAGGGAAGCAGTACTGCAACATAGGTTGATCTTAGATTATTTACTTGCAGAAGAAGGGGGAGTTTGTGGAAAACTCAATTTATCTACATGTTGCTTAAAAATTGATGATAATGGAAGAATAGTGAAAGAGATCACCAAAAATATCAGGAACGTTACTCATGTTCCTGTACAAACTTGGAACTCCTTTTTCAATACATCTTGGTGGTCCTGTTTTGAAGGGAGCTGGTGGAAGAGATTACGGTGGTTTGGCATCATAGCAATTAGTGGTATCATATTACTTCCTATTTGTTTACCTTGTTTGATTTCACTTATTACTAAAATAGTTAGAAATTCTCTACTAAAACTTGCTAGAGTAAAAGAGAGGACCGAAGGAGCCATTCGGTTGATGATACTAAAGAAGGAAGGATGGGTACCTGTGGAGGCAAAAGACAGGAATGATCCTGATTGGGATGAGGAGATTAATAGTGTGAGATCATGTTACAGAGCTGTGGTTAAAATATCCGTGAGAAGTCTTCAGGTTAATAAATAAGAGGAGGGATTGAGTGGGATAGGTTTAGTGAAGACTTCTCAGATTGTAGTTCTTCTCCCAGGGGTGAGGTAAGACTGAGAGGCTCAAGGTTACTATATTTTTAGAACAGAATAATTCCATATAAGGATATAAAACTGTGTAGTACATTAGGGTCTCAATGATTGGATAAAGTTTACCTAATTCTTCAATGTCTTCATTTCAAAAGGGATTGGTTAGATTTTGTGTCTAGAATGTAAGATCATATTCTCAGCTAATGAGAATAATGGTCAGTGGTGGGGGAGGGACTTGCGTTAGAGTCTATATAAATCACTGCCTTTTCTTTGTCTTCGGCTCTCCTACTCCAGGTGAACTGCTGTAGGATTGTCCAGATTCTCGAGAATCGAATACATCTCTTTTCTGTCATCACTTTGAGAGGCCTCTGAGTAATTGATTTATGTAGGGACCTGAGCCATCCCACACAATCTGAATCCCTAAAAGAAAAAGACCATGTCTTTGGTATCTGGACCCCAAAAAGGAAAAGCCTGGGACTTTCCCACATGGCCCAGGTCCCTGGTGTTCACATGAGGCAATAGGCCCTTCAAAATTAATTAACTGCTCTTTCATTGTCTGCCCCTGGCCCCACCCTAGATCACCATTTCTTGATTCCATATAGACCCCTTCTCTGTTCCCACAGTCTTCAGTATAAAAGATTCATTTTGCCTCCATTAAAGTGTTCAGATTCCTTAAGAGTCTAGCTGATGGGGTATAGGCCCAACAAGACCTTTGCCACTTACCCCAAAAGAATTTGGGTCCCATTGTCTATGACCCTGGAAAACCCTACCTTAAACTCTCCTTGAATTTCCCCACTTGATCTGGAGTTCACCAGAAGCTTTAACTCTCTCAACAGGTCTTTCATCATCACTATGCCCAGTTCTTTGTTATCTTCAACCTAGCCCAACTCTCCATTGTCTGTTGTCTCTGTTGAGGTTCAGGGTGCTTGGAACCCCAAAATACCCACACAGTTGGGTCCTGCTCGAATGAATTTGACCCAAACCTTCTTTTAGCCAAAGTAAAACAAAGTTTATTAAAAATCACCATATTGGGTTGACTCTTAGGGAAGCTTCACTATCTGTGATGCTTGTATTAACAAATGGGCCAGATACAATCTGAGCTAGATTGAGTCAGAGCTAGATTGAATCTGATCACCTCCATGGAGGCAAGATGGAATTTATATACAGAAAGACTTTGAGAAGGATCTGGGGGTGGTCTAGAAGTCTGGGGTGATGGGAAGAAGGGTTTAGGGAAGGTCTTGAGGAGGAGTCCTAGGAGATTCTTAATAGGACAGGGATGACTGATCAAGGGTGGGAAACAGCTGGAGGCAATCAGGAGATATCAGACAATGAAGGGCCAGGTGAGGTTAAGGGTGACAGATTTGCATATGAAAAGCCAGATTAAGTGGGAAGATTCAAGGAAAGTTCAAGGAGGTTCCCAGAGTTTGTACACCATCAGCCTCCTGATAGTCTTCTGCTACTTCCCAACCCTTGATCCTATCAAAGCCTTGTCCTCTTAGTTCCTGGTCTCTAACCTCTAGTCACCCCATTCCCATCAAGATCCTCCCTAGACTCCTCCTCCAGTCACCCTGGACTGCTTGGCCACTCCTAGATCCCTTGGAGTCTTTCTGTATGTAAGGCTCATCTTATTTCCATGAAAGTCCTCAGATTCAATTGGGGCCACTTGAATTAGTGATACAAATGCTCAGATTCCTTAAACGAATGCCAATATGGCAAATCTTGAATAAACCTTGTTTTTCTTCAGCTGAAAGAAGGCTTGTATCAAATTTACTCAAGGCAACACCTGCATGTAGCTATTTTGGGGTTCCAGTGCCCCTAAACCTCAACAGAACAACTGGCATTTAGACTCTGAAGTATAGTTAGGGAAAGCTGCTTGCTACAACTCAGCAGGAGAAAGAAGAAAGATTCTTCCCACTGGTCTCTTTAGAGCTGCAAACATATTCCTGGTCATCAGGGGTTTTTGTATAACAATAGCAACTTATATTTCTATGGGGCTTTAGGGTTTATGAACAAAGGAGATACCATACTTTACTTGTGGGAAACAAAGGAAGGAGTTCTGTTTCCACAGGGTTAAAACTCCACCCAGTTTTAAATGATAACAATTAATTGGAGTTGTGACCTAGCATGGTCAGGTAAAAGGTCAGAAATTTGTGTGCAGGCTTGATGAGGTATTTGAGGGAAAGCCTATCAGAGAGGAGAACCTGGCCAATAGATGGTGTGGTGGGAAATTCAAACCTGAAAGAACATAAAATTGATCTGAAAATTGCTCTGAACACATTGTAGTCTTCCTGTAGCCTTACTTGGGACCCTGTTCATTCAGGGGGAATGAACATAAAGATTAATAAAAGCTTTCCTGATTTCACAGCAAGTACTGTTGCTCATAACTGGGGGCTCGAGGGATCTCTAGCATCAGAAGAAAGGAAGCTGGCTGTGGAGGATGGGAACTGTGCCCATTGGTTTTCAATGGCCCAAACATCCACAGGCAAGTTTTCCTTCTTCTGACTGCTAACTTCCCCAGGACTGTTTGGAATCATTGTGAATCCAGGAATGCAGGTAAAATAATAGATTGAATGGCCAGAGATAGCATAAGTCAGGGACCTGAGCAACTGCAGGAAAATATCAGTGACAGGATCCTAGGTTGATCAGTGAGGTTTGCCTAGGGTCAGAAGTGAGCTCTCTTCTGTACAGGACCAGCCCAGCCCAGAATGAGGGTCGACCAAGGGAGGTCTTACCATAGGTTATCTTAGGCATGACCAATCCTTCGGGGACCTTTGGAGTTATAAGTCCTAAGATGGGAAGTGGGCATTAAGATAATGGTACCATAAAGGGGATAAAGAATCCTCTGAGCCTTCCTTTGGAATCCCATTTGAAGGAATGCTGGCTATATTCCTTCCCCTGCCTGCTCCTGAAAGAGAGCAGAGAGGAAGAAGGGGGAGGGGGGAGAATTTAGATTCTGGGAAGGAAATTGGCTAGAAATCAGTCAGGGTAAATAATAACTGAGTTTTTGACCAGTCAGAATTCAAATTCAAAATTGGTGTGCCCTCTGTAATGCTTTGTCAAATGTGTTGTCTGTGAAGTGTTTCATGCTTGCCAGCCAGCAAGGAATGCCTTCCCTGCCACTTCTTTAGCAATTTCAGGAGAGAGAGACAGAGAGAGACAGAGACAGAGACAGAGAAACAAAGAGAGAAAGAGAGAGAGACAGAGACAGAGAGACAAAGAGAGAAAGAGAGAGAGACAGAGACAGAGAGACAGAGACAGAGAGACAAAGAGACAGAGAGAAAAGGAGGGAGAGAGAGAGATTTTGCTGTTTGGCTTGGTCTGGTTGCAGGAATGGTGTTAAGAGAGAGTTTGAAAATTTTTTAAAAGTTGTTTTAAAATTTGTGTACAGGCTTTAAAAGTTGTTTTAAAAAAATCTTTCTGCATTCTAAACCCTGACCAAGTTTTTGAATGTGAAAAGAAAGATAAAGGAAGTGGGGGAACCTTTTTCCCTCAGATAGGGGAAAGGCAGGCCAACGCCGGTATCTGGCCATTTCCTGCCTCACCTAAAAGACAGTCTTTTCTGTGTTGGGATAAAAAAAAAAGGTTGAATTCATTCTGGTTGTATTGGGAAATGTTAAAATTGCTACAACAACAAACAAACAGGAAAAAGAAGAAGAAGGGGCTTTTCTATCATAGCCTTAATTGTGATTCACTTTAGAATTTCAGTGATTTCTTTCAGACATGTTAAGCATTAGCGCTCTCCAGATTCTGAAAGATGAAGACAGGGAGAGTGAGCAGTCAATTATTTAATCTTTGCAGGCTCCTGCCTGGGGAAACTGGCAACACCCTGTCAGCTTTAAATTAAATTCCTTAGGTCTCTGCCTGGACCAAAAGCCTAGTCTTGAAATATTGGCATATTTTAAACTAATCTGAATAGAACAGGTGTGATTTCAAACTCTTTGTAGAACTTTATGTGCATTTCCTAGTATGTAGGAAAATTCCTACCTGAAATTCCCGAGGATGGAATCTTGTTGGAATGCTTAAGAAAACTCTTTATCTCATAAAGCCCAAAAAGGAAACAGAATTTCAGCTCTTTAAGGAAGTAGAGAGAAAAAAAGTTATTCAGAGCTGAGAATTATCACCATGTGTTCCTTCAAGGGAATATGTGAAATTATAATGTTTTCTTTTAAGTATGAAGAGTATTTGATTTAAAAGAAAAAAAAAGGAGGTTAAAATGTTTACCATTAGTGATTATAAATCCAGATTTGATATGATTCAGGTAAAAATCTTTCCTGAAGAAATAAACAGCAGCATCTGAGAGTGCTTTTCCAATCAAGATTAAGCTGAAAAAGATATTGTTACTTGGCATTTATGATTGTAAAATGTTTAACACAAGGATGGGCATATGTTAGAAGCAACATTAATCTAATGTAATTGTTACACAATTTTTAAATTTGGATTTTGTTATATATAGATTGGGGTTTTAAAAGGATGTGATAAAAATTTGATAGTTTGGAACGATTATGTTTGATTATAATGTAAGAATGCGATTAATGTTTGATAAGATGGTAAATTTTCCACTTGAAATATTAGCTGTTATGAAAATGTGATACAGTGGTTTAGGTTGATAGTGTCCACATGTTGGTGAGGAGATGAATTTCTGTACAAGGTGATTTGAAAATATCTAAATGGATAATGAGTTGCTTCAAGTTTTAAATATGTAATAAGGTATATTGGTGAAAAAGTAATTTATCTAAATGTTGTTATGTTAGGAATTGCATTGTTAAAAAATGTTGAATGGGTTAAGAAGCTGTTATGAATTTTGTGTACGAGTTTCTGTGTTGTAGAATTCCTATTGAGAAATGAGAATCCTTGAATATGTGTATATATATGTATACATATATACATACGCATACACACACGTATATGTGTGTTGGTATATGTGTGTGTGTGTGTGTGTATGTGTGATTTTCAAGCCTGTTTCATCTAAGGATGTATTAAGTATGTTAAAAAGTTTCTTTCTGCTATTAAGAAGGAAGTTTTAACTAAAATTGTTTTTGCTATAAATCAAGCATTTACAAAAGTGTGTTTGTGAAAGGAAACTTGGTAATTAAGCAGAGGTCTTGGTTTTAGCTTTTGTAATTTTTGTGAATGAGATTCAGGAAGGTTTTTTTATGAATGGTAAACTGTTTAAGGAAGGGAAAGTACTTTTACAAAGAAATGTTTTGTAAAATCTTTTGTATGATTTTAGGAAGACCTACAAAATTAATATTTATAAGTTAATTTGTTATAATAACTTGATACTGAAGTGAATTATGCTGACATAGAGGTTTCATGGGGGTTGAAAGATAAGGGACAAGAAAAGGGAGAACAGGAATTTTTTTGGCTCCAGGAAGCTCTGTGATATTTTAAGACAAACAGCCTCCTGGTAATGTCCTCATTCACCTTCCCCTTTCCTTTCAAAGTCCAGTCATTATTACTGAAGGACTTCTTAAGATCTAATTTGAACTCAGAGCTGCCCAGACAAGTCTGAGAAGATGTTGACTCTTTCCTATTGTTGAAGGAAAGGAGGGGCACCAGCCCCACCCTGGTCCCCTAAGACTGGAAAAGCTTGGAAGTATCACCCAAGTGACAGGAAGCTAGAAAGCAGTGGTGCCTCAGACTTGAATAAATTTGCTTTGTTACAGTTGTAGTCTCTATGTAAGGTGTATCTACAAAACTGAAGTGTATCAAATTGATAAACTTTTATATATGAAGTTCGTATAAACAAGGAACTTGTTTTAGTGATAAATGATCTCTAGTGGTTTACTTTTAGGACAAATTTAAGATGTGAGTCCTGATAAAAGGCTGAATAGTGAAAACTGCCATTGGATGTCAAAGGCTCTGTGACCATAACAAATTGTGTTCCTCTGAAAAAAAAATGTTTTCCCATCTGATTATTCCTGAGTCTGGTGGAAATAATATATAATTAGGTCCTTGCTTTTCTTCTTTATGGCACATTTCTGTAATCAAAGCAGGTAGTTTAAGATGTGAGCACAATGCAAGTAGTGGAATCTTGGTGTTTTCAATCAAATAATTGGGTAAATTGGTACTCTTGTATAGTCATGAAAGGTAAAATCCCTGAAATAGAACATTCTTTCTGAATGATATGGGAATAATTAGATAAAGGAAAGGAACCAAAAGTATAAATGTGATGTTGAATCATTGTTCTATACTAAAGTTGTATCTGTATGGAACTGTTGAGGTTAGGGGTGTTTGGGACTCCAAAATAGCAACATGATGGGTCATGAATTCAGTGAATGAATTCAACCCAAGCTTCTTTCAACCAAAGAAAATCAAAGTTTCTCAATATTGGTTAGACTTAAGGAATCTAAATATTTGTGTCACTAATGCCAGCAGCCAGATTGAACCTTGAGCTTTTATAATGCTAGTATAAGCAGGCTGGATACAGTCTGAGCACTTTCATGGAGACAAAGATGGATATTATTTACAGAGGGACTGAGGGAAGAGTCCAGGGGTGTCCAGTGGTGGTCTTGAGGGGAGTAGCCAGTAGCCTGCAGAATTGGATTGATAGGATTAAGGGTGGGAAGTAGAGCAGAGATTTGGGCATAGCAATAAGGAAAAACTTGTGGGCCTCGAGAGTCAGATAAAGTGGGGAAATCCAAGGAGCTTTCAAGTTGAGGCTTTCCAGGGCCCTTTAGACAAATGGGACTAAAAATCTCTTTTGGGTAAGGGACAAAAGTTCTGACTTGGGCCCATACCCCATTGGAATAAGGTCCTTGCAGGTCTCAAAGTGATGTAAAAACAATTGGTTATTAATACAATTGACTGAATTAATTACTGAGACCAAATCAGAGACATCTTCAATTTGGGGAAAATAGTTTCAGTATATTTCTTAGAGGCAGGTAACCTCTGGTAATATTTCGCATTGATGGAAAAATTTCTGTTTTGATTTGAATTCATTTCATGAACACAAGTTGAAGTTAGTATTCAAACTTATATGTGTAACTCATTCTTTTAGACTGAGCATGGTTAGAAAGGGATAGAGAAGTTTGGGAAACAGATGTAAATCTATTAGAGCAATAATTTATGATTTTAATGGTAAATTTGATTTTATGATTGTTATTTAATCAGGAACTAGAACAAATATAGAAAGGCATGTAAGCTACTTAAGACTTGTTTTAAAGATGTTCCTCAGGCAATGTGAAATTATAGTCATATCTGAAACTGATTATTGGAGCTTGCTATTTTAAGATTTTATGGGATTATTAACTAACTGTCTTTCTGAGTCTAACTCCAGAGGTGGATATTAAGAAAGGCTGTCTGAGGCACTGATCAATAATACCAGTGAGCCTGTGAGATGCTGGAATGAATTGCAAAATGGTGATCTCCTGGGAAGGTTGGGAGAACAACTTTTCAGGCTCAGCTAAGGTAGGATTCTCCTGACTCAATTTCCCCACTGACACCTGGAAGACTTTAAGCCTGGCTAAAATGCCTCTTGACAATCTACTACGGCCTGAAATTGACATGTAATTAGGGAGATGTTTCCCTGCTATGTCCCTATTCTTAATGGCAAATTCTTATAATCAAAAATTTTGTAAGCATAGTACCAGGTCTATTAAATAAATAGGTTGGTAGGACAACATCTGAGGTTAAGATATAAGTCTAAGGTTAAGCTATTAGTCTTAGGATTTTAGACCAATAGCAATCAGTTAGGGTTGTCTAATTCTTAGTATGGAGACAATCAGATCAAGGGCTTGTAAAATCAGCACGTTATTCTATACTTGTCTCAGTCTTGTTACAATTAGTTAATTTTAAAAGAAGAATGGTTTGTGGTCTCTCTTGCAAATGCTTTAAAACAAGCATCACATGACCTGAAGTGGGAATTGTTTTATGACGTGATGTGTACTGTGTTAAAAAATGATTACTTATTGTATTTGTGAATGTACTGCAACCTGTTTTTAATTCCTTAGTGAAATCTCATCCTCCTGATGGGGGAATGAATAGTGAGTTAATGTAAAATATAAAAACTGGGTTCTAATGTGAATTTCTTAAACATGACAATTGGCCAAAGTTCCAATTTTGATTTTGTAAGAATGATAAGGGTATAAGGCTTAGGAATGATCTAAAATTATATCATGGTCAGTTTTGTAGGAGAATGGACATCTAGATTTCTACAGGAAGATAAAGGGAAGAAGATGCTGTGCTGAAGACAGTTTTGAATGAACATCCATACCAGAAAAATGCTTCAGATGATGTTCATCCCCAGATTGCTGTGTAAGATGAAAATTCTAAAGGCACAATTCATTGATTTACCTTTTTCTTTTGAGTCTCTGTGTCTGCACTTATTAAAGGGAACTGCTCCCATGTAATTTGTCAGTGCATCAGTCAACTTTGCTCCCTTCCCATATTCGCATAAAGGGGAGATAGATGAGGGGAAGAATTAATATGGCAAAGAAAGTGAAGAGGTATTTATGGGACTTAGGTGTAGAAACAGATATTTTAATAAAAAAAGGAGGGGAGAGTTTGTGGGAAACAAAGGAGAGAGTTCTGTTTCCACAGGGTTAAAACTCTTCTCATCTTTAAGTGATAGGAGTTAGTGTTGTGACTTAGCATGGTCGGGTAAAAGGTCAGAAACTTGTGTGCAGGCTTGATGAGCTATTTGAGGGAAAGCCTATCAGAGAGGAGAACATGAAGTCACCTGGCCAATAGATGGTGTGGCAGGCAGTTCATCATGTTTCATCATGAATCCTTTGGAACTGTGGTGGGTCATTGTGTTGATTAGTCACTAAGTCTTTCTTTGTTGACTATCTTTACAATATTGCTGTCATGGTATAAAATGTTTTCCTGGGTCTGTTCATTTCACTTTATATTAGTTCATAAAGTCTTCCCAGGTTTTTCTGAAACCATCTTCATCACTTCTTACAACATAATAGTATTCCATCACATTTATGTAATATAATTTGTTCAGTCATTCTCCAATTGATGGGGATCCTTTTGGTTTTTAATTTTTTCTTGCAAAAGAGCTGCCATAAATATTTTGCTGCCTATACATCCTTTCCCTTTTTCTTTGACCTCTTTAAAGTATAGACCTAGTAACAGAATTACTGGGTCAAAGGGTATGCACAGTTTATAACTTTTGGGGCGTAGTTCCAGGTTTTCTGTTGATCCTGATGTATCCATTAGTACTGCATTCCTCAAATTTCAGGGATTATACTGTTTATGAGACAGAAACAAAAGCTTTGCTTTCCAGATGATTTAATGTGAGCTCTGGATAGTCTTATTTTTCAAAGGTTGTTTGTACTATAAAAATAGTAATAATTCATATTTCTATAGTAACTCACAGTTTACAAGACTCTTTCCCTAAAACAACCCCATAAAGTAGATAGTACTAAGCACCAAGGGATCTGAGATATATAGTGAGATGGGAAGAGATAGAGCACATGGCATTAGAACTTGCCCCTGGGAAACTTACAGTTCAGACAAACAGTCAAAACTTTAACAGGTGAATGAGTTAAATGAAAAAGCAACAAAATTATTTAAGCAAATTCATATCGCAGTGACCTATCAGCTGGATGTCATTAGGAATACAGAATCACAGGGTTTCTTGAATGAATTGAGTCTTGTTTGTTCTTTAAGAATATAGATTGGCAGAGCTGAATGAAAAAGATGTTCTACAGCAGAAGGATCTCATATGACATTTAAGAGCATTATATTGGTATTGGGATTCAGAAAACCATGATTTTAGTTCTGATCCAACACTAAATTAGATGTATGATCATGGATAAGTTTGACCTCAAGGAGCTACTGTTTCCCTCTCTGGAAAACAGAGAAAATAATAATTACCCCACCTATGTCAGAAGGAAAACATCTTGTAAAAATTAGAATGTTATGTAAATGCATTATTATTGTTGTCTCTACATTATATTGTCATAGTTTATAAAATGTTTTGTGTGTTCATCCTTCATTGCTGAAGAAGACCATGCCATCAGAGAAATAATGACATGACTTGCACTTGACTTTGTTTTAAGTGAGGGAAGGCTGAAAGTGTTTTACAGGAATTATAAAAAGAGCCCTGGAGTGGGACTAAAAACTTGAGTTCCAGTTCTGACTTGCCATTTATTAGTTGAAAGTATGTTAGTCTTGGAATAAGAACACCTAACTTCAAATTGTAGCTCTGACCAATAGTGGCTGTATACCCAAGGACAACTTACTTGCTATCTTGAGAATTCTTTTTTTGAAAAAAAAATTATTTATTTAACTTTTAACATTCATTTTCACAAAATTTTGGGTTCCAAATTTTCTCCCTATTTGTCCCTCTCCCCACCCCAAAACACCAAGCATTCTAATTGCCCCTATCACCAATCTGCCCTCTCTTCTATCATCCCTCCCTTCCCTTGTCCCCATCTTCTCCTTTGTCCTGTAGGGCAAGATAACTTTCTATACCCCATTACCTGTATTTCTTATTTCCTAGTAGCAAGAACAGTACTCAACAGTTGTTCCTAAAACTTTGAGTTCTAACTTTTCTTCATCCCTCCCTCCCCACCCCTTCCCTTTGGGAAGGTAGGCAATTCAAGATAGCCCATATCTGTGTAGTTTTGCAAATGACTTCCATAATAGTCCTGTTGTGTAAGACTAACTATATTTCCCTCCATCCTATCCTGCCCCCCATTGCTTCTGTTCTCTCTTTGGATCCTGTCGCTTCCCAAGAGTATTGACTTCAAATTGCTCCCTCCTCCCACTGCCCTCCCTTCCATTATCCCTCCCACCCTGCTTATCCCCTTCTCCCCCACTTTCCTGTATTATAAGATAGGTTTTCATACCAAAATGAGTGTGCATTTTATTCCCTCCTTTAGTGGAATGTGATGAGAGTAAACTACATGTTTTTATCTCACCTCCCCTCTTTTTCCCTCCACTAAAAAGTTTTTGCTTGCCTCTTTTATGAGAGATAATTTGCCCCATTCCATTTCTCCCTTTCTCCTTCCAATATATTTCTCTCTCACCCCTTAATTTCATTTTTTTTAAGATATAATCCCATCCCATTCAATTCACTCTGTGCTCTCTGTCTCTGTGTGTGTGCGTGTGTGCGTGCATGTGTGTGTGTGTGTGTGTGTGTGTGTGTGTGTAATCCCACCAACTACCCAGATACTGAAAAGTTTCAAGAGTTACTAATATTGTCTTTCCATGTAGGAATGTAAACAGTTCAACTTTAGTAAGTCCCTTATGACTGCTCTTTGCTGTTTACCTTTTCAGCTTCTCTTCATTCTTGTGTTTGAAAGTCAAATTTTCTTTTCAGCTCTGGTCTTTTCATCAAGAATGCTTGAAAGTCCTCTATTTCATTGAAAGACCATTTTTACCCCTGAAGTATTATACTCAGTTTTTCTGGGTAGGTGATTCTTGGTTTTAGTCCTAGTCCCTTTGACTTCTGGAATATCATATCCCACACCCTTCGATCCCTTAATGTAGAAGCTGCTAGATCTTGTGTTATCCTGATTGTATTTCCATAATACTTGAATTGTTTCTTTCTAGCTGCTTGCAATATTTTCTCCTTGACCTGGTAACTCTGGAATTTGGCCACAATGTTCCTAGGAGTTTCTCTTTTCGGATCTCTTTCAGGCGGTGATCTGTGGATTCCTTGAATACTCATTTTGCCCTCTGGTTCTAGAATCTCAGGGCAGTTTTCCTTGATAATTTCATGAAAGATGCTGTCTAGGCTCTTTTTTTGATCATGGCTTTCAGGTAGTCCCATAATTTTTAAATTGTCTCTCCTGGATCCATTTTCCAGGTCAGTTGTTTTTCCAATGAGATATTTCACATTATCTTCCATTTTTTCATTCTTTTGGTCTTGTTTTGTGATTTCTTGGTTTCCCATAAAGTCATTAGCCTCCATCTGTTCCATTCTAATTTTGAAAGAACTATTTTCTTCAGTGAGCTTTTGAACCTCCTTTTCCATTTGGCTAATTCTACTTTTTAAAGCATTCTTCTCCTCATTGGCTTTTTGAACCTCTTTTGCCAATTGAATTAGCCTATTTTTCAAGGTGTTATTTTCTTCAGCATTTTTTGGATCTCCTTTATCAAGGTGTTGACCTGCTTTTCATGCTTCTCTTTCATCCCTCTCATTTCTCTTCCCAGTTTTTCCTCCACCTCTCTTACTTGATTTTCAAATTCCTTTTTGAGCTCTTCCATGGCCTGAGCCCACTGAATATTTATTTTGGATGTTTGGGATACAGAAGCCTTGACTTTTGTGACTTTCCCTGATGGTAAGCATTGTTCTTCCTCATCTGAAAGGATGGGGGGAGATATCTGTTCCCAAGAAAGTAACCTTCTATGGTCTTATTTTTTTTCCCCCCTTTTCTGGGCATTTTCCCAGCCAGTTATTTGACCTCTGAATTTCCTCTCCACCCCCACCACACCTCTAGATCCACCCAGCCAGAGCTTGGGGTCTGAGATTCAAATGCTGCTTTCCAGCCTCAGGACTTTGGGTAGGGGCGGAGCTGCTATTCAGTGTGAGATTAAGTTCAGGTGCTCAGGTGGGGGCAGGGCAGCCACACTGGGCTCAGTTCCCTCAGGGGGTTTATGCAGAGACCTTCAACAATGGATCAGATCTCCTGCCTGCTTTGGGAGCCCTTGTCTGCTGCTGTGTCTGCTGCTGCCTCCTGAGGGGGCCTGAGTTATGGAGATACCCCACTCCCCTCTTGGGGAGCTGAAGAGACCCTCTCACTCACCTTTGGGCCCTGTGGGTGGAGGGACCTGTACTGCAGCTGGAGATTCTGTCCCTGAAGCCTGCTCGGATCTGCTCCCCTCAGTGCCACGTGACCAAGGCAGGGCTGGACTCTGCTCTGGGTCTGGTACATGACGGACCTTTCATGTCAGTTTTCAGGTCTCTTTGGAACAGAAATCTCCTCCACTCCATTGTTGTGTGGCTTCTGCTGCTCCAGAATTTGTGGGGAGTTCTTCTTTACAGGTATTTTATGGGCTGTGGGTTAGGAGCTAGCATATGTATATCTTTCTACTCTGCCATCTTGGCTCCTTCCCTATCTCGAGATTTCTTATGCTCCTTTTTCTCACTGATAAAATAGAGATAATAACACCTGCTATACCTACTTCAAAGGGTCATTGTGAGGATCAAATGAAAAATGTATATAAAGTGTTTTGTAAGACTTAAAGCACTGTATAAACATGAGCTATTTCTCAAACTATATAGCTTAGAAAAATTATTATCATTTATATTATATATTATTATATTGCCTTCTTGTGCAATGTAATAACACAAAGTTTTCAAAGAACTCCATATACTTTTGGGAAAGATAATTGAAATGGAAATTAGCTATCTAAATTCTAGTCCCTGGTCTCTTATTGACTATGTGACTAAGACAAGGGACTGGACTATCATGACTTTCTATTTCTGCTCTGTTAAGCAAAGAGATTATGTACCTGATTTCTAAGATCCTTTCCAGCCTCTTAGCATTCATCGGTCTCCCAGAGCCTAGTAGAGTGAATTGCACATTGTTAAACTAAATGACATAGGCAGTAAAAGTGTTACTACTACTACTACTACTACTACTACTACTACTACTACTACTACTACTACTACTACAACTACTATTATAGATTTGAAATTCAGATTCAAAGAGGTTGCCTAAGATCACACAAGCAAGTAAATGCCAGAGTCAAGATCTGAAACCTGATCTTGGTGCCAAATGCAGTTTTGATCCCTTTTACTTTCCTATCACAAAAGGGGAGAACTACAATTTGAGAACTTCTCCTGATATAAAAAATAGCTCACAGGTATATAGTACTTTGAGGTTTCATTTTTCTTTTTTTGTTATTATAAACTTGAAAAACACCCGAAAATGAGAATTTTATAGATGAAGAATAGAAAAAGATTATGAAATCATGAATCTCTATTAAGTTGTTTTTTAAGAGTATATAGTAAATTGAATATATTAGTTCTAGTTCTAAAGATGTCTTTTTTGTAGGTATTTCCATCTGAACACCTTTCTCTTGTCTGCATTAAAAATACTTCACTTATACTCTTATCATTCTTAATTTTTCTTTTGTATTAATGTCATTAGTCTTCCTCTTCTGCTGATTCTCCTGTTCTTTCCCCCAAAACCCCACCTTCTAATTAAGAAGCATATACAAAGTAAGGAAATCCATTCGTTGGCCATGTCTGAAAATATATTTCTCATTCTAGAACTCTAGAATTGTTGGGGGTGTAAGCTCAGTTTTCACGTGGACAGTCTCGGGCAGGTAAAGGTGAGGACTTCTAAACCTCAGAGTTCTTATGAGGCCCCCCAGGGAACAGCTGGGAATTGAGGCGTGAAACACGGGCTATCTCGTGCATTTCCGCCTCTTCTCAGTGGGAAACTTGCTGGGAAGAGCATCCCACCCTTGAGATTGGCCGGTGGTCTGAGCACACCTGTTGTTGATTAGCTAGGGGCTGAGAGCACGCAAGGTATTCACGTGCAAACTATTCGGCGGGAGAGCTTAAGTAGGGATAGGAAAGCCGGAAGGCCTTCTTCTGGATTCAGAGTCCCCTCCGGGGGCTCTTTGCACTGAGGGGCCCTTAGAGGGAGGAAGGTCCCTCCCCTCTCCCGCTCCCATCCTCTTGCTGTACGATCTTTGCCCCTTGGGAGGAGGAGGATTCCTCTCTCCTGAGGAAGAATTCACCCTGCACATGTAACTAAGACCCTGAATAAAGCCTAACCCTTGTTCGACTCTGGAAAGTCTCTTCTCTCAACATGTTTATCCGGTTGATCCCCGAAGACCTGGACGACAGGTAAGAAAAGGCTCGGGTAGCCCTTCAGCCTCAAGGCCGAACATAGAATACCACTTCTTTGTCAAGAGATAAAAAACATGATCCAATATTGGTTAAATTGAGTCATAGTAAAGTTGTAGAATTCATCACAGTTCTTAAGTCTTAAGAATCATACAGAAAAAGAAGGCATAGAAGAGCTACATTCAGTTTTGTGGAGGAAGTATTTAATATGAAATAGATCTAACAAAAATGTTATTACTGATAATATTTCAATCCTCTAGGAGTCTAATTCCATTACTGTGGGATTTCCCTCTAATGAAACACATTGAAGCATCTTTACAAATTAGTAGATGGATTATGAAAGCTGTGGTAGTAAGTTTGTCACCCTGAGGTAAACCTGGTGCTCAGCTATTCTGCACTTATGGGCCTTGGACATCTCTGGGCCTGTATGTGTTTAAAAATTTTCCAGTTTGATAGAACCTTCCTGACCTGGGGCTCTACTGTTAAAGCCTTGATGAACCTGAGGATCACCCACACCACAATGAAGCATTTAACTATAATCTTTTCTTCTGGTCTTATTGATTATTTCTAGTATTTATTAATAACAAACTCATTTAATCTAGTTAACTGCTTGTATCTTTAAAAAGCAATTTAATAACTAAGCCAATTAATTGGTTTTAGCTATAGTTTTCAAAATATATGATTATTTGACTGAATTAAATCCGTGTGTGTGTGTGTGTGTGTGTGTGTGTGTGTGTGTGTGTGTGTGTGTGTGTTTGGTGTGTTTGATTGACTTTTTTCCTCAACTGGTTTGTAAGCATAGATAGTTAATACTGTGTATAGATAGTTAATACTTTGATTCACTTTTGACTAGGACCAATTTTCTTTGATCATTTAAAACTTTGGAGTAGTTATTTGCTAATACAGCAGATGAAACTGCTCTAATGAGACATTCTTGAGAAACAGTCTTTCCACCTAACAAGACATTGTAAATGTATCTGCTATGTATTAGAGCAATAAGATCTCCGTACAATGTTTCTTAGTGCATCGGATGTATGAAAATTTCTCATTAGTTTTTCCCAGTTTAATTATATCCTCCAACTCAAATATTAATTAGATTTTGCCTGCATAAAAAAATTGAGCAAGTCAGTGCTAAATATGGTAACCATTATGAGGAAGGCACTGTGGGGATTGTGGGGGGTTCTAATGAAGTGGATGTCAGATCTTCCTTACAATCTGAGACACCGCCTTCCCTCAGAGCCTTACTTTTATAGGGTTTGATACCCGAACATGCAAAAGAGGCATGGTGAAATACAAAATCTCATTGATTGATAGAACTTGACTTTGATCCTCCAGCAAGACCAGAAATCATCATCATCATGGATGGTTACAAGATAGGCAAGGCAAGGGTTACCTTGGCGGATTAAGTGGTCATAAGATGGTCAAGGCAATAGTCATGTCCGGTGACTAGGTGCTACTGTTGGACAAGAGAAAGTGGTTCAGAGGTACAAAAGCAAATCTGAGGATTTTCCATATTACCCCAAGTCTTCCACTCATGCTAGACTTGGACATGGAATTTGAGCAAAACAGGATAGAGATATCTTTGTTGGCATTCTTGTGGCTGTGCAAGTGAGTAACTTGTAAACTGGTAAACGAGTGGTGAATGTTGGATTAAAGTTTGAACGCCACAAAAAAGGGCTACTATAAGAACCTATCTTATTTAAATATCCCTATATGATTTAGATATAATATCAAACTGATTAATACCAATCAGAATAAAGTAGGGATCCCAATGAATCATTTCTATTTGAAGAGACTGCTATTTGGATGACTTTCTACTGTCATTACTTAAAGAATCGAAGTTTCTTTTTTAAAGTATGTACTTCTAAAATAACGGTCATTTTTCTTTTATTCTCTTGTGGTATTTTGTTTAAATAAGTTGTTTAAAGTACAAAAACTAACTTACTGCCATGTAAAGCTATCTTAAAATTCAAAGTATATGACTATAGTGATTAAAAATATTGATTCCATTAGAAATCATGGTTTTAATAACATATGATATTCCAGTTTCCAGTTTGGTCTCACTTTCATCTCCAGGTCTGATGAATTACTTTCCTATAGTTCTAATCACTGGGGAAGTAAGGTCTTGTTATTTGGAAGTCTCCGTTTTCCATTGAAACTATATCAGCACCACGGCCAGGGTCACATCAGTCAGTTCCAGGGCTACAGAAAAGAGCTAGAATCAGTTGGGCTGCATTTTGACACCATGAGAAGAAGGAAGGGTGAGGGAAGGCATGTAGAAAGGTAATTAAAGAAAAATAAAGAGGATTGCTTGTTACCAATAGATTGTAAATCTCCTGTGCCCAGGAACAATATAGCTACATCTTTGGGGATTCCTGGAAGAATTCCCCAACATGGATGTGTTCTTGTATGTCTATCTAAGAATTCTAACCCCATGGAAAAGTAGCCAGGGCACCTTGAATGGTATATGAATTTTCCCTTCCCCTGACCATGTGTGCTATGCCCATTACTTCCCTATTCAGGGCAATCTCTACTACCAGACCAGGCAAATCACCAGAAATCAAAACATAACTATCAGCAGCAGCTGGTAACATTTATATAGCACTTGCCATGTGCCAAGCACGATGCTAAGTGCTTTATAATTATATCTCATTTGACCCTCATGGCAACTCTGAGAGGTAGCTGTTGCTATTCTTACCCCTTTTTAAGTTGAGTAAACTGAGGCAAATGGAGAAAGTATCTAAGACTGGATTTGAACTCAGGTCTTCCTAACAACAGATCCAAGGCTCTATCCACTATCCCTGTGCCCCCTCGCAGCACAGGGAGAGTTATGCAATAAAATAATCCATAATTGCTCAGACACCAATGGAAAACATTTCCCTCCAGGGATTCATAAATCAGAAAAGTGGAAAACTCCAGTGGGGGAGAGGATTATGATGGAAATTTATTTTCCTAAGACATCAAAGAGAGGATTTCCTTGTCTTGGTATTGGAATGGTTTTCTAGGTATCTTTTTGTCCCTTTACCCCACACTGTCCTCAGCTATGTTTGGTCAAGACTGTTTCTACCATAGTCAATTACAATTAGCCTTGCATTTATAGAAATTATTTGTCCCAAATCCACATCAGTACGGCTATCATTCTTCAGTAATCTACCTATCTTCTGCTGCCATTTCTCTGAAGTCAGAGATTCATTGGATTCATTGAGGCCACCCTAGATAATCCTGGTCTTATTAAAGTATCACTGCACTCTGAAGTCACATGGTCCAATGTAAAGAGCACCAGCTCTAGGGTCATAAGATTTAGGATTAAATCTTGCCTCTGATATTCACCACCTGGGTGATCATGGCCAAATTACATAACCTCCTTAGATGTAGGCCTCATAAGGATTGGGCTAGATGATCTCTTGGGTCCATAATCTTAGAGTCAGACTGCTTGGTGGTTATTTATCATATCATTTGGTCTGTCTTTTTCATTTATTCCATAGCATGAATTACCTTTTGAATATCCTGAAGTACCTGTTGATCGTTTATGAGGTAGATGTATTGTAAAAGGGGAAATTTGTAGGAAAAGCTGGTGATGCAAAGTTTAGAGCACTGGACCTGGAGTTGGGAAGACCTGAGTTCAGGTCTGGCCTTAAGATACTTACTAGCTGTGTGAGGAAATTCATTTAACCTCTATCTGCCTCAGTTTTCTCAACTCTAAAGTTGGGAGGATCAAATGAGATTATATTTGTAGAAAAAATGTATTTAGCATAGCACCTGGCACATAGTAGATACTTATAAATGCTTATTCCCTTTCTCTACTTCCTGTAAGCACTGAAGATATAGCATATCTAAAACAGAGAAATTTATATTTAATCTTAGAGGTCCCTGGAGTTTATTGAGCCTGTATGTAAGGAATGTGATATGATCTGATCAGATTTACATGTAGTGATTAAAAAAAAATTGCTTTGACAACTGTAAGAAGAATGGATTGAAGGGTTTCCAAATGCATCCCTCTTCAAAATTCTCTGATTACTATCAAGAGCACTGTCATCCTT
Source organism: Notamacropus eugenii (assembly GCF_028372415.1). Lineage (NCBI taxonomy): Eukaryota > Metazoa > Chordata > Mammalia > Diprotodontia > Macropodidae > Notamacropus > Notamacropus eugenii. Next base: position 309,155,227 of record NC_092876.1, read on the forward strand.
CCAGGCTACCAAGTTCTTAGCCTACGTATTATTTCTCATTCCTCTTTCACATTTACCTCACATATCCATCCAATCATTTGCCAGATCTTGTTTTTTCTTTTATGACATCTCTCTCATACATCCTTTGGCGTTTACACAGCCACAAGTCTACTTCAGGTCTTCATTACTTCTCACTGGGACTGTTGCAATAGCCTTTTTCTTAGTCTCTCTAACTTAAGTGTCTCTCCATTTCAATCCATTTTTCTTATAGCTGTCAAAGTAATTTTCCTAAATCACTACATGTAAATCTGATCAGATCATGTCACATTCCTTACATACAGGCTCAATAAACTCCAGGGACTTCTAAGATTAAATGCAAATTTCTTTAGCATATTAAGCTCCAAACAACTATCCCCTCCTATCTTTCTAATCTTCACAAATATTATTCCCCTCTACAAACTCTGTATCGAGCTTATTTGTTGTTTCCCATAACCAAGACTTCAGCTTGCAAAAGTCCTTTTCTGTCCCTTTCCTTTCCCTCCCCCAAGCAGTGCACTGTCTTGGAGATAATCCTCCAATCTAGTCTATGTATATAAAAGTTTATATGTTGTCATGTTGTCTTCATTAGAGTATGAACTCTTTGAGGTCAGGTAATGTGTTTTTGTTTCTTTGCATTTATTTCAGTTCCTGGCAGTAATATGTAAGTGCTTAATAAATTCTTGTTGCCTGACTGAATGACTTTTCTTTCAAACCTAAGGTCAATGGCCACCTTCTAGTCCAAGGGTTCTTTATCTCTGGTCAACAGAACCATAGATTTCAGAGGGTCTATAAACTTGAATGGAAAAACAAATTACATCTTTGTTTCCTTCATTTATTTGAAAATATTTTTTCTGAGATTTCACCAGCTTACTAAAGGAGTCTATGACAAAAAAAAAAAATCAAGAATTTCTATTCTGACTCAAGCCTTTCCTGATCTTTGTAGCTGTTAATATACTTTTCCCCCAAGAGAAGAAAGCTACTTATATACACAGGGCTTGACTTCCCCATTATAATGTAATCCTCCTCAGGGCAAGGACTATTTCATCTTTCTGTTTATATCTTCAGGGTTTGGTACAGTGTCTGGAGCTTATTGATTAATTGATTTGTCTCCAGGCTCCATCTAAATAACATTCAAAATAGCTTCCCAAAAAGCTGCTGCAAGACACTTCCTTATTACTTTCCACCCAAGGTCTCCAATCTTAACTCTTACTTAGGTTAGGATGATTGGGTTTCTTTGACCTCTTTTCTGTACTGTCCACACTAACGATAGGGATAAACACAAGTATTTGATTTTTAAGAATAAGTTTTTGTTGATAACTTTTTAATCACTGTCTCCCCAACATCCTTCGCCTTTGCCCCTCCCAGAGAGAGTCACCCCATATAACATAGTATTGTTTAAGACAAAAAAAAAAAAGGCGGGGGAAATCAGCATAATTGATCAATACATCAGGGAAAGCCTGAAAATATGTGCAGAGTGTAAGAGTTATGGACCTCCATCCTCGCCAAAGGGTTAATTGAGCATTCTCAATCGATTCGCATGTCTTTGTTTTTGAATCATGTTTTTTCTTATTCATTGTGAAACAGTCACTTTTGATTTTGTGTATGTGTGGGTTGCTCTTTGCCTTTCCACTGTGATAGTCATTAGTCCTGGTGTATATTTTCTTGGCCCTGCATACTTCACTTGAATGATTTCACGTAGATTTTCCCATGGCTTTCTGTATTTATCATATGTGTAATTTCTTACAGCACAGTGATATTTCATAGACAGAAATCTGTCTTGAAACGGTGAAAATCCTCAGAAGGGGCACGATCAGCCACCCTTTCAAAGCTCCAGCACCCCTCGAGTGAGTGCACAGTGTGGCTCGGTTGCTTAAAAAATTAACATGAATTCTGCATTCATTTATCTTTCTATACCTCTTGCTTTGTATTTGTAGAGGAACTTTCTAGGCATATGAAGTTCCTTTTTATTCTAGGGAGAAAAGGAGCAAGCGGGTCTCACTTTTACTGGAAAGTTCTGAAGCTTCCAGGACTAGACATTCTTTTCCCTCTTAACTTCGGGATGGGCGCCTTCTGTTCCAGTAGCTGGATAACGGCGGGGACTATCTTATTCTCGTCCTCTATTGGGTCATTTTTCTCGTTCCTCCCATTTCACATAAGGTCCCCCTCTATCTAGCCTCAGTGTGTCCTCCGAAATCAACGCACATACATGCCTTATCATAAAATCTCCACTTTTCTTACTCCGTTTCCCCCACCACCACCCTATTTTCTTCCAATTCCCATCTCCCAACCCCCACATTTGGGAGTCGCTTGGTTCGGTCCTTTCGCCTGCAGTCATGGAAGAGCGTCCCGTTGTCATAGCAGCAGCGGTGGCGTGGCGGGGGCTGGAGAGTCCCGCTGGCCGGGCCACTCTAGGCTCCCGGCCGGGGGCGGCGCGGGGGGCACGGCCCTGCGGGCCCCGGAGACAAGCCCCCTCTCGGGAGTTGAGGTGAGCGGGCACGGGAGCGAGGTAAGGTGGGAAGAGATCCCCGGGGAAATGGGGAGGGCATCCCGAACTGAGTGTGGCATCCCCGGATCAGGAGGCCTGCCTTCTAGTCCCAGTCCTGAATTTTTTTTCAGCTAGGTTACTTATTTCCTTTTTCTCTTAGTCCTCTTTTGCTCCCCTGCAGAGTGAAGGGACGTTGGGCTCCTTCTGCAGCCTTAAAGTTTTGTGAATTCTTGAGTGAGTGGGGGAAGGGATGTATATCTATATATAGGGATGGACTTGTGATTTCCCTGGTGTAGGGAACTCCAGATGAAGGATCCAATCGATGCCAGTCTGCATCTTCTCTGCAAATTTATATAGTTTTAGAAGGACGACTGGAAGGTTAAGGGACTTGTCCAGTGTCCCACAAGCAAATATATCAAAGACAGGACTTGAACTTACTGTCTTCCAGCCTTCTACTGAGTAAGCAATATTGCTTCTTAATGATAACTACCATTAATATATTAAGGTTTACATAGCATTTCACACATATCTCATTTTATCCTCACAACAACACTATGAGGTGAATACTGTTATTGTTCCCATTTTATACGTGAGGAAACAGCAGGCTCTGAGAAATTGTGACTTGCCCAAGATAATGAGGAGTGGGGAAGAGCAGAAGGCATGCTGTTGTTTGCTGCTGCTACTGGGGAGAGATCTTTGAGAGTGAAGGAGCTTGGAAAGGAGATTTGAGCGTTAGAGAGAGCTTTGTTTGGGGGGTGGAGGGTTTAAGGGGAAACAAGATGAAGAAATGAGAGTACCTGTAGGAAGAGCTCTCTTCAGCCTTAGTATCCTCACCTATAACATGAGCATTACTTTCATAGACAATGAAGAAACCCAAGAGATCATCTTGTTCAACTCCATTATTTAACAGGCTCCAAGAAACCAAGGGCTAGTCCAAGGTCACACGAGGCAGTAAATAGCAATGCTGGGATTTGAACCACAGTACTTGATTACAATTCCAACCATTCTTTCCACTGCAAGCCAGCAGGATGTCTTTCCCTTTTACAGCTTATGTTCTCTGGATAGATGAAGGAGGACTGGAGGGACTTTTGGTGATTGAAGGAAACCTTATTATAAGGGCATGAGGTGAATGGGACTTAGTTTTAAGAGATTTATTGAGTACCTACAATATTCATCACTGTACTACATACTTGGGTGGGTGTAGAGGGTAGGGATATAAAAATGTATACTGTACAGTTTCTATGCTCTTTACAATCTAAATGAGGTTATGAGATCTGTATGCTCAGTGCCTGGAACATAGTGGGTGCTTAATAAATGTTTGTTGATGGACTGTTAAGTATAAAAATACCAATAAAAGGCAGTACCAGATTAAACCTCAACTCGTTGGGGATAAGTGTTATAGGTCAGAGGAAAAACAAGTATTTATAATATGCTTACTTTGTGCCAGGTACTGGGGATACAAATAAAAAAATAATTCCTGCTCTGAAAGAGTTTGCATTCTAAATTCTACTAGTAGTAATGCAACATGTTCATAAATATACAGAATATTAAAAAAAAGAATGATGGAGATGAGTGGCAATACAAACTATATTTTGGGGAATGGGTGGTACTTCTTGAGTTAGGATTTTCAAGTAAACAAATATAAAAAGGCCTCTTGAAGGTGGTGGCACTTTTACTGAGCTATGAGAGGAGCCAAGCATTTCAAGAGCAGAAGTGAGGAGGGAGAGCATTGCCCAATAGTGGAGGCAGATTTTGCAAACCACAGAGACTGGAGAGTAAATGATTAATTTAGTCCTTGGCACTGAATTGAGATGGCAATTGGGAATAATTGGAAACCAGACTGGATATTGGGTTAGAAGTCAGGGCTAGAGATAAAGATTTGATTGTGACCTGCAAAAAGCTGATATTTGTCACAGTGGGAATCAATAAATTCTCTGAATGACAGATTATCTGAAAGAGAAGAGCAGAGGCTGTGAAGATTGAACCTTAGGGAATACTTGATTTTAGGAAGAAAGAGAAAGAAGAGGAGCTAACAAAAGGAGAAGGAACATTCTGAAATAAGAGCAGAATCAGTAAAACAGAGTTTCTAAGAGGTGGTCAAGGAGGAGACAAGGAAAAGTTGGGATTATGGAGCAAAGGGGAAAATGAGAAGAAAGGGTATAGGTGGCACTTCTTAGTAGTTTCTTGAGTTAGTTTTTCAAGTCCTGAGGGTTCAATAATGGTCTTCAAATTTCTAAGGAATTAGTGTATAAATAACTATCTCACAGAGAAAGAGCAAAAAGAACAGAATTTCCGCAGGATGAATTTGCAAATTCATAGCTTTGGTCCAGCCACTTCACTTTACAGATGAGATGAAATGACTAAGTGACACAATTAATTAGTGGCAAAGCTGAAACTAGAACTCAGGTGTTCTAACTTCCTTCTCAGAGACATTTTTCATGACACAACTCTGCTATGCTGTTTTCCCTTTACTTAGAATACTTTCCCCTAGATTTTTAATCTACAAAATTTCTATTCATCCTTTGAGGTCCCTCTTAATTTCCCCCTCAGCCCAAAAAGCCGCCCTGGCACCCATAACAATAGTTTTTCCTCTGACCCATTAGAGTATTTCTTGTCCATACCCTTTGTTTTATGATTCGCTTAGTATTTTTAATTATCATTTCATGTGTAGTATTATTTTGCTAACTTGACTATGGAATCTGAGAGCACAAGACTAATACCTTCGAAGTATCAATAATATACTTAGATAATTTAGGCATGGAAGGGTTTACTAATAATTGAATGAAGGAAGGAAACGAGCATTTATTTTATACTTATTTATTAAGTATGGGGAGGACTCACACCTCTGGAGTGAGAACTCGATGAGTCCTTTTCAGGGCTGCTCATCCACCTTTGGTGTCTACCTTCACCCTGCTCTTACCTGTGGCTCCAAGAAACTGTAGCAGGTACAGTGGCCACACCCTGGTAAAATTGTCTTGGCAGATAGGCTAAACCAGGTTGAGGGTAACTGACAGGCCTCAGACCTGATGATATGTTAGGGGGAATGACTACCCCAGCATGTGAAGACATCCCCCGGCAGAATGGGTGAAGGAGAACAATTTATTTCAATGGCCATGAGAGTGGCCAGAGCAGATGCTGTGGTGCACTTAGAGCTTGGTGAAGATATCAAGACCATCCACTGCATCCTGGGCCAGTGCCAATCATCTTAACCTTTGTCCTGACACTGGACTTGAATGACTTTGGAAGAGTGAGGCCAGTGACTTTGTGCAGCTCTGCCTCACTTAAATCCAATTTACTCACAAGTCAAGACATCACTCCATGATGTCATTTGTCCTCTTCAAAAAGGAAGGACAAACAGTACTTAATATGTTCCAGGCACTGTGCTAAGCACTGGGGATACAAATACAAACATCCTGCCCTCAAGAAGCTTACAGCTCAATGATGTATGGGAGGTGATTTATGAAATCTAAGGGACTTAAGGCTAAGCGAATGTCCCTGCAGGTATAATTTAGGTACTTGAAAGAACTAATTAGCAATGAAGAGGTAGCACAACAAAATAAGAGAGCTATGAAATGTTTTCAGATATCTTTAAAAATAGAAGATATTTTCAGCTCTCGAAGATGGTTTAGGTACAGTTTTACCTAATGGTAAGAACTTTGATGACCTTTCAAGGTACCATACAAATCACGTCTTCTTTCGCCATCAATGCTGGGATTTTCATAGAAGAGAAGTCTAGGATAATATAAATAAATGAAATTCATAGGTAATCTAAAATCTTTTTTCATGCCTCTAGTTTATGTTCTCCCCACTCAGGAAGGACATTTGCTTATTTCAGAAGCAAATTTTAATTTAATTTACTTTTTTTTATTTCTACTCACTTTCACTTAGAATCCCATAAAAAAAGGAATGTTCTAAATGTTAAAAGCAGGAAAGAGAAAGGGAAGAATTTAAATAAGTTTCCCATAGAGTCCTTAGAGTGGTAATTAGTCTGTGAATTCTGAAGGGTTGACATAGTGTCCTAAGGCAAGGGCATTTCCTGTCTTGGACTTCTCATCATCATAAGTCACATCATTCCCTATTTCTATCTTAGAAATTTGGTTGAAAAGGAGACTGAAACAAGGACCATGCCACTGCATTCTGGAGCCCTGGCAGACATTTTAGAGCTTTAACACTCTGTACCAGAAAACCTATTCCATAACATTCCTTCCATCTCCTATCTCAGAGACTTGAGGTAATTTCAAATTCAGATGGATCACTATGGGCACAAATAAATAAACAAATTCTTGTACAGTTGCTAAGTAAGACTTACCATATTCTGGTTATGACCCCTTTTTCTTGGATGATTAAGAGTTGGTGTTTCAGAGAAAAAGAATAAACAGAAATGGCAAGAAATAATGGAGGATATTATACAAACTTATTACTCAAATTTCATAGAAAGGAAAGAAGTCATTAGACAGATATACGTAATTTTCTAAAGTTGGGCTATTTCAAGGAAAAGAATTATAATATTTTAGAGTTTAAAGAGACCTCAGCAGCCATCTAGTCCAACCCATACCCAAAAGGGATAGCACATTGGGCAACTAATCATTTAACTTCTCCTTGAAGACTTTCAAGGACTGGATGCTCACCACCCCTAGAGGCCACCTATTTTACTTCTGGGAAGCTCTCATTGCTGGTGCTTTCCCCCCGACCCCCATCCCCACCAATCATAAAGTTTGACAAACATTGCAAATTCCAATCATTGTTCCTAGTTCTGCCCTCTGCAGTCAAACAGAACAGTTTCATTCCTTTTCCACATAGCAACCATCCAAATACTTGAAAACAGCTATTTGTTCACTCCTAAACTCCTTTCCAAGCTAAATATCCTCAGTTCCTACAGCTGATCCTCATATAACATGGACTTATAGTCTTTCATCCTCAAGTCTTCTTCAGGATACTCTTTAACTTATCAATATCCTTCTTAAATTGTGAATCACAAAACGACGCAATTCTTTAGTTAATAACTAGGAGTTAAAATGCTTGCATATTCTCTTTGTTATATATGCTTCCCATGTGTTCTCTTCAGGTGAACTGAAGAGTTTTATATTTATATAAGACTGCATTTTTTCATGATAAAATGGAGGTGGTAAAACCAGTGGATATAACATCTAACAAAGATAAAAGGACAAATTCCAGCGTATCTCCTATTCTTCTGGCCAGTCTAGTAGAAGAGCCAAAGAAAAGAAAGGAAGTACCTAATCACCTACTGGAATCAAGTAAGTAATGAGAAACATAGATCTTGTTTATCACCAATATTTTTTCCAGATGAGAAAGTAAGCCACAGATGTATGATGTGTAATATTTTAAAAAATCTAGTTAATTTTTTATGCTAACTTAATTATCTATGTTTATGCCATTTTATAGAGTGATAAAATGATGTTTATCATTGCCACTCTGTTAATTGATAAATTTACAGGGTCAGCTAACTACCATGAAAAACCTAAGTTATCTAGCGTTCCAGTCATCTGGAAAATGAAGCTTTTGTCTAGTATTAAAAAAATGCTTTAAATTTTAGGAATATAGCAGTAGTGGCTATACTAGGACCTGCCTCTTCATTACTGAGCTTTTTGAATTGAGGTTACTAGAACATTGTGATAGCCATTTCTACTGTCTTTGAAAGTTTTCCCTTGGAATAAGTGAAGAAATTTTAAGCACAACCAATTATGTAATGGTGAGATCAGAGAAAAACCGCATGTAGCTCTAAGCACTGAGCCTCAAACTTTTTGACATCAAGGCCTTTTTACTCTTTTGAAAACTATTGAGGACTCCAAAGAGCTTTTGCTTATATGGATTATATCTATTGACCTTTACTGTGATGGAAAACAAAGCATAAATTTTAAAAATATTTCTTAATTCATTTAAAATATTACTTGTTAGCAAAATTATATATACACATATATAAAACTTGTTTACAAAAGTAATGTATTTTTATGAAAAACAATTATTTTCCAAAAAAAATAGTTTAGTGAGAAGTGGCATTGTTTTTCATATTTTTGAAAATCTCTTTAATGTTGAGCTTAATAGGTGACGACTGGATTCTCATATCTCCTTCTGCATTCAATCTATTGAGATGTTATATTGGTTTAGTTGAAATATATGAAGAAAATCTGGTCTCACACAGATATGTAGTTGGAAAAGGGAGGAGTATTTCAATAAGCAAATAATGGCTTAGTGTTATGTGAAAATAGTTTTGACCTTTCATATCCCCTGAGAGATTATCAGGTATCTCTAGGGGTCTGTAGACCACATTTGGAGAAGTTATGCTAAAGTAATATCACTGAATTTTAAAAATTTCAAACAGGTTGTAACTTATTCAGCTACATGAGTATCATTCCTTTCAAAGTAATCATCTTAAAAGGCTAAATACCTTAAGAAGATCTTGTTCATTTTGGGGACTTGTCTTTTGAAACTGAATTTTAAAAAGTAATTCTAAAATCAGCCAGGGGCATGTCTTTAAAAATGACTTCAATGGTGATAAGCTCTCATCCTTTGAGGATGGATTTGATTTTTGGAAATTGTCAAAAGTTATTGGGATCCAAGGATGATAAATAAGGTAAGTGATCAAGGTAGGTAAAAAATGAGATGTGATTATAGAATAAAAAGAATGATGTCCTAATGTGGTCAGTTAACAGTCTCTGAAGACTTTCAGAAGAGGAGCACACCAAGTATTTTCAGCAGGGAAATGCCTCTGTAATACGTGTATAGCCTCACTAGGTGACTGATAATGGCTACCGTTTACATAGCACTTTAAGATTTGCAATGTGTTTCACATATTTTCTTTCTTTTGATCCTCATAATGACCCTGTGAGGAATGTACCATAATATTATTATTTCCATTTTGCAGATGGGAAAATTGAGGCTGAGGGAGCTTAAATGATTTGCCCAGGGTCACACAGGTAGTAAATGTCTGAGGCAGGATTTGAACTCAGGTTTCCTGACTACAAGTATTATACTATCTACTATGCCACCTAGCTATTTCTGCTGGAAAGATTATCTAAATGTAAATGTCTGTGTGTTCGTCCTTTGTTGACGAAAACCATGCCATCAGAGAAATGATGACATGACTTGCACTTGACTTTGTTTTGAGTGAGGGAGGACTGTGCATATCACCAGCCTCACTTCTCCTCCAGAGCCATCTGAATCCAGTGACCAAATATTCATCAGGATAACTGGAGATGACCCAGGATGAGGCAGTTGGAATTAAGTGACTTGCCCAAGGTCACATAGCTAGTGAGTGTCAAGTGTCTGAGGTAAGATTTAAACTCAGGTCTTCCTCACTCCTGCACTGGTGCTCTATCCACTGCACCACCTAGCTCCAAGTAAATATCTGTAATGTAAAATAAAATGTATCACTGAAACTTAAAAGAGATGTACATACTTTGTATAAAAGTACAAACTTCCAACTGCTTAAAAATTAGTTTTGACTTTATACCTTGTCAGTTCTTCTTTTAATGGAGGATCAGTTGGTATGCCCATAAGGGAAGGAGATGCTATGAGTCCATCATAGGCTTGTTGCCTTGGTCCACTAGGCAGTCTCAGTGGAGTTACCTTTCTTCAAGTAGTTACCTTTAGATTAGGAAATGTGCCTTACTCAAATATGGGAAGAATCAGTTGATGCATATTAAAGCTTGAGATATCTTTGGGAAACGAATTTGAAAAAAATAAAGCGATATTACATTCTTAGCTGTGAAGTAAGAGTACATATTTTTGATAGAAAGCAAATGGAAAAATTGATTCTGAGCAGTCAGGGTTGTTGTGATAAGATGCAAGTAGTGTCTTGTTATTATCAGCCTTTCTAGACTGTTAACATACTCTACACTCAGCAAAAATATCCTACTTTCTCTTACCCATACTTGGCATTCCATCTGACACCTCCCTGACTTATGTAGGCAATTTTTCGTGCCTAGAATGCCCTCCCTTGTAGTCACATCTTGGAACCCCTGTCTTCCAACTAAGGCTCAACTTACATCAGTTTCTTTGAGGCCAGTGTTGATCATCCCCATTATTCGTTGTCCATATTCCCAACGCCTGAAGTCACTTTGTACTATGTGTATATATATACATATATATGTGTGTATGTATATATAAACATATGTCTGTAAATTATTTATACAAATATATAGATCATGTTTTATACATGTTATGTACATAGATACATATATTTATAAATGTCTAACTTTGTTTTTCCTCATTTTTTGAGATTTTAATATGTTTTTTAATGTATTTTACTATGTTTAGGAGTCATTCAAGCTAGAACAAGTCTGTTGCTTTGGGGAAAAACAGGCCTAAATGAAATGAGATTTTCATGAATCTAGAATATCTTTTTGGTGCTAATACCATATATCTTTAAAAACACTGTTTTGACTGCTATCATCTACTCCTCAACTGATGACATCACAGAGTAGGGTTTAATGAACCCATAGGTTTTTAAAACTGTGTTACAAAGCTGAAATAGCATATTCTAACAACTGAGAAAACTAAAATTTTAACTGTTTGGAGCTCATAATCCTCGAACTTCTAGTATATGATATATGGCATGTGGCAATGCTATTCTAACCAAAGTCAAATCATTAAAGTGAAATACATTCAATTTCCGGGAAAGTCGTGGAGTAGAGTGGAAGGTTCCCTAGTCTTGGATTCAGAAGTTGAGTTCCATGAATTGGATATGTCCCTTCACTTTTCTGTGCCTCAGTTTCCTCATCTGTAAAACTGGTATAGTCATAATTATACTGCCTACCTCATTTTGAGGAAATATTTTGGTGAGCTTTAAAGTGTTGTATAAATGTGGATTACTTTTATTTTTTGTTTACAGTAATAAAAATTAGATGTTTAGTCCTTTGAATAGGGTGCTTATTAAATATTAAGGAATCATGAAATACTTGTCCTTTTAGAGATTGGAATTTTATCATAAAAATTTGTATGAAAATTTATAAAAACAAAATAATTCTTTTAAGTTCGGACAAAATCTAGAGTGCTATGTTTAACATGACTCATTTTCTTTCAAAATTATTTATTTTCTCCAATAATAAAATCATCAAAACAGCAATACAGTTAAACAAAATGTCATTTTAAAAGTATGATACTGTAGAATCAAGTAGCTCTTGATTTGGGGTTGTGACCTAAAAACAGATCTCACCTCTGCCAACTTGCTAGTATGTGACCTTGAGTCATTTGTTTCACCTGTCTGGCTTTTAGTTTTCCTCACCTGTAATATAAGTAATTGTCCTCAGTGACCTCATGCCAAACATTACCTCTCTGATCTTGTATAATACACAAAAAGTCATCCTTTTATTTATACATTGATGAAAGAAATGAAGACCATGAACCTTCACTTTAACATGACAACACAAATTTTATCCCCTGAATATATTGTTTCACTTCTGTTGATTTTTATCTTTCTTTATGTAACTGAAATCAGTTTATATGTTATTTCTGTGATTCTGCTTTTTCTTCTCTTAGCATTAGTTTCATATAAATCTTTTCACATTTCTTTGTATTCCTCATAATCTTTACTGTATAATAATTTCCTTAACATTCATATACCACAATTCGATGATGGATTTTTCTCTTTTAAAAAACTTTCTTTTTATTATGAATTTGTTATTATTAATCATCACAAACATGAACATTTTAATATACAAAGAACCAAAAAAAAGGGATTGTATATGAAACTGTGAGTTTCTGTTATACACAGCTTGCTTTAAAATATGTATATTAAATTTAACAAAGGAATAACAAAATTGTTCTGTGTCTTTTTCTTCTTTCCTTTTGTGTATTTTTAATGTTTGGTTGATATTTTTCTTTCTTGTTGGCATTTCTCACACTACCCATTAACTTGCTTTCTCTTCCTCATAATTAATAAGTATAGTCAAACAAAATACAGATGATGGATTTTCCAGAAGAGATTTAACAAAAATGAAAAGGGGATACAGTTTATTTAAAGGCAGAAGTAGCTATGTGGCACAGTGCTGGACTCAGGAAGACCTCAGTTCAAATCCTGTCTCAGACACTTACCAACTGAGTGACCAGAGGAAAATCACTTAGCCTCTGTAAGCTTCAGTTTTCTCATCTATAAAATGGGGATAATATAATACCTACCTCACAAAGTTGTTGTGAGGACCAAAGAAGTTAATGTAAAGTGCTTTGTAAGTCTTAAAGTACTATATGATTGCTACCTACCATTATTGTCGTCAATAATAAAAATAATGCATATGATTAATCTGGCTGAAAGATTTGACTTGAAGTGCCTCAAAGAACAGTAAAATTTTAACTGGCATGTAAAATACCCTAAATTTGAAGCACAGAAAAGCTAGGTAGCATTGAAAACATTGTGTAGTATTTGTCACATTCTTTGGGTTTTTTTTAAAGGTAAACACTTTAAAATGGAAATTCATGGTTTTACATTGAATCCTCTCTATGTTCTACTGTATACATGAAACTGTTCTTTTTCTCCTCATGTGCATTTAAGTTTAAAATGAATAAAACTTTCTAAAAAATACCCTAAATTTAAAGGAATTCTTTTTAACATAATTGATCTTAATTTAGTGTTTCTATTATTTTTCATGGTGTCTTTATCGACATTGTATGGACAGAGATTTTTACAAAGCTTGAACAAAATAAAGTTGTAAAGGCAGAACCTGGAATAATGCATTTTGGAAGCTATAAAATAGGAGAACATCACGAACAGATTCTGGTAAGTATTTTTAAAATAGAATGAATAAACTAAGAATAATATGAATTTATATCACACTTTCAGCTAAAGAATTGCCAAGTAAAACATAGGCAGCTTTGGCTCAGATCTGAGTGTCAGGACAAAGGTCTGCTTGTGTAGGACCAGAACGTGCTTGTGAGGTTGAAAAAATAGGAAAATTTCTCATAGTTCACTGTATGCTTGGGAAGGTCTGAGAAACAAGGAAATGTTCATCTTCACCCTCTAGGTTGGTAATTATTGACCCACAGTTTTGGATTATGTGATAAGCACAATTCCCAGATAGTTTGGTGTCTTCTTTATTTCTTTGGGTAAATGTTTATTTCTTTTCTACTTATGGCAAGCATTTTTGGAGAGTACAGAATTATAGGGCTGTGTTGTCAAAAAGTATTTATTCTAGTAGGAGAGATAAATGAAGTATACTTGTAATGATGATACAAGATAATATGTATTAAAATGCCATAAAAGAAATCCAAACAATGCTTTAGGAGTTCAAAGGAAAGATCACTCCTGGCTAGAGTGATCAGGAAAGACTATACAAAAGTAATATTTGAGCTGCCTGCACCTTAAAGAATGGGAAGGATTTTGTTAGAGATGGGGAATGGGAAGGACATTCTAGGTGAGAAGAATTGCATTAACAATGACAGAGAGAAGAGTCAGGTGACAACTCTTGAGTGCAATTAGTAACTTGTGATTCCACCTCCCAAGGCTGGTCAGATTACTTAATTCCAGAGGTCTATGGTGAAGCAGGACTAGTTGATGCATGTCAGTCCTTAACATTTTTTACTACTGAGTATGTTTCTCTGTATAAAGGAAAGGAGTGCCAGGGGAATTTCCTGGTTAACCTGGAGCCTCATTCAATCAACAAGAGAGTGATCAATCAACAATGTCAAGGGTTACAGTCAAGAAGGATGTGAGAATTGAGAAATAGTCATTAGATTTTGCAATTTAGAAGTCAGTGGTAACTTTGGAGAAAGTATTTATTAAGTACATACTGTTTTATGTGCTAAATGTCCTGCTGCGCATACCAAGACAAAAATTGAAACAATTAATGCTCTTAAGGAACTAAAATTCTATTGGGGAGGAAAATGTGGAACTATGTACATATATTTTTTAGATATGTATATATGCACACACATGTGTATGTATATATGTATGTACATATATGTGATATATATGTATATATGTACACATGAAATTAAATGAGATAATTTTGTGGCAAAGGCATTAGCAGCAATGAAGATCAGATAAAACTTCATATAGAAGATGGTAGAACATTTAGCACACAAAACACCTGAATTCTGAAAGAAACTAGAAATTCTTGGAAAGAAACTGGAAAAATAAGAGGTAGAGGTGAGTAAGGAATGCATTCTGGGCTTGGAGTACAACCTGTGTAATGTCTGGGAAATGGGAGGTAGAGTAGAGGACTTGAGAAACAGTAAGAAGACCAATTTAGCTGGACCATAGAGAGTATGAAAAATATATGACTGGTAGGGAAGGTTGGAGTTAGGTTATGAAAAACTTTAAATGTCAGATGAGTTTAAAGACAGTCTTAGAAGTGATGGGGAATCCTTGGAATCTATTGAATATGATAGTGGCATTATCAAACCTGTGGATTAAGAAAATCACTTTGGCAGGTGTATATAGCATGAATTGGAATCATGAGAGACTTGGAGCAGGTAGACCAATAAGGAGGCTATGGCAATAGTCCAAATGAAAGATGATGATGGTCTCAACTGGATGGAGAACATATGAGTACAGAGAAGGGGAGTTGAGATGATGTAAAGATGGAAATAAGATTTGGCAACTGAGCAGATTTGTAGGGGAATGGAGAGAGGATAAGGGTGAAGAGTTAAGGATGACATCTATGTATGTGTTTGTCCTTTGTTGTTGAAGAAGACCATGCCATCAGAGAAATGATGACATGACTTGCACTTGACTTTGTTTTGAGTGAGGGAGAGCTGTGCAGGTCACTAGCCTCACTTCTCCTCCAGAGCCATCTGAATCCAGTGAACAGATATTCATTAGGATGACTGGAGAGATGACTCAGGATGAGGCAGTTGGAATTAAGTGACTTGCCCAAGGTCACATAGCTAGTGAGTGTCAAGTGTCTGAGGTAAGATTTGAAGTCAGGTCCTCCTGACTCCTGCACTGGTGCTCTATCCACTGCACTACCTAGCTGTCCCTAGGATGACATCTAGATGCAACCAGAGTAAATGACTAGGAGCAGTCAGACAGATAGGAGGAAAGCCAGGAGACAGTAGTGTCACAAAAACTTAGAGAGAAGAGAGTCTCAAGGAGAAGGGAGTGATCAATCAACAGTGTCAAGGGTTACAGTCAAGAAGGATGTGAGAATTGAGAAATGGTCATTAGATTTGGTAATTTAGAGGCCAGTGGTAATTTTGGAGAAAGCAGTTTTGGTTGAACGATGAGGTCTAATGCCAAACTTCAGAGATAAGAAGAAAGTGAAAAGAAAGGAAGTGGAGGCATCCACTAAAGAAGGACTTCCCATGGAATTTAGACACAAAAAGCAAGAAAGATATGGGACAGTAGCTTGTGGGGATAGAGAACAACTAGAGATACCTGGGCACATTGTAGGCAATTAGAGAAACAACAAGTAGACAGGGAAGGGACTGAAGATAAATGACAGTGGGCATAATAGAGGGAACAATCTACTGGAGAAGACAGGATGGAATGGGATCATCCAGTTCATGTAGAGGGGTCAGCCTTAGCAAAAAGAATCACTTCTTCACATAAGACAGAAATGAAGAACATGGTAATGGAATATTTATGTGATGTGAGAAGAGAAGGAAGGGAGAAAAGGGGGGTTGTCAGTGAATGGCCTCAAATTTTTCAGTGAAATGAGGCAAGGTTCTCACCTGAGAGGATGAGTAGAGAGAGAGCTGTGGGAGATTCAAAGAGGGATACAAATACTTGGAAAAACCATTATAATGAATGGGATAATGAATTGCCTAGGGGATGAAAAAGGGTTGCCTCACTGTAATGAAAGTTCAGTTAAGATTATGTAGCATAAATTTTAATGGATCAGGTAAGTACAATTTGTGATTTTCTCTAGCTTTATCCATCAGTCTATGAAGAGGGGTTAAGGCAGCAGACAGTGGGAGAAATCTAAGGCTGAGTCTTGGTCTGTGAAAGAGCCGAACTGATTCACTAAAGGGTCAAGATGGGGAGATGAGCAGAGTGTAGGCAGTGCAGGGGTGATAGCCTGGGAAAGAACTGAGTGTTAGAGGGACTATATGTTGTGGTGAGGATGAAGAACAGGATTTGAGCTTCTGAGGAAATGAAAAGGTGGAATGACAAAATTGTGATCAGATAAGAGAATTTTAGAGTTCATGGAAATGGAAGTGGAACACTTCAGGGTGATGACAAGATCAAGGATATGACTATCCCTGTATGTAGCTGTGGTAGAATGGAGGTAATTAGAAATTAGTAAATTTAGGAGTAAATGGAGTGTTTGAGGAAGTATCTATGTCTGTTGAAGAACCCTAATATGAAGGCAGGTGTTGGGAAGGAGAGACTATGAAGGTACTGAGCTCATTGAGGAGAGAATGAGAATGTTCTAGAGGTCATTAGGTACCAAACATCAAATCATGATTGTATGGTAAATATATATTGAGGGAACCTTAAAGAACCACACAAGACCTGGAAGCTTTCACTAAAAATAAAAGTGAGTTTGAAATATGATATTCTAGAAGGCAAAAAATAAAGGTTGATTGCATCTTTTATTTTAAATTTTGAAATCTAGAAATCTTGGCTTTGACATTCCTAGGTATATTCCACTTGGGGTTTCTTTCAGGAAGTAATCAGTGGATTCTTTATAGTTTCACTTTGCCCTCTGTTTCTAAGAGATCTGGACAGTTTTCTTTGATAATTTCTCGAAATATGTTATTTAAACATTTTTTTGCCCTGGCTTTCAGGATGTCTGTTGATTCCTAAATCCTTTCTCCTCAATTTGTCTTTTAGGTAAGTTGTTTTTGACAGTATTTTATTTACATCTCCTTCCATTTTTTCTCAGTTCCTGATTGTATTTCTACAATACTCCAATTGTTTCTTTCTAGCTGCTTGCAATATTTTCTCCTTGACCTGGTAACTCTGGAATTTGGCTACAGTGTTCCTAGGAGTTTCTCTTTTCAGATCTCTTTCAGGAGGTAATCAGTGGATTCTTTCAATATTTATTTTGCCCTCTGGTTCTAGAATATAAGGGCAATTTTCCTTGATAATTTCATGAAAGATGATGTGTAGGCTCTTTTTTTGGTCATGGCTTTCAGGTAGTCCCATAATTGTAAAATTGTTTCTCCTAGATCTATTTTCTAGGTCAGTCATTTTTCTAATGAGATATTTCACATTATCTTCCATTTTTTCATTCTTTTGGTTTTGTTTCTTGATTTCTTGGTTTCTTATAAAGTCATTAGCTTTCATCTGTTCCATTCTAATTTTCAAAGAACTATTTTCTTCAATGAGCTTTTGAACCTCCTTTTCCATTTGACTAATTCTGCTTTTTAAAGCATTCTTCTCTACATTGGGTTTTTGAACATCTTTTGCCAATTGAGGTAGTCTATTTTTCAAGGTGTTATTTTCTTTAGCATTTTTTTGGGTCTCCTTTAGCAAGTTGTTGACCCACTTTTCATGCTTTCCTTGCATCTCTCTCATTTCTCTTCCCAATTTTTCCTCCACTCTCTTCCTTGATTTTCCAAATCCTTTTTGAGCTCTTCCATGGCCTGAGACCATTGCATATTTATTTTGGATGTTTGGGATACAGAAGCTTTGACTTTTATGTGTTTCCCTGATGGTGAGCATTGCTCTTCCTCATCTGAAAGGATGGGAGAAGATATCTGTTCACCAAGAAAGTAACCTTCTATAGTCTTATTTTTTTTCCCTTTTTTGGTATTTTCCCAATTCATTACTCGACTTTTGGGTCCTTTGTCAAGAGTAGGGGATACTCTGGGGATCTGTAAGATCACAGTTCCTCCAAGGTGGCACAGTGAAGCATGTGCACTGGTCTGGGAGGAATTAGAAACTTTTATGCCCAGAATTAGTGAATAAGAGTTTCCTCTTCACAACCACCTGGCCTCCAGTTCCAGCAAGCCAGCACTAGGGGCTGAGATTCAGATAAACTGCTCAGTTCCCCTAAGGGCTTTTGGTAGGGGCAGGGCTACCATTCAGTGTGAGATAAAGATCAGCTGCCCAATTCCTTCAGGAGAATTGGGGAAGGCAGGGCCATCACACAGGGCTGAGGTAAGGATCAGCTGCTCAGATCCCCCAGGGACTTTACGATCCAACAATGGATGCAGGCTTCTGTGGGAGCTGCTGCTGCTGGATGAGGCCTCTGCTGTTGCTGCCTGAGGCTGGAGCTATGGGAAGACCCTGCTCCTTTCTCAGCCAGCTGAAGAAACCCTGTCACTGACCCTGGCGCCTGTGGGTTGAGGGATCTGCAAACCACTGCTACTGGTGCTGGGGATTCTGCCCCTGAGGCCTGCTCGGGTCCTCTTCCTGGCACCATGCCACATGGCCAAGGCTGGGCTGGTCTCTGCTCAGACTCCAGTGTGACAAACCTTTCCCATCAGCCTTTCAGGTCACCTTGGGCTGGAAAGCTCCTCCACTCTGCTATTCTGTGGCTTCTGCTGCTCTAGAATTTGTTGAGAGTCTTTCTTTACAGGTATTTTATGGGCTGTGGGGGAAGAGCTAGTGTATGTGCGTCTTTCTACTCCACCATCTTGGCTCTGCCTGTCCTTCATCTTCTATACTCTAGGGGTGGAGAACCTGCGACCTTGAGGCCACATATGGCCTTCTAGTTCCTTGGGTGTGAACTTTTGACTGAATCCAAGTTTTACAGATCAAATCCTTTTATTAAGGGAATTTTTTCTATGAAGTTTGGATTTGGTCAGAGGGTCACATTTGAGGACCTAAAAGGGCCACATATGGCCTTGGGGCCACAGGTTCCCCACCCTGGGACATACTATATGCTAAGCACTATGTTAAGTACTGAGGATACAAATAGAAATAGCTAGTTCCTGCTCTCTCATTGAACTCACACTTTTTTTTTCACTCTCCCACTTCTCACCCTTATTTGGAAGGAGGAAAAGGAAGAGAAAGAAGAGGAGAAATAATGACAGCTCCTGAATAGTCAAGAAAAATAAATTCTAATACTGGCTATGTCTAAAAATGTATATCTCATTGTGCAGTTTCAGTCCTTCACCACTTTTTTCTCTTTGTCATCCACCTTTTAGATTAAGCCTTCTTAATTCTTCAGTTTGGTTTTTTTTTTTTCACATCTTAAGAAAAACCCAAAATCTTTCTCTTTCCCTTTTAGCAAAACTTCTAACTGGCCACCTTATTCTGGTATTTTTTTATCTCTCTACCCTTGATAGGAAAACAAGATCTAAGAACTGACCCATTTTTATGTGAATATGGCTTTTAATAACAATTTGTTGCTATTTTAAAAATAAAATGTTTCAAATGTTTTACTGTTACCTAATTTTGCCCTATTTGATGATTGACAAAGAATCAAGATGTCCTTCAGATATGAAAATGGTGCTCCCTAACGGAATGTCTTGTCCTGCCACTCTGACCTGGTTCCTCTATCAGTGACTGACTAGTGCTGTGTAACACCAGCTAGCAGGAAGGTCCTTTCCCTTCATTGTTTAGGCCACAGTGTTTAGCAAAATTAGTAAGAAGGTATTTTGTATTTATTTTAAATGCATCTTTTACTTTCTCACAGAATTTGATCAATATTTCTGGTGATGTCATAAATCTTCATATTTTACCTCCACAAACCAAATATTTTGAGATCAAGTACATTAAAAAAGTAAGTGTTATTGACAATGTATTTCCTTCTGTTTCCTCTTATGTCCATTTCAGTTTCTTTGTTGCATGTCACCCTTGTGTGGTTAAAAGTCTTTGCTTTATATTGCAAAGCAATGGGGTGTTATTCAGCAACTGTGGACTGATGAGAACTTATTTGATCTTACAGCATCGTCTTGTTCCTGGCTTGTCCCTTAAAGTAACAGTTGAATTTTCTCCAGATGAATGGCGTTATTATTATGATTGTATCCGCGTTCACTGTCAGGTAAGTTTCTAAAATTTCTTTAAGAGGTGAGGTTCTAGGTACAAATATAAGAAAACAGATAGTGGCTGTGGGGTTTTTGTTTTGTTTTGTTTTGTGTTTTTTTGGTACCAAAATATTTTTATTACCCTGTCAGCATTTTGGGGAGTTGTAGAGGTATTGAGGTGCTTAACCTTTGGGCTTGTAATAATTTCACAAAATTATTCAGTCTTTCTGCGCTTTAGTTCTTCCAGTTTGCTTATACCTAAAAGTCACTGTAATACTTCAGTTGTCACCCCTATCAAGGTGATTGTTTAACATAAGTAAACTTGCAGATTTTTGAATAGATAACCCTTTAGGAGAGAGACAAGGGAGGCAGAGTGGTTAGGGAGCTGCCCTGGAAACCAGTAAAGCTTCAATTCACATCTGAACTCTGGCACATACTGGTTGGGACTCTGGAAAAGTCACTTAACTAATGGGTCTTCTCTGGGTAACTCTAAGAGAAGATATAGTCCTGCCTCAGTAGGGGAAATTCCTTTTTGGAATCTATCAGTACCAATGAAATTACAAGGCCAGCCCCATCTCTAACTCTTTAGATAGCAAAACTTTTTTTTTAAATTTTTTTATTAACAATTTTGGGTATAAAGCTTTCTAAAATGTATTACACATACGTGTCTTTAAAACAATGTTTGCTATATTTTCCTTAGCTTTCCTTGATTAAGAGTTATTACTATGATTATCAGTTGTATTGTGTATGAGGGATGCTTTCAAGAACTATCTGGATTTGTATGAATATTTCCTCTTATTCTGTGATCCTGTCCTGATCAATGTTTCTGATGAGGTCTTAAATCTATTCTATATACTATCTTTTATACTATATACTATCCTTTTTATTAGGAGAAGGGGCAATTGGGGGGAAAGTGACTTGCCCAGGGTCACACAGCCAAGTCCCTAGGGCCAGATTTGAACTCAGGTCTTCTTGACTCCGAGGCTGGTATTCTGGGTCACCTAGCTGATCCTACACCAGCCTTTCAAAAATTCTTCCATTTGCATTAATAGGTATGCTATCTCATCCTCCTATCTCTAGACAGGACTATACTTCATGTACTTGCTTATCCTTTCTTAAAAATCTTGAGAGAAATGGATTTCTGGGATTGGTAGTATATTCTACAATTCCTTCTTTTAGTAACTTTGCTCCTACTGAAAAGGAACCCTTAACGTTAACTAGTCTCTAGTTTATAGAAACTGAGAAGAATGCCATAGTAATAAATTAGTTTAAGTTTTTAAAAAGAATAAAAGCCCTTGTAAATCAGAAAACTCCATTAAGAAAACATATTCTTAGCTCAAAAATAATATCTCTGAACCCAGGCTGGGGCATGTAGCAACAGTTTCCAGTGTGTAGCTCCTAAGGCCTTTGGGAGCAAGGGAGGGGAAAAGCACTAGGTCAAAACTATTTTCATAGCATTACAAAGACCATTTTCATTTTCAGTATGGTAAATATCAATAGATAAAGCTCACATTCAAGCTTTTTAAACTCTTCAATACTTTTTTAAGACAGTGACAGATTTCTGAGACCAGATAATTTTGAGAACATCTGGTATATAGAAATGTTGTAACATTGATTTGATTTTAAGAAATTCCCCCCTAATATTCTTTAATGGACTCAACATTATTATTAAATTCCCTGTGGACTAGTTTCCTCTTTTTAGAAATAAAACGAGGGGCAACCAGGTGACCCAGTGGGTAGAATACCAGCTGTGGAGTCAGGAGGACCTGAGTTCGAATGCCTTCTCAGATACTTAACACTTAGTAGCTGTGATCCTGGGCAAGTCATTTAACCCCAATTGCCTTGCAAAAATAAGATAAAATTAACGTAATAGTACTTGTGCCACCTACGTCTAAGGCTTGTTGTGAGAATAAAATGAGATGCTTATAAAATATTTTATGAACCTTAAATATCATATAAATGTAAGATGCCATTTTAAGTAAGCTTCCAATCCAAGAGACCTTTCTACTTAGATCACCAAGTGAATGTATAAGCTGAACCTCAAACCCCAGTCTCCTGACTCTCATACATCTAGCTGCTTGGAATTGTAGTTTTTGGGTTTTCCTTAATCAGCTACTGTTAAAGATTTTCTCTATTTTTTTTCTGAAATGAAAGCAGCTAATGTATATTTTTGTTTTTGTTGAGAATATTCCTGGTATTTGAGTAATGAAAATTGTTTTTCAAGAAATGTGCTAAAGAATTCTTGAATTTTTATCTAAGTTCTAAGGCTAAGAAATCTTAACATTTTCAACATTAAATATACAAACTTCTTCAGGAAATCTTTTGGGAACTGATATGAAAAATGTTACATATATAAATATTTTTAAAAATAGTCTTATTTTCAGGTGACTTGAATTTAGTTTTATTGTTTTAAGGGAGATGAAACTTTACTTATTCCCATCCATGCCTATCCGGTTCTAAACACTTTGGAATTTCCTTCATTTATAAATCTACCAGACATTCCACTTGGAGAAAGGTGAGTTACAAGATTAAAAACCTATGTATTATAGGTTATAGAAATTCATGGGTCACTTTCACATCTAGAAACATACATGTTTTATTTCTCTAACTTCAAGATTATATTCTCCATAAAATTAATTCTAACCTAAGATTCCATCTGTGCTGGAAAATTACTTAAAAATTGATGCTGCATGTTATTTAGTACATGATTTAAGAAGAAAAATATTCAGATCCAGTAAAATATAATGGAAATCCACACACACACACATTGTCGCATATCCTAGGACCATATCCCTATATGAGTATGGAGCCCATCCATGAGAAATTGCAGGACTTAGAACAAAGTGTATATGGTGCTTAATCCTTCTACTATCAGACTTTTTAATATAGGTAAAATCAGGTAAAAAATAAATGTTAAGCAACACACTGAAAGAGGAAGGAAGTCACAAAAGGGTGGCTATGGGATGGGTACGAACATGGCCAAGAAGAGTCACATCCCTTTTGTCTTAGAGGTGATGGTGGGTAGTTAATAGCCTGGTTAAGTAAGCTGATAAGCCTCGGACTTCCCCTCCCGCCCCAAACATCAGCTGCCAAAGCTGCCTTTTTTTCTCACTGATTGCATCTCTGAGGAATTGTCCTTTCACCACAACTTATGGATCCCTAAGTACAGCTCCTGAGATGTTTTCCATGATTTCTCATACCCTAGGAAGAGCTTCTCCCTTCATCTGCTACATATGTTGTTGTGAGACTCAAATGAGATCATAGATGTAACTGTTTGCAAATCTCAAAGCATTATATAAATGCTAGTTTAAGAAAAACGCCATCTCCTTACACCTACCTCTCTCATTTGTGTCAAAATCCAAATCATTCTTCAAGTTCCACACCCAATACGATCTTTTCTGTGAGGTCGGTCTTGATCTTCTTACCTAAAAATTATGTCTTCCTATGAACTCTCTTAACACCTAAACATGTATTTTCAAATGCACTTAAATTTTATTGTTTATTGTAGCTATTTGTGTATTATCTCCTCTTTTAGATTATGTGCTCCATAAGTGAATGGACCATGTGTTCCTTCCTTCCTTCCTTCCTTCCTTCCTTCCTTCCTTCCTTCCTTCCTTCCTTCCTTCCTTCCTTCCTTCCTTCCTTCCTTCCTTCCTCCCTCCCTCCCTCCCTCCCTCCCTCTCTCCCTTCCTTCCTTCCTTCCTTCCTTCCTTCCTTCCTTCCTTCCTTCCTTCCTTCCTTCCTTCCTTCTCTCTTTTTCTTCTTCCTTCCTCCCTCCTTTCCTTCTTTCTGTCCACTCTTGGTTATTTATTAGCTACCTAATCTTTTTTTAGATGCCTTTCCCCAAAGACAGTTTTTGTGTAACATTCATTCTGTTGTAGTCCGCATGGAAATTTCAGCTTAACAGTTTATTTTAAAGTATAATTGTTTGTATAATAGAGATACTTTAAAAATATTTTTTCCATAAAAGATAAAGTGTGATTTTTTTTGCTTCCTCCAAACACTCTGCCAGTAAGCACAGCCTGTTCAAAACTGTACCACTAAAAGTTACAATTTCTTGCCTCTCTTACTTGCCTAAGTGATTCTGCCCCAGATTAAAACTTAAATGAATGATAGGAGCATGGGCACACGAATAGTTGAAAGGCAAAAGTGCCACTAATGTTCCCTTAATAATCCCTAAACTGTCTTGAAAACTGGACGATCAATAGGTAGGTCTTTTGTTTGTATTTCTAGATTGAGACCCAGTTTCCCTCAAAGGTATCTTTTTTTTTTTTAGATTTGTATTTAACCATAATATTTGATGGTAGTTCTCCAATCATGGAAAATTTAATTCTATCAATTGCACAGCTCTCTGAAATTCAAGAAATCTACCCAAGAAGCTACTGGAATTATAACTCAGCTAATTTACAAAATGAAATAAATTAGAGTTAAGATTAATAATAAATTAAAAGTCGGAAAGGGACTCCAAGGTAATCTGGTTCAACATTTAGATGAGTCATGAATCTCCTTTACAATAATAGCTTTGAGAAATAGTAATACAGATTCCACCAAAACATTATCAAAGATGGAAAACTCTGTGCCAAGGCAGTTAGTTCCATTTTTTCTCATTCTGATTGTCTAGAAGTTCCTCTTTATACTAAGGAAAAATATTTTTTGTAATATCTTCCCACTGGTCATGATCCTAGTTGTGCTCTAGGGGCACATATCATAAGGTCTCATCTTTCTTTCATATGAAGGAATCCCCTTTCCAACCTCTTTCAGCATCTCTGAAATTGTACCTCCATAAAGTGGTCTCCTGGATTACATGGGCAGTGAGCTGTATTGGTGATCACTGAAAAGGTACAACAGTTTTAAACAACTTGTTGATTATTCTTTGCAGACAAAACTGGTAGATGATACCTGAAGACGCCATAGATTATAAGAGGAATTAGCTATTTCTCAGATATGATCAGCTAATCTGAGTGGACTACACTGAAATCATTACTGACATAAATCAAAGTTTTGTTGTCTAGCTTCAAAAGAAAAAGAAGAAAAGAATAGGATGTTTATGACCAGGAATACTGCCATATGTTGGGTGATGGTGATGCCTTTCTCAACTGTTCACTAGTCATTTGGATACTTTCTTGGAAAATTGTTAGGGAAGTCTGGATTTTTCCCTTACTCAACCATGAAGAAGCTTATCTAACAAAACCAAGCATCTTCCAAGAGTATCTTCCTCTAAGGCTAGGTTTGATAACATTTTTATCCTCAGATCTTTAGTGGCTTGTATTGCCAAGGCAATATTCACAGCACTGGTGGTGACTATGAATATGCAAGTGTAGTTTTCAATCACAAAATATAAAAGACTCTCCATGTAGAAGGCAGAAGAAAAGCATTTATTTAAGCACCATAAAGCCAAATCCCCAAACCAGAAAGCTAAATCTGTCATGGTGACCAAGAAGTTAATAAACATTCACAGAAGAGAGCAAAGCCATTCTCAAACCTCCCCTCCCTCAGCCAGGGCCTTCTCACTATCAACTATCACAATGTGTCAGTTGGCCTGTATTGTATCCCCTCTGACCTGGCCCCACTCACTCACTTCCTTCTGGTTCCACTCCACCTTTCCTGTTCCACCTCTTCAGCAAGCTCCTCCCACCACATGTAACCCAGTATTCCAGGAGATTTAAGCAGATCATATGGACCTATTAATGAGAAAGATCTTTCCATTTAAATTACTATTACATTCAGCCCCAAGATCTTTCATATTTATTACATAGGTTGGTGGTGCAACTGGTATTACAAGCACCTATCACTCCCCCTTAACAAATGGGGCCCAAAATCTTGGAGTAAGGGGCAAAGGTGTCTTCTTACACAACTACTTCCTGCTGAGATTGGACATAGAGTTGACCCTGCCCCAAGAGGTCCCATTTGAGAAATCAGTTCTTTAGATGGCATCTGGAATTTGGTCAGCTTCAGGTCCAGAGATGACACATCACCATCATGTATAGGAGGTGACATCCAGCTTAAGTGATCAGGCATCTGCAGATGGAGGGTACTAAGCCTAGAGGAAACAAATCTAGCAAACAAGTTTAACAGATAAAAAGACAAAAAACAAACAAACAATAACCAGAAGCAGGGTAGATATAGGGTCAGGTGTGGTTCTGGAGTCTATAAACCTATTATCACAGCCTCATTCATGGAAGAATATATGAGTTAAGGGTACAATTTGGAAATCATCCTCTCCTGAATAAACAACAGTTTTGTTGTGCTATAATTTCCACAGCCTTTAGAACATCATCTGGCTTCCATTTTGCCCATACTTTAGCTCCTAATTTTATTCTATCAGTAGAACCCAATCCTTCAGTTACTCTGTTAGTTATTTCAGAAGGACAGTAAGTTTTCACAAGTGGCCTTATTTCACAAGGAATAATAATCCCTTGAACGGTTCTATCATTTTTACAAAACTATATTTTTACATCACCTAAATTTTGGAATGTTAAAATAATTTCTCCTTCATAATTAGAATCTATCTCTCCAGCCAATACATACATTCCTCAAGCTACTAATCCTGATTTAGGTAATATCCACCCAAAATGATATTTTGGGATTCTCATACATATTCCAGTAGAGATTGTTCTTATTTCTTTCTTATCCAACCAAAAGTCCTCTAAATAATGTAAATCATATCCTGCAGAACCAGGTATCCCTGGATACGGTGCTGGAACACCTGGCCTCACAGTCCAATACTCAACATTTGAGATCTTACATGTTTGTTGTTTTGTAATTTCTAGATTTGGGGTCATCATTCTGGCTAAAGGTGTACTGCCTCCCAATGGTCTGTTGTTCAAATTACATAAAGCAGTGAACAAATTATCTTTCCAATGTTGATAGGAATTATTAGAACTTAACTTCCTTAACTGTCTTTTTACAAGAGGTACACTTTAATGTAATATTTTAGATGCTTCATTTTCTTTTATATTTGTTCACCATTTTTGATATGTTCCTGGGTGTCACTATCATATTTAAAGATAAAAGGCATATTATAATGGAAAAAGCACTGATTTTGGATTTGCCAATCAGAAAACTTGAGTTTCAATTCAAACTGTTATCTACATTACTTTGGGTGAATCACTTAAGCTTTCTTGGGTTCAGTTTTCTCATTTGCAAAATGAAGAGATTAGACTGAAAGATTTTAAAGTTTCTTCCAAACTCTAAATCTCCAATCCCCTGATAAATAGGAGGTGCTTAACAAATGCCTCTTATTTGATTGATTTTCCCATATGAGTTAGAAGGAAGTTTAGAAGACAAATGTATCAATTTAACCCTAAGCATCTTGCAAACTTCAGTTAAATTTTATTTATTTATTCATTTATCCATTTATTTATTTATCAATTTGTTCATTTATTTATGTTTATTTATTTATTTATTTTTAGTTTTCAACATTTGTTTCCACAAAATTTTGAGTTCCAAATTTTCTCCCTATCTCCCCCCCACAATAACACCTTACATTCTGATTACCCCTTCCCTCAATATGCCTTGCCTTTTATCACACCCCCTCCCTTCCCTTATCCCCTTCTTCTCTCTTTTCTTGTAGGGCAAGATAGATTTCTATACCCCACCACCTGTATTTCTTATTTCTCAGTTATATGCAAAAACAGTTCTCAACATTCTTTCCTAATACTTTGAATTCCGACTTCTCTCCCTTCCTCCCTCCTCACCCATCCCCACTGAAAAGACAAGCCATTCAATATAGACTATATATGTGTAGTTTTGCAAAAGACTTCCATAATAGTCATGTTGTATGACTAACTATATTTCCCTCCATCCTATTCTAACACCATTTGTTCTATTCTCTCTTTTGACCTTGTCCCTCCCCAAAAGTGTTTACTTCTGATTACTCCCTTCTCCCATTTGCCCTCCCTTCTATCATCTCCCTCACCCCACTTGTCCCCTTCTCCCCTACCCTTCTGTAATGCAAGATATACTTTCATACCAAAGTGAGTATGTCATGCCCTCCTTAAGCCTCCCTTTTCTTTCCCACAGAAAAAGTTTTTTCTTGCCTCCTTTATGAGTGAAAATTTGCCCCATTCCATTTCTCCCTTTCTCCTCCAAATATATTCCTCTCCCACCCCTCAATTTTATTTTTTTATGTATCATCCCTTCTTACTCAACTCACCCTGCGCACTCTGTCTATATGTGTGTGTGTGTATGTGTGTGTGTGTGTGTATGTATATGTACTGAAAAAAGTCTCAAGAGTTACAAATATGATCTTTCCATGTAGGAATGTAAACAGTTCTACTTTAGAAAGTCCTTTATGATGTCTCTTTCCTGTTTACCTTTTCATGCTTCTCTTGATTCTTGTGTTTGAAAAACAAATTTTCTCTTCAGTTCTGATCTTTTCATCAAGAATACTTGAAAGTCCTCGATTTCATTGAATGACCATTTTTTCCCTTGAAGTATTATACTCAGTTTTGTTGGATAGGTGATTCTTGGTTTTAATCCTAGACTTCTTTTGACTTCTGGAATATCCTGTTCCAAGCCCTTCAATCCCTTAATGTAGAAGCTGCCAGATTCTGTGTTATCCTGATTGTATTTCCACAGTACTTGAATTGTTTCTTTCTAGCTGCTTGCAATATTTTCTCCTTGACTTTAACTCTGGAATTTGGCTATAATATTCCTAGGAATTTCTCTTTTAGGATATATCTTTCAGGAGGTGATCTGTGGATTCTTTATTTTTTATTATTATTATTTTATTTATTTTCAGTGTTTCACAGTTACTACCATATAACTTACATTTTTTCCCCTCCTTCCCCCCTCTCTCCCCAAGATGGCATACAATTTTATATAGGTTCATACATTCCCATTACATTTTCCCAATACATTTTCACCATAGTCATTTTGCATGGAAGAATTAAAATGAATGGGAGAAACCATCTAACAAACCAAAACAGAATACAAAACAAAAATGATCTGCTACATTTTGCAATTGAATTCCACAGTTCTTTCTCTGGATGTGGAAGACATTTTGCCTAAAAAGACAACTGGGAATTTTTTGAGTCCTTGCATTGCAGTGAAGTTCTAAGCCTACCAGAAAAAATCCTCACACACTGTGGTTGTTGCTGTGTACAAAGTTCTCCTGGTTCTGCTCCTTTCACTCAGCATCAGATCATTTAAGTCTTTCCAGGCCTCTCTGAAGTCTTCCTGTTCATCCTTTCTCATAGCACAATAGTATTCCATTACATTCATATACCACAATTTATTCAGCTATTCCCCAATTGATGGGCATCTCCTTGATTTCCAGTTTTTGGCCACCACAAAGAGTGCTGCTATAAATATTTTTGTACACGTGGGACCCTTTCTCGTTTTTGTGATCTCTTGGGGATACAGTCCTAGGAGCAATATTGCTGGATCAAAGGGTATGCAGAATTTTGTAGCCCTTTGGGCATAGCTCCAAATAGCTCTCCAGAATGGTTGGATCAGCTCACAGCTCCACCAACAGTGAATTAGTGTTCCAACTCTCCCACATCTTCTCCAACATTTATCATCATCTTGTTTTCTCATATTAGCCAATCTGATAGGTGTGATGTGGTATCTCAGAGTTGTTTTGATTTGCATCTCTCTAATCAATAGTGATTTAGATCATTTTTTCACATGACTATAGATGGTTTTGATTTCTTCCTCAGAAAACTGCCTGTTCATATCCTTTGACCATTTATCAGTTGGGGGATGACTTGTATTCTTTTACATTTGAATCAGTTCTCTATATATTTTAGAAATGAGGTCTTTATCCCAGACACTAGTTGCAAAAGTTCTTTTGCAGTTTTCTGCTTCCTTCCTAATCTTGGTTGCATTGAGTTTGTTTGTGCAAAAACTTTTCAATTTAATATAATCAAAAATTATCCATTTAGCATTTCATAATGTTTTCTATCTCTTGTTTAGTCAAAAATTCTTGCCTTCTCCATAAATCTGATAAATACACTATTCCTTATTCTACTAATTTGTTTATAGTATCAATATTTATACCTAGATCATGTACCCATTTGGACTTTGTTCTTGTGTATGGTGTCAGGCATTGGTCTATGCCTAGTTTCCACCACACTGTTATCCAGTTTTCCCAGCATTTTTTGTCAAACAGTGAGTTCTTATCCCAGAATCTGGGGTCCTTGGGTTTATCAAGATTGCTATATTCACTGACTACTGTGTCTTGAGTACCTAGCATATTCCACTGGTTTACCTTTCTGTTTCTTAGCCAGTACCAAGGGGTTTTCATAATTGCTGAAAAAGCTTGAAAAAAACAAATTGAAAATCCTCAAGTAAATACCAAATTAGAAATACTGAAAACCAAATGAGAGATTAGTAAAATTAAAATTAAGAAAACTATTGAACTAATAAATAAAAGTAGGTGTTGCTTTTATGAAAAAACCAATAAAATTGATAAACCTTTGGTCAATTTGATTTTAAAAAAAGAAAGAAGAAAACCAAATTACCAATATCAAAAATGAAAAGGGTGAACTCACCTCCCATGAAAAGGAAGTTAAAACAATAATTAGAAATTACTTTGCCCAACTGTATGCCCATAAATTCGACAATCTAAATGAGATGGATGATTATTTTAAGAGATATAAATTGTCCAGACTAACAGAAGAGGAAATTGAATACTTAAATAACCCCATCTAAGAAAAAGAATTTGAACAAACCATCAATGAACTCCCTAGGAAAAAATCTCCAGGGCCAAATGGATTTACAAGTGAATTCTATCAAACATTTAAAGAACAGTTAATTCCAATGTTATGTAGACTATTTGAGAAAATTGGGGAAAGAATCTTCCCAAATTCTTTTTATGATACAAATATGGTTTTGATACCTAAACCAGGAAGAGACAAAACAGAGAAAGAAAATTATAGACCAATTTCTGTAATGAATATTTGCAAAAACTTTAAATAAGATTTTAGCAAAAAGAATACAGCAACTTGTCATGAGAATAATACATTATGATCAGGTAGGATTCATACCAGGAATGCAGGGCTGGTTCAATATTAGAAAAACTATTAGCATCATTGATCATATCAACAACAAATCTAACAGAAACCGCATGATTATCTCAATAGATGCAGAAAAAGCTTTTGACAAAATACAACATCCATTCCTATTAAAAACACTGGAGAGCATAGGAATAAATGGAACTTTCCATAAAATGATAAACAGTATCTACCTAAAACCTTCAGCAAGCATTCTATGCAGTGGAGATAGGCTAGTTGCATTTCCAATAACATCAGGGGTGAAACAAGGATGTCCATTATCACCACTATTATTTAACACAGTACTAGAAATGTTAACTATACAATAAGAGAAGAAAAAGAAATTGAAGGAAATAGAATAGGCAAAGAAGAAACTATGTTATCACTCTTTGTAGATGATATGATGCTATACTTAGAGAATCCCAGAGAGTCAAGTAAAAAACTACTTGAAATAATAAACAACTTTGACAAAGTTGCAGGTTAAAAAATAAACCCACACAAACTTCTGCATTTCTGTATACTACTAACAAATCCCAATAGCAAGAGATAGAAAGAGAAATGCCATTTAAAGCTAGGGTAGACACTATAAAATATTTGGGAGTCTACCTGCCAAAACAAATTCAGGAACACAATTAACAAAACACTTTTCGCACAAATAAAGTCAGATCTAAGTAGTGGAAAAACATCAGTTGCTCGTGGGTAGGCCGAGCCAACATAATAAAAATGACAATTCTGCCTAAATTAATTTACTTATTTAGTGCCATACCAATCAAACTATCAGATAATTATTTTCTAGAGCTGGAAAAAAATAACATCAAAATTCATCTGGAAGGACAAAAGGTCCAGAATATCAAGGAACTAATGAAAAGAAATGCTAGGGAAGGTGACATAGCACTACAAGATCTCAAATTGTGGATTCTTTGAATATTTATTTTGCTCTCTAGATCTAGGATATCAGGGCAGTTTTCCTTGATAATTTCATCAAAGATGATGTCTACCTTCTTTTTTTTGATCATGGCTTTCAGGTAGTCCCATAATTTTTAAATTGTCTCTCCTGGATTTATTTTCCAGGTCAGTTGTTTTTCCAATGAGATATTTTACATTATTTTCTATTTTTTCATTCTTTTGGTTTTGTTTTGTAATGTCTTGGTTTCTGATAAAGTCATTAGCTTCCATCTGCTCTATTCTAACTATAAGAACTTCAGTGAGCTTTTGAACCTTCTTTTCCATTTGGCTAATTCTGCTTTTTAAAGCATTTTTCTCCTCATTGGCTTTTTGGACCTCTTTTGCCAATTGAGTTAGCCTATTTTTAAAGGAGTTATTTTCTTCAGCATTTTTTTTAGCAAGCTTTTGACTCTCTTTTCAAGATTTTCTTGCATCACTCTCATTTCTCATCCCAATTTTTCCTCCACCTCTCTTACTTGATTTTCAAAATCCTTTTTGAGCTTTTCCATGGCCTGAGACCATTGCATATTTATTTTGGAGGTTTTGAATGTGGAAGCCTTGACTTTCTCTGATGTTATGCTTTGTTCTTCCTCATGTGAAAGGATAGGAGAAAATACCTGTTCACCATGAAAGTAACCTTTAGTCTTATTTTTTCTTCCTGTTTTGGGCATTTTCCCAATCAGTTACTTGACTTTTGAGTCCTTTGTCAAGAGGAGGGTATAGCCTGGGTACCTGTAAGTTCTCAGTTCCTCCAAGGTGGCACAGTCAAGGGAGAGGAGTTTGCTCCTCTTCTGGCCTGCACACTGGTCTGGCAGCAACCAAAAAGTTTTCTGCCCAGAATCTGCAATTGGAATTCCCTCACCACAACCACCTCTAGCTCCACTGCCAATGCTCTTCCTCAGCCCTGGGTGGAATTTAGGGCTGAGAATCAGATCAGTGGCTCAATTCCCCCGGGGGATTTAGGTGGCATTCTCCCAGGGCTGCCACTCAGGGCTGAGATTCAGATCAGTCATTCAATTTCCCCAACGACTCTAGATGGAGGGCTTCAAAAATGGCATCTGCCACTGCAGTGCCTGCTACTGGAGGTCCATACCTCACTCTCCTCTCCTGGGTGAAGGAGCCCTCCCACTGACTTTTGAAGCTATCTGTGACATTTGTGTGTTGAACAATCTGTGAACTGCTTCTGATGGCACCCTGAAGCACTGCACTGGTCTGCGCGCTGGGCTAATCTACACATCACACGCCCAGCTGGTCTGCGCGCCACACCTTCAGTTAAACTTTCTAAGTAGTAATGGCTCTATTTTTCATATCATAAAGAAAATAACAAAATATTTTATTGGGAAAGAACTATTTTAGTTAAAAGCTTAACAATAGTTGGTTTTATTTTTAATCTTTTCTTCCTTTGTTTTTCAGTGAGGATTATGTTATTCCTCTACAATGCAGCTGCCCAATTGATTTTGAGTTTCATGTCATTGTACTCCAACCTGATGAATCCTTTATTGTTCATCCAACATCAGGTAAATTATGAATGTAGAATTACAGGTGAATTGTGACCATAAAAAAAAATCCATATTACCTCAGAATGCAAACGTCAGACCTAGGATTCAAAATGGCATTCTAAAGTTGAAAAAAAGAGGAGGGTAGGAGTGATAGTCAGTATTTAGATGTAGCAGCATTTTGGTGATAATAAATATTAATAGAGATCTTGACTAATCACTATCACTTCCTCCAAAAATCACTATTATTTTAACAAGTTATAATAGTGATAATATCTGTGCAAATTTGTTGTGAATTTATGCTAAAGTTATAAATTAATCATCCTAATTCCAATTCTGCCATATGGCAGTTGCCCTCATCTAATCTCACAGAATCACAGTGAGAATTTTAGAGTCTTCATCTCCTGCTTCACGTGGGTATTTGTGTGAGATATAGAAAATTTAAGAGAGGAATATTGTGTGCTTTCTTAAAATTTACTGCTCACTTGTGTTTTTGCATCACTTTCACTTTTGAATATATCCTTCTTCCTCCCCTACCTATCAAACCCTCACTTGTAACAAAAACCAAGAAAGAAAGGTTTGAAAAAATGTTCAGCAAAACCATCCAACACAATAATAAAATCTGATGATATTTGTAACATTCCATACTCAAAGTCCCCCACCTCTGCAAAGAAGAGAGAGGGGAACATCTCCTCATTTTTCAGGACTAAGGTTTTGGTGGTTATAATTACACAGTATCTAGTTTGAAGTGTTTTTTTTTTTTCTTTCATTTACATCATTGTCATTCTTTAAATTGTTTTCCTACTTTGGCTTACTATACTTTTTTTAAAATTTATTTTCAGAGTTCTAGAATCACAACCATATAACTTAGATTTTTCCCCTCCCTCCGTTCTTCCTACCTCCCCCTTCCCTCCCCAAGATGGCATACAATTTTATATAGGTTCTACACATACATTCCTATTAAATACATTTTCACTATAGTCATGCTATGTAGAGGAATTAAAATGAGTGGGAGAAATCATATAGCAAACCAAAATGCAATACAAAAGGAAATGATCTGCTGCCTTCTGTGATTGAATTCCATAATTCTTTCTTTGGATATGGAAGGCATTTTGCCTTAAAAGACTATTGGGAATTTTTTTAAGTCCTTGCATTGCAATGAAGTTCCAAGTCTACCAGAAAAAACTCTCACACACTGTAGTTGTTGCTGTACACAAAGTTCTCCTGGTTCTGCTCCTTTTGCTCAACATCAGATCATTATACTCTTTTTTAAAAATTAGTTTCCCTGTGCTTCTCTGAATTCTTCATATTTACAAAAGAAATGATTATATTATTCTTATATTAATAACCAATTCATATTAAGGAGTCAGGGTTTTTTCCCTTTCTATTTCTTCATTCAAAGCCCAGTCTTTGTGAAGGACATTGCTGATAAGATTGTGTTAGCATTCTCCTCAGTCTTAGGGAGACCCTACTCAGCTGGAACGTAAGTGGCTTGGGTGGAGGTGGATCCCTTTTCTTTAGATTGTCCAAAGTGGAGGTGGTCTGGATGTGGAGATGGTCTCTTTGTTTAAGAGTGACATAGTAAAAGTCACTCTTCCTCAGCTCCTCATTAGAATAAGCCCATCTCTCATTATAATATTCACTGTTTCATTAATTGTTAACCAATCAGAGTTGATTTCTGTTTGTCAGGAACATCCACTCTTCCCAGGTATATAAGCGTTGATCAGCCTCCATGATTTGGCTTATGAGAGAAAGTCAAATGACCACCATTTTTATTAATTATATGCTAGACATAATTAATAGAATTGATTATTAATGAGCTAGAAATTATCTCTTGAACTTTTCATCCGTCACATTTATCATTTCTTACAGCATAGTAATATTCCACTATAGTCATGTAACACAATTTGTTAAGCCACTCTCTAATCCAGAAACACTGACTTAGTTTATTTGAGGAGCATTTTGTCCTTAGGATACTCAAACAACTAGTGAAAACAAAAACTCTTATTCTGAGTCACAATTATGACATAGCTTTTGCACAGACATTTGTGGTTGGCATAGTTAATTATCTTTCCCCAGTGATCCTTTAGATGCTCTCAGAGTATTATTTTTTGCACATGGTTTTCTATTTGTTTACAATTCTCATTTCTCACTGCAAGTAAGTATTCTGTTCCACAAATGTGTATTGGAAGCAAACAGATGGTTTAAATTTATTCCAAAGTCTGATATGTACATAGATAATAGTCTAGTGGTCTGATAACCACCCTGAGAATTTGATCCAAGCTGTTTATTATTAGTGTATGGCAGGAACCAGTCTTTGTTTTCCTTCCCACCATAAATACAGGGGAAGAAACTTTGTGACCTTCAGCTACTATAGCCTTAGAAATATAGGGAAATAGATGGTGGGGGAAAATGGAGCAAATTGACTGCATTGGTAAAGGTATAAAGAAACCATTTCTAACTATAAGGATAGTTTCCCAGGTTTTACACTCATTTTAGAATAGGGTAAAGATAATCTGCATACTGAATTTTGGCATTAACTCACAAACCTTGCTTAACATACAAAGTATGACTTTAGAGCTAAGTGATTGGTGTTTTAATTTTTTTTGTTTCCTTGACTCCTTTTGTTTTTATATCCAGTACATTTCTTTCCCTTCCCCTACCTAGAGAAAATTCCTTTGTTAGAAAGATTTTTTCAAAAGTCATGTGATTAATTATAAAAAATAAACACTAGAACTTAGAAATAAAAATGAATGACATCTCCATAAAAGTGCAGGCTAGACACTGATTCCAATAGTGCTGCTTGGAATGACATTGGCATTCCTCACTGGAAACTGACTTCATGCCTTTTACAATATTTCTAATAGCAGAAAATCTTTCTCCCTGGAAAATGGGTCTGGGATATGGATTTGATCTTTAGAATCAGTAAAAATTCATTTGGAGCCAAATCTTCTGAATAAAATGTACAATTTAGCTGAGCAGTAGCAATTAGGAATAAAAATAAAGGGGTGCTATCATAAGGTAGAGACTGGTTTTCTTATGCAGCTGCCACCCCGGCACACACAGGAGGGCCTGCTGTACAGGTTCTTAGATGTGCTTTTCTAAAAGGAAAGCAACTTTTGAGGGGTCAAGAATCTACTTTAATTACATTCACCAACAGAGAAAATACAAGCAGAGAAATAAAAACCAACAAACATAGCTTCTAACTGTCTGACCATAAGCAATACATATATCACAGATCAACATACAGATCCAACTGTCTGACCATTACATACATATATAGTTACCAGAGAAAGAAGCACCAACATCTGGGTTTTCAAAGGGGGTAAGGGGAGGCATGGTCCCTAGAGTGTCACCTGGCATAGTAATCTTCTTCCAAGCCCCCAAAGCAAAACCTCACCTCAGAGTATATATACACTTTTCAGAGTCGGAGGACTCTGGCAGACTAGTGCCTCATTAATTAACAAAAGTCTAGGTGGTCCTACAAAACAAGCCTCCCTTAATCAAGTTTCCCTTAATGGGC
The DNA here is from genome assembly GCF_028372415.1 of Notamacropus eugenii. Lineage (NCBI taxonomy): Eukaryota > Metazoa > Chordata > Mammalia > Diprotodontia > Macropodidae > Notamacropus > Notamacropus eugenii. The sequence goes on from NC_092876.1 coordinate 309,192,508, forward strand.
TCCAAAGTAGGCCTATTAATGGATGAGGAAGATCTTTAACTCTAATCAAAATAACTGTGAGGATACTCAGACTTTACACTGTCATTTTCCTTGCAGGGAAGGGAAGGGAAAAGAAAAATATTTATTAAATACCAACTATGCACTAGGCCCTGTGCTAAGAGCTTTACAGATATCTCACCTGATTCTTACAACAACTCTGGGAGGTAGTTTTACCCTTGAGGAAGCAGGTAGACCCATTAAAGTGACTTGCCCAGTCAGAAAGCAAGGAAGTATCTGAGGCTAAATTTAAACTCAGGTCCACTTTGCCACCTCACTGCCTTGTACTAAACTCAAGGATGTAGTTCCGATGCACAATAGCTGTGACTCAGTCAGTCATCTTCAATATGATGTTGATGGCTCAACAATTATCCAAGGTAAAGATATTTCCCACATCAAAAGAGATTAATTTATTTATTCATTTAAGTGCCTAATGCACAATGTGAGGCATTGTGCATTGGGGGAAAAACATATATATGAGTATATATATATGTACACGTGTGTGTGTGTGTGTGTGTGTGTGTGTGTGTGTGTGTGTGTGTGTGTATAGGCTGAAATGAAACCATTTCCACCCTTATGGAGATTATGTTCTGTTGGAGAAAACAACATGTGAATATAAAGTTACATGCAAAATGCACACAATTGCCATGAAGGGGACAATAGCAACTTAGGATCAGGATGGACTTCCTACAGAAGACCCTGGAGCTGAGGCAGGAATTCTCAAAGGCAGAGGTGTGGAAGGAAAACATTCCACGTGTGGGAGACTGCCTGAGCCAGGGCACTGAGGTAGGAAAAACAGCACATTGGTCAGTTTGGCTGGAAAATGAGGAAGAAATAATGTTTCTTGAAAGGCTATCTGGAACCAGTTTGTGATGGGAGTTAGAAGCCAAACAGAAGTCTGTTTTAATTGATATAATATTAGTCTTTTCAATGTGTAGTCAATGAGAATGGCCATATCCATCAAAGAGACAATCAAAGTCCCAAATATGATTTCAACTGGTATGTCCACACTTTCCACTGAGAAGTTAACTTCAGGTCCAGAAAAAAGGTCCCATTCTTTACCCTTGTCGAATGATCAATCTACCCCTGGTCATCTCCTCTACTTAGGAAGATGGATCACTTTCTAGATAAGGAAAAAGCAGTTCCCCATGGGATGTTATAGTGGAGAGTGGAGGAGAGTGATGTCATTAAGGGATTGGGAAGAACTAAAGTGAAAAAGGGATGAAAGAAGGGCAATAGCAGGGTACCAAAGACAAACTTCTTGCTATGCAGGAAAAGAGATAGAGATCTCCCTTAACCTTTTCCATTGCTTCCTTTGCCTATATCAGTATTGTATGAGCTTGTCTGGGAATTTGTAACAGTGATTTTATGAGAAAATGTCAAATTCCAAACAAATAGCCTATAAAAAAGCCAAATCCGTTCATAAATTGAAGACTATGCCAGCAAATATAGTATTGATCGTAATTGAATGCTGTGTATAATACATTTAAAAAGATATGGTGCTTCCTTGAGGATTGTCAGTGTAAATGAGACAGACAGTAATAGTCCAGTTAAAAAGACATAGTCTTTGAAGCATTTCAGCTCAGCCTCCAAAGTTTTTTGGCTGTTTGGGTTTTTGCCGTTGTTATAGGACTGATGGTTTTTAAATTTAAGATATTCTTCCCTTTAATCAAATCAAAGTAGGAAAGGAGCTTGAGGCATTGGATTTTATCTCTGCCATAATGTACTAATTGATTTTATTATGTACTTTTCATTGCTCTGTCTTCTTTCTCTCGATTAAAAACCCTGGTTCTTTTTCTTAAACTTTGAAATAAAGAGTTTTAGAATCTGTTTTTTTGTCTACTTAGATTTTTAAAATTTATAAGAGATGTAGATTTCTTAGTCTGCCCACTATACCATTGACTATACTTACATATACATATTTAAGATATATTTATATTTACTATACATATATTTAGTGTTATATATAATATGTATATATGTATATGTGTACACATTTATATATATACACATACATTCATGTATACTTAAGAACTTTGATCTTCATACTATTTTAAATTCATAACAAAAAGGAAAGAAAAATGAGTGAGTCTCATAATTTAAAGGTTCCTCTTCTCATGCTATTCAGCCACCTTTGACAATGTACAGAGAACTATTCTAAGTGCTAAGGCAGTCACACAATTTAGTTTAAACAAATCTGCTCCTAGGATGTTTACCAGTGTTAAATTGGGTAGTCAACATTTCTGCAAAATTCTCTGGATTCTGCTTTTATTACTTGGATGCTTTCTTTCCTGGTTAGATAGTCTTCTTAGGATTTACCAAGATGGTGCTGGTTTCTTTTGCTCATTTTAGATCTTTTCATGTCTGTTTGAACTCTGTTACTACCGCTTCCTGAAGTCAGTGTCTATCTTAACTGCTTAAAATTCTGTTTCAAGTGAGATTGGACAGTATTTCTTCTGCTTGCCTTCCCAGCAGCCATTGCACTATGGCTCATGCCAACAGACCATCTATGCTGTAGGGCTTTTTGGTACAGTTTTTTGATATTTTATGTAAACTGTAAACTGAAGATGTTTTGTCTATGTCACTTGTCTCTAAACTTTTTTGGTCATGCACCCCTAATAATAAGCATTTTTGAGCATATATCCCCAATACGTGTATATTTACTTAAATATAAATTATATAGATATAATAGTACACATTTTTAAAATTACATAAAATAGGAATTGAAAATGATGAGTTAGGATGAAATAATATTTGATCCTTGAAGTAACAGAGGGAGTAACTAGAGTTTATTAAATAGGGAAGTGACATGGTCAAACCTACACTTTAAAAAAATGACTTTGGCAGAAATGTGGAGGAAGGGTTGGGGAAAGGAAAGATTTGTGGGTGATACTACTTAGGAGATTCTTGACAATAATCAGGTAAGAGATGATGAGGCCCTGAAAGAGAGTAGTTACTGCATGAGTAGAGAAAAGGGTACAGATGCCAGAGATGTGGTGGAGATAGAAATAGCAAAATTTGACAACTGATTGGATATGGGACGTGAGGGAACTTCAGGAGCTAAAGATGCCAGGGAGACTGAACCTTGGAAAACTAGAAGAATGATATTGCCCTCAACAAAAATAGACAATTTAGGAAGGGGGTAAATTTGTGAGGAAAGATAATATAGTGAGATTCTTGCTCATCCTTTGAGACTTACTTTGCTGTTATCCATACATTCCCAATATGAGTGATACCACCCCCTGGGGGACTCTGGAATGATCCAGGGGGATGGTAGCAGCCTCAGGTGCAATTGGGGGTCATTGAATAAAAATAAGGGGACAGTGGAAGCATAAGGAAAGAAGAGACGAGAAGAAAAATTTTAAAAACCTTATGTACATGTTTCATCTGTTGTATAATAGAGTAAAAGTAATGGTGATTACATTATTTTCCAAATAAACACACAAAATGCAAGTTATAACCAATCAGTGGTCAAGTCCGCTGACAGATCTTAACAAGCAAGTGTTGACAGGCAAGTGTATCACACATTGTTGGGAAGTCCAGCATGCATCAGTAGGAATAAATGCATGTAATGACTTGTTACAATATGATACTATATAGTTACATGATACAATATTACATCATTAGAATTTCAATGCAAGAAAAAACCCACAAGTTTATAATAAATTATTAAATTTAAGATACATCGTTTAAAAATTTTATATGTTTTTGAAATGACACAAATTTTTAAAGAAAAACCATTCCAGGGAGCACTGAGTAATTTTTTTTAAAGGGAGCAGAGGGCCAAATAAGTTTGAGAACCTCTGCTCTAACCAAAAGGAAAAGGGGGAGATAAGGTTCTTACTAGTCACTGTCCCGAATCTTGGAGCTCACCCTGTAAGGGGCACCTTCCAGAGCTACAAGGTGATATCTGGAACAAATTGTTAAGATAGCAGCCATATAGCTGCAGGTCTGGGTACTGAGGTCATGATTAGGTCACAATTTCCCAGAAAGGCTAATATCTAGCTCAGAAGAGATGTGGTCAGGATCTTGTACCATGGAGGGAGAGGACACAGTGGAGAAGCATTCTGGATAACAATAGGTATGGTTGTATTTTAGCAAGCCTTACAGGACATAGTCTCCATTTTGGTAACAACGAAAATTTACGAAGTGCTAAGGATATAAAGACCTCATAAGCAAGTGTAAAACAGCAGAAATATTAAACACATCCTTTAATCATAACAATGTATATAAAATTTTATAGTAAAGAAGGGTTTCTGAAGAAGAGATTCAAACTTAAATGGAAATTAAATAATATAATCCTAAAGGATCAGTGAAACAAAGAACAATTATAAAAGTAATAGATTACCTCATTAAAGAAAATGACAACGATTAGATATGATACCCAAACATTTGGAATACGAGCAAAGCAATATTTTCCTTAGGGGAAAAAGTTCAGATATCTGGATTGTGTGCGTCCTTTGTTGCTGAAGAAGACCATGCCATCAGAGAAATAATGACATGACTTGCACTGGACTTTGCTTTGAGTGAGGGAGGGCTGTGCAGGTCACCAGCCTCACTTCTCCTCCAGAGCCATCTGAATCCAGTGACCAGATATTCCTTAGGATGACTGGAGATGACTGTCAGTTATTTTGTATATACCTTGCATGAACCACATTTGTAGAGAGAGGTGAAGATAATATTGAGATTATGAACCTGGGAGACCAGAAGGGTGATTAGTGTTTCCAGTTACCTCTAGGTTATTTTGTATATATCTTGTATAAACCACATTTGTATGTGCATATGCTCTCCTCACTCTCCCAATACAACGTAAGCACCTTGAAGGCAGGGAATTTCATTTTTGTCTTTAAGTTCCCAGTATCTAGTACGATGTCTGACCCAGTAAACACTTGATAGTTGCCTTTTGATTGAATGATTGATCAGTGGAATAATATTTCCGAGGTATCTGTTTGAAAGACTTTTGGTGGCATTCACTTGCTGAACAGAGGATTTCTGGGGATCAGAAACATATTTTAATCTAGAAGCTAAGGCTTCATATGTATGTTTGTGCTGTATATATGTATTCAATCTTGACATGTATGGCACTAAATAAACCCTGTTCTATTTCTCAGCTTTCGCTTGTTTTCTGAGTGGAATGTATCTGAAATGACACCATGAACTTAAGCTCAATCAGCTATTGGATCATAGGAATATTTTTATAAAAATAGAAACATTGCTGCCAGAGCCTGGGCCTATTTTTGGCATCAAGGCTTTTATAAGAGTAAAAATAAAGAAGAAGTCTCTGTATTTCTCATTAACTCCACCCTGTGAATGTGATATAAACCAATCTGAACTAACACAGCCATGTTGCTGTCTTCCTAGCACATTGCAGATAATGGTTGGACTCTGGCCCCTTTTGACTTCAACTTCCATAACATGTTGTTAATATGGGGGCACGTACAATTCAACTTGTATTATAGATATTTATCTACATATTTGATTCCCCCTTCTAAGAGTTTGTCAGCTACTTGAAGATCTTTTTATACCCCACAATACTAGCCTAGTGCCTTATATATAGTATATGCCAAATAAGAATTAGTCGATTGCTTGCCTTCTGAAGGGGTGGGGAGGAGCAGGAGGAGGGAAGAGAATTTGGATTTGGGGAGGAGTTTAGTGCTGTACCCAGCAGCCCTCCAATCAGAAGAGAAAGAAGGCTGAGGGAGGCAGTATGCAAGCTTGAGTACCATGGTGGTGAGTTTAGAAGTGATGAACTTTTCCTGGAAGGGGCATCTGGTTCTGTGGAGCTGAAACCAGAAAGAGCAGCAGAGGCTAAGTGGAAATAAGACATGTAGACATAGAATGTTAATTTACAATACAAGGTAGCACACTAGTGCTATACCATCAGTAAACACTATCATAGGTCAAGGAAGGAAGAGTTCACTGTGTGCAATGCTAGTCAAAGAAGACTTCATAGAGAAAGTGCTATGAAATGGGCCTTAACGAAGGGGTAGAATTCAGATGAGTTGAGAGAAATAAAAGAGGATGTTCTCAGTAAAGGGAATGGAAAAATATGGGTATGATGAAAGTAATATGCAAGGCCTTTCAGAAGTTAGCCTGAATAGAGTAGAGAGTCCTATATATTTAAATATGTGCATATAAGTGTATATATGTGCATGTGTGTATATATGTACACATGTATGTATAGAAAATGTGGCTCCTCTATTCCATGAGCACTATCAACTAACAGAAAACTCTCACTTCTGCAGTATTTCACATATTTTTCTTAAGAAATATAGTTCATTGATATATGACTTTGACAGGAACATTATTCTACCCCCTGGGAAGGTAAAATCAGACTCAATAAAATGATAAGCCAGTTTTTAATATTGAGATAAACTGCCTTTTCCTTATGTGTATGCCTCATATTGTTTATTGCATTAATATTGATATATTATAATTGGCTGGGGGATTGTAGTTCTGGAAATTCATCTTAAATTCATTAACACTAAGGCATATTATATGAGTGACATCACCAAAAAATTTTAGTAAATGGTTCATGTAGCAATTGATTGATAAGATCAATGGAAAGATGAAACATTTGACTTATTTTCCCCAAAGTCTGATGATGGAGATCTTTATGACCATGTTATTTGTTTGGGTCTCTTTTTATTAGGATTAACAAGAAGGAAAAATATCATCTTATAAAATATGGGCTTATTTTTTTCTAGGAATAATTCCATCCAATGGGAAAGTGGATCTGACTGTTACATTTGCACCATTTAGATACGGAACTGCACGAATAAAATTGCAGCTGTGGGTTTCTGAGTTCAACTCTACACCTTATGTATGTACGTTCACTGGAACATCATCTCCTCGAATGGCTTTAAGGTATAAGTTCACTTGGTTGTTGTGGTGTTCTTATAGTTTTAAATTTCTTGGAACATTTTTTAAACCTCCAAATTCTTTCTATTTGTTTTTTTTTTTTAATAACATGGAGAGAACAGAATGCTAGCACTAACCTATTTGAAATGATGGGAGTTATAAAATGCTTTTTACAAATATAGCATTAACTTATTTTATAATAATTGGACTTTTCAGTACTTTCATTTTTAAGCAAACCCAAACCTGCCTTTTACACAAGGCAGTGTATCTGGTTAATGTTGTCTGGTAGTCTACCTAATGGCATTGATTGGCTAAATGAAGCAATGTAGCTGAGGTCAGTCAGTGTCCAGGCCAGCATCTGGTGCTGAGAATTAGCAGAGGCACAGGTGGGCAAGGGTGTCTCTGAGTAAAAACATTTATACCCTATGAGTACAAATCTAGTTTATTGGGTTTTCCATCCTTTTCCAACTGTTTCTCTTCATCTCTAGTTCCTGTATTATTTTCTCTGCTGTTTCCTGTATTTCCTCCTTTGGGAAGTCCTACATTCAGCCACTGCTTCCCCCACTCAACAGATCTCCTTAGTATAAATTGGCCTTCCAGTGAGACATCTCTGCTGCTTGGAGCTTGCCAGGTCAATTCAGGCTATACTACCCTCACTAGGACTAGTAGTCTATAGCAGCTCCATGGGAGTGATGTTATATGAAAGGGGGATTTGCTGAGCATTGTTACTGCAGAGTTTCACACTGTTCAGACAAGCAACAGTCATAATGACTTTATTATGAAATGACATTAGATAGAACAGTGTTATAGAAAGCATACCTATGCCTCTATTTTTCAGTCTGGAATTTCTTTAGACTTTTACAAATGATAACAGAAATGCTAGTCACAGAAGTACCTTAAAATAATTTAGAAAATGAAAAAAAAATGGTGTTTTTTTTTTAGACATATAGAACTAGATGTCTGCCCAGCTCTCAGATCTGTACAAATCATGAACCAAAATGTGAGGGGCATACAGAGAACATAAAACTAACAAATCAAAATATAAATGGACAAAAAAAGATGACTAGTGATTTTATGTTCTTGTCATGATAAAATTCAAAGTATTTTGTGAGATCAAGAATCACTTTGAGCTTTGTACATTGCCTAAGATCTTTGGACATTTAAAGATCCAAAGTCCCACAACTAAAAAGCAGCAGAGAGGGATCCAAACCTTGATCCAGTGACTCCAAGTCCAATACTGTGTCTCTGGCACCAGGATGCCATCTCTCTGTCATCCATTATCAACATTCCATCCACCCAAAAGAGCAGTCCTATTCCTTTTTGATTCTCCGATTTTCCGGTTTGTATAAGCATGTTCAAGTTACTCAGCACAAAGTAAAATATTGAATTTGTTAGCGTATGCAGTACACTTTATATCTTTCTCATCTTAAAAACAACAGACTTATACATGCATTTTTTTTTTGCTATAATCACTTTGTTTTTTACATGATTTGGCATTAAGCTCACACGATTTTGACATACATTCTTTGTTTTCTTGGATACTCCTCTCTGTTTTTGTGTCACTCTTATTCCCTCGTTCTCCTGTCTGTCTTGTTATTTCTTCTTTCTGATTATTATTTCTCAGTCTTTTTTGCTGACTCTTCATCCATATCACCCCCATTAATTACTAACCTTGGGTATCCCCCAACTCTCTATTCTGGTCCCTCATCTCTTTTCATTTCTATATTACCGCACTTGATGATCATGCCAATTTCCATGGGTTGGTTATTATTCCTGTATAGATTCTATGTTCAGCCTTAGTCTCTCTTCTGAGCTACAGCCTTGCATCACCAACTGCAGGACTTCTCAAACTAGAGATCCTGAAGCAGATAACTGTGTACATATCTAAAATTCAATATGTCCAGAGCAGACCTTGGTCACCTTTCTTCTTAAATGCTCCCATCTTCTGAATTTTCCTGTTATTGTTGAGAGAGTACCACACAGTTTTGCAACCTTGAAATCATTCTCAGCTTCTCACTCCCAATCACCTCATATATCAGATTCATTTCCAAATCATTTCATTTTTAACTTCACGACTTCTCTCCCGTGTGTCTCTGTTGCTTGCTAACACACTCACCACTCTCGTTCATGCCTTCATCACCTGTCTCCTAGACTATTGTAGTAGCCTTCTAGTTATTTTCCCTGATTCCTCCCTCCAACACATCCTTCACTCAGCTGCTAGTGACTTTCTGAGACATAAATCTAATCACTTTATTCCCCTGCTAAATAAATGCTAGAGGCTTCTCATCACCTCTTTCTTCTTGTTATTGTTCAGTCATTTTTCAGTCTTGTCCTACTCTTTGCAAGCTTATTTGGGACTTTCTTGGTTTACCATTTCTTTCTCCAGCTCATTTTCCAGATAAAGAAACTGAGGCCAACAGAGTTAAGTGATTTTGCCAGGGTCATACAGCTACCAAGTGTCTGAGTCCACCTGATTCCAGCCCAGATCTCCACCCACTGCATCCCTTATCTGCAGAGTTATCACCTCTAATATCAAATATAAACCCCTCTGGTTGACATTTAAAAGTTGGCTTTATAATCTAATCTCTCCCACCTTTCTAGTCTTCTCATATTTTCCTTCATTCTACACATTTTAATATTTTGCTATGCTGGCTTACTTACCATTCCTTAAACACAATGCTCCAACTCCTGTCTTCATGCCGCTGATTGACTTTCCCTGTGCCTTGGGTACTCTCCATCCTCAGCTCCACTTCTGTTTTCCTGGCTTCTTTCAAGGCTCAGCTCAGATCTCATCTTTGGCAAGAATTTACTAGCTCCGCTAGCGGTTACCTTTCACTGTGTTGTAGTAGATTACCCTCTACTATGTGTATCTGTTATGCACCTAATTATTTACATGTTTTCTCCATCATTAGAATGTGAACCCTTTGAGAGCAACAATTATTTTTGCATTTCTTTGTGTCTTCAACGTTTAGCACATTCCTAGAATACAGTAAATCCTTAGTAAACTTTTGCTGACATAACTTGACTTTTTAATCACATTGGATAATGTGTCCCTTTGATGAACAATCGATTTTTCCCCAAAGTCTAACCTTGATTATAGTTCATAGGTTTTTTTTTTGTATTTAAATTTACTTATTTAAGTTTTCAACATTCATTTACACAAAATTTTGGGTTCCAAATTTTCTCCCCATTTCTCCCCTCCCCCCACCCCAAAATGCCGAACATTCTAATTACTCCTATCACCAATCTGCCCTACCTTCTAACATCCCTCCCTTCCCTTATCCCCATCTTCTCTTTTGTCCTGTTGGGTAAGATTACTTTCTATACCCCATTACTTGTATTTCTTATTTCTTAGTTGTATGAAAGAACAATACTCAATGGTTGTTCCTAAAACTTTGACTTCCAACTTTTCTTCATCCCTCCCTCCCTAGCCATTCCCTTTGGGAAGGCAAACAATTCAATATAGGCCATATCTGGGTAGTTTTGCAAATGACTTCCATAATAGTCGTGTTGTGTAAGACTAACTATATTTCCCTCCATCCTAGCCTGCCCCCCATTTCTTCTATTCTCTCTTTTGATCCTGTCCCTCCCCAAGAGTGTTGACTTCTAATTGCTCCCTCCTCCCACTGTCCTCCCTTCCATCATCCCCCCCACCCTGCTTATCCCCCACTTTCCTGTATTGTAAGATAGGTTTTCATACCAAAATGAGTGTGCATTTTATTCCTTCTTTTAGTTGAATGTGATAAGAGTAATCTTCATGTTTTTTCTCTCACCTTCTCCCTTTTTCCCTCCACTGAAAAGTCTTTTGCTTGCCTCTTTTATGAGAGATAATTTGCCCCATTCCATTTCTCCCTTTCTCCTCCCAATATATTTCTCTCTCACCCCTTAATTTCATTTTTTTAAGATATGATCCCATCCTATTCAATTCACCTTGTGCTCTCTTTCTGTCTCTCTTTATACGTGTGTGTGTGCATGTGTGTGTGTATGTGTGTATGTATGTAATCCCACCAGCTACCCAGATACTGAAAAAAGTTTCAAGAGTTGCAGATATTGTCTTTCCATGTAGGAATGTAAGTAAGTCCCTATGATTTCTCTTTACTGTTTACCTTTTCATGCTTCTCTTGATTCCTGTGTTTGAAAGTCAAATTTTCTTTTCAGCTCTGGTCTTTTCATCAAGAATGCTTGAAAGTCCTCTATTTCATTGAAGACCATTTTTTCCCCTGAAGTATTATACTCAGTTTTGCTAGGTAGATGATTCTTGGTTTTAGTCCTAGTTCCTTTGATTTCTGAAATATCATATTCCATGCCCTTTGATCCCTTAATGTAGAAGCTGCTAGAGCTTGTGTTATCCTGATTGTATTTCCACAATACTTGAATTGTTTCTTTCTAGCTGCTTGCAATATTTTCTCCTTGACCTGGGAACTCTGGAATTTGCTCACAATGTTCCTAGGAGTTTCTTTTTTTTGGATCTCTTTCAGGATCTCTTTTTTAGGTGGATTCTTTCAGTATTTATTTTGCCCCCTGGTTCTAGAATATCAGGGCAGTTTTCCTTGATAATTTCATGAAAGATGATGTCTAGGCTCTTTTTTTGATCATGGTTTTCAGGTAGTCCCATAATTTTTAAATTGTGTCTCCTGGATCGATTTTCCAGGTCAGTTGTTTTTCCAATGAGATATTTCACATTATCTTCCATTTTTTCATTCTTTTGGTTTTGTTTTGTGATTTCTTGGTTTCTCATAAAGTCATTAGCCTCCATCTGTTCCATTCTAATTTTGAAAGAAATATTTTCTTCAGTGAGCTTTTGAACCTCCTTTTCCATTTGTCTAATTCTGTTTTTTAAAGCATTCTTCTCCTCATTGGCTTTTTGAACCTCTTTTGCCAATTGAGTTAGCCTATTTTTCAAGGTGTTATTTTCTTCAGCATTTTTTTTGGTCTCCTTTAGCAAGGTGTTGACCTGCTTTTCATGCTTTTCTTTCATCTCTCTCATTTCTCTTCCCAATTTTTCCTCCACCTCTCTTCCTTGATTTTCACAATTCTTTTTGAGCTCTTCCATGGCCTGAGCCCATTGAATATTTATTTTGGATGTTTGGGATACAGAAGCCTTGACGTTTATGTTTTCCCTGATGGTAAGCATTGTTCTTCCTCATCTGAAAGGATGGGAGAAGATATCTGTTCACCAAGAAAGTAACCTTCTATAGTCTTATTTTTTTTCCCCTTTTTTGGGCATTTTCCCAACCAGTTACTTGATTTTTGGGTCCTTTGTCAACAGTAGGGTATACTGGGGGGCGGAGCCAAGATGGCGGAGTAGAAACACACACATACGCTAGCTCCAAACCCACAACCCATAAAATATCTGTAAAAAAAAGAGTAGGGTATACTCTGGGGATCTGTAAGATCTCAGTTTCTCCAAGGTGGCACAATCAAGCGTGTACACTGGTCTGGGAGTAAGGAGAGATTTTTGTGCCCAGAATCTTAGCAGTTTCCTCTCCACAGCCACCTGGCCTCCAGTTCCACCAAGCCAACACTGGGGGCTGATTTTCAGATAAGCTGTGGGGGCGGGGCTACCATTCAGTGGGAGATGAAGATAAGTTCCCTCAGGGCCTCTATACAGGGCTGAGGTAAGCATCAGCTCCTCAGTGCCCCCAGGGGTTTTTGCAATCCAACAATGGATGTGGCTGCTGTAGGGGCTGCTGTGGGAACTGCTGCCACCTGCCCGATGTGGCTTCTGTGATCGCTGCCTGAGGCCAGAGCTATGGGAAAGCCCTTCTCCCTTCCTGGCCAGCTAAAAAAGCCCTGTCACTGACCTTTGAGGGATCTGCGGACTGCTGCTACTGTGACTGGAGATTCCGCCTCTGAGGTGTCCTCCTCCCAGAGGCGCCAAGTGGCTAAGGTTGGTCTGGGCTCTGCTCTGTGCAACAGACATTTCTTGTGGGCCTTTCAGGTCACCCTGGGCTGGAAATCTCCTCCACTCTGTTGTTCTCCACTTCTGCTTCTCCAGAATTTGTTGAGAGTCCCTCTCTACAGGTATTTTAAGGGCTGTGTGGGGAGAGTCAGCATATGTGTGTCTTTCTACTCTGCCATCTTGGCTCTACCCCGCCTAGTTCATAGGTTTTAATGGAATTTAAATCAGGCAAGACTCCAGATCACTGAAACATATTTGTAAATTAGTTTGGATAAGTTTCCAAACTTTTCATGCCTAGTACAAAGGCATGTTGAAATATTCTACCTTCATTTGTAAATGTATGTCATCTGGAACACTTATAGCAATACATTGATTAGAATTCATCATTCTGTCAGTCACAAATCAACTTCCAGGTACATCAGAAGCAAAAAAATCCCCAAAATATTTTAGAGTAGATGTCTTACAGCAGTGTTCTAGAACTCACATAGAAATAAGAGCCATGTAAACAATATCAAAGGATCTCTGTGATCCTCATATTAACTTAGAAAACCTCAAATTAACATTTTGTATGTTTGATTTTTTTTATTTATATTGTTAAATATTTGCCAATTACATTTTAATGTGCCCAGCCCTCCTTGAGGGTGTTACTAGCCTCATTTCCGGGAAGCATTTTTGACACCTCTATCTTACTATCTGAAGAAGATGTCAAGATCTTGCAGGCTCACCTAGATTTCTTCTGATAATAGTTTTGGTATAACCTTGAATGAAAAAGTGATTTTTGTCAGCAAAAAGTATTTATCTTTTTCCAATCTTTCAGTCTTTATATTTTCTTGACTATGACAAGTATTTTTTCTTCATAGCAGTGTCAGTCAGTCAGTCAATTAGCTCTTATTAAGTGCTTCTATATGCCAAGCAATGTGCTAAACAACTAGGAGTTTATATACAAGTGGAAGAAAAGACAAACCTCAAAAAGCTTACTTTCTAGTGGAGGAAGATAATGAGTAAAGGAGAGCAGTAATGGGGTCAGGATACATGGGCATGCTGGAGGACATGGTTGGCCTGAGTACCTTCCTTAAATGGGGGGTTCTGGCAGAAACAATTCCGTCAGAGGGGAGGGATTGCACAGCTTGAGAAGACATCCAGTGAGTAAATTCCAGGGCTGGAGTTAGAGAGTCCTAAGGATGAAGAACTAGGGTATATTGGGGCTTCTCGATGGTAGCAGAATTCGGGAGGACAACCTGGAGAGGAATGGTTAGCATTTTCCTCATTGGTTTGCTTGCCATTCTAATTTCGAGAAGCTTCTGCTGCATAATGGAGGAATCAGTAACTATTTCTCCAGCCCCCAGGTCTCTCTGGTCTTGGCTTGTTTGCTTTTTGAGGATTAATGAGGCTATTCTGAAGCAACAGCTTGTTGATTCATGGCATTATTTTTCATTTATGGCTGAACTTTCTTTTAAAACCTAATTGAATTCTTTAAAATCTCTTCTCCAACAATCTAGAGCCTTTCCTGTCTTTTGTCATAAATGGTACCTACCCCCAAAAGTTCCCATCATTTCCACCCCAGAAACCAATTTCCATATTCCAGTTCTGGGATCCTCACTAAGGTTTAATGACTTATGAGGTCAAATTTACTCCTTTCATTAGGATTGTTCATCTGTGCATAGATGTTTGAGGCCATGAGTTTTTTATTGACAGCTACTTTTCCTAGATTTTGCCTTCTGTGATTTTTTTAGGGCCTATTACTAATTTTCTCCTTTTTTCTAACTTTTGTATCCAGCTTGATGGAAGTTTATAGGTCATCTGTTGTTCCCTTCCTTTCCTTTTCAGGAAAAGTCTTTTTGATTAAATATGCAAGATTCAGCAAAGACATTCGTACCAGCTCTTGTTAGGTACACTTCATCTTTGGCTAACAGACTCTCATTTCTATATTTAAAGCAATGGGTAAGAAATCTAAGTCCTCTTTCAGACATCATTTTCTGTGAACCAGTGTTAACAAAACCAGCGGTTCACTTCCATATATGTCTTTCTCTTCTGACATCTTGCCTTTTCTTAACAGCATGATGAAAATACCATCTGTACTCCTCGGTTTCTGGGGTTTTTTAAATCTCCAGTGTCCTACTAAAGATTTAATAATCCTTAGTAATGCTTTCAAGATTATTTTAACATGAAATATAAAGTTTTGACTTTTAAAGCCCTTAATGACCTGACCCTTTCCTACACTTTTGTTCTTAGAATTTACTCCCCTTCATGTACTTTACAAGACGGTGACACTACTCTCCTTGATATTCTCATATAAGATGCTCCATCTTCTCCATCCACGTCTTTCCATTGGCTGTCCCCCATGCCTGGAATACTTTCCCACTTCATCTTCACTTTCTGGCTTCTTTCAAGTCTCAGCTAATGTCTCTTTTACAAGAAGCCTTCCCTGGTCCGCCTTCATGCTTTTGCCTTTCCTCTGAAGTTACCTTTCATTCATCCTGGGTAGAGTTCATTTTTACATAGTTATTTCCATGAAGTCTTACCTCCGTTAGATTTTGAATTCCTTGGGGGAAAAGACTGGGGTTTTTTTTGCCATTTTTTGTATCCCCAGAATTTAGCACAGTGCTTGGCATATATGGCAAATGCTTAATAAATTCTTGTTCACTTCATTCAACTTTTTGCCAGTATCATTTGTGCTCATATGAATTACCAGAAATACGTAGAAACTATTAGCTCTGACAAGTCTTGGGAGAGTCTCCATAATATATTAATCCATCCCCAGGCAAATCTGTAGATTTCTCTCATTTTTATTAGATCAACAGATCATTGCCTCTGTAACCCCTTAGCAAGGAGTCACCAGCTGACGCTACTTGTCTCTTTCATTTGACTCATAATGAATGATTTCTTATTTGATATGCCCTGCAGATCCATATCAACAGTCCTTGAAGGACAGGCTGCGTTTTCCCTCCTCAAAGTCAGGGTCTCTCCTTTTTGGGGAAAAAAACCTAAAATGTTATGTATTAGACAGGCATGTTTACCCTGCTTCCTTTTTAGAAACTTTTCTTCTTTGTTTTTATGTTTAACCCTTCTATCTTTTTTTTAGATAATCATTTCATTCTTTCTGATAATTTGTAGAAAGGTGTTCTTCAAACCCCCTTATGTATTCTTCTAGATAGAAGACAAGTCTTCATTGGGAGCATAGATAATAGTTACTTGGATAAGCAGATTTTATATAAACATTTTTCCAATTACCCGATTATCCCTATCCTCCTCTCGCTTAGTCCTATCAGTTGGACCATAATTAATGTCATTTGCACATGTTTCCTTCTTTCTACTTCTATAGCAATTCATTTTAGTCTCTTATTAGTTTTCATCTCCCTGAACCACATTCCAGCCTCTCCCCTTTCTAATCTGTCCACCATGCCACAGTCAACATAACATTTGGAAGGCATAGATCTGATCACAGCTTCCACACAGTCTCCAATAAAATATATAAGTCCTTAGTCTGGCATTCAAAGCCCTCTGTAATTTGACTCTTTCCCACCTTTCTAGACTTCTTTCATGTTACACTTCTTCATTTGTTCTAAAGTCAAGCCGAACAAGACTATTCACTGTGTGAAAATGTGTCCCTCCCTTTCTTGCCTTGGTATTTTTGTGCATACTATTCAACTTGCTGAGGACAAGCTCCCCTGACTCATTCAAGGCCCAGCTCATTTGCTGCCTAGTCTATCATGCCTTCCCCAATTCCCTCAGATAGAATTGATGTTTTTTTAAATTGATAAATTTAACAAAAAATTGGCTACCAGCAATGAATGATTTATATGTAAGGAATGGTATTAAAAGCTATCGAGTTCACAAATGAACTTAAAATAAGGCGCCAAATAAGCTGGGCTGATTATGTAATGGGAACAAGCAAATATACGCCTAGGTTCCAAAAGACCAAGAATAGGGTCTCCAACTATTGTGCAGGTCTTCTGTGGAAGATTTATGGGAAAATATGGCCAACACTGGCCATAGATAGGAAGTCCTTGAGGAAGTTTGGTCAAGCTGATAGCAGGAGTACCTACTTTGATGAAATTAAGACTCCGGATAAAGTATTAGTTATGAGGGAAAGGGTAAAAATCTGCAAATAAGAAAAAATACAGAAATTTATAAAGTTGTCAAATGGTTATTAAAAACAATACAATACTAAGCCAGAAAGTGCTGACACTGAGCTTCCTAATTTAAAATAATCTCTGCTTCTAGCTATTGGAAAACTTAGTGGCAGTCCAGCCATGCCTGGGGGAAAGAAGATATGCCCCTTTGTGTGGTTTAATGGGGAAAACATGATGACCTTGAAATCAGAAGATCTGGGTGCAAGTCCCACTTTTGCTATGTACTAGCTATGTGACCTTGGAAAAGTCATTTCCCCTCAATGCCTTAAGTTTCTTCATCCTTAAAATGAGAGTGCTGGATGAGATGACTTTTAGCTTTAGTAACATGATTTTATGCTTCTTGCTTTACTGCTTTTCCTCTTTTCAAGAAGCTCAAAAATAAATAAAAGTTCTGAGATGCCCTTATTCCACGGAAGAACAGACTGCTGCCATGCATGGTCCTACCACGTTCCCCCTGCATCAGGGAAATACATCAGTTACGTGCCAGTGCATGATTTATACTTATAACTCCTAATTTCCTCTCAAATCAGTGAACCCCAATTCCAATATCAGTGAAACACCTTCATAGGATTTACTAGAAGAGTTTTGACCTTGTGAAAGATATTTGCACATTTTTTAACTGAATAACATTTCTGAGTGGAATCTGTTCCCTCCACATCCCAGAATAAACAACCCCCAACGCTTCTTCAGATATGCCTAGGAGCTGGTCCCTTCACAAGTGTCCTTAGATGTTTTGCAGCTATGGAATATTGTTTGGCATTCATATGCATCTCTTTCAAAAGATTCCCTGTTAGAAATGTGATGGGCAATGTTTTTCCATTTGTTGATGAAATAAATGAATACAAGTTCTTAAGATAAAAATGTAATTTCTTTAACTTTTAAAACATCAGTTTAGACATTTATTATGTAAACTATTTCCTACTAGATTGCATTGTTATGTTTACTTTTTTCTTTAAGGATATGAAAAGAAATGGGTGTGGTTATGTCATTTGATGTATATGGATAGAATGAAGAGTGCTGATTTTAATAAATGGCAAATAGATTGAAATGTTTCCTTAGTGGGGTTTTTTTTTCAGTTTAGATGTAGGAGTTATTATTGTATAAGGTCTGGAAGGTTGTCAGGAAGAAGCACTCTTAGATTGTTGTTATAATAATATCTATTTTTCTGAATCACAGGTTAGAAGATTTCCAGAAATTAAATGACCTCTCTAAGAAAACTCAACTCCCTCCTGAAAAGACATACATAATTGTGGCTAAGAAAAAACCACCTGCAAAAACCAAACCTCCAGAAATTAAGGTAAAATAGCAAATACTCCAAAATGCCCTTTTTAATGATCAAAAGGAATAAGACAAATAAGTTAAATATTTTGACCATTTACTTTGTCCTATAGGAAATTGAATACAAAAACTTGAGATTTCCAGTAAATTTATCCAATCCCTTTGCTGTGGCAAGTGTTTTAAACCAAGAAGCAGGAAAATTAAAGATTGATGAATTAAGAGAAGGTAACTCAGTTAATCTCACAGAATTTAATCTCTCTGAGAAAGGTGAAAGAATGACTTCTTATCCCACCCATGATGGATGCAAACAAGCTTGATTGTTAGCGGTTTTGTTTTGCCATGAGCACATGCTTTCCTTTTGTAAATAATTCTCATTTGATTACTGGCATAATAATTGTTTGATACCACCTGCAGTTTTGCACCATGGGGACGAATTATCCAAAACGAGACCAATGAAAGAAGCTCTGTTTTTACAGAAAGTCAGATGGGATGCTGTTGAAGAAGCAGAGAACCATCTTAAGTGGTAAATGTCAACCATATGTTTTGGTCACGTGATGGATTGTTTTTAGGTGATGACGTATATCTGAATAACAATAAGATGTAATGAGTGTTAGTATATTTAACTCCTCAGCACAAATTTAGTTATTCGGTTCCATATCCCTCCTCATTTTCTGACCCTTTGACTTCAGAGTAGTTGGTTCATTCAGAATAAATCAATGAATGCCAAATTGTTTTGTAAGAAATAACAAAGTGATAGCATAACTCGGGTGAGAGATGTGAGGTACCTGCCCTGAACATGACCAGATAGGGGTGCAGAGCCACTGCAGCAGCTATTACCTCACCATCGCCTCTCTCTATTTGAGCTGCATTCTCATTCACACATGCCAAAAGGCATTATGTCCCTGGCTCACACTACACCTTGGTTGCCTGCTACCTTGCCTTAGAGTGCCTCACACCCTGTTCTGACAGGAATTGGAGCCCAGGGCCTCTTTAGAAATGTGTAAGCAGAGGAGTCTCACAGAATGGTGTGCAATTCCTCCAATTTGATTTGCGGTTACTTCACTTATACTTTGTGGGCAGTGATACAATTTGTATGAAAAGCCTACTTTCACTAGGTCAGTGCAAGTACATATCTGTGTGTGTAGGTGGTTGGGTGTATTTTGGCTAGGAGGGGCAGAGCCTAGTTGGACCTGGAGTCAGGAAGACCTGAGCTCAAATCCAGCCTCAGACACTTACTAGCTGTGTGACCCTGGGCAAGTCACTTAACTACTGTTTGTCTCAAGTTTCCTCGTCTACAAAATAGGGATATTAACAGCACCTTCTTCCCAGGGCTGTTATGAGGACTGAATGAGATAATAATTGTGAAGTGTTTAGTGCAGTACCTGGCACATGGTAAATACTATGTAAATGTTATTATTTTAATTTAATTTTAATAACAAAAGTTATAATTATTAAGCTAAAAGTAACGTTAGAAACTCTTTAATAGAATGAAATAGGCAGTCATCCGACAAGAAATGCCCCTCAAGTCGTTATCCCGAGTATTCCTTTGCTTTCTAACATCCTAGCCAGACAGAAATCAATTTTAGGAGTATAGATCATCTAGTTGAGGGATGGGAAACCTGTGGCCTTGAGGCCACATGTGACCCCTAGGGCCTCAAGTGCAGCCCTTTGACTGAATCCAAACTTCACAGAATAAATCCCTTTAATATTTGCTCTGTAAAACATGGACTCAGTCAAAAGGCCTCACCCAAGGACCTAGAAGGCCACATGTGGCCTCTAGGCCATAGCTTCCCTACCCCTGATCTAGTTGAACCCCCTTATCACATGGATGGGGCAGCTGAAGTCCAGAAAGGTTAAATTGCTTGCTCAGAACTAATTTAGCATAACTAGTTATAGCCACAGGCAGGACTGGTCCTGAGGGCTTCTGACTCTTAGGCTGGCATCCTTCTCACTTGGACACTCTGTCTCTCTAATCAATTGCACTAGTTATATCCATCACAGTCAAGAAAAACCTTCATCCCGAACCAAAAATCTCCACTTCAATTTCAGCTCTTGTCCTCTTGTTCTTTTCTCTGTAACACTACGAATCCCTGGTGTCTTAAGCAGGAACCTGTGAAATAAATGAAGACAGTTATTAAAGAGACCATTAGCCATAGATGACTTTGTGTTAGGCAAGATGAACCCAGTCTCCCTCAGACTGTCTTACTTTTTAGCATATATTCACTTCGTTAACTGATGAAATCTCTGCAAGTTTTTTTTTTCTTCAGGAGTCTCTCTTGTATAATTTCTATAGCTGGGGATTACAGATATGAAGTTTTAAATTTAAAATGTGACTTATGCTTCAATTAATGGCATTTAAGAACTTCCTTTTAAGGACAGGATCTTTTCCTCCTCATTACAGGCAGGTGCGCCTTGGGAAAGAACGCATCTCTTATAGATATAAAATAGAACAGCAGGAAGAAGTGAAAAGATTTTGGAACCACTATGAGGTCAGAATTTCTAATAATTTTATATGAAAAATAGGCATTAAAGAGGATGAGCACATGTGTTTTATGAAAAAGTTTATTTCTCAGCTAGATTTGAGGTCCATATTATGTGATCCGATAGAGTTTTGTCCTCCCTCCTTTTTATTCAAAGGTATAAAAACATACTATATATACTTGCCTGAATTTTAACGTCTTTCTCTAAGTGAAGGAAGGATTCGTTCATAATGGATTCAACCACGAGTTTAGTAAGTTTCAGTTTTTACATTCTCTGAGTACTATTTTGAAAATAAAATTTTAAACATTCCCTACTGTAATATCATAGTTACTAAATCTTCTCTGACATATTGTTAGCAACAGTTTCACAGGCAAAGGAACTCAACTGGTGCTGCACCCTGGAGATGGGATAAAGGCTTTCACCCACATCTGGCATAGGGAAAGAGCACATATTTCACCTAGCTTTGCAGTGCACTAGGCACCAGTGTACCCTGGTTCAGACTGTGGGAAGATGAAGGAGTGACAGACAAGTAAGCTTCCAAAAAGCCAATCGAGGCTTGGTTGCAATCATTGGGTTTTTCCCTCTGCCTCCTTCAGAATTACAGTCATCCCTTCCTTGAGGTGGGGCCATCTCCAGTCATCCTGATGCATATCTGGACACTGCACCCAAATGGCTCCAGAGAAGAAAGTGAGGCTGGCGACTTTGCACAGCCCTCCCTCACTTAAATCCAATTCACTTGCATGTCGTGGCATCATCTCCCTGATGTCATGGTCCTCTTCAAGAATGAAGGACAAATAATATCCCTTCCACATCACAGAGGTTAGGTGCACTGTGCCCCTGTGATCTGGAAAATCCATGTACAGTTTTTTGGCCCTCCCTTCATACCACAGAAGAAGTCTGAATTTTTTCTTTTTCTTTTATGGGGTGTTCACAGAACTTTATTGAAAATGTGGGTTGATATTATACAATACTATACATGTATTTTATGCATTTCTAAGTTTCTAAACTTTTTTGGTATCATCTGTTGGCCTTCATGTATCATCACAGCTTCCACAAAACTCCCCAAATATTCCCATTTAATTTCTTATGCTGACCCCCAGCATATCGAAACCACAATGAGGAAAGTCACATTGCAGAAAAGACAGCTTGTGGCATGTGTGCGTTTTTCTGGATGTCTCGTATGGTCTGTGATTAGGCCTGCATTCCCTGAACACAGGACAGGGTATAACTGAGAGGAATATAAGTGGTGACAATGTGTCTTGCAAATTTGACCCAGGAGCTGCACATCTGATCCTCTGCAACTAAACTCTGTCCCTCATCCCTGGGAAGAAAGTCCTAGGAGTTGATACATGATCAGGCGTGTGGCTAGAGATAATATAAGGAAATGGCTTGCTTTGCTAAGTTTTTACTATAAAGATGATAAAACATCCAGGTTGTCATCAAGATTTCGCTAATATACATATCATTGTATTTATGTTGAATGCTAAAGTGCTTAATCATGTGTTGGGAATTTATTAATTAAAATAGGTGAACATCCCCTTCTTTTGATTCTAGTTCCCTTAAAGAAGAACCTCTTATCTCCAAAAAAATTGTTAATCTGAGGTGTTATATTTTTTTTATTTCAAACCCAGAGTTTCCAAATGCTACCTTCTGAGGTCTGCCTTGCAGTACCAGTCATGGTGATATCTCTTTCTAATTCTTCAGTGTGGTTGAAAAGGACAATTACATGAACAGAATAATCCTGTCTCTGAGTGACAAGTGAAAACTTTTCTCCCCCTAATGATGTTGTGCTTAAAAGAAGATTATTTTGGCACCTGTATGGTGGAGAATGGATGGGAGAGAAGAGAGGCTAGCAGGGGTGGGGAACCTGTGACCTCAAAGCCACATGTGGCCCTCTTGGTCCTCAAGTGCAGCTCTTTGAATCCAAACTCAATGAAACAAATTTCCCTTAATAAAAGGATTTGTTCTGTAAAACTTGGATTCAACCAAAACGCTGTACCCAAGGACCTAGAAGGCCACACGTGGCCTGGAGACTCCAGGTTCCCCACTCCTGGAGAGGCAGGTGAACCAAGAAGAAAGATAATATAGTAATCCAGGTGAGAAATGATGGCAGGTGGTTCTGTGAGTGAAGAGAAGGGGATGAATATTAGATATGTTGTAGATGTAGAATTTGCCAGACTTCAAGGGAGAAGTACAGGTGTAGACCTGAGTGAAAGGAAGGATGGCGGTGGCCTTAGAAGGAATAGGGAAGTTAGGAAGAAAATTGGGGGAACTGACGAATTTTGTTCTGAACATACTAAGTTGAAATGCTTTTCTGGTATATGGATGAATAGGGGAGAGAGCCCCACAGTGTGAGGGCTTAGTATTTGGTGAGAAAAGAAAGGACAAGATACAGAAGTGGGGAGGCTGTGGCTTCCCCACTCAAGGCCACATGGGGCCCTCTAGGTCCTCAAGTGTGGCTCTTTGACTGAATCTAAATTTCATAGAACAAATCCTCATTTCTGGACAAGAATAAAAGAAAGAGAAAACTTATGCCTGAACTTGTAAGGGAGATGCCTCCCTAATTCAAACAGATATTGTCAGTTCCAACTTCCAGAAAAGAACAGAAATGATTCAAAGAGGTACAAAAAGTCAATATGCATGGTTTACATTGTGATGGCTCATTTAGTTATATCAGTTCTAGTCAGTTTTACTCATTGATGGAATATCATTTGACTCCCTATAGTGCCCTGAATGGGTGTTGTAGGTTTCTTGGAATAGGAACAATGGTTCCTAGGTTTCCTGAAATTCTGGCTGAGATTTTCAAGTACCTCAGCAAGAGTTTTCCTAGACACCATCCTCTATTAAAACGTAAGATACCATCTGAGATTTTATCAATTTAATTATCCCACAAATTAAATTCCTTTATTAAGTGTTTCAAATTAGAGAGGCCATGTGAATCTACCATCCCTTCTCACTGCTCCCACTAGGAACTTCTTGAGGGAATTTGATTTCCCTCTTCCTGTTTTTATTCATTTTAAGCAGAACCAGCACTTTATCTACCCTGTATGTAACTGTAATGTTATTTTTTTAAAGGTAGCAAGAGGAGACCCAGTTTTGGAAAAGGAATTTCAGCGCCTCAATTCAGAAGTTATCAATACACGAGTCTATCGAAAATTGGAAGAGGTGTTTCTCTTTCACCTATTTGACATGCTGGGGTTGGACATTTGTGTGTTTTTGTGTAGCATAACTGTTTTACTGACTCCTTTTTAAGGAGATATTTGGTTCAGTATTGTGTTAATATCCTTTCATTTTTTATTCAATCAATTAACAAACATTTACTAATTACCTACCATGTACCATGCATTATGCTAGATGCTGGGGAGCCAATAACAAAGCTAAAATAGTTCTATAATCAGAAACTTGTTATCGTCTATCAAAAGAGACAACATGTACATAGGTATATACATATATACACACATATACACATACATATACATATACACAAATATATACACATACATACAAATATATATGTACACATAAATACATATAATATACAGATATATACATACAGATATATAATATACACATAAATATATTTATACATATGCACACATATATACATATAGACACAAATATATATAATATACATATCACACACATATATACATATACATACAAATGTATTAATCATATACACATATATACATGTACATACATATACACACATACATTTATACCCACACACACACACACACACACGATACAAGTTGACTTGGAGGGGAAGGCAGTAACAGCTGGGGGAATCAGGAAAAGCTTCCTCTAGAAAGTGGTTCTTGAGCTAATCCTTTTAGCTATTCTAAAAGACAATGAGGAGAAAATCTGTTCCAGCCATGGGGGATAGCCAGTATAGAAGCCCAAAAACAGGAGACTAACTGTCTTCTATAAGGAAGAGTTAGAAAACCAGCTTGGCCAGACCACAGCATGTGTGGACAGAATGAGGTTTAATATGTCAGGAAAGGTAGACTAGGGCCAGATTGTGAAGTACTTTAAATGCCAACCAGAGGAGTTTAGATTTGATTCTAACATTGAGAGGAAACTACTAGAGTTGATTAAGTAATGAAATGATAATAGCTAGATTTGTGCTTTAGGAAAATTACTTTGGCAGCTGTGTAGAGGATAGATTGAAATAGAAAGAGACCCGAGGGAGGTTGAGCAGCTAGAAGGCTATTACAGTACTCTAGCTAGCAAGGGGTGATAAGAGCCTGTACTGAGGGGCAGAAGGGAGATGGTGGCAAGATATGTAGAAGCAGAAATGACAAAGACTGACAAGTGAGTGGATGTATGCAGTGAGAGTGAGCAGTTGAAGTTGCAAAGTTGGATAAATGAAAGAATGGTGGTGTCCTTAACAGAAATGGAGGAAGTAAAGCGGGGTGAGTTTAAGGGGAAACATATTAAGTTCAATTAAACTGAACATCTGTAGGAGCCATTTAAAGGACATCCAGTTTGAAAATGTCTAGTGGGTAACTAATGTCTTGGGAATACAACTCCATAGAGAACTTAAGAGTTGGAAATATGGATCTGGGATTAGCATAATTCTAATAATTAAACTCATAATAACCAGTTAGTTCACTTAGAGAGAGTTTATTTATTTTTTTTTTATTAATTTTTTTATTTTTTTAATGTTTAACAATCACTGCCATACAATTGCGATTTTATCCCTCCCCACCCACCCCCCACTACCTCCCTCCCTCCCCACGACTGCATACAATTCTGTATAGATTCTACATATACTTTCCTATTGAGTATATTTTCACTATAGTCATGCTGTGTAGTCAGACTAAGATAAATGAAAGAATCCGTATAACAAATCAGAACATGATACACAAACAGATACACATACACAAACATGATCTGCTACATTATGTGAGTGACTTCCATATTTCTCTCTCTGAGTGTGGAAGGCATTTTGCCTTGAGGTCCACCATTGGGATTTTTTTTTTTTTTCAGAAGTTCTTGTGTTATTACAAAAATCTAAGTCTACCAGAAAAAACTCTCACACACTGTGGTTGTTGCTGTGCATAAAGTTCTCCTGGTTCTGCTCCTTTCACTCAGCATCAGGTCATATAAGTCCTTCCAGGCCTCTCTGAAGTCTTCTTGTTCATCATTTCTTATGGCACAATAGTACTCCATTACATTCATATACCATAATTTATTCAGCCATTCCCCAATTGATGGACATCCCCTTGACTTCCAGTTTTTGGCAACTACATAGAGTGCTGCTATAAATATTTTTGTACATGTGGGACCCTTTCCCATTTTTATGATCTCTTGGGGATATAGTCCTAGTAGTGATATTGCTGGGTCAAAGGGTATGCACATTTTTGTAGCCCTTTGGGCATAGTTCCAAATTGCTCTCCAGAATGGTTGGATGCGCTCACAGCTCCACCAACAATGAATTAGTGTTCCAACTCTCCCACATCCTCTCCAGCATTTATCATTTTCTTGTTCTGTCATGTTTGCCAATCTTATAGGTGTGATGTGGTACCTTAGAGAGAGTTTAAATAGGAAAGGGTAGGAAAATGAAAGGAAAGGAAAGGAGAAGAGAAGACAGCCCAGAACACAACCTTGAAGTCTACCCATAATTAAGGGATGTCATATGGATGATGGTGCCTCACAGGAGACTGAGGAAGACTGGTCAGACAAGTAGGAGGAGAACCAAGAAAGAATGGTGTCATGAAAAGGCAGAAAGAGGAGAATACCCAGGAGGAAGGAGGATGGTCATCAGTTTCAGATGCTGCAGAAAGGTCAAGAAGAGTGAGGATTGAGAAAAGAGCTTTATCTCCTAAGCTCCGATGTGTCCCTGATCTCCTCTGCCCTAACAGTTTCACAGAGCAAGATTCTAGTGAGAGGTCATGTATGGGAAGGTATTTTGAAAACTTAAAAATTCCATACAAATATGAAATGTTCTTATTCACCGACTTTATACATATGTGTATACATGTCAGTTTCTATCCCTGACCCTCTCCCTCACTTCCCACTGTGATGTCACAAGTTCTCTACAAAATGTCCACACCCAGAAGTCCCTGGTCACTTGACACTTAACATGTTGAAAATGGAGCTCTTTGTAGTCCTCAAGTTTTTTTCTCTCTTACTTTTCCTTATGCCTCTCTGAGTTTTGTACCCTTTGAATTATTTTGAATTTCTTTTCTCCTTCATCCTCACATCTGGTCAGCACAAATCTTTCCCAGTTCTTATCCCCCAAGGCCAGCCAGACTTACTCTTTCTTTTCTACTCCCAAAGCCTCCATCATAATCTTAGCCTTCCTTAATGCATATCTACACTACTACAGTGTCTTAATGATCTTCTTGTCTCTAGATTACCTTTGTGCACTGATACCAGAATACATTTCCCATCATTTCTCTTATGCCATTCTCAAGCTTAAGAACCTCTAATGGCTTCCTATTAGATATTATATCAATTTCTTTCACCAATTCAGTTAAATTTCATTAGCATTTATAAGTACCTACTATGTACAAGATACCATGCTGGGCACCAGAGATGCAAAGTCAAAAATCAAAAGTAGTTCTTTTCCTGAAGGAGCTTACATTCAATTCAGAATTTGGATGGATACAACCTTTAAGCAGATAAGTAAACATAACATAATTTGAGGACAGAGAAATTACTAACAATTAGGGGATCATGACATGGACATGGCACCTGAATTTAGTGTGTTAGGAATAAAAGGATTCTAAGAGAATGAGGTGAGGCAGCTGTAAATTCCAGACACAGAGGAACATCAAGTGGGCCCATTTACCTGGAATGGAGATTGCATGATGGGCATTGATCTGAAGTATCTGGAAAGATAGGTTTGAGTTGGGCTTTAAATGACTTTAAACCTCAAGCTAAAGAGTGTATTTTATCCTGGAGACAATAGGGAATCACTGAAGATTCTTGAGTAAGGTAGGGACATGGTCAGATCTTTGGTATAGGAAGAAGACTCTATGTGGAGGTATTTTGGAAAAAGAGGCAGGAGCAGAAAAGCCATTTAGAAAAGTCACAATTGTACATGTTAGGGGAAAGAAGCACTTGAAGTAGGATGGAAGACATGAGTGGAGAGAAAAGGAATGAATGTTAGCTAATGTTGAGCCAGAATCAGTAAAACATAACAACTGATTGACTTTTAGTGGAGGTGGGGCATGAGGAGAATGGAAATGAGGAAGAGTCAAGGATGACCGTTTTTAGGCCAAGCCAATCTTAATATCTATAACATGTCCTACTTGCTGTTGTATCTTTGCCATTCATCATTTCAAGAACATCATCTTCTGTTATTCTATATCTGTTACTTTTTGTCAAGATCTAACTCAAAGTTTACCTGCTTCAAAAATTCTTTTCTGACTAATCTCAACCCATTTGAGTCATTTCACATCTCTTTGCACTTCTGTATGAAATGTATTTTGTAAAGAAAACATTTGCAAATTCTAATAAGACTGGGGTCCCTTCTCTGACCATCAGAACTCTTGTGCTTACTTTCTGCCCTCCTGTAGCTATATTCCTCTCATTTTTATGTTTGTAAGTGTTTCTTAGTTACATATATCACACACACACACATATATATACATTTACACACATATACATATACACATATACATATGTGTTGGTCATCCTCAGTAAAATTATAAGGTCCTCAAGACCAGAGATTATATCTTCCTATTTTTGTCTTCTCCTGTCTGACTGATTTCCTCCCAATGCTATGCATACCATTTGATGCTTAATCAATGCTCTTTGGATAAGATGGATTAATGAATGGATCAGTTAATATTAATCTGGCTTGCAGTATGAGAAATAATCATTTTCAGAATTTTTCTTCCCTACAGAAAGCCCCAGAATTTTCCCCTAAATTTGATCTTCTTGTTAATAATCCTTGGCTGAAGAAATATATGAGGCAAAAGAGATTCCAACAAGCAGCCCGAAAGGTAAGGTCTGTAGCCAACATGTTGGAATAGGAATCTTTTAATCATCAGCACAGAGAAACTGTGCAACTGGTGTAATGTATTTTTGTTTGGTTTATTTCTAGAGAAAACAATTCTGAATTTGAAGCAGAGAGTCTAGACTGTTCTCTCAGTTCACCTGTACAGATTTCTAATGGACTTGGCATTAGAGTACACCTTTCTGCCCTGTTCTAGCTCTTTTCATGGTCATTCATTTTCTCAGAAAGTATGCTTTATCAAATAACTCTTCTACTCAAAAACTTTCAGTTGGTTTCCTATTCCCTATAGCATAAAATCCAAATTACTCAATTTTGTATTCAAGACCCTCTACAATCTGACCCCATACTTGTCTCTCTTGGTTCATCTAGCTATTCTCCCATCATTACACTGCATCGAATTTCATTTGTTAAGAGCCTCATTAATTTTTTTTAAATTAATATTCTAGACCACATTATGGGTGGCTTTCAACAGTAATTAGGATGTCCAGAAGAGAAAAGGATTTGAGATGCCTGTAACACCCTGTGTGAATGTCCAATACAGAGTTAGAAATGAGGGACTGAAGATCAGAAGAGAGGCTAGAGCTGGATGTATAGAGCTAGTAATCACCGATATATAGATGATAATTGAACTAATGAGATTATTAAGCGAGACCACATAAAAAGAAAAGAGAGTCTTGGTCAGAGCTTTAGGAGATACCCATAATTAGGGGGCATGCCAGAAAAGGAATAATCATCGGGTAGGAGGAGAATCAAGAGATGGCAATGTCATAAACACCCAGAGAGGAAAAGCATGAAGGAGGAGAAGGTGTCATCAGCTGCAGAGAGTTCTAGGAAAATGAGTGTTGAGAAAAAGCCATTAGAGTTAACAACTAGGACATCACTAGTAAATTTGGAGAAGTCATTTTCTCAGAGAGTTGAGAAGAGAATACGAGAAGTAGAAGGTTGTAGATGACTTTTGTCTGACAATTCGTTATATGGACCCAGAAGGAGAAGCCAATTTCAATTTTCAGCTGTAGTTACTCATTCAAAGTACCTAATAACCTATTTATTTTAACTTGTTTTGTTTATATTTCTAATTATCCTTCATATTTTCATTGTAAGCAATAAGGATGGTACAGTAGTGCTTCCCGTTATATAAGAACTATACATCCCAAATAAATAAAAACCAATATTATAGACCATAACTCAATAACAGCATTCCTACAGTTTGAAAACGAGGGCTTTTGGTTTTATTGGCCATTTGAAAGTATCTCTTCATTGGACTCAAAGTTTCTTCCAACTCTTAAAAATTCTATTTGTTACTCTATGATCTGTGATATCATCATTATGGAGTCTTCTTCCATGGACATAGATCACAACCCCTTTGTGATTTGATAGGTAGTCATTAAGAGTTGTTTTCGTCCAAAAAAAATTTGAGAGCCTTAAAGCTACCCTGGTGATAGACCTCAATAAACTGTTTCTTATATCAGCGGTATCAAGTTCAAATAGAAATGAATCCCTGTGGCCACATATTGACTTAGAAAAGTACAAATTAACATTATTTATGGTGTACTACATTTTTATTTATTTTGATAAGAATTTCCCAATTTCATTTTTATCTGGGTTAGGCTGCTCAGAAGTATATTGTGGGCTGCATTCATGTTTGACACATCTATCTTAGAAAATAGACTTTGCTTGCATAGCATTAGAACACTCAGACTCATCTCCTTGTCATAATGAAACATGAATTAGGTGATTAAAGTGGGGTGGGATAAGGTAGGATTCAATTCTGCTTCAATTTTTCTCTATTCAAACAAAAAAAAACCTTTGAGAATAAAGCATATATTCACAAAATCAGAATCTCAGAATTGAAAGGGGCCACAAAGGTCTGCCTAACTAATAGTCCTGTAAAGGATTCCTCTCCCCAGTAAATGAACTTTACCTGAAGACCTCTAGTAAGGGATACCTACTACATCTTAAGGTAGTCCATTCCATTTTTAAATAGCTCTAATTTGTAGGAACTTTATCCTTATATCAAGTCTAAATTTGACACTACCTACAACTTCCACATTTTGCCCCTAGTTCTTCTGTCTAAAACCAAAAAGAACAAGTCTAAAGTCAGGTCTCTTTTCTACATGACAGTCCTTCAAATGCCTGAAGACATTTTTTGAGTATCACCTTCTTTCCTTCCAAAACTCTAAACATTACCTCTTTTTTCTTAACCAATCCTGACAATTACAATAACAGTTTATAATCTCAAGCTTCCTCACTGAATTTTCTGGACACTTTCTAGCTTGTTGTTATTTTTCCTAAAATACTGTGCCCAGAACTAAGCATAGAACTTCAGATGTGCTTGGACCTGGTCATGGTGCTATGATCCTATCACCTCTTGTGGTCTGGACACAATGTTTTCTAAAGGCAGTTGCTTTTTCCCTGCTGTGTCATATCATTGACTCATCTCCACTTCAATTCTTCTTTTAATTTATAGGTCAAGTCTTAAGTTGGAGAGTGACTAAATTGTAACATATAAATTGAATGCCAAATTTGACATGTCCCAATTATTAATTTGAAAACTTTTTTTTATATTTCTAGCTCCTGATTCGGAAAAGATTGCATAAAATGTTAAATGATCTTCATAAAATAGATAAACAAATGATACTGAGAAAGTTTGAAGAAGAACGAAAAACAGGTTTGGCTAAAACTATATTTATGCAAATAGAGTACGTGTCCATCACATCCTCTAGGAGTGAAGGTCCTTTATGCTGACAACATCCATTAAAAATATTGTAAATAATTATAAATCATGCAAAGCCTAGTCATATCTAGTTACAGCTGGTCATGACAAAGGCACCACCTTCTATGCATAACTTTCATTTCATGTAATATCAGATACAGTAAGTAAGGGCAATTTGGTATAATAGAGAAAGTGACGGACATGGAGTCCAGAGATTTGAGTTTGAATCTCTAATATTAGTCAATGTTAGATATGTGATCCTGGGAAAGGGAACAAGCATTTATTAAGTACCTTTTATGTGCCAGGCACTGCGCCAAGCACTTTACAGATATTTTCTCACTTGATCCTTCCAACACCTACAAGGTAGGTGCTGTTATGATCCTCATTTTATAGTTGAGGACCAGGTAAGTGACTTGCTCAGGATCACACAACTAGTAAGGATCTAAGACTGAATTTGAACTCAGGTCATCCTAATGCCAGACCCAGTGCTCTATCCACTGGGTCACTTTGATGCCTCATGATGTAATATAGTAGTAACTACATCACAAGCTTGTGAAATCAAATAAAATGATGTATCTACAACACTCTGTAAATCTCAAAGACCTATGTAAACATCAAGTATCATCATCATCATCATCATTACTATTATTATCATAGTAATCTCTTTGTCTGATGTCCTAAAAACCATGCCTTCTATGTTATTTCTTCTTTGACGCTGACATTGCTAATAAAAGAGATGTGCCTTTGCTAACAAGGAGTCACTGTGCCTGTAAATAAATAGAGATCTACAGAAAATATTTTTAAGCACTCATATTCTCTATGCCCTAGCAAAGACAGAGTGTACATTGGTCAGGAGAGCATCTATTGAGAGTAAAGTTTACCATTTCAAAATGGGGATGGGGGGAAATGTGTGTGTTTTGGGTGGGGAGGAATTTTTTTTTTGTATTTCTTCTCAAAATAGATTAGAGAAAATAGGAGGCAATGTAGTATGGTGAAAAGAGTACTGTCTCTATAGAGTTGGAGGACCTGTGTTAAAATCTTGCCTCTGTTGCTTGTGTGACTTTGAGCAAATTATTGACCTCTCTGGTTCAGTTTCCTGATCTGCAAAATGGGAAGGTTTGACTAGATGGCCTCTGACATCCTTTTTAACTCTAAGTTTATGGTCCTATTGTGTTACATTGCAATTAGAGGAATGGAATGTGAGAAATTTATATGAATGTATATAGTATTTTAAGAAACATAATAGAAAGAGCATTGTTAGTAGACCATATTTCTAGTCCCAAGTGTGTTGCTACTAATTCATTTATGACCATGAGCAAAAGTTACTTTACCTCAGTGAGCCTCAGTTCCTCATCTGTCAAATAAGGAAACTAGAGTAGATTATTTAAATTCACATTAACACAAAGCTGGAAGTAACCTTAGAGATCATCTGATCCAGCTTCTTCATTTGATGGATACGGAAACTGAGACTAAAAGGTGAAGTGTGTGATTCACTGTAGCTCATGCTTTGCAAAGACTGCTTTCTAACTCTTAAGGGTCTATGATTTCTATTTCCCATCACAGAGTTTGGATCAAAATCCATCTTTCCATTTGCTGTAAGTCTAGATGAATCTATCCTTCATTTTCATTTGACAAGACAGCAAGTATTGCCTTTTCAGTTTCCTTCACATTCTTCTGATCAGAAGTCTGATGAACTGGTAGGTAGAAAGTATATTTGCAGAAGTTTTGGGACATATAAATGCTGCATAACTAAACAAATGGATGTACATTTCTCATCCTTTGATATTTGGAATATGATCAACAAGCCATTGTAAATTAACCCTCCAGCAGAGTCCCACACTAATGCCTCATTGTGGCACTGAAGTGGCCTGGGTTGTCCCTGGCTCTATGGGTTGAGCATAAACAGGCCCTACAAAGATGGAGGGATATTGATTTAGAGACCCAGTGATGGTCTATTTTCTAAGGACTAGCCTAGGAAAATTCAGAGACTCCTTGCTAGGTTGTCTTCCTACCATTGAATTTTTTTGGTCATTGTAACTCTTGGAGACAATCTGCTAAAGAAGGTTGCGCCT
The DNA here is from genome assembly GCF_028372415.1 of Notamacropus eugenii. Taxonomy (NCBI): domain Eukaryota; kingdom Metazoa; phylum Chordata; class Mammalia; order Diprotodontia; family Macropodidae; genus Notamacropus; species Notamacropus eugenii. Next base: position 309,225,956 of record NC_092876.1, read on the forward strand.
CATACCCATTGTTTTATTAGCAAGGAAATATACACAGACATCATTGAACTCATAGATTATTGATATATTAAAGTTCAGGTTAACCTACTCAATAAAAATAACTAACTATAAATAATCAAATGCCCATCACATCTTTCACGGTGATTAGCACTGGCTCAAGAATGCCTTGTCTAGGCTAGAGTTACTCCACTTCACTCTTAATATCCTCATCTGAAAAACCTGGAAAGACTTATATGAACTGATGCTGAATGAAATAAGCAGAACCAGGAGAACACTGTACAGAGTAACAGCCATAGTGTGCAAGGAATGTTTCTAATAGACTTAGCCCTTCCCAGCAATGCAAGAACCTAAAATATTTCCAAAGGATTCTTGATAGAAGACGCTATCCACAGCCAGAGAAAGAACTATGGAGTTGGAATACAAAGGGAAGCAGACTATTTTCTCTTTTGTTATGTTTTGTTTTTTTTCTCATGGTTTCTCCCATTTTACTTCTTCTATGCAACATGACTAATATGAAAATGTGTTTAATAAGAATGTATATGTAGAACCCATATAAGATTGCATGCTGTCTTAGAGAGGGAGGGAGGAAGGGGAGAAAATTTAAAATTTATGGAAGTGATTGTTGAAAACTGAAAACAAATAAATTAATTTTTAAAATCCTCATCTGAACAGTAAAAATGATACAAAATTTGAGCGAAAGAACCTTCAAAAATTGATTATCCTATGAAATTCATGTTTAAAAGCATAATAGCCAGGGGAAATATTTCCATATTTGCTTAGTGTTGATGAAATTACATTTATGTCATTAATTCTGTAAATTTCAGGCTCCTAATGGACTTGGACTGGTACCCATTAAATCATCCGAGGTCCAAATAAGACAATGTCACCAGTTTCTTAACTTGCAGGTTGGTCACATTTCATGAAACATCTTGTCAATGTGTTGTTTAAACTACATAAGGAGTTTTATTGATGAAAACAGCAACAAAATATTCTGGAATTAATCAAGAATGATTTCATCCTTTTAGCTAGCAAATGGATCACACATTACACCTCCAGGTTATCATTCTATTATTTATCTCTCTATCCTGCTGTCCTTTTATTATGACTAAGAGCCATTGTAGCATATTGGGTAAGGAGCTAGTCTTGGAGTCAGGAAAACACAGGTTCAATTCTCCTTGCCTTGGATAACTTAACCTCTCTGTGACCTACACGATTCTCTGAGACTATAGGTGCCAATCAACAGTCTGCATCAACAGAGGAGTTTTCACACCAATGAAACCACTGGTCTGGACTAATAAAAAAAGGATGTGATTGAACCATAAAATGATAGGAGTTGTTAATTTTTTGTTATTTCTAGAGTTTGGTCTCCTTAGTCATACTACATATTATCTGTGTATGAAGTCAGTGGAACTGTATGTTACAGATTTTATGGAAACAATGAAATATAATTAGCATATGTGACCATCACGTAGCTATAAAATGACTATCATTCCATCCCCAGATGTGTTGCACTAAATCACCATTCATCGTATTTCTCTTAAGCTGACCTTTGTCCATAAGTATCATCAGGACTTTCAGGAAAGATTAAGAATGATAAATTAAATTGAAGAATGTTCAAGTTCACTTACATCTTGCATTTCAGTATGTTTTATTCTTTGTTTTTCAGGTTCCTCAAGTTTACAGTATCATGGGGTACAAACCATATTGTATCCAGCAGTGCTCATGGAGTTATAAATCTCAAAAACTTGCTCGACCTCTAAAACAGGGAGCTATGGTAATATGTCAAAATCTCTAATAATCACTTTCAATTATAATTTTAACATGTCATTCTAGAGCCTAAAATAACTCATTTTTTGGTAATAATTTATTATAAATTTAACACTTAAGAGCATTATAAGTAAATTTGATTAATAATGATTAACATTTTAACTAATTTATTTGTGGTGAGACAATTGGGGTTAAGGGACTTGCCCAGGGTCATGCAGCTGGTAAGTGTCTGAAGCCAGGTTTGAACTCAGGTCCTCCTGACTCCAGGTCAGGTGCTCCATACACTGTGCCACCTAGCTGCCTTCCCCCTATCCCCCAATTTTACTAGTTTGTAAGGTATTATAACATTTTGTTCACTCCATCTTGGTGTCCATCAGAATTTTTTGCTCATCCATTAATTCTCATTCACTTTTCCCCTTTTATGGTCATAATTTATGTTCTTCTGACATATTTTTTTCTTTGCATTATTTTTAAGTATCTTTCCAGATTTATTCATATTCATAATTCTCAACTGCACTATCATATTCCTTTATATTAATCTCCCACAATTTATTTAATAACTTCCATATTGCAGGACATTTAAGTTGCTTCTTGTGTGTATGTGTATGTGTATATATGTGTGTGCATGCATGTGTGTGTACGTGCAATTACAAATAATGCTTTGGGAAAAATCTTTGAAGCTTTGTTTTGTTTTGAATAACATTTTCAAGGCATATTCTTAACAATGAATTTATTGGGTCTAAGGTTTATGAATACTTTTGGCACTTTCACTGCATACTGCCATATTGCTTGCTGTATAAATTCTGAGAATTTACAATTCTGCTGGCAGTGTTTCTCCAAAATGCTGCCAGCAGTGAGTTTTGCTGCTTTAGTTATTTTTATTCATTTGATAGGGGTGAGGTGGCCCCTCTATGCACTCTTTAAATATTAGTAACGTTGAGCATTTTCACATTATTGTGAATAATTTATGTTTTCTTTTTTGAAAATTATCTGTTCCTATCCTTTGATCATTTTTCTGTCATGGATTGGAAGTTACCTTTGTGAGTTTTTAAATGTCAATTATATACTTTGGATAGCAATTTTTTAATCTGTCATGTGCCATAATGAATTATGGTTCATCAGAAAAATGTATAATGGCTGATCAGGCAGCAACCATCTTTGTCAAATTCATGGGAGAAAAAGGATTAGTCACATAGAATGGGCAAGCATGGATGGGTACAATCTGTATCATTGGAGGGAAAAGTCTACATTGATGAGATCACGCTTCCTCTGAAATACTTTTTCTTCCAAAAAGTTTTAATGTAATTAAGCACATCGGAAAAAACAGCAGGGCAAAATGGATAGAGTGGTAGACTTGGAGTCAGGAAGAACTGGGTTTCAGTCCCCACCTCTAACACTTACTAGCTTTGTGACCACGGCAAATCACTTAAAGTCTTTAACCCTCAGGCAGTTCTCTGAGTTTTAGATGGGTTGCACCGGCAGCTAGGTGGTGCAGTGGATAGAGCACCAGTGCAGGAGTCAGTTCAAATCTCACCTCAGACACTTGACACTCACTAGTTGTGTGACCTTCGGCAAGTCACTTAACCCCAATTGCCTCGTCCTGGGTCATCTCCAGTCATCCTGATGAATATCTAGTCACTGAATTCAGATGGCTCTGGAGGAGAAGTGAGGCTGGTGACCTGCACAGCCCTCCCTCACTCAAAACAAAGTCAAGTGCTAGTCATGTCATCATTTCTGTGATGGCATGATCTTCTTTGGCAATGAAGGACGAACACACAGATGGGTTGCAATCTGCATCAGAGAAGGAAGTTGAAATCGTGGGTCCTCAATGTTTTGACAAGTTTATCTATCTTGTCCATAATAATTTTTTCTTTCTGTTGAATAGAAAATAATATACCTTTTCACAGTTGAGATACCATTAAGCTGAAATTCTTGAAAGTCTTTTTTAAGATATATCCAAGTATGTTGATTAAATAATAAATCTTTTCTCCAATTTTCTTTAACACTATTTTTGGTCATTTTAAAGGAGATAACTCCTGTGGTGCCATCACAGCAATCTGAAGACAACACATTGTCCTATGGAAAGTTATCACTTTTGAATCTGACCCCCCCTGACGCTCTGCTCAAACCTCCGTTCTATCATCCACTCTGTGTTTTTGTAAGTAAAAACAGCAGAAATGTGGCCTCATTGTGCCTCATTGCATTTCAGTCATTTCTTCAGGAGAAAACAAAAAGAATTGGTTTTTCTTAAGCAAATTAGCCATTGCTGATGTTTGAAATTGTGTACTGATGATTGATTTTTAAGAGGATTTCCTTCAGCTTCTCCACCATTAATAACTCCAGGGTTCTTTTGATTCAGACAGCACCTTTAGAGGAATACTCTGGCTGGGTCACTCTGGCAGGAGATTGGTGAGATGCCACCAGAGTTAGCAAAGTTAACCTTTCCCACTTTATTTCTTGAAGGTCACACAGCTGGAAGAATGTTAGAAGTGATAGGGACCATCAAGTTCATAGTCTGACCCACTCTTTTTCAGATGAGGAATCTGAGGCCCCTCAGAGAAGTGAATGCACCACACAATACTGTGATAAATCCAGCCTGTGTTGACATCACTGAGAAAATAACTATATGTCAGAGAACTGAAATCATGCTATTTGTACAATTGTTCAGAATCAACATCTGCCAGTACCAACTGATGCTCACAGTGAGTCAGAGTTATGGTCATGGCAGATGAGAGTTTCCCCTAGACTTTTTTTTTTGCTATTATTTTTTGGGGGGAGGGAGGGGCTTTGGGCAGCTTGGTTTTTTTTAATCTTTATTTGCATAAATCAAAGACATCATTTAAGGAATATTTTAACAGAAATAGTCATCTTCTAGCCAATAAAAAGTTGAAAGTCATAATGATTTATGGGGAGGAGGGGAGATTACAGTAAACCCTATTCTCTAATGTTAAATATGAGATTTTGAATTGAACTAATTAATTCTGCTGCTGTTCCTCAGAGGAGGAATACATTTTTGGAAACTACTGAAGCATAGCAGAGAGTGTTTTCAAAGGAATCAAGAATAAAAGATGATTTGACAATAATAGATCAAGGGAAAAAAACACAGACAACCTTGATTAAAAGGATTTTATCATTAAAAATTTTTCAGAATAAATACAAATTACAGAAATTGTACACAGCCAACTGTTATCAAGTATTAACATTTACTATATTTTGTTTAGCTCGTGTGTCATTTTAGGAGATTGTATAATCAATCTCCTGTTACAAAAAATAATTACAAACCTTAATGGATCTCAGTTGCTTTTATGAATATAAGTAACAAACCTTCAAACTAAACAATATTTTAAATCGAAAAATATACTCATTCTAAAATAGTTTGGTTAACTAACATTTCGGTGACATGTATATACGCTAATTTTTCTATAGGAAATCTTTACTGAAATTCTTGAAACTTATATTAAACATAATTAAAAACAAGGTCAACGTGCTTAGAAATCATTATAAGAATCAGAAAATGCTACTTAGTAATTAACAGTTACCTGCTTTGAAATATTAAACAAAATAAAGTATTTCCTGAAATAGATTTTCGATATTCCAGTTGGCCCTCCCATCTTGCAAGTAAGAACTTCCCACAAATAAAAGTGTCAGTGTAGTTTCCTTTAGGGGTTAATTGTGGTTAAGTTCCTTTTTTTCCCAGTGTTACCACAGGATTATAAAGAGAGCTGGATACATAGGATTTGTATTTCAAATCAGGTTGGAAATGAAATTAAATGATCCACAGATCTGCAGGTAAAAAAGACTTATTTGTGGTCAATTGCTACAATAAAAAGATATAATTAACTATTTTACAGATAAATACTTTGAAACACTAATAAATTGCTAATAGCAATTATTTAAGCATGTTTCAGGCACATGACAATTGTATATATTAATATGTAAAATGCTTAAAAGATATTAACAATTAGTTTAAGTTTTATGATGCTCTGAAATTCAGGCAACAACTTTATTTTTCTGGTTTCTTCTCATATTTCAAAGTGATTATATCTACATTTCAGCATTCTAGATCATAATATTTTTTAATCAGCCAAAATCTGCCTTCAATCCCACTGACCCAAACACCTTTGTTTCTCACTGACAGCAAAAGAAAAGCAAAACCTCCATTACAAACATTCTGTAAGCAGGTAAAACAAACTTCCATATTGGCCATGTCAGATAAAAAATATATATCTCATTCTCACTCTGAGTCCTTCATCTCTCTATCAGGAAGTGAATAACATTGTTGTCATTAATCCTCTGGAATCATGGATCAGGGTTTTTAATTCCTTCAAAGTTGTTTGCCTTTACCATACTATTATCTTTACATCACTTTTCTCGTAGTTCTGCTATTTCACTGCATTGATTCAAGTAAGTCTTCCCAGGTTGCCCTGAAACCATCCCCTTCATCATTTCTTACACCACAGTAGTATTTCGTTGCATTTCTATACTTGTTGAGCCTTTCCCCAATTTATGGGCACCCCCTCAGATTAACATACTTTTCTACCTCAAAAAGAACTATAACTATTTTTTTACATCCTTAGGGCTTATTTTGTTTTGGACTAAGCCCTCCAGTAATTAACCCTTTCTTTAATTCCCCCTTCTCTCTTCTCTTTTCCCTTCTACTTCCCTGTTAAATGAGACGCATTTCTGAATTCAGCTCTGTGTATGTGCATGTGCATATAGATATGTGTGCGTGTGTGTGTGTGTGTGTGTTCTTCTCTCCTTTGGCCAATTTAGATGAGAGCAAAGTTCAAGTCTCAGCTGTTCTTGAGTACTCTCACCTCATTATTTGTGGGGATGTCTACTTGTGTATCTTTATTCTTTTCCCTTATCTTCTTTCATCTCCCTTTCCATTCTTTTTTTTAAAAAGATGATCAAGATACAACAAAACCACTCCAAGGCCTACTGTCTAAATACACTCCCTCTGCATCCCCTGAAGATAATAGAGTTCATAAGAGTATCATTTCCCCATAGTAGAATATAAGCAATTTGTTCTTGTTTATTCTTTTATCATTATTCGTTTGCCTTTTTATATTTCTTTTAACTCCTATGTTTGAACTTCAAAGTTGCTATTCACCTCTGGTCTTTTCATCAGGAATGCTTAGAAGTCCTCCATTTCATTAAAGATCCATTTTTTTCCCCTCTAGGATTATACTTAGTTTTCCCAGGAAGTAATACTTAGTTTTTCTGGGAAGTAATTCTTATGCCTATACCCTATGTATTTTGGAATATGATAATCCAAGCTTTCCATTCCTTTATAATGGTCACAGCCTCTCTTCTGGTGTGTTCTGTGCACTTTGAGCTGCACACTTGGCTTCACCCCTGGTGTTCTCAGACCTCTCTGACTGTCTCCCTGTGCTGACCTGGGTAGGAAAAGCGACTCATTGTGACTTTTTCCGAATTTTCCTATCAGGACTCAGTCTGGTTTGTTTTCTAGATCTTCTTGGAGAAATTTTGTGGTGAAAGTTTCTTGCTGAAATGTTTTCTACTCTTCCACCATCTTGACTCCTATATGTTATTATATGTACATTCTTAAATATGCAAAAGTGAAATAATGTCTGTATTAAATCATGAAATTTTGGCAAGTCATTATAGTACCATATAATACAATGCAATCATATTTATATTGTGAGTCATATAGTGCACACTACCAAATTATCAGTTACAAACCAATTCAAAATGTCATCATTTTTAAAAGTCATTTATTTTTATACAAATAAAAATCTCACATTTTGGATTTCAAGTAATATACCTTCCTTCTTTCCAAGGGAAGTTATTACAACATGAAAACTGGTCAAATTGAATGTCATAGGGCAATCATACTATAAAATTGTGGTTCATTTTGGAGGTGATCTAAAACCATGTAGAGTCTCCTGAATCAAATGCTATAAAATTCAGCCTTTTGTAGTTTCCATATGTCAGTTTCTGATCATGGTATTCATTTGAAATATCCTTAAGCCTTCAAATATTGAAAACTTGATAATGGATGGTCTTTGGAGTAATGTTAATTTCAGTTGACCCCCTGCACCTTCAAAGTCCTGCACTTTCTCCTCTTTTTCTATTATCTTGGGAGTTTTTTCTAGTTTTCTGCTACCTCTCTAGAGAGAATGTGTGGAGAGTATGGGCAATCAAGCAGCACAGTAGATAGAGTGGTGGACCTAGAGTCAGAAAGACTCATCTTCCTTTGTGTATATCTAGCCTCAGATACTTACTGACTGTGTGATCCTGGGCAAGTCATTTACCCCTGTTTGCCTCAGTTTCTTCATCTGTAAAATGAGCTGGGGGAGGAAAAAACAAACCATTCCAGTATGTCTGCCAAGAAAACCCTGAATAGGATCATGAAGAGTTAGACATGACTGAAAAACACAGAACAATAGTAGAGTATATAAATCCACCACATTTTTAGGGTTTTTAATAAGCCCTAATACTTTCATAAGTTTGTCTCTTCTCTCTAAATAAGAAAGTTATCACCATAACAATACAATCAATACCATTTTAAAAATACTGTTGTTCAACTTCTGGGAGCCAAAATAGCAAAAGTAAGTAGAAAATCACTGTATCTCTCCCATATTCACCTCCAAATAAAATAGCACCCCAAAACAAGTCTTGGAACAGCAGAACTAGCAAAAAGATGAGATGAAATAATCTTTTAGTCCAAGAAACTTGTAAGATTGACAAAAAAGTCTATCTCACTCTGGTAAAAGGGGAGTACATTTCAGTACAGGAAGCATCCCAACAAGCCCCACCTCAGCAAACCAGTGAGAGATCTTGAGCACCAATGTGGTGGAGCCAACAAATGCCAACAGCAGGACCTCCCATATACCTTAGCATAACCAGGGGAACCAGTTGACTCCAATTCCAAAAGCAACCCCATGCTTCTGTGTAGTCCCGTACAAACAGGCATCCTCTAGCAGCCAGACCTCCACATGCTTCAGTATATAGCCTGGGGAAAATGCACAGGATCCCAGCTCAGTACCAGGTAAGCTGCCAGACCCTTAGGGCCTCCAACAGTGCCAGCCACATCCTCATTCACCCCCTTAGCACAGCACCAGACACAAGGGTCCCCAAGGGGTCTCAGGGCAACATCAGTGTAGCATCAGGTAAACAGCCAGAGCTTGCAGCCACTAGCACAGGAAATCTTCTACCCTAAATACAGAGCTCAAATTTAAAAGAAAGGGAAAAGGCAAAAAAAAAAAGATGAACAAAAAAGAATCTGATCATACAAAGTTATTATGTGAGAGGGAAGACCAAGATACAAAGACAGAAGAGGACAACAGTGTAAGAACTCCTATGGGCAAAAGTCCAAAGAATAATGGAAAGTGATCTCAAGCCCAGAAAGAACTCACAGAAGAGCTCAAAAAGGAGTTTAAAAATCATATGAGAGAAGTAGAAGAAAAATGGCAAAAGAAATGAGAGTGATGCAAGAAAATTATGAAAAAAAAAAAGAATCAACAGCAAGGAAAACTGCTTAAAAAGTAGAACTGGCCAAATGGAAAAGGAGATACAAAAATCCCCTGAGGGAAACAACTCTTTAAGTAGTACAACTGACCAAATGGAAAAGAAAGTACAAAAGCCACCTGAGGAAAATAATTCCTTAAAAGTTGGAATTGAGCAAGTGGAAGCTAATAACTCCATAAGACATCAAGAATAAATCAAACAAATTCAAAAGTTTGAAAAAAAGGGAAGAAAATGTAAAATACCTGATGGGAAAAACAACTGACCTGGAAAATAGATCCAGGAAAGAATATCAGAACCATTGGACTACCTGAAAGCCATAATCAAAAGGGCACATGGACAGCATCTTTCTAGAAATTATCAAGGAAGTCCTAGAACCAGGGGATAAAACAGACATTGAAAAAAATCCACCAGTCACCTCAGGAAATAATACCAAAGTAAAAACTCCAAGGAACATCATAGCCAAATTTCAGAATTAGCTGGTTAAGGAAAAAAATAATACTACAAGTGGTCAGAAAGAAATAATTCAAATATCAGGGAGTCACAATCAGGATTACACAGGACTTGGCAGCTGCAATATCAAAGTATCAGAGGTAATGGAATATGATAATTCAGAAGGCAAAGATGCTAGGACTACAACCAAGAATCACCTAACTGGAGAAATTAAGCATAACACTTCAAGGGAAAAAAAGTGATCATTCAATTAAACAGAAGGATTTCAAGCATGCATAAGAAGACCACAACTAAACCAAGAATTGAACTTCCAATATCATGACCCAAAAAACACAAACAGATTAAAAGGGGAGAAACAAACATAAGGAATTCGATAGAGCTAAACTATTTACTTCTCTATTCAGGAAGATGGTACTTGTAATTCTTAAAAATTATACCACTAATCATTCAGCTAGAAGGAATATACGTAGAGGGTATGGATATAAGGTGAATTTGAGGGAATGACATAAAAACAATTAAGGGATGGGAAAGAGAAGTACAATGGATGAAGAAGGAAAGGAGAGGTAGAATGATGTAAATTATTTCACAAGAAGAGTCATGAAAGACTTATTACAGTAAAGGGGAAGATAGGATGGTGGGTGGTGAGCATCACTTGAACCTTACAGTCATCAGTATTAGCTCAAAGAGTGAATCATATACATGATCAGTTGAATATAGAAATCTCTTACCTAATAGGGAAATAGGAGGGGAGGAGATCAAGTAAGGTGTGTGTGCAGCGAACTGATAGAAGGGAAGGCAGATCAGGGAAGGTGATAGAAGCAAAAGGAAAGAACAAAGGAAAGAGGACAGACAGGAGGAAGAATAGGATGAAGGGAACTACACAAGCAGTAGTCATAACTGTGAACGTGAATGGGATGAACTCTCCCATACAACAGAAGTGGATAACAGAGTAGATAAAAAAACCAGAATCCTACAATATGTTGTTTACAAGAAACTTGAAGCAGAGAGACACACACAAAGTAAAGGTAAGGGTCTGGAGCAGAATTTATTATGCTTCAGGTGAAGTTAAGAAAAAAAAGGCAGGGGTAGCAATCCTGATCTCAGACAAAATAAAATAAAAAATAAACCTATTTTTAAAAGATAAGGAAGGAAACTACATCTTGCAAAAAGGTGGTGGTTATTGTCCTTTCTTTCTCAAAGAGGATCAAAATTACACATCACCATGATAAAGTGAAATTTCAGTTTGTCCGACTGTTGATCAGACCAATATGAGCTTGGAATGCCCTACCACAGGTTGGACACAGATAGTCCATGCGAATATTTGGGGTGGATACTCCAAATTTGTGCATCCTATGTTTACTTTGTGCTGTCTCAATTCTGCTTTGCTCATAGAGCACAGCACCCCTTCTGATGTGGGCATGCCATGCTGAGCATACCCATGCTAAAAGGTACCATAGACAATGAAGCAATATCAGTACTAAATATAATGGTATAGCATCCAGATTCTTAAAGGGGAAGTTAAATCATTTACAGGAAAAAATGGACAGCAAAACTATACTTGTGGGGGACCTCAACTCTCTCCTCTCAGAACTCAATAAATCCAACCAAAAAATAAACAAGAACCTAAGGAGGCAAATAGAATATTAGAAAAATTAGATAAGACAGACCTTTGGCATGATTTAGACATAAAGGGTCACACCATAAGCAACTTAAAAAAGCAAGGAATAGTTTGTCAGATCTATGGGGAGGGGAAGAATTCATGACCAAACAAGAGATAGAGACCATTCCAAAAATGTAAAATAGGTAATTTTGATTATATTAAATTAAATAGCATTTGTACAAACAAAACCAATGCAACCAAGATCAGAAGGAAAGCAGAAAGCTGGGAAACAATCTTTACAGCAATTGACTCTGATAAAGGCCTCATTTCTCAAATATATAAAGAACTGAGTCAAATTGCAAGAAAATAAGCCATTCCCCAATTATTAATTAGTCAAAGGATATGAACAGGCAGTTTTCAGATGAAGAAATCAAAACTATCTATAGGCATATCAAGAATCACTTTTGATCACAAAAATTCAAATTAAAACAACTCTGAGGTACCATCTATCAGATTGGCTAATATAACAAAAAAAAAATGATAAATGTTGGGGAGGATGTGGAAAAACTGGGACACTAATGCACTGTTGGTGGAGTTGTGAACTGATCCAACCATTCTGGAGAGCAATTTGGAACTATGTCCAAAGGGCAACCAAACTGTGCATTTACCCTTTGAACCAGCAATACCACTACTAGGTTTGTATCCCAAAGAGATCATAAAAAAGTGAAGGACCTACACGTACAAAAAGATTTATGGCAACCCTTTTTATGGTGGCAAAATATTGGAAATTTAGGGAATATTCACCAATTGGGAAATGACTGAACAAGCTGTGGTATGTGAATATAATGGAATACTATTGCCCAATAAGAAATGTTGAACAGGCAGATCTCAGAAAAGCCTGGAAAGACTTGTAGGAACTGATGCAAATGAAATGAGCAGAATCAGAAAAAAACATTGTACACAGTATCAGCAACATTACGTGATGATCAATTATGAATAACTCAACTCTTCTAAGCAACACAATGATTCAAGACAAGTACAAAGGACTCCGGAAGGAAAATGCTCTCCATATCCAGATAAAGAAATGATGGGTCTGAATACTGATTGAAACATATTTCTTTCACTTTATTCTTTCTCAAGTTTTTTTTCCCTTTTGATCTTTTTCTTCTTTCACAACTGTGACCAGTTTGGAAATATGTTTTACATAATAGTACATGTATAAACTATGTCAAATTGCCTACCATTTTCAGAAGAGGGAGAAAGGGAGAGAGGGAGAAAATTTTGGAACTCAAAATCTTGTAAAAATTTTCTTGTTATGCTACTGGGAAAACAGTATTAAAATTTTTTTAAAAAAGAAAAAAGTTATATAAAGCAATTTAAAAAAAATAAAATGGTATCATTCAGATCTTTAGTTATGTAAGTTACTAGTTACCAAGATCTTTTTGGGAACTAAAAGTTTCTGTTGACATCACCATACTAGTGATCCTAATTTGTAAAATGAGAGGAATAGACTTATTGATCCTCTAGCTCCAAATCTATAGGTCTATAACTTAGTGTTAACCATGTCATAAACTGGCTCCCTCACTGAACATCTTGATAACTTACTTAATGACCAAAAAAATCAATGTGTCTCCTAAATTACTTTGCTGACAATCAAGTAATAAGTTTCTTGTTTGTTACCTTACAGGATCTGCCCAAATGTTTTATCTGTTCACAATCAGTCAATAATTATAAATCCTTGGGTATGTTTCAGTCATTTTTTCTTCAACTGAAGCAGTGATGACAGCATCTGATTGAGACAGAGAGATGAGGAATTCATAGGTCTGGTGAAGTTTCTAAGCTTTATGAGCCATGAAATCCTTCAGCATGATTGTCTTTAAGCAGTCATTGTAACCTAAAAAATATTTTTTCCTATTTACATAGAAAAGCAATTTTTAATATTTGTCTTTTAAAATTTTGAGTTCCAAATTCTCTTTCTCTTTCATCTCTTCCTTTTATGAAACATAAAACTGCTGAATAAAAATACCCTGTATTTCCAATCACAGCCAATCTGCCATTTGGGTACATATTCATATGTCAGATGATGACTGTTTCTTAGTCAGCCCAGCTAGAAATGAGTAAAGAGCAGGACCTCTCTGCACACCAGATGCTACATCCAAGTGGAGCCTTCCTGGATAAAAGCATTATCAAAATAAAGTTAAATATTGACATTTCCTGATATGTGAAATGCCATTCCCTGCCTTGTCTTCTCTTTAAAGTGGGTTTTAAGAGACTGTGTTGTTTTCAAAACCGGAAAGCTTATTTGCTCTTTAAAGCAGTTTTGCTTATTTGAGAATTCCTCCAATTCATCAAACTTGGAAACACATATTTTAAGCCCTAGTTAAGCTGTCATTTCAGTTGCAAACCAACATATGTTTTCAAGAGAATGATATAAATCTAAATTAGATTTAATGACGTCCTCAAGTAAGAACAAGAAATTAATACGCATGAAGGATGGTGACATTTGAAATTCTAGAATCTTTCATCATTTTGGAAAAATCAAACCTCAGATTGAGATAGAAACTAATAATGATTTTTTTTAACTTCACTGCGAGTTTTCTACTTAAGAATCAGAATTTTAGAGGTTTTTTAGTGGTGCACATTGAGAGGATGCAGATCAATTGGGGGATGGCTGAATAAGTTGGGATATAAAATTGTGATGGTATACTACTATACTATAAGGAATGATGAGCAGGATACTTTCAGAAAAACCTGGAAAGATTTACATAAACTGATACCAAGTGAAATGAGTTGAACCAGGAGAATATTGTACACAGTAACAGCAATATTGCATGATGATCAACTGTGAATGACTTAGCTATTCTCAGCAATGTAATGATTCAGATAATTCCAAAAGACTCACGATGAAAAATGCCATCCACCTCTAGAGAAAGAATTCATAGAGCTTGAATAAAGAACAAAGTGTACTTTTTTTACTTTATTTTTCCTGGGTTTTATTTTGTTTTTTGGTGTGTGTTTTCTTTCACAACATGACTAATATGGAAATATGTTTACATGACTGCACATGTATGACCTATAGCAAATTGTTATAAAAAGCAAATTGCTTTCTCAGTGAGGGGGTAGGGGGAAAGGGAGGAAGGGAGAGAATTTAGAATTCAAAAAATTTTTTAAATATTAAAATTTATTTTTACATGAAATTGGGAATAATAAAATATTAAATATATATGTATTAAATATGTATTATGTATGTATTGTATATATACACACATGTATACATATATGTGCATATGTATATAAGTTTACAAACTGCAGAGAACTTTTACATCTTTTTTTCTGAACTTAAAATCAGTAAATAAAAAAAGTTTTCTTATTTTTCTTTTGTAGAATCCACACCCAGGACTATTTGCTGTGAAGCCACTGATGACCTATTCAGAAGTAACAACTGATTATCACCTGTGTACGCATCCAAAATATGTATTCACCAAAGAATGTCATAAAGGATCCAGTGTTCCCATTACACAGAAGAAATTTCTAACTCGAAAGGTAATGCCATTGCCACAGATTGATTGACAGATATCCTCAAGGTATGATGAATTGGGAAGCTGATCTCAGATGGCATACAGATAGACTTACTGGGAGGTAAAGGGTTGTGAATATGAGGTGGGTAAGTTAGGTTGCCCTTGAGGGTGATTATGCTAATAGCTTGTGATAAATTCCAAGGTTTTCTTGTACATAAAATTAGTACATAATGGAGTAGGACTAGGGCTGGATATGGAAAAAAGATCATCCTTGCTGCCTTCGGGAAATACCACTTTCAGCTTCACCTTGCCATTCTCAACCTCTTGCTTCCTTTTTCCTTTCAATACCTCCCCTATTTTAATCAGATTTCACATCTATAAAAACTTAAGTCATAGGCTTAGCCTATCTCTACAAAATTTCCAGCCCCAGAGCCTTATCATATTATGGAGGTAATTGTGGTAATCCTTGGCTTTGCTAGAGGAGCACAAACTCTTACAGACTCTTATCATATTAGGAACGCTTAAAGCATGGTCTTAGCACAGATTTAGTCAGATCTTCAGAAACCAACCTGGCTAAGTATAGAAAGGTTCCCATAAAGAGGAATACATGGCTGCTTGCAAGTTATCTCCTCTCTTGTGCAGACAAGATATTAACAGGATAAAGTGGAGATAATCTCAGAGAAAAGGCATGAGGCTTGGGAAAGGCTTCTTGCAGAAGGTAAGACTTCAACTGACACTTAAAGGGAAGTACATAGTTTTAACTGGTGGCAGCATATAACAAATGGTGGAATACACATGGAAAAAATGACTTTAAGGGTAGGCATGATCATAAAAGGAGATGGTTTACTTTTATAGGTAGGGCAGGGGATAGCAGATAGGGTAATTGGTGCACTTTTTAAAGTAATCCACAAAATATTAAAGGAGAAAATACGTTACAGCATAGATTCTTTGTGAAGGATTTACGAAAGGGCATGGACAAGAATCACACAGTACAAAAAAAGAATGATTGGATTGTAATCTGGTGACAGGAGTGTTTACATTAATAAGGTTGTATGACCCCCAAATTCTAATCCACTGTGAAACAAAAGGACACTGAGGCACTCACATTTACAATTTATTTGGGAGTCAGGGGGTCCTTAGTTAATTGGGTCCAAGATCTTCCTCATGATCCGGGACCCCTCTCCTTGGGTGCTAGCTATTTACATACACTTGGGAGAGTGCTAAAAATAGAATGAGACAGTATAATTTTATGTTTGGTTAACACCAGAAGTGAGGGAAATTCTATCTATGAATGGTTGAGGGGCACGTCCATCAATCATAACCACTTTGTCAACAGTCCTTTGAGTCATTAACTGCAGATTTTTTCCCAGTAAATGCATTCCACCTGTTACCTCAGTAGAAGTTCTCATAGGAAATCAAACATCTGATGCTTTGGTCAATGGTATCCTACGAAATAAGGAAGTAGTGTTTGAAAGCAAAGGTCACATTGGAGCAGTGACAGTCATTCACAGGGGTTAAGGGTGTTGATGCTGCAATAAACAAACTTCCAGCGTAAATGTAATGTGCTTTTCTATAAGAGACGATTATACTGTTTTATCCTGTAATCTACAATTAATACATAATGTCAATATCTCTAATACATAATAGGTCATTTGGTCCTAACATGTAAAACTGATCCATAACTAACTTAAACCTAATTCTGCTCTGCTTAATTCACTAAAACAATCACTGACATCCATCAAATTACAATTAAATAGGTAAATGCTAATTAAATTTGACTAGGGGGTATCAAAATTATCTTCACAACTGCAAAGGGATAATCTATCAAGAATCAATTTTGGACTCAGCATTATTCCAGAGTTTACTACTTACTACTTGTGTTATCTTGGATAAGTCATCTCACTTCCTCTGGTCTCAATTTCTTTATCTGTAACATAAAGACATTAGACTAAATGACCCCAAAGTCCTTTCTAGCACTGACTCTGTAAATGTCCTGCACATCAAATGTTAATTCACCTGAAAAGTTATAACACATTCATAGGGTCTTAAGATCATAGGACTAAAAGTTGAAAGAGACCTCAGAAATCATCTAGTTTTTTAATTTTATAAATGAGAAAACTGAGGTCAAGCAGTAAAGTATATTGCTCAAATTTATACTGGTAGTAAGTAGAAAAGTCAAAATTTGAGTCCAGGTCTCCTGACCCCAAACCAGAGCTCCTTCTGCTATATTACGCTGCACCTATCCTTCTAACTTAGATTATGAAAAATAGATCTGACAACTTAACCATGGAACAAAATTTCATTTCCACCTAGAAATTTGTAGTCAGATGCCTTTGATTATGCAAGCTTCCTGCAAACCACCTTCCTATTATTTGATTGTGCATGCTTGGGAAAGATGTTTGGACTGTATGGCTCTGTCAGGACCCCTTTTTTTCTGAGATGTGTCTTGCATAGGAAACACCCAAATTTCTAGCAGAATCACATTTAGGTTGGGTGTATAAGTGGGTTTATAGAATCTTAGATTTGAAAAGACCTTATAAGCCATCAAGACCAATTTGTTAATTCAGTGGTTTCCAAACCTTATATATTGTTGTCCCCTCTTTTTAAAAATAAAATTATCATAACCCCTAATACTTTTCATAAAACAACCTATGTAAATAATTTTCTAAAATTATATTTTATTCAAATATAGTTAAGACTTTATTATAATTTTAAGAAAAATCACAAACAAGTCTTAAAATATAATAAAAATATAATATAATATATTAAAATATAATAAAAACATGCAGGTATTTATTAATTACATCTAGATGGGCTTATTCTTCATTACAGTTTCTCAAAACATTGTATCACCAATGATATCATTTGTGTTTCTTTTTCATTACTAATAGAAATTCATAAAATGTCTCTGAAAGCAAATATAACAGAAAACCCCATTTCATATGCATTATTAATGGTAGTTTAGTTTGTATCACTTTGGTAAGCCATATAGTTCTTTGTTCACCAATAACAACATCAGCTTAAGATTTTCAAGCTCAAACAGCTGTTCCAGTGTGCTATTTATATTGCAAGTCAAGCCTATTAATTTGTTCTTGTTCAGGCAGTGTATGTCCAAATGTATTATCTTTGTCTCTGGCAAATGAATTCCT
This sequence comes from Notamacropus eugenii, assembly GCF_028372415.1. Classification (NCBI taxonomy): domain Eukaryota; kingdom Metazoa; phylum Chordata; class Mammalia; order Diprotodontia; family Macropodidae; genus Notamacropus; species Notamacropus eugenii. Next base: position 309,243,934 of record NC_092876.1, read on the forward strand.
TATCCATTCATATTTAGAAATACCAAGATTTTAAATGAGGATTTCTTCAATAGATTCGTCAAGCGGGGTTTTTTTTTTGGTATTTAATTTGCAGAATAAGTATTCTTTAAATTGGGAGACTTATCAAGCCTATTTTGAAATTTTATTATCCATAACACTAAATTTTTCATAAATACAGTCATTTATCTGCTTCAGAGTATTTAAGAATATTGCATCAACTTAACTAGAGAAATTTTTTCAAAAATTTCCATCACACAAATTTTAGGATGAAATTCTTTTGATAAAAATGAATTCTTTCCCTTAAGGGGAATGATGGTAGAGGGGAGATATGTTCAGCAGTTTAAGAGAGACTAAAGATGAAAGAGGGTGTGGCTTGCGGAACAGTCTCACAAAGGAAATTAGAGGAGTGATGACGGAGGGCACAGCCTCTCAGCATAAAATCTTTATCCTCTGAGACTAAGACCAAAGAAGAGAGAATATTTGGGTGAAGATATGAAGGATGGAGGTGAAAGTTCATAATCAATCTTAGACTTATTGGTAAGGTAGGGGGTGAGGTCCTGCACAGAAAGAATGGGGTGCCATATACACATATAAATATGTCTATACACACATTATATATTATATATATGAATGCATGCATACAAATAAACAAATATAAATACATATATGTGCGTATACATACACACATATATGTATATATTTCACAGACGCCAGGTTAAAAACTCCTGCTCTACGTTCCATGGAGCAGTAGTCCAGGGCACCCCAGTTTCCATACATATATATGTGTATGAGTATATTTTGATTTCCTCTTAATCTTATATATTTCATGTATTTAAAAATTTATACTAAGACAGAGTCCATGATACCAAGAAGATTAGGCACGCCCGATGTAAATAAATCACAGAGAAGATTTGAAATAGCCTCTGGAGAGAGGGATGAGGCAATAGTTTAGACAAAGCTAAGTTAATAGAATAGGCAGCTGGAGGCATACACACAGAGTACTGGATCTGGACTCAGGAAGACCTGAGTTCAAATCTCTGCCTCAGACACTTAACCCGCTATGTGACCCTGGACAAGTCACTTCTGTTTGCCTTGATTTCCTCATCTGCAAAATGTGAATAATCATAGCACTTACTTCCCATGGTGGTTGTGAGGATAAAATGAGATAATATTTATAAAGCACTTTGCAAAGCACTATACAAATGCTAGTTATTAATAGAGGACAAATAAAATAATTGACTCACAGAAAGTAGGGTCCTGTTGAAATCAGATGACATGAATTTGTAGTAATATGTGATCAGCATGGTTTCATGAATTTTTCCAGTAGGTTCTGTGGTAGGAGGGTAGGAATGAAGAAGGCAGATGGTAAAGGTGACCCAGGGCGGAAAGAGCAGAAGGACCAGGAACCTAGGAATTCAAGAGTAAAGGTTGAACTGGCAAAGACTCTGAAGAGAGGAAAGGGTAGCCAGAACAGAAGCTCACAGTGATCTGAAGGCTAGGGAGAACTGCTCTTAATTAAATGGATTAAGGTGAAATGTATTCTATTTGTCCATGGCAAATGGGTGAAGTTTCCTTTCCTAATATAAGAGAGCCTCAGCCACAAGTTGGTCTTCATTTTTCTGATGGAACAGTACGTCTTCATCAGTTTTTCTGCTGACAAGTCCATTCCTTGTCCCCTACCTGAGGAACTAACCCTAGGTAGGCTGCCCAGATGGCAGCCCGAGAGGTATGCAAATAACTAGCTCACCATGGCAACAACTCGATGGGAGAGGCAAGCCAAGTTTACATTCATCATTCCAGAATCTTTCTAGACCAGCAAAGAACTCTAAACAATTGACTTGTCTTAATAAGGCAATAGCCACCAGGTTGGAAAGATCTGGGACCTAGCAATGAGCTGGTTTATTTTCTCAGCAATTTCAGTTCATTTTAAATGTCTGTTTATCTTATTTTAACAATAATGTATTGACAGTAATCACATCTAATTATTAATAGCCTATTCTGTTCTTTAACCTGAGGAGATGTTGACTGTATGGATAATAAAACATGAAAAATCCTGCTCTATGGATCCTTTAGATTATAAATTTATCAAGGATCAGAGAGTGTCATTTTTGTTTTTATATTACAGATACCTAGGACAGGACCTGGCATAAGTAGGCACTTAAAATATTTATTGATTAATTGTTAAGTTATTCATTGATTGTACTGTCTCTGGCTAAGAAGACTAAATGAACTTATTTTATTTAGTGCCCATGACAGCTCACTTAAAGATAAAAGAGATTTCCATCAAATTAAGTGAGAAACTTCTGTTTTGCCTTTGTCTTGTGAAATATTTCAAATTCATGTGCTGGCTATCATTATAGGACATTATTCCTGGAGTAATGAACTGGAAAAAATTCAGCCCGCTGGTTCTTTTAACTTTGCCCGACACTTCCACTATAACATCAACTTGTTGGTAAGTAAAAGTTAACATTATACAGCTGTGCCATGTATTATACAATAATTTTTCAAGTTTATGTTTAAACCATACTTTTGCCAGTTTAATCTTATTTGAATGTTATCTAAAGGAATCTTACTGTGTGACTTTTTGTTAAGAAATAAAATTGTACTTTAATTTTTAGTCTTTTGTGGACATCTACATTTTTATAAAGAGCTCATTTTAAAGTGAGGCTCGCTGGTATTTTTCAGCTGTTTTCCGAGTAAAAGTTAAATTGATCATTAGAAACTGTACAGTGACTGTAAACAACCAGGTCACAAAATTTTAGCGAAAATATTCACAATAGTTTCTTAAAATCCATTTATCTTAGATAATCTAGACCAATGGTGCTTAACTTGTAGTTTTTGAGTTGCCAAGGGCCCATGGATAGATTTCGCAGGGTCCTTGAACTTGGATAGAAAAAAAATCTTTATTTTCACTAATCTCTACTTGAAATTTGATAACTCTTTCAGTTATTTAAAAGTATTGTTCTAAGAAGCAATCTGCAGCTTCTACCAGACTGCCAAAGAGGCCCATGACACAAAAAAAGTTAATAATTTACACGATCCCATCCACTAGAAACTTGTCAATTGTCCTCTTACTCTGTGAATGTTCTGTTACATTTTCCCACCATTAGAATTGCGAAATCATTGGATTATTTTGAGTTCCAGTAGCCATAGCACACATTTGTAAAAATGAAAGCCTTTCACAGGTCCAGCCTAGAATGGATAAATTGGGAAATGCTTACCTTAAAAAAGAAGGTTTTTAAGACAACTGCGTAAATTACTAAATAACTTATCTATTCATAGCCCTTCAAAGTCCCTAAGTGCTATCAAAACAGCCTAATTCCTTTTCTTAGGCCGAATCTGTGATGGGACACCACACTAAGTTTTTCACCTTGTCACATTTATATGTATAGCAAAATAAGTACTTTATTAACAGATATGATTGAAATCATTTATACTGTCATCTTCCTTAGCTACCGCTGATTATATCTTTTCCCCTAGATGATGTGGCTGATACCAAGTCTTAAAGGTTGTAGCTTTCACAGCACGGTGTTATAGAAAGACAACTGTATTACTCACATAAACTACTGGGGAAAGATCTCCCTATTTAACAAGAACTACTGGGAATACTGGAAAGTCTTTTAGCAGAAAATAGGCTTAGAACATAATCTAATACCATATGCCACAATAAGCTTCAAAGGACATGCCACCTAAGTATTAAAAAAAATCTCATCATAAAAAATTAGAGAACAGAAGAAGGTGCCTTTCAAAACTCTAGCTAGGGAGCAAACATGGAAATGATCATAAAAAAATAGATAGTTTTGATTACGTAAAATTAAAAGGCTTTTGTAGGAACAAAATGAATGTAGCCAAGAAGAGAAAGGTTAAGTAGGAAAAAAATCATGTCATATAATTATATTAAAAGCCTGTATCCAAATATACAGGGACGATTAGCAAAAAAAAAAGTCATTTTAATAGATAAATGGTCAAAGGGTATGCACAAACGTTTTTCAGGAGAAAAACATGCAGACTGTCAGCAACCATTTAAAAGACTATTCCAGATTGCTTCTAATAAGAGAAATGCAAATTAAAACTTGAAGTTTCATCTCATACCTATTACATTGGCAAAGGTGTAGCATTCAGTGTGTTCCATGCTTACCTTATTCAGAAAATGTATCATTTAATTAAATTAAGTTATGGGGCATTTTAAACTCTTTTGGAGTGGATTTGGGGGAGCTCAATGAACTCTTCTTAGGAGACTTCTATTCTGTCTCTTGGATTTAGACCTTGAGCAAATCATATGAATCCTCTGGGCCTCAATTTTCTTGTCTATAAAATGAAAGGTTGGTTTATATTATTTCTAAAGTCCCTTGAAGCTCTCAAATTTATGACTTTTTTTCAAATCTCAGTAGGATTAAAGACTTACCAAATCAGTTTTACAGCCAAGCTTTTCCCTGGTGTTTCTAATTCTAAGGATTTGGTAAAGTTGCCTCCTTCAAGATAAGCTGGATGAGACTGTAGTGTGCTTGTTTAGAAACTCCCTACATTAAAGCCACGCCCCTGAGTAATTTTTCATATTTGTAGTTCCTTAACTTAATGGTGTAGGATTTTCCCATGTCCTTTACCACAGCTAGTTGTATCTATTTATTGTTAGTCCATTAATTTTATTTGATGACAAGTGCAAAGCCAAATAATTTCTGCAGACATAGCATGGTTCACTTGCAAAATCCAGAGGGAAGAAAAATGTTCAATTCTAAAGAAATTTACTACTTTTTCTTTTAACATATGAGTGCAAAATAGACATTCTTAAATTGTCAATTAACATGAGCTTCACCCTTTTTTGACCCTCTATCAGAGACTATGGAAGGTCACAGAATGTAGATTTTTGTCCTCTTGAAGCTCACTACTAAGTTTGATGCTCCTCTTTAGCATGGAGAAGAGCACAGAAGCATATATATTTGTACTTTGAAGGGAATTTTTAAATCATCTTGTGATCAGATGGATTAGTTTCTAATCCAACTGCCAGTTTTTTTAAAAAATTAAATGGTTTTTCAATTAACAAAAAATTATCTTTTCTTTCTCTTTTGTTGAAAAGAAAAAGAAACACCTTATAACAAAAATGAGTGGTCAAGCAAATAAATTTCCACATTGATCATATCCAAGAAATGTGTGTTGGATAAAATTCAGGACCCTGAATCCATCACCTTACCCATCACCATGGGTAGCATTATCCTTTGGATATTACCCTCTGGCACTTGACTGGTTATTGCTTTACTGAGTTCTTAAATCTTTAAAAGTTTCTTTGTTTTTACAGTGCAAATGTTATTGCATGAACTGTCTGGCCTGGAATCACAAAGAGACTCCTCTTCCCGAGTTCAAATTTGATCTTTTGGGTTTATGACCTTGAGCAAATCACTCATTACTAATTACTTAGCTGTGTGACCCTGGACAAGTCACTTAATTTATTTGCTCTAATTTCCTCATCTCTAAAATGAGCTGGAGAAGGAAACGATAAACCACTTTAGTAGCTTTGCCAAGAAAACCTCAAATGGGATCACAAAAGAGTTGGACAAAACTGAAACAACTCAACAGCAACAAATAATATTATTGGATAAAGAGTTCTGCTGGTCCTGCTCACTTTATTATTCATCATTTTATAAAAGTATGCCCAGGTCTCTTTGAGACTTTCCTTTTCCACATTTCTAATGGTACAGTTGTGTTACAGTATATTCATATAGCTTAATTTGTTCAGCCATGCTCCAGTTGATGAGCATCCACCCTTAGTTTCCAGCTCTGTATTACTACAAAAAGAACTGCTTTTTCTCTTTTCTCTGATCTCTTTGGGGTGGCATTTCCAGGTCAAAGTGTATGCAGAGAACAGTTCTTAGTAACTTTTTGGGCCCAATTCCCAATTTGTTTCTGGAATGACTGGACCAGTTCACCGCTCCACCAACAGAGCATTAATGTGTCTTTTCCCATAGTCCAACCAACATTTGTCATTTTTCCTTTTTTGGTCAGCTTTGCCAATCAGATGGGTGTGGGATTCAGAGTGGTTTTAATTTACATTTTTCTAATTAGCAATCTGCTGCATTTTTTCATATGGCTATAACAGTCTGAATTTCTGCCTTTGAAAATTGCTTGTTCATATCCTTTGACCATGTATAAATTGTAGAATCATCTTTATTGTTAAATATTTTAATTAGTTCCTTACATATCTAGAAAATGAGCTGTTTATCAAAGAATCTTGTTAAAAAAAAATATGTGTCCCAATTACCTGGGACCCAGGTAATTTTAGCTGCATTGGTTTTGTCTTTGGAATAATTTTACATAATCAAAATTATCCATTTTACCCTCTGCAATCCTCTTTGTCCTTTTCTTGACAGTGAAAATTTTTCATGTCCATAAATCTGAAAGGTAATTTCTTTATTGTTCTTCTAACTCATTTATGATGTATCCTTTATGTCTAACTCACGAATCTTTTTGAAACTTAGCTTGCTATACAATATGATATCCAACCCCCTAATTTTTCAGATGAGAAAACTGAGACACAAAGAGGGTAAATAACATGTTCCAGGCCACACAGGTAATAAGTATCCAAGTCAGGAATTTGAATCCCAGCCTTCTGACTCCAAATTCATTACTCTTTTTCTCTATCACTTGGCTTCTCCATGAGAAAATTCAGCAGGCATATGCCAACTGTCTATCACTATTAGAAAGACTTTCAAATGAAAGACGAATGAGATTTATTCTGTGAGCCCCAGAAGGTAGAGTCAGAAGCAATGGGTTGAAGGTGTAAAGAGGCAAATCTAGGCTTACAACTTTCTAATAGTTGAGGCAGTCCAAAAAGTGGAAGAGAATGCCTTAAGAGATGGAGGCTGGATGACCACTTGCTGAGTACGTTTTTGTAGAGGTGCTTTTTCTTGTATATTTTAGACATTATAGTCACTGAGGGCCCTTCCAGCTCTAAAATTCTGTGATTCTCTGAGTTTACCAGAAGTACAATCACAGGGACTTAAAGATGGAAGTGATCTTAGAAACCACAACTAGAGAGCTGGAAGGTCCATTAGCAATCCAGGTTTCCAGCCCTCACATTTTTTTTCTACTCAAGGAAACAGAAGCTTAGAAAAGGAAACGACTCACCCAAGGTTGCACTGCTACCTTGGGGCATATCCAAGACTAGATCCTAGGAATCCTCACTTACAGACCTGTTTCCTGTTCTTTGATACCACACTCCCTCAGGAATTATACTCTTTTATCTCGTGTAGTAATTATGGGCTTCCGGTGTTATTTCCATTTCCAGTTTTCTCTGTGTAATGACACTCATTACAAAATCTAGACTTCTGACAAAGGTGGGTTTTGTTTTTTTTAACATAACCACAAACAAAAGGAAAAGTGTCCTCAAAAATGTGCACATGGGTTTGTCTGCCTGCATGTGTATGTTTTAGGGGCAGCTAGGTGGTGCAGTGGATAGAGCAGGAGTCAGGCAGACCTGAGTTCAAATCTCACCTCAGACACTTGACACTCACTAGCTGTGTGACCTTGGGCAAGTCACTTAACCCCAATTGCCTCATCCTGGGTCATCTCCAGTCATCCTGATGAATATCTGGTCACTGGATTCAGATGGCTCTGGAGGAGAAGTGAGACTGGTGACCTGCACAGCCCTCCCTCACTCAAAACAAAGTCAAGTGCAAGTCATGTCATTTTTTCTCTGATGGCACAGTCTTCTTTGGCAATGAAGGACGAACACACATGTTTTAGATGACAAGACTCCCTCTAGGGTGTGGCCATGACAGAACCAACCTGTGACCGCAGTCTGCCTCATCATGGCAGCTATGTGATGCAGTTGACAGAGTAGACAGGAGATAAATAACTAGGAATAAGAATTCAGAACAGTTTACCAGACTTGGGAAAGAAGTTCTGTTGCAGTGTACTAGAATCCAAGACCAGCTCCTCTACTTTCCAGCTATGTGACCTCTCTGAGCTTTCCTCACCTATTTCCTCATCTGTTAAATAGGGATGATAATACTTGTAGTACAATATCTCACAGGGTTATCATGAGGAAAGCACTGTGTAACAAGGATCAGCAGTGGCACATTCAAACCCCAGGTAAGCAGTGATTTGTTCAGCCATTTGGAATGCAAAAATTCCATGATCTCATATTTCTAAGCTGTTGAAAGATTTCAAGGCCAGCAGCCTGTCAGGCCCACTCTTTTCCTCAAAATTCTCTTGGGAGAAACCTCTGGTGCTCTGGTCATTTTAGAGGGGAGAGCCGTATTGCTAGAAACCTGTCCCTGTGGTGAAACAATATTATGTATTTCAGAAAGTGAGGTGATGGGCCAGAACTGTTCATCAGATCCTTTTCCTTTTCTTTTTTGGATCCTAACCCTATCACTTCTCATTATTTTCCCCAGCCAGGACCCCTACAATTCCGATATGCTTCCAAGTGAGGTGCCCAAAATTCTCAGTGAATTGCAAGAAGAAGACAGGATGGAAATAATTGAGCAGTAGGTTTGGTTATAATTTCTGATGTTTGTTTTTGCTAAAAAATGTTTGTAGTATCATGTGAAGTATTATGGGGTATGCAGAAGAAGAGTAATTCTGGAGTCCTGTCCTCTATGAAGTGACTTTCTAAATGAAGATATGAGACTAGCATACAAGAATATTAACAGACAATATAAGGCAGGGCATAATGATGCTAGGAGGCAAGTAGATGGTTCAGGTGAATAGAGAGCTAGGCCTGGAGTCAGGAATACCTAAATTAAATCAGATCCTCCCAGCTGTGTGACCCTGGGCAAGTCATTTAACTTCTGTTTACCTTAATCCACTGGAGTATCTCTGCCCAGAAAAACTCCATGGACAGTATGGTCCATAGGGTCACAAAGGGTCAAACATGATTAAATGACTGAACATTAACAAAAACAATTGTTCTAAATATGTGGTTCAAATTCAGTGTCCTTTGAGGTTCCATCCATAGTACAAATATTCTGTGGCTATGAATAATATACACATCCAGGGCCAATTGGTGCGTATAAGGCCAATTGGGCAAGGCTTCACTGGGGAAGAGACAAGATTTAAGCAGGGCCTTTAAACAAGTGGTATAAATTTAATAAATTTTAGGAAATTTGACTATTGATGTCCAACATCCAAAAACAATGTACACATGAATCTCTGCCCCTTTTCTCTGAAACCCTATTAAGATTTAGTAGAAAAGGGCCCTTCAATGGACAGTATTTACATAGTACATACTGTCATCCAAGAAACTGGTTTTCCCTTTTCAGGACCTCCAACACTTTTTATCAATAGCAAAGTCATTAGAGAATGGCACTGAATCTATTGGAATATCGTCTTATTTTAGAGAGAAGAATGAAATTGTTCCATTCATGTGTTTTAGGTTGGATGATTTGTTCGTTTTAGATCTGTGGTAGAATTTTCCACCAAGCACTGATTCTTTTTAAAAAGTGATTTAGGAGAGCTGCACATTTGGCTAGCCAAAGAAGTACAAATTACCAGGTGTATGTGTGTCTATATGCACAACTTTGTATTTATTTCAAAGAAAAAAGATAGAAAGCTACAATATGTAACATTTGAAGAACTAGGAAAGGTTGAAGAAAAAGCATACAAGCATGGGTTGCCTTCATGCAACCTTTAGAGAGCATTAAGCAAACGTAATCAGTTCCTATTGCAATAAGGGTTAAGTGACTTGCCCAGGGTCACACAGCCAGTAAGTATCTGAGGCCTGGTGAACTCAAGTCCTCCCCTAGGGCATGTGCTCTATCCACTGAGCTTCCCCATATTTTTAAAAAAAGTTTCAAATCAGATTCAATAAAAGAAATAATACCTATATTGAATCTTAGATCTAAACATGAAACAGTTGGAAGGAAAGCTTTAACTTCAGTCTGTTTTAGGAATGTATGACTTCTTTGTACAACCTAAAACAGGGTTAAGCCTTAAGTGCTGTGATTTTAGGGATACTTGAAAAATCTAAAGATTCCCCCATCCCTCAAAATACATGTTCTCTACTTGCTTGCTGATGCCTAAAATGCCCTCATTAGACAGTTACTCTTTTGGCTTAAAGCTTTATTCCCTGTTAAATCTACATGGGGCAGCTAGGTAGCACAGTGGAGAGAGTTCTGGGTTTGGAATCAGGAAGACTCATCTTCATGAGTCTAGCCTCAGAAACTTACTAACTGTAACCCTGGGTAAGACACTTTACCTTATTTGCCTCAATTTTCTCATCTGTAAATGAGCTGGAGAAGGAAATAGTAAAGCATTCTAATATCTAGAAAACCTAGATGAGGAAGAGTCTGACAGAATTCAACAACAACAAATCTACTTGGCCCTGGTGGGGAAAATATTTTAATCTTATCAGTCATTTACACTTCAATGTGAATGAGCTTTTTAAAACAGGGAGTTAGATTATCCCTCTGAGATTTTCTAGTTCTAAAACTGTGAGTGATTAGAAGGGGTGTGTGAGAAGCACTTTGGCCTAATGAATAAAAAGCTAGTCTTAGAATCAGGAATTCCTAGGTTCTCACCCTGTCGTTGACTTCCTAACTGGGTAACCCTGATGAAGCCACTTATATTTCTCAGTAATTCAAGCAGGTCTCTTGAGATTCCTCTTCAGGCCAGTCCAAAAACATCAGATCCTTTAAGGAACAAGGTGGAGAAAGCATGAAAGCTTTGGGCACTTGAGAAAGGGTAGGAGAAGAAAAAGGGAAGGCTGTGGATGCCAAAACCAAACAGCCTATTTCATAATTTTGGTGAGACCTGATCAGCAAACACATTCTTTATTATTCCTGCACATTTCCATTCAATTTGAGTAAATTGCACGTGTGAAGAATTGGGCCTCCCATCACTATTTAGGAAACATGCTTAGTTCCACACCTGTCTCTTATCTTATATTTACTTATGGCACTAAACACAGACTGGCCTTACAAGTCATGGCATTACCTAGAAATTATTAACTGAAAATGTTCTGTACTATAACTATCTTTCAACTGAAGGACAACTCTATATTCATTTGAAAAATGATTCCATAGTGGGTCATTCCAGGATATGGTCTCTTTGTTAATAAGGTTCATATCACAAATAGGTTCCATATTGTAACTGAATTGTGTTGCTTGTAAAAAATGTTATAAATTCCATGTATATCAAGGTGCACCCTTCCACTGTCTGTCTCTCTCAGATCCTTACTATTTAGCACTAATCCACTTAATTTTCCTAGGTAATTATTTCATGCTTTCACAATACTATACTACGAAATCAAGATAACAGGAAAGAAATTCTGACTTGTAGTGGTCCTGGTGAAAAAAAAAAAGACAAGGGAATGAAGCTCTGCTTTACAAGATAGTTTCAAATTGTACCTACTGTGTATCTAGTAACAACAACCCAGTAAAATATTACTCAAAGTAATACTTTCTGACTATTCAAAAATATTTCTGGATTTTCTTTCCTTCCATAGTTCTGCATCTTCTTCTGTAGATTTATCTTGCCAGGTTCAAAGGATCTTTAAATACATGCTAGATATTTATATAATCAACAGTAAAATGCTAAGCAACCAGTAGGTGTAGATCACTCTAAATTCTTACCAGCAAAAGAAAGATGCAGAACTGTAGAAAAAAAAGAAGTTCAATAAATATTTTTGAGTACTTACTGTGTAGCACCTAGCACTATTTGGTTCCAGCTATTGAGTAGACATGGCACTTAGACAGAGGCAGCATGGTACAATGAAAAGAGTCCTGGCTCTGGAGTCAGAACCTGGCTTCAAATGCCACCTATGACATTCCTACCTATGTGGCATTGGACAAGCCATGTGACTTCTGTCAATTTCTTAATCTATAAAATTAGAAGGTTGGATTCTAGTTCTCCAAAGTCCCTTTCCATTTTATGATCTAAGGACTCAAGATGGTATATGGAACAGTTCTCTGCCTCTTCAGCAACCAAAGGGCACAAATTTTGAACCCTCTACTTACATAGGAGTTAGTACTGAGATGGCCCACCTTCAGTTGGCTGTCTGTCGGGGAGAGCTCATGAGTGAGTCCAGACATAGGTAGAGCTGACCAGATTTCTGCCCTAACATCACTCTGTGCAATGATAGATAGTGCACTCTAGCCTGGCTGGTGGCCTCTTTGTAGACGTCCCCATTTCCAATGCTTCTCTCTAGAGGCCTGCCACTCAAAACCTCTCAAACTGAACCAGGAGTGATTTTTTTTTCTTTTTCAAACTGCTTTCCAGTTTACTGGGGGGCTTGGTGGTTGTGGTGGTAGCATTTTGTTCATTTGTTTGTTTTTTTAAAGGAAAAGAAAGTAGGCCTATGGTTTAAGCTGGGAGTTAGGCATTCTGCAAGGCTTATGGGGATGCTAATACCAGTGGCTTTCTTCCTTCTGTGGCTAAGCCTACAAGCTTAGTGCTTCTGAGCAAAAAAAAAGTGTCACCTTTGAAAGGGTAAATTCACTTCATCTTCATCTGTTCACTAAATAAGCATCCTGGTTTTTGTTGGTCCACAAGTTTTTTCATAGGTCAGTAGCTTAAGAATTAAACTTAGGATAAAGGACAAAGTAGCCCCAGCTACCACCCAGACAGCCTAAAAAAGGGGACAACAGAAGCAGGGACCATTATTCAGATAGTAAGTGGAAGCAGTTTTCTGGATGGAAATGGGAAGGAAGCTCTTGGGGCTTGGAAGTGGTTTTTGGTTTTGGTTTTTTTACTGTTCTACACCATCCCTGTGGTCTGTGATGTTTACCTGCTTGTGTTCATATCACTCTTGGTTCCTACTGATTTCCTCAGGCCCTGATCCCTAGCAAACAGTCCTATAGAGTTATTTGCTTTGATCCCCCTTCTAGTCCAGCATTCCCTTCCTCTACAATGACTTATTACTTTTCAAGGTCAAGAGACATCCCCTAGAACTTGAGAAATGCTGGGTAAACCCTCTCTCTACCAGGAGACAGGTCTTTTCCCTCAAGTTACATGTGCCTAGGATTGTCTGTTGTTTTGAGGTGTTGTTTGGGTATGTTTGTGTTTTCTGTAATTGTTCCAGATTGTGCTATGTCATCCATGGCTAGTCGGGGGAGGGTTCCATGGAACACTTGAAATGGCTGGTGAAACAGCTCCCTCAGCAGCAGAAGTGTACTGTGCTCACATCTACTTTGTATAACAGTGTAGTGAAATGCTACCATCTGCAGCACCAAATCCCGGGATGGTGACTGCCAACAACACTTAATAGTTACCACAAGAAGCACTTGGGAAAATCAGGGCCCACACACTACACAATAAATCTTTCCAACTATCTTGGCTTACAGATCCCTGTGCAGGGACCTGATGTGTATAGCTCACAGGGTTATGGATCAGAAAGCATGGAAGGCGCTTATGTGTGCCACCATCTGCACTCCATACAAATACATTTTTTGACAGCACAGGAAATGACACTGATAAGGATATGCAGCTGTTTGCTAACCATAAGAGAAGCATTTCCAGATGCTTAATATTGCATCTTCCAAAAATAGTAACTTCACTTTAAAAACTAAATTACATTATTTATAGTTTTGTGATATTCCCAAGGTTCATATAAAATTGTAAGAAAAAAGGGTAAGGGAAAAAGCATTTGTATAACACCTACTGTGCTTCATAGATCTCTCATAACACTTCACAAGTACCTCATATGAATAAATAATATAGCATTAGAATAAATCATATTCTTGATCCGGGGATGCTTCTTTGCACCAGGATCTGTTGCTAGAGAAAAGCTTTTAGAACTGCACATTTAACAGCATAGCAGACAACAGATGCAGAATACATTTCACTGTGTCATTCAGGTATAGTATCATTCTATTAGCATTCTAACCGCAGGACTGAGACAGTGAGATACAGTAATGCAGCTCCTGTAGACATTTTATACTTAATTTATTTAAAACAAAACCTTATAGTTACCTGCAACTTTAAGTTCCATGGGCAAAAATCAGTTCTGTCTCCCATCAAAATGTTGCTGTCCTTCTAGAAGTCCAGCTCAAATCCCCCTTCCTCTATTAAAACTTTCACTGATCAAGATGTTCCTTCTACTCTCTCCTCTACATACATTTAACACTTAGAACCTATCACACCCACTGAAGACCTGTCAGTTATTGCTTTATATTGTGAGTTTCATTTTTATGTCTGATTCATCATCTTCCCCAACTCTATCTAATTAGAACACCCCGACAGAGGGGCTGTGTTTTGTTAAGTAGGCTTGTAGGAGACATTCAATAAATACTGCTGATGAATCTTGTTAATTAGACCTTAGAAGTGGGAAACTTGCTTGAAGTTGGAATAAATGCTGAAAATATCTCTGGGTATAATGCCATTTCGCTTGACACTTGAAAATATCACTCATTCTTTGGTTGTAATTGACTACTTCTCTGGTGAATTTCTTGGTGGATATGGTGATTCATTAATTAAGTCCCCATTACAGGCCTAAAACCTCCTCTGTTGTCTCATAGAATAACTATATACAATGCCTGCATGACCAAATCTACTCATTTTATTTTATTTTGGAGGGAAGGAAAAAACAAGGTACAAGCTAAACATTATTGTTTTTAGGGAGCCTGGTGATCAGCCCTCCAATATATTGACACCAGAAATGATCAGAGCCGAATTTATGATGTTAGAAAGTAAAGATGAAAAAGATGACAAGTAAGTATGCGTGTGTGTGTGTGTTTATAGAGTGTTAAGGAATGGTATTGAACAAACCTACATGTTAGGACAGTCCAGAACTATTAGATATGGATTTAGATATAGCATGAGATGGGTCCAGAATTGAATAGGATAAAAAGATCAAAGCAGATTGCATTTGGAAAATTGTAGAGTACTTTCAGCAAACCCATGCTGTACCTTGACACACAAGGAAAACCTGCCATTTTTATTTAAGCATGAATATTGTCCTGCTGACAATGTATCCCTCCCAGTAATGCTGAGACCTAAGCTAGTAGTTATCGGTACCAGAAGTGTCAAACATGTGGCTAGAGTATAGCTAAATCAGATTAAAATATAATTGGGAAATGTTTGACAAATAAAAATACAATAAAACGTAGGTAATGTTAATAGTGGTTTTCTAAGTCAATATGTGACCTATAAGGGATCCTTATGTGCCATACCCCTTATGTAGTAAACCCGGTTTCTAGTTGACTTTGACACCACCAAGCTAGATCATTGGAGGGAATTCCTTTATCAATAACATTGCAGTCCAAGTATCTATACCAACTTATAATCTCCAAAATTGAGATATACCCATGTCTCCTCCAAAACGTATGTGTGCCTAGAAATGTTGTGGGCAAACCAGGAGTTTTTTTACAGATTGAATCATGTTGTTCCATTTCCTTTTAATTTTGAAGATGTTCATGATTTGAAAACACTTTGGTCATTATTATCATCAAGATATACTTTTATAAAATGAAGATTCCTTTTATAATCCAAAGAATCACTCATAATTTATTAGGCTTATAAGTCTGGGTTTTTATTTATTCTGTTTTCTCTTAAAGAAGCACTCAGCTATAAAACCAGATAAAGACCCTCTTGCTAAGGGTTTTAAAGCCCATTAGTCCCATAGCAATTACAAACTCTTCACATCAAATAGGTCCTTTATGTATCTCATATCTTCCAACTTTTAACAGCAAGAAAAGGGAGCCTTAGATTTATGGACTTTTTCTCTGCCCCATGTCTACCAAAGTGCATATGTCCATGTATACAAAACATGTTACTGGAGTACTGAGACTTCTCATTGATTTAGCATTTTAAGATTTACAAATCACTTTCCTCACAACAATTCTGTGACTTGGGTGTGAGTATTACTTTCCCCATTTTACAAATGAGGAAACTGAGGCCTAGAGACCAAAGTGATTTGCCCAAGTTCACAGTGAGTGTTAGAGCTAGGATTTGGACTCTTGGTCTCTTTCAAGTTCAGCATCCTTACCAGAACACTATGCTATCTCACCTAACAAGTAATGAGACTATGTCATTTATAGCTTGTAGAAGTCAGCTTTATTCCTTTTAGTAGCAAGAAGAATTTAAGGACAAGAATGAAAAACAAGTTACTTCCCTACTCTTGTTTATATTCTAGTACCATGCCATAAAACTCTTGACTATAATTTTCAAACCTTATTGGACCTATTAGGAAAATAAATTATTTTATCCTTGTGTAATGCCAATGCAACAACTCATAGCAGCTGCTACGAATACGCATATGTGTTTCCAGCGGAGATTCACAAAATATAATAAACTCTTTTCCTCAAAGGCAAAACCAAAATATTCATTTAAAACATCACTATTTAGATACCAAGAGGTAAGATTTAGCAAGGTACTCATCACCAGTCCAGAGAGTGCCAACATCTTAAGCATTTTTTCTCTTAAGCCTCCCCACAAACAAATTCCCCTAGGCAGAACTCCTCCCTCTGCCAGCTAGCTTCTCTCTCTCCAACATTCTATTTTAGTTAAAATTCCATCAGGCAAGCTCCTCCCATAGTAGGCTCCATGTGACTCAGGATGTATCGCAGGATGTATCACAGCTATGAGCTGGGCCAGAGCTCAAAGCAAGTCACACAGGCCTATTAATGGACGGGGAAGATCTTCCTATTCCATTAACATTACGCCTGGTCATTTCCAAAAGCCCCAAAACAAATTCTTCCAGAATAAACCAAGTTTGGCCTAAAAGGGCAGAGCTTTTAAAGAGGCCTGTTCCATCCCATAGAATTTGGGGTCTCCTTGGCCATTACACCTCTCCCTAGTAGTCCTTCTTGTTTCATGTCTATAAACCTGTTCCTACAACAGCTATCTATCTTTGTATCTATCTATCTTTGTATATACCAACTAGGCAAAGGGTATCATCTGTTAAAATGAAGACCGTAAGGTCCCATCCAGCTTTAAGTCTTGTTCCTGTGACCCAGAGCCCTACTTTAGGCATGAAGATTCCACATTCTAGCCTAGAACCAGAACCAGAGCAAGGTTGGCCTCAATGTACCCACTGTTAGTCTCTAAGAATTTGTTTTAATTCTTAGCTTCCTGCTTAATTACACCCAAGTCAATAATGGGCAACCAGATACAGTATAGATTATAACCAGTCCATAACTATCCAAACATCTGTGGTTTTCTATGGGTATGTGGCAATAGATTTTTGGTCACCCTTTATCACTTAGAATATGAAGATTTTGCATATCATTGGTTTGTTTTGTTTTCTAACCATTATTCTTCATATAACCTCAAGGCCATCTAGGCACATATCTCCTTCAAAAGTCTGGACAGCTGGATAGATAATGCAGCTGTGTTCTAGGTTTTAGCAGGAGTTCATAATACTCAAACAAGACCAACATCTTACTTTTTTCAGATTTTTTTTTCTTAACAATATAAAATTTTGTTCCTGAAATTGTTTACCTCAAGAACAAATGAGTCAGTTCTGGACCAACTGACGTGTAGTTTTCAATCTTAACACTATATAACCCCTGATGGCCCCATGCTATTTGGATTACTTGAACTGAATCTAATCCCAGTGATTTGAATGTATAGCATAACCATGTGCAAGTCATGTAATCTCTCTGAGCCCCAATTTATTCATCTATGAAATGGGAATAATAATACCTTTGCTTCCTGCCTCATGTAGAGGTTGGGAGGAAAGTACTTTGTAAATTCTGTCATAGAAGTACAAGTTGTCATCACTGTTGTGATTTGTTGATCTGCACTGCTGGGGCCCGCTTCCTCACTGAGAGTTCCCTTATTCCAGTGAAATTGCAGGTACCACTCCAAAATAGATAAGATGTAGGACTAAAATGTATGGATGGTGCCACTGGCAGCAATGTTAGTCTTGTTTTCATGATGGGAGTAGGGGTGGGGAAGATTGAGGGCAGGACATATGTCAATGAATCTGTGATCTTTGCCATGTAGGCACCCAGCCATTCATTCTCCTCTTAGGTGACTCTTGTCCATGACCTCCCATTAATCCTCCTTTGAAAATCTGCCCAATGCCTAGGAGTCTTCCTTTAGGTCTTGTAATATGGCATGGTTAGCAGCACAACCCTCAGGCTGTCTACCTCTTATCCCTGAATCTTACCACATGATTGACATATCTCCCCTTTTCATTAGATATATCTTTTATAATCATGTCTTTTATGTCATTGCTCCATGCCAAGTAATTATTTGTTATATTTTTCATAACAACTTGTTTATTGTCTTTCTCTGTGTCTCTGTGTTTTTTGTTTGTTTGTTTGCATGTTAAGAGACCATCCATCTCCTGAAAAACTTGGAATAAAGGTGTCTCAGAACGTCCAAAATATGCAGTCAAAATCAAACAATAGAAACCTACTTCTGGAATAAAAGTTTCCAATAGGTCAGTTGCTATCCTTCATTTTCAGCGATACAAATTAGCTTTTTGTGACAATTCACTTTGGGGTCTTTTTGCCAAGCAGAACAAGGTTACGATTTTGATAATTTGGTAGCATAATACATTATTTTTAATTGATAGTATAATACATTATCGAATATACTTGTCTGTACAGAGTATGCTTCTTGGGTAGTGTGTCTTCTTTAAAATAAAATAAAAGAATAATGTTAAGTTTTGAGATATTTTATCTAGAGCAGGCAAAAAGACTATTTTTGAATTGAGCTGATTTAGAAAATGTTCTGTATGTATTTTCTTCTGTTTGCCCATACTGAGAGCTATTCTTCTAGAATAGCCCCAGGGCCTCCAGTGTGGGTATGTTGGGCAACCCCTTTCATCTTTTAAATGACCAGATATCTTTCAGCAGTGATTTTCTTTACTATCATAATTACTTTCTCCCCTCTGCAGAAGGACTTAGGTCTCCAAGTAAACTCATTTTTGCACTTGACTCAAGGACCAATGATATTTAAAAGGTAAAACCTTACTCCAATCAACAAACTGATAAATATGTATTGATCACCTACTATGTGCAAGGCACCATTTTCATTGCTTCAGGGGAATCCATAGATGCATATACACAGCTCAGGCTTCCAAGAATCTCAGATCCATTAGGGGAGAGAACCCATTTTCAGGTGGAAAAAGAACACAAAACATTGTGTGATGACGTGGTACAAGGAATGGTAAAGCTAATACATAACAGTGTTCCCAGGAATGAAAAGGGATAACTGGTCTCTTGGTCATGGGCCAAGTGGAGAATATAGTGATAGTGAGTCTTTAGCCTTACCCATAAGAGAAGAGCTGCACTGTTATTTGTGAATTATAGAAAAAAGGATATATGGCCAGTTCCCAGAACCTCATAAGACATGGACATAGCCCCACTTGCCTCCCAGGCTAATCCAGATTTCAGATACTTTGCAGGTTTGCGTACAATCAAAAGTATAGCTTGCAAGCCATCACAGATACCTTTTCTTATATTCACCAGAACTCAAATGAAAACAAAAGAGAGTTAATCAAACAGCATTGCAAAACAAGTTACAAGAAGGATTCCCCCAAACAAACCGGGGTACATTCTCCTACAGGTTACTATACCATTTCAGGTCCTCCTGGCTCCTGCTCTAGTGCTCCAGCCACTGCACCACCTAGCTGCTCCAACTTGACACTCACTAGCTGTGTGGCCTTAGACAAGTCACTTAACCCCAATTGCCTCATCCTGGGTCATCTCCAGTCATCCTGATGAATATCTGGTCACTGGATTCAGATGGCTCTGGAGGAGAAGTGAGACTGGTGACCTGCACAGCCCTCCCTCACTCAAAACAAAAAGTTAAGTGCAAGTCATGTCATTATTTCTCTAATGGCATGGTCTTCAGCAACAAAGGACAAACACACACACACACACACCATCAATGGGGAGAGGAGGCACAGTCAAGGAACATATGAGACCAGGCAATCTAAATGAGGGGGCCATCTTAGACCTCAGTCACTGGAGAGCCACTGAGGTACTCTGGTGATACCATCCCAATTGTCTTTGTTGGGCATCTCCACTGAGCTGCTCCCTCCTGCCACATGGTTCCCTTAACTTGTAAGGCGGTTTCATCTCTAAGCAGAAGCTGTG
Organism: Notamacropus eugenii; assembly: GCF_028372415.1. Lineage (NCBI taxonomy): Eukaryota > Metazoa > Chordata > Mammalia > Diprotodontia > Macropodidae > Notamacropus > Notamacropus eugenii. The sequence continues at coordinate 309,263,919 of NC_092876.1, forward strand.
GCTTTTGGATTCTCCACTCCGAAAAGCCCATTGCCTCAGGGGCTACTTTGGCCCTTTTCAAATTCAGACCCCCAACCTGGTAGCTAGAAAAGTCTTTTGGCATTTAAGTCTTGTCTTTTCAACTCCACTCTGTCTAAATCCTTCTTTGATTTCAGAGTGGGCAAGTCCAGTTTGAGGAAACTACTGGCACTTTCTATTTGACTCAGAGTGAAAAAATTCCTCTCAACTTCTATCCTGTCAATCAAGATCTAAGTTAAAATAGGGTTGGTAGTCTTTGTCTCTCCTTTCCCCAGCAACCAAATTATTGTCATCTGTATGCTCATAAGCTTTGTCTGAGACACCATTCAGTTTTTACACAAAAGAGGTAATTTATCCCCTTTCATGGTGCAAATTAGGACCTAGCTACTTTCTCATTGGGGCAGCTAGGTAGCAGAGTGGATGGAGCATGAAGTCCCGAGTTCAATACCAGTCTCACACAGTTACTAGCAGTGTGACCACAGGCAAGTCAGTTCACCCTGTTGGCCTCAGTTTCCCCATCTGTAAAATGAGCTGGAGAAGGAATGGCCAACTACTCCAGTATCTTTGCCAAGAAAACCCCCAATGGGGTCATGAAGAGTCAGACATGACTGAACAGCCACAATTTTCTCATTAGTTTTAGTAATGAACTTAAAGTCAGACTAAGGGACCTCTTATTTTTGCTGTGGGTATGCTAGATTAGAATTAAAAGGGAACATTTCTAAATGTCCTATTCAAGGCTCTTCTGACTTAAGAATAAAATCATTAGGCCTTGCCATCCTTTTCTTCCAGAAATACATACCATTTCTTACTAAAATAAATTTTCTTTGTCTGAAGATAGCAACAACCGAAGTCTTGAATGTAAATGCTTTTGAAACTCCACTTTGGTAGACCTCATTTAGCAATTTTGTCACTTATTTTCTTGGGGTGAGGGGAAAGAGGGATTAATCATTGTATATCTCTCTGGTGAATTTCTAAAACTTCAAGGGGAATCTGATGCACCCTCAAAAGTTCTCTGGCTCCCTAAAACGTGTTCCCTACATATGGAAAAGAAATAGTAATATCCACATTTCATTTGTGCAGGAAATGTAGCAATTTGGTTTCTGGGGGAAACAGAACCCTCTAAGTAGTTTATTTGAAGAGATTGATGTGTATACACAGGAAACTCACCAACCAACCTAGATTTTAAAAAGAAATATATCAAGGATGAAAGCAAGGTCAGGTAACAGGTTAAATATAAAAGCATGACAGCCCTATAAAAAGAGTTTAAGGAATGATAAACTCAGAACGAATTGAAGCTGGTAAAGGGAGCTCAGGATTAACAAAAAGCATTTTCTTAATAAGCCATTTGAGAGAAAAAGGATCAAAGAAGGGATAGCATTTTTGCCTGGAGTGGATCAGACTACAGCAACCAACAACACAGAGAAGAAAGAGTTACTTGATTCTTAATGGTGTTTCTATTTTCACCGCCAAGGAGAATTACCTTTTTACAGGAAGTGATGTAACAGAAATGACTAATGGGAATTGATCTCCAAAACAAGGAAAGAGTAAGAGAAGACAAAGTTGACCTTGATGACTTCAAGTCACCCTACCCAGATGAACTACATCCTCAGCTTTCAGAAGGACCACAAGGTGTGATTGCTCAGGTCCTCTTAGTGATATTTGAAAGATGGAAAACAGGAGAGGTGCTACAAGATTGAAGAAGGGAAAATTTTGTGCTGATTTTTAAAAAATGGAAGAGAAAGTATGCAAACTATAGGCCCCTGCACTTGACTTCAATTCCTGGGGAAATTCGCAAAGGGATCATTTAAGAGAAGGTTAGCTAACATCTAGAAGGGGAACCAGTGATTACAAAGAACCAATTTGGTTTCATGAAGAGGTCAAGGTCAAGCCAGACTATCCTCATTTCCCTTTTTTTGAATAAGATTACTGAACTAGTAAATGGAAGGAATATTGTGGGTATCATTAGCCTAGATTATCAGAGAAGTTTTCATAAAACTATCTCATCCTAGTCTTGTGTATAAGATGGAAAGATACAGATTAGACAGTAATACAAATAGACTCAGAAGTGGTTGGATGGTTGTACTCAAAGAGCTTCTGTTAATGGTTCATTGTCACTGTTGGAAGAAGTATTTAGTGGAGTGTCCCCCACCCCTCAAATTTGTGCTTGGCCCTGAGTTACTTAATATTTGTATCACTGACTTGGATAAAACCATAGATTCACACGTAACACAAGGCTGCTAAGAATGACTAACATACTGGGTAACAATCAGGATCCAAAATGATCCTGACAGGCTAGAGCATCAGGCTAAGTCTAACATGAGGAAATTCATTTGAGATAAATGTGAGGTACTGAGTACAAAAAAAAATCAGCTTAACTAGAACAGAATGAGAGGGGGGGATGGTAAAATAGCAATTTGGGGTGGGGGGACTCTAGAGGTTTTAAAAGGACTCCAAGTGTAATATGAGTCAACAGTGTGATGTGACAGCCAAAAATGTGGATGCCATCTTGGGCTACATTAGGAGAGCATAGCTTCTAGGAATAAGGAAGAGACAGCCCCATGTGTTCAGATCTGGGTCCCATAGTTAAAGAGGTGGATTGAACAATGATAACCAACAACAGAGAGAAGACAGAGCTACTCAGTTCTTAGTGATGCTTCTATTTTCTCTGCCAAGCAGAATTATCTTTGCACTAGAGATGACACAACAGAAAGGACGTTGGTAAGCGAGACAAGAGGAGGATAGTTAAAGTAATAAAGGGTCAGTCTTAAGTTCATCAAGCATAGTACAGATGGTCATTTGTGGCGGTTCCTTTATGTATGGATTGGACTAAATAGCCCCTAAAAGTCTCTTCCACCTTTTAAATTTTGTGATCACCACTCTAGATATCATTGAATACTTAATAAACTTTGACTAGATGTTGTATTCAAAGATGGAAGTATGATGAATTCTCCAGAAAACACACAGGTAATTGCCAAGTTGAGAAAAACAGAGAATAGTAATTCCCTTGGATCTATCCAAAAGTTATTTATTATTTCCTCCTTCCTATCTTCCCACCCAAAAAAAGAAATGCCCTAAATTAGGTCTTTAAAATGGCAGTGGGGCCTATGGACTGACCACAAGGGATTTTGTGATCAACCATATGAAGGGTGGCAAGATGGATCACATAATCTTCCATTCAGTAGCCAATCATTGAGATTATCTTCATCAGAACCACACTTACCTTTGATGTTCAACACTGCCCTTCCCCCTACTATGCAAGATCCCCCTTTCTGAAATGAGCAGAGAGCTCCCAGGAACCCACAGCAGCCATTATGTCAGCGACATTGGGAAAGTCATGCCACCATACCTTGTTACAAAGTCACCTTTGTGTCTTACAAAGTTACCTTGTCACCTCAAGTCTCAAATGCAGTGACTGGTGGGTAAAGCGTACCACCTGCCCCACTTTTCATTTTGGATGGGACCAAGTAAGATTCAGGTTGAACAGGTGTGAACAGATTGTGACTTGCATCACAAATGGCTTTGTTCTTCCCCTTAAGCCCACTCTCCTTCAGACATCCCTATTCATCCTTCTAGTCAGCCTGTTCTCACACCTTCCTCAACCTCTCCAATGCCCCACCTCCACCACTACCACCACATCAGATCAGCTGCCTAATTTTGTTGAATCTCTAAAATCTGTCCCCCTCTCTCTACTCACCAAGCCAGCAGTCAAATTGACGTCCTTAGCGCTGCTCACCTGGATTATCACAATAGCTTTTGAATGAGTCTCCCTGCCTCAAGTCTGTAAGTCATCCTCCATCCAGCTGTCCAAGTGATTTTTTTTTCTTTTCTTCGTGTGTGGTTTCACCAATTTTAATTTGGTTAATAACTCATTTATATAGCATTTTCAAGTTTACAAACCACTTTCCAGACAATCAGGAGGTGGGTAGTGCAGGTAGTGTTTTGGGTTTTTTTAATATTTTTTTTCCCCAAAATTACATGTTAAAACAATTTTTTAACATTTTAAGTTCTAAATTCTAACTCTCCCTCCTTTCCACTTTTCCTGAGATGGAAAGTAATTTTCTTGAAACCAAGGTCATCTGTGTTAAGTATGTAATATATAATATATATTATGTATACTATATATTATATATAAGCATATACACACTGAGAATATACTCCAAATTTTTTTTACTGATGAAGATTTGAAATAGAAAAAGTTTGGAAGCTGCTGATCTGATAATGGGACCCTGAAAAACCAACACAGTGAGTGAATTTTTGTCTTCTAAGCCAATCTAATCCTCTCTACGCCCTTACCATCACTAATGTGTATTCCTTTGCTACCCTTTCTCCTAGGCCAAACACATGTTTGGAGACACAGACCATTAATGAGAATGAAAAGCAAAATGGACTCACTGTAACTGTTCCCTTTTTTCTGAGCTATTGGCCCACCTAACTGGGGCAATGAGCCTCTCCTAGAATGTCCTGAAGTGACTGCTTGGATAATCCCAAAGGTAAAGTCATCTCATTGATGGATGGCCATTTGGAACTACCCATCAGTCTCATGATAATTTTGAAGGCCTTATTTCAGGTGGTCCTCATTCTCAACTCTGGCATCCTATACTGTTAGGTCTGTCCCTGCCTTTCCTCAGATATCCTCAAATAGGCAGCAGTGCCTAAAGCTGGATCATAGGACAAAATATTCCTTGTTCTCCCCATTTGGATTTGCCTTCCCCACCTCCCACCCCATAGGAATGACAAGGATCCTGTATTCCTAGATGAAATGTAGGAAGACAAGCAGGCTTGTGTGTTTCTTCTTGGTGACTGGTTCTCCTCCTAGAGATCTTCTTCTGGCTTAGGCTGGGCCTTTGAAGAACTCCTGAGGCAGGGCAGAGTTTGTTAAATTCTTTTGTGCCACAGGCCACTTTGTCAGTGTGAAGAGAGCTGATGAACCTGTTGTCAGAATAATGTTTTTAAATATATAATATAAAATACATAGTATTACAAAGGAGATCAGTTATGTTGAAAGTCATCAAAATGTATTTTTTAAATTTTATTTTTAGGTTTCAACATTCCGTTCCATAAGATTTTGAGTTCCAAATTTTCTCTCCATCTCTCCCCAACCCACACCCCAATAGAACATGTAATTTGATATAGGCTCTACATATACATTCGTATTGAACCTACAACATATATTTTAAAAACTAAATTCATAGACCCTAGGTTAAGAAGCTCTGGGCTAAGAGGCAGCTCACAGTTTGACTTTCTTCCTGAATGCCTTTTTTCAGTTCTGTCATCCTTTGTGATCCATCACACTCCACCTGTATTATGTGTCTAGTCATTCTTTTCACTGTCCCTTCCTCTCTGCCGTTGGCATCCTATTCGGGAGGCATTTAAGCATCTCCACTGAACCTTCTCCAGCTGCCATACAGCTCAAACTGAGCTCTCCCTCTGCTGGCAGCAAGCAGATGCTACAAGTTTCTTCGGTTGAAATGGGCAATGAAGGAAGGTGGGTATGACTGAAGGTGGGGCCTGTGGAGGAAGGATGATGCACATTCAGTGGGACAGATAAAATTTGGAGAGTCAATAACTTCTCCAAGAAGTGAGCTGACCTTTTCCAAATGCCAAAGATGCCCAGGGGTTATTCTTGTCTGAGAAATTTCAGAGTGGTTTCACAGGCTACCTCCCTCCATTTGATTCTCACTGCTAGTGAAGGCAAGTTAAAATAATGCCATATCTTTGTGTCCCACTTTCCAGTTCATAAAACAGCTTCACAGCATCATCGGATTCTCACAACCCCTCTGTTACCCTGGCATCAGGGATATTGTCACAGATGAGAAAACAACAGCTCAGAAAGGGACTTGCTCAAGGTCACATGATTAGTCAATCACAAGGCCAGAACTCAAGGCCAGGTTTTCATGACTCTTCAAGTCTTTCATTTTTGCCCCCGCCATATCACCTCTTTCTGACCCAAGGTATCATCTAACCCAGGACAAAAGCCCAGGACTCCCCAAGGGCCTGGACATTCCTAGAACAGCAACCTGAGAAAGTATATTCACATCTTAGCCCCTTCCCCAGGATATTACTCCTCAGTAAATCCAGAGATGACCAAATAGTGGTATGAAGTGGTTCTGACAAAACCCACTGAATTTAACTATTCCTTTCAGCCTCCTTGATGCAGATAATAAATTCCAGGAGGGCAGGAACTCTCTTATTCACCTATATGTTTTCCTTCTTGACTTGAACATGGGAGATGCTTGCTTACTATTTGTTGAATGAGCAAATCTCCAGTCTATTTGAACTTGTCATATTATTCTGTAATAATAGCATTCTATGTGTTCAACAAGTATAGACAGGCCCTCAGTCAGCTCTGGACTTAAGTCTTGTGGGGAAGACAGAGAAGTAAAAGGCCCAGTCTCCATCTTAGTGAAGTTACCAGTCTTCATGGTAACTTCATGACCTGGGTCATCTCCAGTCATCCTGATGAATATCTGGTCACTGGATTCAGATGGCTCTGGAAGAGAAGTGAAGCTGGTGACCTGCACAGCCCTCCCTCACTCAAAACAAAATCAAGTGCAAGTCATGTCATAATTTCTCTGACTCGTGTCTTGTTTGCCCAACTAGATCATCAGCCAAAGGTTATGTGTCTCTCTCCTTCTTGCCTCTCTGTATTTCCAACTACAGATTTATACACAACAGAAGCTGTTATGGTGCTGACTAGCCTGCTGAGTATGTTAAAAATGCCCCAAATAAAAGTTCAACCATCCTTTGCCTCCATTTCTTTTCACTTGAATTTTCACTAGTTTAAAAACAATCTCTTAGGATGCCTTTATTAATAACCCTGAGTCTTTCAAAATTTTATAAATATTAATTTATCCATCTTTGCAAGCAAGGGAAGTGTTTCTATTCCATGATATTTAATATCAACCTGGAACATGTGAGCTTAATTCTGGGGAAAAATGAGCTTAGTAGATTTCTGGGTGCAAAAATACAGGATTTAGGTAGATAAGAACTGACTCTGTTGACAGCTGGATTGAATCGCTTCTCTTTCCGCAATCACAATGTCCATTTGTTCCCTTAGAAATAAGTTATATCTCTTTTAATCTCTCTAGAACAATTATCTCCCAAGTGGGCCGTGACCTGACAATATGGCTGCCTTGTCTAAATTTCCTGGCAAATGTCTCTGTGCTTTCCTTGGTGTGCTTCATGATGAGAAAGCAGGTGAAGGCTAATCACACTCCCACCCTATGCCATTGCCATACTATGCCTAAAGGGCTATAAAATTGTGCATACCCTTTGTCCCAGCAATACTACTGCTATAAGGGGCAGCTAGGTGGTGCCGTGGATAGAGCACCAGTGCAGGAGTCAGGAGGACCTGAGTTCAAATTTCACCTCAGACACTTGACACTCACTAGCTTTGTGACCTTGGGCAAGTCACTTAACCCCAATTGCCTCATCCTGGGTCATCTCCAGTCCTCCTGATGAATATCTGGTTATTGGATTCAGATGGCTCTGGAGAAGAATTGAGGCTGGAGACCTGCACAGCCCTCCCTCACTCAAAACAAAGTCAAGTGCAAGTCATGTCATCATTTCTCCGATGGCATGGTCTTTGGCAACAAAGGATGAACATGCACGCCTACACTACAACGCCACAGATCATTGTGGTTAATAATAGGCATTGAGGTCCATACAGCAACCTGCAGTTAACTTTTAATCTATCTTCTTAGCCTTCAGGTAGGATCCTATCTATACCTAAGGATGAGATCTGCTTTTTCCTGAACTGGTCTTCAATGCTGAGGCAATGTCCTTGGCAGGGGTAGGTAGCAGGGGCAGGGTTAGGGTGACTTCTCTATCCCTCTCAGTCCTAAGATTTTACTCACTTGGAAGCTCTACCCTCAGCAATTATTCAAGATCCAGCTTATAAAAGCCATCACCTGGGAGAAAACTTCCCTGACTGCCCCTCACTTTTAGTCTCAGTCCTCTCTGCACTGAAACATTCATATTTAGATCATTTGATATTTATGCTGGTCTGTAACTGTTTTTAATGTCATTGTAGGTATTTCTGACCCGTTTCAGATTGAAATTACCCCCTCAGGGACAATGATTAGATCTTGTTATTTTATATTTAGTTAATTCTTGCTCAGGGCAGCTACGTGGCACTGGGGAGGGAGCACTGGCCCTGGAGTCTGGAAGTTGTCCTGTCATTTTTCAGTCACGTCCAACTCTTAGCAACCCTATTTGGGGTTTTCTTGCAAAGATACTGGAGTCAGAAAGACCTGAATTCATATGCAGCCTTACGACACTTAACTAGATGTGTGACTCTAAGCAAGTCAGTCGTTAACCCTGTTTGCCTCAGTTTCCTCATCTGTAAAATGACCAGAAGAAAGAAATGGCAAATGGCTCTAGTATCTCTGCCAAGAAAACTCCATATGGCATCATGAAGAGTTGAACACAGCTTGAAAAAAACTAAACAACAATAAATTCTTGCTCCTTCTTCAATGCCCAGAACAGAAAAATACATAAACAGTAGACCCATAGGAAGGACGTGGTGATATGTTTGGGCATCTGGTGCCACCTGGTGGACACTACAGTTCAGCTCCACAGCTGTGACCTAATCATTATCAGTCAGCATCAAGGCTTTCTTATGTAAAAGCTGGTTGAAATCATACAAGAGCTGAGTAAAAAGGAAATTTAAAAATCATATAAGCCATTTTCCTTGATGAAGAAAATAATGCTCAGTGAATTGAAATGATCTGTGCATTGTTACAAAGATATTAAATATCAGAGCTTGGACTCAAAACCAGGTCTCCTCATTACCTATGAAGTACTCTTGAATAGATAACCCTGAATAGATAACCAAGGAAAGAACCTTGCTTTTACTTCAACAACTAACAAGACAGAAAAGGAAAATGGTCCTTGTGAAAAGGAATTGCTTGGAAGAAAAAAAATTAGCCACAATAAAGTTGGGAAATTCCCTGTGAATTTTGATTGTTCAACAGAGTAGATGCCCATCTATAGGGAAATGGCTAAACAATACAGCTACATTAATGTAAGAGAATTATTACTATGCTCTAAGAAACAACAAAAAAATGTGATAAATACAGAGAAGCATGGAAAGACTTACATGATATGATAGACTGAAGTAAGCAAGAAAACAATATACATCCATGGAAAGGGAAAGAACAACAATCATGGACTAATTGAAAATGAATGTTGAAGAATTATAAAGACCAAGTGTGGCTGGCCATGATATTCACGGCACCTACGGCTGCCATGAATATCCCAGCACAATTCTGAATCGTGAAATACAACAGACTCTCCATATGGAAGACAGAACCAAAACATTTGTTCAGACACCAGAAAGCCAAATCCATCATAGTAACAAAAATCTGCACACAATAACCATACAGAGGACAACACCATCCCCAAGCCTTCCCCCTGCTAGGCTTCCCACAAACCAGCTCCATTAAACAAATCACAAACAAGCTCTTTCACTCACAGTACTCAGCTGCCTGCATCCTTGCTAGTTCTGATTGCTCTCACTAGTTTCTCCTCAGCTCTGCTCTAGCTCCACCCTTCCTACTCCACCCTTTCAGCAAACTCTTCCCACCACAGGCTCCATGTGACTCAGGCTTCCATGTGACTTAAGCAGTTCACATGAGCCTATTAATGAATGGGAAAGATCTTCCCATTTAAATTACCATTACAGCCACAAAGAAGAGAAATCAGAAAATATCTCCCCATTGCTTTGCAGAGGCTGGAGGTTCACAGGTTCAAATACTGCATATATTTTTAGACTTTTTTGATGCATTGATCAGTTTATTAATTTTTTCTCTTTTTTTGTTCTTTGAAACTTTTTATTATATGGAGTGGTTCTTTGGGAAGGAGAGAATAAAAGACATTGGAGGATATGTAGGCAATGTAGAACCAAAAACATCAATATTTTTTTTTAATTTTTAAAGAATTTTAATTATCCAAATTCCTCTTGGGTCATAAAGAATGGAATTCAATAAATTAAACAATTAAGCATCTATGACATGTTGTCCTGGGTTCTATTCAATGGAAGATACAAAGATGAGAATTGAGTCAATGTGGTAGAGTGGAAAGAACAAAGGAACTGGAAGCAAAGGAGCTGGATTCAAATCCTCACTCTTTCACTTACTGCTCATGTGACCTTCATCAAGTCTTTTACTCTCTCTTGGCTTCATTTTCTTCAGAGGAAAATGAGGAAATTAAATTAAATGGATAGTCATGTTGAGTTCTAGGGACACTGGGAACCTCAAAATTCAAGGGCATAAGACACTGGTCCTTGAATTTGACTCAAGCTTCTTTCAGTAAGAGTCAAGGTTTATTGTTTCACTAAGAGAAGTGGGTGGGACTTTTAAGAACGAGCCCATTTGGTAAATGAGGCTGACCTCTTTTATGAGGGAACAAGATTTTTTTAGGAAAATTTGAATGAGATCTAGGAATGGCCCATGGGCTGGGGTGACTGAAATAACAGGGAACGGGTCTAGATGGGATTAAGGATGAGAAGTGACCTGGTACAATGCAGACAATGAGCTAGGTTGTTGTGTTTGTACTTCATTTTCAAAGAGGGCCATGACATCAGAGAGATGATGACATGACTTACAGTTGACTTTGATTTGAGTGAGGAAGGGCTGTGCAACTTCACCAGCCTCACTTCTCCTCCAGAGTCATCTGGATCCAGTAACTAGATATTCATCAGGATGACTGGAGATGGCCCGGGATGCAATGGAAGACCCTGGCCTTTTCAGGCTAAGGCCTTTTCAGGTTCTCACTTAGAGTGTAGATAACGCCCTTTCAGTAAATAGGCCTCTTTAAGAAATCAGTCAAGGTCTATTCAGTGCAGCAGTAGCCCTTCTTTCTCCACAGTGGTCAGCTATGACCCCCAACTCCCCAGTAACCATGTCAAAGGGACCTGCAGTTGGCACTGATCTTGGCACCACTTACTCCTGTGTGGGAGTCTTCCAACTTGGGAAAGTGGAGATCATTACTAATGACCAAGGAAACAGGACCACCCCCAGCTACTTCGCCTTCACCAACACAGAACGTTTAATTGGTGATGCTGCAAAGAATCAAGTTGCAATGAACCCCACCAACACAGTTTTTGATGCTAAACGTCTGATTGGTCGCAGATTTGATGATGCAGTTGTGCAGTCAGACATGAAGCACTGGCCCTTTTTTTATTTTTAATTTATTTAACTTTCAACATTCATTTTCACAAAATTTGGGGTTCCAAATTTTCTCCCCATTTGTCCCTCTCCCCACCCCAAAACACCAAGCATTCTAATTGCCCCTATCACCAATCTGCCCTCTCTTCTAACATCCCTCCCTTCCCTTGACCCCATCTTCTCTTTTGTCCTGTAGGGCCAGATAACTTTCTATACCCCATTGCCTGTATTTCTTATTTCCTAGCAGCAAGAACAATACTCGACAGTTGTTCCTAAAACTTTGAGTTCCAACTTCTCTTCATCTCTCCCTCCCTACCCATTCCCTTTGGGAAGGCAAGCAATTCAATATATGCCATATCTGTGTAGTTTTGCAAATGACTTCCATATTAGTCATGTTGTATAAGACTAACTATATTTCCCTCCATCCTATCCTGCCCCCCATTGCTTCTATTCTCTCTTTTTATCCTGTCCCTCCCCAAGAGTGTTGACTTCAAATTGCTCCCTACTCCCATTGCCCTTCCTTCCCTCATCCCCCCTCCCACCCTGCTTATCCCCTTCTCCCCCACTTTCCTGTATTGTAAGATAGGTTTTCATACCAAAATGAGTGGGCATTTTATTCCTTCCTTTTGTCGAATGTGATGAGAGTAAGCTTTATGTTTTTTCTCTCACCTCCCCTCTTTTTCCCTCCACTGAAAAGTCTTTTGCTTGCCTCTTTTATGAGAGATAATTTGCCCCATTCCATTTCTCCCTTTCTCCTCCCAATATATTTCTCTCTCACCCCTTAATTTCATTTTCTTCACTGAACTTTTGAACCTCCTTTTCCATTTGGCTAATTCTGCTTTTTAAAACATTCTTCTCCTCATTGGCTTTTTGAACCTCTTTTGCCAATTGAGTTAGCCTATTTTTCAAGGTGTTATTTTCTTCAGCATTTTTTTGGGTCTCCTTTAGCAAGGTGTTGACCTGCTTTTCATGCTTTCCTTGCATCCCTCTCATGTCTCTTCCCAGCTTTTCCTCCACCTCTCTAACTTGATTTTCAAAATCCTTTTTGAGCTCTTCCATGGCCTGAGCTCACTGAATATTTATTTTGGATATTTGGGATATAGAAGCCTTGGCTTTTATGTCTTTCCCTGATGGTAAGCATTGTTCTTCCTCATTTGAAAGGATAGGAGGAGATATCTGTTCACCAAGAAAGTAACCTTCTATGGTCTTATTTTTTTTCCCTTTTTTGAGTATTTTCCCAACCAGTTACTTGACTTTTGGGTCCTTTGTCAAGAGTAGGGTATACTCTGGGAATCTGTGAGATCTCAGTTCCTCCAAGGTGGCACAATCAAGCGTGTACTGGTCTGGACACAGAGAAGGATTTTTATGCCCAGTATTTTAGCAGATACCTCTCCACAGCCACTTGGCCTCCAATTCCCAAGTCAGCACTGGGGGCTGATTTTCAGATAAGCTGGATGGGCAGGGCTGCCATTCAGTGTGAGACAAAGACCAGCTAGGCCAGGGCCTCCACCCAGGGCTGAGGTAAGACTCAGATCTTCAGTGCCCCCAGGGGTTAATACGTTCCAACAATGGAGGGTCTGTATGGGCTGCTGTGCAGCCTCTGTGGCCACTGCCTGCTGCAGGAGCTATGGGAAGGCCCTTCTCCCTTCCTGGCCAGCTGATAAAACCCCGCCACTGACCTTTGGCGCCTGTGGGTTGAGGGATCTGGGAACCGCTGCTACTGGGACTGAGGATTCCACGACTGGAGATTCTGCCCCCGAGGTGTCCCCCTCCCAGAGTCTCATGGCACTGCACAGCCAAGGCTGAGCTGGGCTCCACGCTGGGCTCTGTGTCCAGCACAACCAACATTTCTGTGGGCCTTTCAGGTCACCCTGGGCTGGAAATCTTCTCCACTCTGTTATTCTCCACTTCTGCTGCTCTAGAATTTGTTGAGTCCCTCTCTACAGGTATTTTGTGGGCTGTGTGGGGAGACCCTGTGTAAATGTGTCTTTCTAGTCTGCCATCTTGGTTCCGCCCCCCCCCCCCATCTTGCTTCTGCCCCCCACACTGGCCTTTTACGGTGGTGAATGAAGCAGGCAGGCCTAAGGTCCAAGTGGAGTACAAAGAGGAGACCAAAAGTTTCTATCCAGAAGAAGTATCTTCTATGGTCTTGACCAAGACCAAAGAAATTGCTGAAGCTTATCTTGGGAAGACCGTCACAAATGCCGTCATCCTCACCAGCCTATTTCAACGATTCTCAACATCAGGCCACTAAAGATGCTGGAACCATTGGTGGTCTCAATGTGCTCCAAATCATCAATGAGCCAACTGCTGCTGCTATTGCTTATGGCTTAGACAAAAAGGTTGGTGACGAGAGAAATGTGTTGATCTTTGACCTTGGAGGTGGTACTTTCGATGTCTCCATTCTTACCATTGAAGATGGCTTCTTTGAGGTCAAGTCCACAGCTGGGGACACCCACTTGTATGGGGAGGACTTCAACAACTGAATGGTCAACCATTTCATTGCGGAGTTCATTGCACAAGAAGGACATCAGCAAGAACAAGAGGGCTGTTCACCGTCTTCGCACCGCTTATGAACATGCAAAACGCACCCTCTCTTCTAGTACCCAGGTCAGTATTGAGATTGACTCCCTCTACAAAGGTATCAACTTCTATACATCAATCACTCAAGCCTGTTTCGAAGAGCTGAATGCTGATCTCTTCCATGGCACACTGGACCCTGCGGAAAAGGCCTTAAGACATGCCAAGCTAGATAAATCACAGATTCATGATATCATCCTGGTGCATGGTTCCACTCGAATTCCCAAAATCCAGAAGCTTCTGCAAGACTTCTTCAATGGCAAGGAGCTCAACAAGAGTATCAATCCTGATGAGGCTGTTGCTTATGGTGCAGCTGTCCAGGCTGCCATTTTGTCTGGAGATAAATCTGAGAATGTGCAGGACTTGTTACTGTTGGATATCATTCCTCTTTCCCTTGGAATTGAAACTGCTGGTGGAGTTATGGCTGTTCTGATCAAACGTAATACCACCATCCCCACCAAGCAGACCCAGACATTTACCACCTATGTGGACAACCAACCTGGTGTGCTTATTCAGGTTTATGAAGGTGAGAGGGCAATGACAAAGGATAGCAACCTGCTTGGCAAATCTGAGCTCACAGGAATCCCCCCAGCACCCAGAGGTGTTTCTCAGATTGAAGTAACATTTGACATTGATGCAAATGCCATCCTCAATGTTTCTGCTATGGATAAGAGCACAGGCATGGAGAACAAGATCCCAAGGACATCTGAGCAAGGAAGACATTGATTGTATGGTCCAGGAGGCTGAGAAATACAAGGCTGAGGATGAGAAGCAGAGAGACAAGGTGTCTTCCAAGGATTCTCTTGAATCTTATGCTTTCAACATGAAGGCTACAGTGGAGGATGAAAAACCACAAGGCAAAACTGGTGATGAAGACAAACAGAAGATCCTTGACAAATGGAATGGAATAAGCAACTGACTAGATGAGAACCTCACTTCTGAGAAGGAAGAATTTGAACATCAGCAGAAAGAGTTGGAGAAGGTCTGAAACCCCATCATTACCAAGCTGTACCAGAGTGCAGGGGGCATGCCAGAAAGCATGCCTGGTGGATTCCCAGGGGGTGGAGCAGCCCCATCTGGAGGTACTTCTTCTGGACCCACCATTGAAGAGGTAGACTAAACAACAGAAGGAAGAGCATTCCACACAGCTTTTCCAAAAATTGAAGGACTCAAAATTTGTAGCCAAGGCAGTAGCAGTTTAAAAGTTACATTTGAGCTACTGAGTAAATCTGGGCATTCTGAATACTTGAATGTGTGCAGAGGGAGAGAAGAAAACAATACTGCACTTTATCAGTACTGTAAACAAGTGGAAATACAATTCTTGTCCTGGAGAATAAAAATTATTTAAAACTGGCACCATAAAAAAAAGAAAGAAATCAGTCAAGGGATGGCCCCTTTAATCAGAAAAAGGAAAAAAAATCAAGGTGGGAGGGGAAGACCCCCAGGGTTACTGTTCCAAAGAGAAGCAGTTACCATTGACATTCACTCTAAGCCAGGAGTGCCCGAAATACATCCATTAAGTGGAGTTTGGACAGGGATCTATTGTGGTCCAATCTATGGGCTTCAGAGAGGTAACTGATAATTGGAGACTGGGGCAGGGTCAAAGTCACAATGCAAAGACAGCCATATAGGAAAGTTCAGGGAAGTTGGGGAGGGTAGCAATTTCCAGGACTTATACCCCATTAGTCCTAAGAAACTTATATGTTAGTATTGGAAAACTTAAAGAGTTTGCTAGTTTAATAAGATGAAAGACCTTTGGGGTTGATGGCGTGCTTGGATGTTTGTGCTTGGACCCCAATTCCAAGATCACATTTCTGCCTAGTCTCAAAACACTATATCCAACAATTTCCTCCCCAGCCTAAGGACACTATTCCTAGCAATAAATCATGAGTAAACCCCAGTAAGACAAACCACCTTTCCCCGCAATTTCTCATAAGCCAATCCCTAGTAAAATAAACTCTTTCTTCATCATAAGAATAAACTGACCTCTGAAGAAATTCTATTACAAAAAAAACAAGATTATCTTGTAACCACAGAATTATCATGCATTGATTCCCAAAGTTATTATATTCAATCCAGAGGTCAAGCTATAGACATCAACTCTCAAAGCTATCTTGCTGCAGACATAACAGATCAAAAATACACCCCTGAGAAGCCCCTTCCCCTGATTTCCAGTAGTAAATTATGCCAGTGATTAAGGTCATAAGTTATCTGCCAGATAATCCATCACTTTTCCTATATAAGCTTTAGGATCATTCCTGTTAAGTTACAAGTTCCGGTACTTGATGAGGGATGCAAATCCATTCTGTCACTAAACAACCATAACAAAATGATGAACAGCATAAATAAAAATACAATAAAATGGAAGAGATGAGGTTTCTGAGTTGATAAGCAGCCTGCAGGGATTGGTTTCAGTTTGAGTTTGACATCACTGCTGCAGAAGAGGGGTTGTTGTTCAGTCATGTACAATTCTTTCTGACTCCATTGGGGTTTTCTTGGTAAAGATACTGGAGTGGTTTGGTCTTTCCTTCTCTAATTCATTTTACAGATGAGGAAACTGAGGCAAGCAGGGTTGAGTGACTTACAGAGAGTCACACAGCTGGTAAGTGTTTGAGGTCAGATTGAACTCAGGAAGATAGGCCTTCCTGACTCCAAGCCCAGTGCTCTATCCACCCAGCTGTCCCAAGTTGTTTTAGGAGAGTGGTATCAAACACAAATAGACAGGGGGCACTAAACTGTAAATAAGGATCTCTGTCAGCAGCATATTGACTTAGAAATTCACATATTAACAGTCTCTGTGTTCTGTTGTGGGTTTTTAAACATTTTGTCATATATTTCCCAATTATTTTTTAATCTGGTTCCCAGGTCATTTTGAACGGGAGAAAGGCTTCCTGGCTAAAGTGTGCTGCAGACTATACCTTAGGTAGTAGGAATGAAAAGGGGAAGAGTTGTTCTGTATTTTCATCATTTTCCTCCCTTACCCCAAGAATAATAAGGACCCTGGAACAGAAATAGGAATAGGAATAGCAGGCAAGTCTGTCTGTCATACTGACTCTGTTTTCTTGAAATCAGCTGAAGAAAGAAGCAATGGTCCCTCCATTCTGGTGACAGACTGCAGGATTTGTAGAGGCATGGGAGACGTTTCCTAGTCACTTCCTCCACAGGCCTGTTAGCAGCCTCCTTATCCTAGGTCATAGGAGATGTGGCCATCAACCCTGGTCAGAGCTACTGAGCATTTGCTGCCTTCACTTCTATCCAGTGAGGGCAGGCTTACACAGCTCGTTGCTAGGCCTGTTGTGGGAGTGCCAGCAGGTATCCATGACAGTCCAGATGTGATTGATAGGAGGTTCACAGTCAATGGGTAGAATTGAAGAGCCAGGGTGCCTTGGGGCTGAATGAAGCCCTGACCCTATCAGGGAGTCCTAGAAGTTTACCTTGGCCATGGAGTTTCTCTACATAGAGAAGAATGCTACTGTACTTCAAGCAGTGCCAGCCCCAGTATGCTCTGGGACTTTCTGTTATCATGGCTGCAGATCTGAAACAGGTTCTGGAGTTATGTTCAGGCCCTATGGCATTGTGTGCCTTGTGCAACCTGGCTGTGATCGTCCTGAGATTCATTGCTTACTTGTTCTCCTATGATGTGCTGACCCACTTCCTGGAGGGTCATCTGGACTACACTACAGCCTCCCTCCATCCCAAGGCCTATACCCAGGGTGATAGGAAGTTCTCTGAGGCAATCTTACTCTACCACTGGATCCTTCATGGCCTGCTCAACAAGGGAGTAAAGGAGCTGTATGCACCCAGTGACAATATCTTCCCCAGGCACTGGTTCCATATCAAACATGCCCCTTGCACTGCCCAGAGAAATTTGGTGCTAAAACTTCTTGGAACAGCCCCACACTTGGAGAATTCCTCAGGAGATTATGAGCCTGAGGAATTCAGGGATCCTGACTCTTGATCTCAACTGCACCAGGCTGTCTGTGCAAAGAAAATTCTGTGTGTGATGAAGGCCCCTAAACCTAGGTGGCCCCTAAAGTGGAGTTAGAAAAATCAGAGTTCAGATCTGGCCTGGAATAGCTGTGTGACTGATGCTGGGCAAGCCACTCAACCTTTCTGCCTCAGTTTCCTTAACTGTAAAATGGGGCACAGAAACAGCATCTATATCTCAGGATTGTTAGGAGGATCAAATGAGATAATGTTTGCAAATGCTTGCATAGTAAGTGCTTAAACACTGCTTGTGCCTTCTGCCCAGAGGAAAAAGGACATGGTGACAGGGACACCTAGAGTGATTGGTGAATGTGTGTGTGTGCATGTGCACATATCCGTGTATATATGTGTATGTATTTGTATATTTATATGCATATAATGTATATGTAGGTACACACATACAGGTACAGTCATTGACTCCAGAGGAATTCTGCCAACCCTAGTCTTTAGCCTTATCTGACCTACTCCAGATTTGAGTTAGGGGAAGAAAGCAAAGGAGTGGGTATCCCCGATAAAAAACAGCAGCATCCTAGCAGGTTTGGGTAAGGAGCTAGAGAAGTGCCTCCCTCAAGAAGACAAGACCAGCTGTGTCAAATCATCAAGGGAACAAGACCTTTGGAGTCT
Organism: Notamacropus eugenii; assembly: GCF_028372415.1. Classification (NCBI taxonomy): domain Eukaryota; kingdom Metazoa; phylum Chordata; class Mammalia; order Diprotodontia; family Macropodidae; genus Notamacropus; species Notamacropus eugenii. The sequence continues at coordinate 309,282,296 of NC_092876.1, forward strand.
TCCCATCTTCCATGAAACAACAGATTGCTTCAGGTTCTCCACCTTCCATACTCAGGTTTGGGAGGAGGCTTCTTAGGGGAGACAGTTTGAAGGTCACCTGAATCAAGCTGAGCCCTCCAAATGTCCCAGGCTGGGAAACATGCCACAGGGGTTCTCATACTGTGCAAAGGAGTAGAGAACAACACTAACACCTGGATATCATCCACAGGGAAATGCTGAGCACAGTGGCATGATGGGAGCCGAGTCCCACCATCCACAAGGAGTCACACTGCCAGCCATGCTGCGCAGCTAAATAGGTATTACAAGGGACTACAACCACCTGTGACTAAACATTTATTACACATCTACAGTGTGCCAGGGAAGGTGCTGAGTGCTGGGGATACAAAGATAGACAAAAAAATATTTCTTGCTCCAGAGCTCAGAACCTAATGGAGGAGACAGTAAGACAACAGATAGGAATAAAAACGCTATCCACAGGATAAGTGGGAAATGAGTCAGAGAGGAAGGAACCAGAAGAGGTTGGGTATGGCTTCATGTAGAAGAAGATGGAGTTTTAGTTGGGACTACAGGGAAGCCAGTAGGTGGAGATGAAGAACTCCCAGAAATCAAAGTGCTATGACTACAAGAAGAAATGATCCAATGAAAGAATTTTTGAAGCACTAGGTGCTAAAAACACTAAAAATACAAAAGCTCTCTAGGAGGGAGAGACCATCCACATGAAAGGCTCTGCTGCAGGGTAGATACCAATACCTGGGCTTCTAAAAGGATGCAGCAGCTTGTGAAAGAGAAAGACAAAACACAACCAATCAATCAACATTTATTAAGAGCCTACCATGTGGCAAGCACTGGGGATGCAAAGAAGACAGCCCCTGCCTTCAAGGAGCTTACAGTCAGATGGGGAGACAACATGCAAATAAATAGAGGACAGAACAAGCCATAACTAGGACAAATAGGAAATACCTAAGAGGGAAGACCCTGGAATTAAGAAGCTTTGGGAAGGATTCCTATAGAAGGTAGGATTTTAGTAGGCACTTAAAGGAAGCCAGGAAGGTCAGTACCTGGAGTGGAAGAGAAAGAATATTCCAGGCAGGTAGGATGGCCACCCAAGCCAAGAGATGGAGTGACTTGTTTGTGGAACAGCCAGGAGGCCAGAGTCACTGCACCAAATAGTATTGAGAGTAAGGTGTAAGACTGGAAAGTGTAAGAAAACTGGAAACGTAGTAGAGGCGAGGTTGTAGAGGGTTGTGAATGACAAACAAGAGCATTTTGTACTTGATCCCAGAAGCCACAGGAAGCCACTGGAGTTTGAGTACTGGGGTAACATGATCAGACCTAGCTTTAGGAAAATTACTTTGGTGTCTGGATGGCAGATCTACCAGCAGACTAGTGCCTTAATGCAGACACAAAGTGATGAGCGGTGAAATCAGCTGGCTAAAGGGTGGAGCAGTGAATCAAAGGTTAAATCTAGCAAGGATTCCAGGATGACTCCTGAGTCATAAACTGGAGGAACTGGGGGGATGGTATTGTTGACCTAGGGACACTAGGAATGGGATTGGGTTTAGGGGGGAGGATGAGTTCTGTTTTGGACATACATTTAAGGTGTCCACTGGACATATATGCAAAGAGATGGAATGATGTCGATTGATTAGAGTCGGGTTTTGTTTTGTTTTTTGCCCAGAAAAGGGGGGACATGCATATATGAACAACTAGAATGACTAAAGAGCACGCAAAATGTAGCCACAGACTCCAAAGGAATTCTACCAATTCCTTTAGCTTTATCTACCCTGATCTAGATTGGTGGCATTTCTCCTTTTGTCTAACTCTGTACAAAATTATACAGCCTTTAAGATCTTGAGACCAGCTCCCCAAAACTGACTTGACCTGAGTTGGTTTCCTGGGAGTCAACCAGTTAGCCATGCATCTTCTGTTTCCTACACCAGCCAAGGTTTGGACCCAGGATGGCAGTGAAGAGGAAAGCTTACATCTCGAACTCTTTTGTATGTTGTTTTTGTTAAATGAGCGGGTAGGGTATCAATAATTCCTTTAGTTACATGAACTTAGTGTGAAGCTTTTCTTCTGTTCTTTCATAACTCTGAACCCAACTAGCTGTGTTCATCTGAGATCTTCTATTAAATGTACTATGGTCACTTTCACTGAATGAGCCCAGTAAGGAATTCATTATAACGCAAGGAATCATTATCCCAAAATTAACTCTTTTGTAAATCGTGGTTATCTCACGTTGCGCCTATTTGTCTGTTGTGTGCCCCTGGTTGTTTGTAAAATTAAACAGTGCTCTGGGAATGGGTCAGGAGAGGTTTACTTCCAGAGGCATAAACATTTTTTTAAGGATTTAAAGTATCCCCTGGTATGATTTTCTCTAAATAATATTTCATTGCTCCCCTGCCCAAATTACATAAAAAAAATTATATCTCTCCCTCATGTACCTCTCCCTGAGATGGTAAGCAATTGGATATATTGTGCAATTATGTTAAACATTTCTACATTAGTCATTTGCTGCAAGAAAACTCAAACAAAAAAAGAAAAAGTGAAAAATAGTGTTTATTCAGAAGAACTAACTATATTCAGAAAACAGCAGTTCTTTCTCTGGAGATGGATACCACTTTTCTTCATGAGTACTTTGGGGACTGTCTTGGATCATTGTATTACTGAGAATGGCTAAGTCATTAGCAGTTCTTTCACCATAAAATATTCCTGTTATTGTACACAAGGGTCTCCTGGTTCTGCTCACTTCACTTTGTATCAGTTCATGTAAAACTTTCCAGGTTTTTGTGAAATCAACCTGCTTGCCATATATCACAATAACAATCAATTACAATCACATACCATGATTTTTCAGTTATTCCCAAATGATAGACATCCCCTCAATCCCCAGTGCTTAGCCTCTACATAAAAGAGGTGCTATAAATATTTTAGTGCAAATAGTTTCTCTCCCAACTCTTTTTTCTCTCTTTGAGATACAGAACTAGCATCAGTATTGATGGATCAAAGGGTATACACAGAGTATGAAACATCCTTCACAGCCTAAATCATTATTTTCCAACAAGTGCATCAAAATATGTGACCTACACAAGGTACAGTATTCTGGTTGTACATCCCTTTCTCAGTTTGAAACCAAGGCAAGGAGAGAGTCATTTCTCTTTTCCAGAGAGGAAAAATATCTGAGTTCTGTGACAACAGGTGAGCCTGAGTGAGAGAGAAGCACTGTCTAGTGCAGATCATGCAGCACACTCCTGGCCCCCACACCAGGAACAGGCCCTGAGAGTCCCCGAATCATAGCTCATAGAGGAAGGCCATCCTGTCGGTGCTTTCTCTCTCTGTACCTGGAACATTTTGCCTTGTGTAATAACCAACAGCACAAAAGCAACAGCACGAACACGGCCACAATTGCAGCAGCAAGGACCCCATACCTCATGCTTGCCTCTGGAACAGGACCTAGAAGAGAAATTCATGATGAGAGTAATAGCTCCCATTTCTGGAACATTTTCAGCGGGACAAAGCATTCTCCTCACAACCAGCCTGAGGGGTAGGACATATAAGTCCTGTTGTCCCTGTTTTACAGAAGTGGAAACTGAGACTCAAAAAGTCCAAGGGCCTTGCCTTTGGTCACAAAGATGATAAGTCACAGTCTTGTGCTTCTATGACAGGTCTCTCCAGACTCTTCCCAGAGTCAAGAGATGTTCTATTCTATCAGCCTTTTGGACCCCATAGGACTTAGTGAAATCTTGACTCCCACAAGGACAGTAAAGGGAAAATCTTGGAGTTTTGTTATGGTATCAGGTCACTAAGGCACCTTTTCATACACCTTTAAGGTGGGGAAGAAAATAGGTGCTCCCTTAGATTCATGTACTCTCAAAACTGGGAGGAGACTAGAGATAATTGTGTCCAACCCCTTCATTGGATACATGTGGAAACAGATCCTGGCTCCAGCCCCAGGTGCCTCTTGATTATAATTGTGTCACTACATACCCAATGGTTCAAAGGTGATTTGGTTCCTTCCCTGATGTTCCACATGGCAAGTGTAATTCGCCTCTTCAATATGGACATCTGTAGACACCCAGGTCTGGTAGGTGCCATCGCCACTAGGCTTGATGAGTCCTCTTTCCTGGTCCTTTTGGTTTAATGCACGGCCATCCCGAAGCCAGGTCATCTTGATATCCCGAGGGAAAAAATTGTAAGCCCAACACCTCAGAGTGACCTCCCCTTCTTGTTTCTTTTTTGAAGTCACATTCAGCAAATGTGACTGTAGAGAATACTGTAGAGAAATACTGTAGAGAAGAGACCAAAATGAAGAAAGAGATGAAGGTACAGCCACTCTCCTACTGAGGGACATAGACAGCCCTGCCACCACCATCAACAAGGATAACTTTCAATCCAAGTAGACCTGCATAACTTGGCAGTAGGTAGGGACCAAAATTAAAACAGATTAAACGTCTTCAGGCCCCAGATAGGTTAGACTAGAAAGAGACTGACAATGGTTGGTTACCTCGGGTCATGTGACATACAGAAGAGTGTGCAGTGACAATGCTACATTTTTCATAAGCTTCCAGAAATGTTTTGGTGGGACCCAAGCAGCCCACTGGCCATATGTTGTGGAAGCCTGGTCTAGGGCATATAGGAATTACAGCACCCAAGCATCCAGGCCTCCCAAGGAACAAGAGTATGTCATCAGCTATGCCCATACTGCTCCCTAAGAAGATTAGCCCATGGATTTGGGGAATCTATCTATAAGCAAAGATAAGAATGATTTCCTACCCTATAAACGGGAAGGGAGAAAGCTCAGGCAGGAAATCAGGGGCAGAGAGGAGTTTTCAAGGGAGTTGGGGTTGAGGGCCACTATCCCAGGTCAGTACCTGCTCTTTTCTTCTGTGAAAATTTCAGATAACTCAAAAGTTGATCACAACAGTCTCCTTCCACTTTTGCTTTCTGGATCTTTGTGTCTATTGGTTCTGTTTCTGCAGCACTCCTTATACTACCAGCATCAGGGTGGGCTGCTTCCCAGGTGAGATTCCCAGGATGGAAGATGAGGCAGTCTTCTCCATCACAGCCATATCTCCAAAATCCTCTACAGTTGCCACCATGGAGTTCACAGCCAAGAGTTCCCTGGAAGGTGTGAGAACCTGACCCCCATCCCCAACCCCAGGCAGGTCATGGTTCCACTCCACTTTTGCCTAGTTGGAAGAATCTTTCCCCAGAATCCTTCCTCTCAACAGATCCCCAGAGCCCACACAGTCTCTGACAAAGCAATGGCAAAAGAGAGCATCTCTCCCCATCCTGACAGGATCAAAAATTTAGAACTAGAAGGGATCTCCCTAATGATACAACAAGGAAACTGAGGTTCACGAAGGTTAATTACCTACTTAAGGTAATACAAGTAGAAGGGGCAGAGCTGGAGATGTTCTCCACTACACCACACATTCCCTAGGTCAGGTAAATCCCACGCTCATCCAGCCCCTGTCCTGAGCCCCGAACTTACCAGGATTTCGGTTGCTCTGGTTCTTGACTTTGCTCAGGGCTACTGTGAAGTCCTGTCCAATATCTTTTAGATTATCATGTTCTTTGTTCCAAATGTCTGTTTCCACAAGCCCATCCAATGAAGGGACCTGAGGCTTTAGTATCTGGTTCGTACTGTTATAATGAAAGAGTAATTCACCATCTAAGTAGCCTTGGGCTGAATATGACAGGGATTCTTCATCAGCAGTGAACATGGTAAGTAAGTTGTACTGAAGACTGTGAGATCCTGAGAGAGAAAGAAAAGAAGAGACCAGAAATAAGTGTCTCACCAGGAGACTGGAGTCCCTTCATATTCTCTTTCCTCTGCTCTATGCAAGAAAATATCTTCACTAAGCTGACCTGCAGTTCTCCCTCCTCCATCTCAGATCCTTTACCCAGCATACCCTGCTTCTGAATCTGACCCCTTTCCCATTCTGTCCATCTTCACAATCCTTTTCTACGGACAAGGACACATAACCACCCCCCATACTCAAAGAACATTGCACCCTTCTATATCCATTACACAACACCACTTAAAACTCTGACAGATTTGGAAATGGCATCGTCTGGGAAAGTCCAACTTTGATCGTTCATTCAAAGCCTTCCCTGGTAATATTGCACATGCAACATCATCAACCCCTCGGAAAGGACAAATGTTCCAGAGCTCTCTAGTTTCCACTGGGCACTAGGACATGGGAAACAAAAATCTGTCCCCAGGGATTCACCTGCCATATTCCCACAGACAACTCAGATGTCAATTTCTTTGCCCATTTCCTCAGTCCAAGAATTCAGTTCCCTGTCTAGAAACATCAAAGACCACATGTCACTTATACAAGTTCAAATGGACCTCTGATGACAATTGCTTGTATTTCTACAGCACTTTTCAGGTTTCCTCAGAAATTCCCTGTATCTGCCCCTACAAATAGAATTCTCCCATTTTACACATGAAGAAACTGAGCATCCCTCTCTGTCATCTTGAACATTATCATTTCTATGAAATCCTTTCTAGACTGAAATGAGGGACTTATTGCTCACCTGGACCATTCCAATTATATCTTTATTACACTCCAGGACTCCAGGATCATCCCTTTACATGGTCTACTTATGCTGTCAGTGCTAAAGATCTTATGTCTGCCTGTCATTTTAACTATTCTATACATATACACATACACATACATGTACATATATATATACACACATTTACGCTGGAAGTGTTACTTAAAATATACTTGTCACCTAAATCACAGGGGAAGAAATCCATAAAATCACAAGTAACAATTGATTGATAAAACAAACAATTTGCTTAAGAGATCAACATATTAGGAAACCTGAACAAAGAGGGGGGGAAAAAAACAAATAACCGAACTCTGAAATGAGAAAGAAGACACGTCAAGAAATACCATGAAATTAAGGTCATTATCAAGGATTATTACATTCAGCTATCTGCCCACAAAATTGAGAATAGAAAATAAATTATTAATATTTACAAAATAATATACAAATTGGCTCCCCAAGAAACAAATAACATAAATAAAGCAATCTCAGAAGAACACATTAAACAGACTAGTAATGAGCTGTTACACGCCCCAATCACAAATGATTTTTGTGATCACAATTACTTCCTAAATTAAGAACTATTTTCAAAAATAGAGAAAGACTTAATTTTTTCAGTTTCCTTCTACAAGGGAAACTCAAATGAAACCAACATGAATTTCTAAGGCACCTACTACGTTCCAACCACAGTGCCAAGCAGTGAGTACACAAAGAAAGCAACAACAATAACAACAAAAACCCAAGTCCCTGCTTAGAAGAAGATGACGTTCCAGTGGGGAGGTAACATACAAGCACCTGTGTACAAAGAAAACCAAGTTAAGGTCAATGAACAGGATGGAACATTATTGTGCTGGAAGAAACAATGAAGGGTTTCAGAGAAACCTGGGAAGACTTGAATGAAGATACAAAGTGAAAGAAAGAATGAGAACAATTGATAGAATAATGCTAATGTAAAGACAAGCCACTTTGCAAGGCTTAGTTAGGAACTCTGATCTACATGGGGACCCCCAGGAGCTCCAGAGGACTCATAATGAAACATGCTACCCACCTCCACAGAGACAGGCCATGATGGAATCAAGGAGCAGAGTGAAGTACATTTCTTTTGGTTCTGGCCAATTCAGGAATTGGTTTTGTTTGACTAAGCATCTTTATAGCAGGTTTTGGTTTTTTTGCATTCTCACTGGGTGGCAGAGGGAGTTTTGAGCAGAAGAGAATTCAAAGCTGAAAATTCATTTTCTCTCTCTCCCTACTATGTTTCCTGGCTGCCCCCATGTGAAGAATGCTCTCCCTTCTCATCTCAGCCTGTTGGCTTCCTTCAAGTCCCGTTTCAAATCCCATGTTCTACAGGAAGCCTTTTCCAATCTCCCTTAACTCCACTGCCTTCCCTCTGTCAGTTATTGCCTATTAATCTTGTATACAGTTTGGACATTTTTGTTTGTTACTCCCATCATTACATTGGGAGCTCCTCAAGGGTAGGCAATATCTTTTGCCTCTTCTTCTATCTCTAACACTGAGCACAATGACTGGCCCATGGTAATATTTGTTCAGTCTTTCAGTCATGTCCAACTCCTGGTGACTTTTTGGCCTAGGTCCAGGGTTTTCTTGGCAAAGATAGTGCAGTGCTTTGCCATTTCCTTTTCCAGTGCATGCCCATTTTACAAACGAGAAAAAGAAGCAAACAGAGATTAAGTGACTCATCCAGGATCACACAGCTAGTAAGTATCTGACTCTAGGTTTGAATTCAAATTTCTGAGGTCTTCCTCATTCCAGGGCCAGTGCCCTATCAACTTTACCACCTCGCTCCCCCGGCACACAGTAGGCACTTAATATTTAATGATTTAAATGATCTTTACCATCTTTAGCATCACAGCTCCTGAGCTCTGTCTCTCTCACCCTCCACTCCAATTCTGAGCCCCAAAAGTGAAGTTCGTGTATATGAAAGTGGAATTTGTCATGGATACCATCAGTTGAGAAGAGAAAATTCCTATGTTTAGACCAAAGACTAATATCCAAGTCACTTAATCTCTCGGAGCCACAGTTTATTCTGCTAGAAAATAAGCATATCATCTTTCCCTCCCCAGAAGAACACAAGGTTTAAGAGAACACAAGGTTGGTTCTCTGCAGGATGGATGGTCCAGCCTCTGATGAACAGATGGAGAGAATGGGTAGAAGTAAACAGAAAATCCACCTTCTACCCAATGACCATCCTGTTTCCTAATCTCTGTTACCTCCCAGGGAAGGGGAGGAAGCAAAGGAATTTATATGAAAGAGAACTGAGCATGGTTCTGTTCAACTGAGTGAAGAGACAACCCCTATGCCACTCACACTAGTGACCCCATGCCACTAACAACCTAACTGAGGTCTCATTTCTCAAATATATAAGAAACAGGACTAAAGTTATAAGAACAAGAGCCCAAATGATAAGTAATCTGAGGATAAAAACAGGCAGTTTTCAGAGAAACAATGCAAAGTTGTCAATAGTCATATGAAAAATATGTTCTAAATCACTAATAACTGGGAAAATGCAAATCTGGTTTTCTCATCCCTGGCCATCCTTTCTAGTTCTGTTACACTCATATCATCTCATGGCCTTGCCCTCCTTCCAGCCACCTCCAGCCAACATCCGGCCAGAAGGAGTAGCCACTGCCCATTCCAGCCCTTCCTTCTCTTAACTCCTAACCTCACTCAGCAGCCCCCTCCTCCTATGACAGGCACTCCCTGCTGCTCCCATCTGCCAGCCTCCAACTCCCTAAACCACATCACCTCCCTGATCTCCTCTGCAATTGACTGTATTATTTTGTGTTTTACTACTTTTTAAGTAGAAATTTAAAAATTCCTGGTATGTATACCCCTAGCACCTAATATGTGCTGGTTGGGGAATGACTGATATTTAATGTAATTTCTCAAATTTAAAACTCTAAGTAAAGGTTTTGAGGTGGGCATAGCTAGCATTTACATTGTTTTAAGATTTGCAAAGCATTTTACAAATATTTCATTTTTCCCTCACAATGACCCCATGGATAGATGCTATTATCACCCCCTCCATTTTACAGATGGGGAAACTAAGGCAGTCAGAGGTTAAGGGAGTGACCCAGGGTCGCACATCCTCTGATTGTGTAAGATCTTGAACTCAGGTCTTCCTGACTCCAGATCTAGCCCTCTATCCGCTGTGCCAGCTAGCTGACAGAGCAAAGCTGGTTCATGGACCACAAACACAAGAGACAAACCCAAAGGGAGACTAAATGAAAGGTTTTGAGCAGGTGAAAGAACAAATCACAGAAACAACGAAAACTAAAAGTAACTATGTTTAAAAAAGATGATGATGAAACAAAATATCAAAAATTTCTGGGAAGCAGCTAAAGGAGGACTTACAGAGGGGAATCTTTACAAACATACATGAACAAAATAGAAACAGATTAATGAATGGAATGTATGTTTTTAAAAACTAGAAAGCCAATAAATATGCAAACCTAAAATAAGCCCAAGAGATACCCAAAAGGGGGAAATGGATAAATTGGAAAATATTGCAGAAATAATCGATCTAAAAGCTTGTTCTTTGAAAAGACTAATCAAATTGCTAAACCTTTAGGTAATCGGATTTAAAAGGGAAAAGAAAATGAAGTCAATAGAATTGTAGATGGACAGTGTGAAATCACAGCAAAATAAAAAGAATAATCAGAACATGTTGCACACAGTTACATGCTAAAAAAACTCAGAATACAAATGAAATAGAGGTATGCCTTCAAAAACACAAAAAACTCAAACTACCAAAAAATCAGAGAGTGAGATCTTAAATAAGCCAATATCAGAAGAGAAAATGCATCTAACTAAAAAAAAAAACTACCAAAGAGTCCTACTCCTGGTCAGTTCACAGGAGACTTTTATCATCTCTTTTAGAAACAATACCTATACTTCACAAAATATTCTCCAAAAATTAGAAAGAGAAGTCCCTGAACAGAATTCTGTTATGAGACAAATGTACTCCTAATACATAAACCAAGGAAAGGGAAAATACAGAAAGAAAAGTAAAAGCCAATATCACCGATGAAATTAACTCAAAAATATTAAACAAAATCCTAACAAACAGACTACAGTGATTTATCCATGCAATAATATGTAAAAATCAAGTGGGATTTATACTAAAGAAGCAAAGATGATTGCTCATTAAGAAAACAATGAATATAATTATATTAACCAAAACATCCAAATCCACATGATCAGCTCCGTACATGAAAAAAAAGCTTTTCCTTTGACAAAGGAAAACACTTTTATGCCCCCCCCAAAAAACCCAAACACTAGAAATTATGAGGACAGAGGCAACTTTTTTTAATATCATAAAAAGTATGTACATCCAAAAGCTAGCACCACATGCGATAAGAATACCCTAGAACTTTTTCCATAAATAAAAGAATGAGGCAAAGATGCCCACTTCCTCCACTATTGTTTGATAAAATTCTAGAAATGCTAGCAACAGCAATAACAGAAAAAAAAACAAATGCATTAAGATAGGTAAAGAGGGGATAAAAGTATGTCTATCTGCTGATGACAGGATAGTTTACCCAGCCAACTGAGTAACTCAGCTCATTCTCTCCCTCTCCTCCTCTCCAAAGGAAAGTAAATTTTGATGGCCAGAAGCTGCCCAGTTAACTTGGGGTTTCCTGGCTAGACTTCTTCCTCCCTCCCTCCCTTCCTCCTTCCTTCCTTCCTTCTTTCCTTCCCTCCTTCTCTTTTGCAAAACCTTACACTCAATTCACTCTGAAGTTCAGAGACTACAAGATCCCTGTTAGGTCCCTGTCCAACCTCCACTTAATGGCTTAATTGGACCCTCCTGGTTTACAGTGAATGTCAGTGGTAACTATTTCTCTTTGGAATAGCAACCCTGAGAGTCTTCCCCTCCCACCTTCATTTTTTTTCCTTTCTAATTAAAGGGGTCATCCTTTGATTCAGTTCTTAAAGAGGCCTACTCACTGAAAGGGCATAACCTCACTCTTAGGAAAATCCATAATATTTCAGGTAAGGAGATGGACATTCAATGAAATAAGGAATTTCCAGACCTTCCTGATGAAAAGGCCAGAACTCAATAGAAAATTTGATCTTCAAACACAGGTCTCAAGAGACATAAAAAGGTAAATGGGGGAAAAAAAACTTGTTACACAATATGGGCAAATCGTTAACATCCTTATAAGGGAAGATGATACTTATTAATCATGAGAATTGTAGATTTCTTATGAAATATAAAAGGGATATACATGGATAGAAGGAGTGGGCATAAAGTAAATGATGTGATGATAAAAATGTGAATGAAGGGTGCAAAGGGATTGTAATGGAAGATATGAAAAGGAGGAGGCACAAAAAAATAAATTCCAACACAGGAAGAGGCACAAAAATACATTAGAGTAGAGGGAAAGAGGAGAGGGAGATGAGCATTGTTTGAGAGGGACTGTCATCTGATTGGATTCAAGGAAGCTACAACAAACTCAGTTAAGTATAGAAATATAATTAGCTCTATAGGCATTAGGAACAGTAGGGGGGAAAGAAAAGGGAGGGGAAAAGTAGTAAGGGAAGAGGGAATTAAAACAGAGGGGGTTGAAAGAAGGGAGGGAGGACTGAGGGATGTGGTGGTCAAAAATTAAAACTATTGTGGAGGGGAAGGGAGAAGGGAAAACTAAAAGCATAAACAAGGGGAAAGGGATGGAGGGAAAGACAGATAATAATCATAACTGTAAATGTGAATGGGATGAGCTCTCCCATAAAACGGAGATGGATAGCAGAATGGATTAAAAACCATAATCCAACAATATGTTGTTTACAGGAAACACATTTGAAATGGTGAGATACACATAGGGTAAAGGTAAAATGTTGGAGCAGAATATATTGTGCTTCAGCTGAGGTAAAAAAAAGCAGGGATAGCAATCCTAATCTCAGACAAAGCAAAAGCAGAAATAGATCTAATCAAAAGAGATAAGGAAGGAAACTATATCCTGCTAAAAGGCGCCATGGACAACGAAGCAATTTCATTACCAAACATATATGCTCCAAGTGGTATAGTATCCAAATTCTTAGAGGAGAAGTTAAGGGCGTTACAGGAAAAAATAGACAGCAAAGCTATGGGACCTCAACCTCCCCCTCTCTGAACTTGATAAATCTAACCTCAAAATAAACAAGAAAGAAGTTAAGGAAGTGAATTGAACTCTGGATAAGGTAGATATGATAGATCTCTGGAGAAAATTGAATGGGGATAGAAAGGAATACATTTTTTTCTCAGTGGTACATGGCACATATACAAAAATTGAGTATGTATTAGGCCATTAAAACCTCACAATCCAGTGCAGAAAGGCAGACATAGCCAACACATCCTTCTCAGATCATAATGCAATAAAACTTAAATGTAATCAAAGGCCATGGAAACATGAACCAAAAACTAATTGGAAACTAAACAATCTAATCCAAAAGAACGAGTGGGTTAAACAACAAATTATAGAAACAATCAACAGCTTCATTTAAGAGAATGACAATAATGAGACAACCTACCAAATTTTATGGGATACTACAAAAGCAGTTCTTAGGGGACGTTTTATATCTTTGAGTGCTTACATGAATAAAACAGAGAAAGAGGAGACCAATAAATTGGGCATGCAGCTGAAAAAAGCTTGAAAAAGAAAAAATTGAAAATTCCCAAGTAAATATCAAATTAGAAATACTGAAAACCAAAGGAGAGACTAATAAAATTGAAATTAAGAAAACTATTGAACTAATAAATGAAAGTAGGTGTTGGTTTAATGAAAAAACTAATAAAATTGATAAACCTTTGGTCAATTTGATTTAAAAAAAGAAAGAAGAAAACCAAATTATCAATATCAAAAATGAAAAGGGTGAACTCACCTCCAATGAGGAGGAAATTAAAACAATAATTAGAAATTACTTTGCCCAACTGTATGCCCATAAATTCGACAATCTAAATGAGATGGATGATTATTTTAAGAGCTATAAATTGTCCAGACTAACAGAAGAGGAAGTTGAATATTTAAATAACCCCATCTCAGAAAAAAAAATTGAACAAGTCATAAATGAACTCTCTAGGAACAAAATCTCCAGGGCCGGACGGATTTGCAAGTGAATCCTATCAAACATTTAAAGAACAGTTAATTCCAATACTAGATAGACTATTTGGGAAAATTGGGGAAGAAGGAGTCCTCCCAAATTCTTTTTATGATACAAATATCATTTCAATAACTAAACCAGGAAGAAAGAAAACAGAGAAATAAAATTATAGACCAATTTCTCTAATGAATATAGATGCAAAAATTTTAAATAAGCTACTAGCAAAAAGAATACAGCAATTTATCATGAAAATAATACATTATGATCAGGTAGGAGTTATACCAGGAATGCAGGACTGGTTCAATATTAGGAAAACTATTAGCATTATTGATCAGACCAACAACAAAACTAACAGAAACCACATGATTATCTCAACAGATGCAGAAAAAGCTTTTGACAAAATACAACACCCATTCCTATTGAAAACACTGAAGAACATAGGAATAAATGGAACTTTACATAAAATAATAAGCACTATCTACCTAAAACCTTCAGCAAGCATTATATGCAATGAGGATAAGTAAGATGCATTTCCAATAAGATCAAGTGTGAAACAAGGATGTCCATTATTACCACTACTATTCAATACGGTACTAGAAATGTTAACTGTAGCAATAAGAGAAGAAAAAGAAATTGAAGGAATTAGAATAGGCAAAGAAGAAACTAAGTTATCACTCTTTGCAGATGATATGATGATATACTTACAGAATCCCTGAGAATTAAGTAAAAAACTATTTGAAATAATAAACAACTTTAGCAAAGTTGCAGGTTACAAAATAAACTCACACAATCTTCTGCATTTCTATATATTACTAACAAAGCCCAACAGCAAGAGATAAAAAGAGAAATCCCATTTAAAGCTAGGGTAGATACTATAAAATATTAGGGAGTCTACTTACTTAAACAAACCCAGGGACTATATGAACACAATTACAAAACATTTTTCGCACAAATAAAGTCAGATCTAAGTGGAAAAACGTCAGTTGCTCGTGGGTGGACCGAGCCAAAACGATAAAAATTATAATTCTACCTAAATTAATTTACTTATTCAGTGCCATACCAATCAAACTATCAGATAATTATTTTGTAGAGCTAGAAAAATAATATCAAAATTCATCTGGAAGGACAAAAGCTTCAGAATATCAAAGGAACTAATGAAAAGAAATGCTAGGGAAGATGGCCCAGCTCTACCAGATCTCAAATTGAATTACAAAGCGGCAATTATCAAAGCCACTTGGTACTGGCTAAGAAGCAGAAGGGTAGACCAGTGGAAGAGGTTAGGTACCCAAGACACAGTAGTCAACGAATATAGCGATCTACTGTTTGATAAACCCAAGGACCCCATCTTCTGGGATAAGAACTCACTGTTTGACAAAAATTGCTGGGAAAACTGGATTACAGTGTGGTGGAAATTAGGCATAGACCAATGTCAGACACCGTACACAAGAATAAAGTCAAAATGGATACATGATCTAGGTATAAAGATTGATACTATAAACAAATTAGTGGAGCAAGGAATAGTTTGTATTCATCAGATTTATGGAGAAGGCAAGAATTTTTTACTGAAGAAGAGATAGAAAGCATTATGAAATGTAAAATGGATAATGTTGATTATACTAAATTGAAAAGTTTTTGCACAAACAACCTCAATGCAACCAAGATTAGGTGGGAAGCAGAAAACTGGGAAAGAACTTTTGCAACTAGTGTCTGGGATAAGGGCCTTATTTCTAAAATGTATAGAGAACTGAATCAAATGTACAAGAATACAAGTCATTCTCCAATTGATAAATGGTCAAAGGATATGAACAGGCAGTTTTCAGAGGCAGAAATCAAAGCCATCTATAGTCATATGAAAAAATGCTCTAAGTCACTATTGATTAGAAAGATGCAAATCAAAACAACTCTGAGATATCACATCACACCTATCAGATTGGCTAATATGAGAAAACAAGATGATGATAAATGTTGGAGAAGATGTGGGAGAGTTGGAACACTAATTCATTGTTGGTGGAACTGTGAGCTGATCTAGCCATTCTGGAGAGCTATTTGGAGCTATGCCCAAAGGGCTACAAAATTGTGCATACCATTTGACCCAGCAATACCGCATCTAGGACTGTATCCCCAAGAGATCACAAAAATGGGAAATGGTCCCACATAAAAAATATTTATAGCAGCACTCTTTGTGATGACCAAAAACTGGAAATCAAGGAGATGCCCATCAATTGAGAAACGGCTGAATAAATCGTGGTATACGAATGTAATGGAATGCTATTTTGCTATGAGAAAGAATGAACAGGAAGACTTCAGAGAAGCCTGGAAAGACTTATATGATCTGATGCTGAGTGAAAGGAGCAGACCCAGGAGAACTTCATACACAACAACAATCACAGCGTGCAAGAATTTTTTGTGGTAGACTTAGAACTTCATTGCAATGTAAGGACTTAAAAAATTCCCAGTGGTCTCTTAAGACAAAATGCCTTCCACATCCAGAGAAAGAACTATGGAATTTGATCGCAGAATGTAGCAGATCATTTTCTTTTGTATTACGTTTTGGTTTGTTTTATGATTTCTCCCATTCATTTTAATTCTTCCATGCAACGTGACTAAAGTGAAAATGTATTTAATAGTAATGTATGTGTAGAACCTATATAAAATTGCATGCCATCTCAGAGAGGGAGGGGGGAGGGAGGGGGAAAAATCTAAGTTATATGGAAATGATCATAGAACACTGAAAACAAATAAAATAATAATTTTTAAAAAAAAAGGAATATCCTAGCGAATCATCAAAGATGCTGGGTCAATAGATTCAGCAAAGTCTCAGGCTACAAAATAAATCCTCAAAATTCACCAAAACTTCAAATAACAATAAACAAAAACACAAGAAGCAATAACAGAAATCCAATTCCAAAAAAATTACAAATTGCATAAAAGACCTTGGGATTAACCTAGCAAGCATACAAAAAATTGCCAATCAATCAATAAGCATTGATTAAGAAGTTGCTATGAACCAGTCACTGTGCTGGGGATACAGAAACAGGCAAAAGGCAGTCTCTGCATTTTAATAAACTAAGATAGCATTGGTCAGAAGAGGGAAATAGAAGAAAAGAAATGGGTAACAAAGAAGCTGAGAAAAGGCATGAATTACAGAGTGATGGTTCTTAGAGGACCACAAGTCTTATTAACACAGGATACAGGACATGAGGAATGTGCAAATGATGGAGTGTTTTGCTGCCTGGCAGGGCTTGGATTCATTTTGGAATAGGCTGAACCTTTTCAGTCTTGCTGTAAGTAAGCAAATATGGTTCAGTCTCTTGCAGAAGAATTCCCCAATAAACATACCCGAACAGATAACCCAGGAGGTACCTTTGTTTCACTTCAACAACTGACAACATAGAGAAGAAAAATGGCCCTCCTGAGAAGCAGTTGCTTGGTAAAAAGAAAAAATGAACAATTAAGTTGGGAAATTCCTGTGAATTTCAATTATTCAACAGAATAGACACCTACATATAGGGGAATGGCTAAACAATCCTGCTACGTTAATGTAAGAGAATTATTATTGTGCTCTAACAAACAACAAAAAAATGTGATAAATAGAGGACCATCGAGAGACTTACAAGAATTGATGCAGAGTAAAGTAAGCAAGAAAACAATATATATCCATGTAAAGGGAAAGAACAACCACCACCAAAAATTGAAAATGAATGTTGAAGAACCATAAAGAGGAAGTGTGGCCCTAAAGAAGAGAAATGAGGAAATATCTCCCCCACTACTTTACAGAGGATGGAGGTCCACAGGTATAAAATATTGCATATATTTTTAGACTTTTTTGATGTATTGATCATGATAATCAATTAATATCATTTTTGGACCTTAATAAGGGCCAGAGCCTGAATTAATCAATCAAAAGAAGAGCCTGGAACTAACAGCCTCTATGTTCTCTGAAATAAACTCAGAGAATACCTCCTCCTAGATCAACAAGGCCAGATGGGACTGACTTAGTATTCTTTATGACACCCTTAACCCAAGACACTATCTTGAATAATGGGACATTTTCCATATCTTAATATTTTGTCATTATCAACATTGTCAACTCTCTAATTGTATTTACAACTTATTCAATTAAGAAAATTCCTTTCTCACAGTAATAATTAAACATACACAGAGATCATAAATCTGAGGGACATGAGACACCCTTGGATTGTCCTAAAATAGATTTAAGCATGGTCATTCTTGTATCAGACAGTCCAAAGTTTCTTTCTGGCTCCATGATCATGTAACTGCTAGCTTTAAAGGAATAAACAATATGAATTTACTCTGTTTGCCTGTTTTAACCAGACTTCCAGGTCAACATTTATAGGGCCATGACAGATGGATGGAACTGATGAACTAAGAGAGAACAGGTCCCCACCTCACCAACGCCAGACTCAGGCACCTCAGGATTCATTTTTCCTGGAGTCTTCACCTTGATGGAGTAGGGTAAGTTCCTTCATTCTCATCTTCCAAAGGACTCCTACTAGTGTTGTTAAAGCCTGAAATTTCCCTTTAAAGGGGGCAGGGATCAAGTCTGAGGTCAAACGTTCTGTATAAATCCCCTGGAGGTAAGGATTGATCTAGGAAAATTAGCTATGGGTCAGTCAAAACCTAAAATTAGAGATCCAACTGACAATACCTCTGCTTCTTATATAACAAGCTGTTACCAACCTGATGATCACAGTTATTGCCAGTGCTAGTGTCACTTTACTAACGATAGCCCTAAATTAGGTGGGCCACAATAGGGCTCTTTTGGACCACTCAAAGTTACTTTATCTTAAAACCAAATTAAGTTTTAAAGGCCAACAAAATATCTAGCCAGAAGTGGGAATGTTTCATCTTGGGCTTGCTAAAATGGCTGAGGGAGAACAAAAGGCAGGAGCCTCTTCCCTTAAGACTCCCAAAGTTGCTTCAGCACCAACCCCAATACTGGTTAATTCCCTCCACCCCACTCTCCCCTCTTTCCCAACAAATCCATACCATCTTTCTCCTCCAAACTCTGCTCCTCCTCTACACTATTTATTGCTTCCTCCCTCCCCCCTTTCCCTTAAAGATTTCCTGCAGATTACTGCTGAGCTGGCCTTCCAGCTTGCCAAAACACTAGAAACACAGACTGAGGAGGACTTTAAAGCCAAAAGAGAGTTTCCAACAGCTCCCATCTCAAACCCACACCCCAGCTCTAATGTGGTAAGGGACCACAAACCTGTTTTTTTGTCACTATTGTAAGAAACCAGGGCATTGGAAATCTGAATGTAGGACCTATCTTAAGGTTATGGAAAGTCAGAAACTTCAGGGACACCAAGGCTGACCCAAAGACTATAGGGATGCTCCAAGCAAAGCTTGCAGGATCCATCCTTATTCTGTCAGGTCTCAAATTCTTAGAACCCCCTTTCCTTGGAATAATAATAGCCAATTCATGATGGGGATTTCTAACAAGGTTCTGGTTCCCCCTCTCTGTTGTTAATTATGAGTTCTGTTTGTATTTATCCTGTCATTAATTGTCGATTTGTCTATCAGTGTGTCTCCCTGTCTGTGTTATGTATGCTGTGAATCAGTTTGTGGTCTTGTATGATTTAAAATGGAGGCAGACAGATACTTCTGAGGGCTGCAACTAGGGAAAGAGACAAAAATGTAAGACACCTTTGTTTGTTGTTCTGGTCTGGCCAACCTGGAATGACAACGGAAAGTTAGATATAGCTAAAAATATCTTAGCAGATCTTGTAGGTTGTGAGATTAATCATTAAAAAGTTTGGAAACTGGAATTTTTTTGACAGACACAAGGATGCAATGTTAACCCCTCTCATGCTGGTCCAATTATAGAGAAGACCATTGCTGCCCAAGTGTAGGGACAGCAATACTTGCATACTGGCAGTGATGATAACAGTCCTGTGATGCTGGGCACCTTGTAGCCCACCTTTCTAGGCAAAGCTTGGAAATGTCACCTAGGTCCTATACATTCTGCCCACCCTGTCCTAGCAACTTCAAACTGCCCTAGGCTTAGTAAATTCTGCAGCTGTGGGGGGAAGGGAGAGGTGGATGTTTCTGGCCTGTGGTAAGCATTCCCTAAGCCCTGCCTACAAGAACTGTCACCATTGGGACACTAGCCTCTCAGCTCTTGGTAAACTCTATGCTTCTCTGTTCCAATTGCAAAAAAAAAATGTATTTTACCTCTGTTTGACCCATTTCCTAATTTGTAAAGGGAAAAATAATAATGATTGTTGGTATGGGATCAAAGTGATATAATGATTGTGAAAGGCTTAACATACTGACTGGCAAATGCCAGATACACTATTATTATCTCTCTCTAATTTAATGTAATTGTTAGCTTTGATATTTTAAAATATCAATAGTAATAAGATCAATAATTTCTATATGTGATAATCTGCAAATGTAATTGACATCTGAAATTTATCGTTTGTGTTAAAATTGTATTTCTAAGATTGTACTGTTTTTCTAAAATTCTCTTAGATTACAAAATCTGAGAGACTATTGTGAGGCAGAAATGTTGGTAAAGCAATTTTGATTTGGATCTTGTTGCATATGAATTGGGTTGTGGTAGTGATGTGATGTGATGAAATAAGATAATGTAATATTTATAATGATAGTAGATATTTCCACTTGCCTATGCTCTAGCTCAACAGAGAAAATCTCCTGTGGCCAGACCACTCCTCCTCTACACTTAACCCAGCTAGCTCCAGGGTAACTCTGGGGAAACCCAAAAAGACTTCATCTGCCCTCTGCTTTCCAACACCAGACAGCTCAGCACCAGGTAAACTGCAGCATTTTAGCTTCTAGATGAAAGAACCAGAGGCCACAACACACAGTCTCAAGTTTTAGGCACAAGAATTGTGGGACAGAGGTCCCTGTGCCCCAGATATGGAGATCTACTTTGAAAGCCAGGAAAAGGGTGATCATCATAAGCAAGAAGCAAAGCACAAAAGAAAAGACCATAGAATTTTTCTATGGGAACAAAGACCAAAACATGAATAACAAAGAGGTCAGCATTGAGACTTTACTCCCATCTGAAACTTCAGAAGGGAATATGAACTGGTCTGAAGCACAAAGCATTCCTGGAAGAGCTCAGGAAGGATTTTAAAAGCCAAATTAGAGAAATAGAAGAAAAACTGACCAATGATTTTAAAAATATGAAAAAAAGAAATCACAGAAGAATTTAAAAGGAAAATTGGACAAATGGAAAAGGAAGTACAAAACTTAACTGGAGAAAATAACTCCTTAAAAGGAACAATTGGACAGATGGAAAAAGAGATGCAAAAGTTAGCTGAAGAAAACAATTTGATAAAAATTAGAATCAGGCAAGTAGAAGCTAATGACTCTATGAGACATCAAGAATCAGTCAAACAGAATCTAAAGAGTGAAAAGTTAGAAGAAAATGTAAAATATCTAATTGGAAAAGCAACTGACCTAGAAAATAGAACCAGGAGAGAAAATCTAAGGATTATTGGTCTACCAGCAAGCCATGATAAAAAAGAGTGTGGACAATGTCTTCCAAGAAGTCATCAAGGAAAATTGTCCAGAAGTCCTAGTCAGAGAGAGCAAAATAGCTATTGAAAGAATTCACCCTTCACCTCCTGAAAGGGATCCCAAACTAAAAACACCAAGGAATATCATTGCCAAATTTCAGAACTATCAAGTGAAGGAGAAAATACTGCAGTCAGACAGAAAGAAACAATTCAAATATCAAGGAGCTACAGTCAGGATCACACAGGACCTTGCAGATTCTACATTAAAAGATCGGAGGGATAGGTATACGATATTCTATAAGGCAAAGGAGCTAGGACTACAACCAAGGATCAATTACCCAGCAAAGTTGAGCATAATATTTCAGGCAAGGAGATGGACATTCAATGAAATAAGGGATTTCCAGACCTGCCTGACGAAAATGCCACAGCTCAATAGAAAATTCGATCTTCAAACACAGGTCTCAAGAGAGGCATAAAAAGGTAAACAGGGTGGAAAAAACGTGTTATTCAATATGGACCAACTGTTTACATTCCTATAACGGAAGATGATACTTGTTAATCTTGAGAATTGTGTATTTATTATGAAATACATAAGGGATATACATAGATAGAGGGAGTGGTTATAAAGTAAATGATGAGATGATAAAAATGTGATTTAAGGGAGAAAAGGGATTGTAACAGGAGATGTGAAAAGGAGGAGGCAGAAAATGGTAAATTACATCACAGGAAGAGGCAGAAAATTATATTACAGTAGAGGAAAACAGGGGAGGGAGATGATCATTGTTTGAGAGTTACTATCCTCTGACTGGGTTCAAGGGGGGAACAACAAACTCAATTAAGAATAGAAATCTAACTAGCTCTATAGGCAGTAGGAGAGGAAAGGGGAAAGAAAAGGGAGGGAAGCTAAAAGGGAGGAAAGATGTAGCAAGGGAAAAGGGGATTAAAAGGGAGGGGGGCTGAAAGAAGGGAGAGAAGACTGAGGGAGACAGTGGTCAAAAATTAAAAAAAACTTTTTATTGAATGGAGTGGCTCTCTGGGAAGGGGAGAAGAAAGGACACTAGAAGAAACGCAGGCAATTTAGAACCAAAAGATATCAATTTTTTTAATTTTTAAAGAATTTTAATTATCAAAACTTTTGGGTCACAAAGAATGGAGTGAAATAAATTACACAATTAAGCACCTATGCCATGATGTACTGGGTTTGATACAATGAAAGATACAAAGCTGAAAAGTGACTCAATGTGGTAGAGTGGAAGGGCAAAGGAACTAGAAGCAAAGGAGCTGGGTTCAAATCCTCACTCCTCTAGTGCTCATGTGACCTTGGTCAAATCTTTTAACCTCCCTTGGCTTCATTTTCTTCAGAGGAAAATGAAGAAATTGGATTACATGGATAGCCCTAAGGAGCATATAGTCTAGTATTGGAAAAATTAAGAGTTTGCCAAGTTAATAGAATCAAAGGCCTTTGGAGTCATTTTCAAAAAAAAAAAAAAATCATAAAATATTTATTAAGCACCTACCGTGTACAAGGCATTGTATTAATCCAGGGAGAGACACAAAGTCCCTGCCCTCTGAGATAAACATATCCTAAGGGAAGAAGATTCGAACTCAAATAACTATACTGCAAAATAATGAGTATGTATTTGAGAGTTGTAAACCAAAGGGGCAAAGCTCCTTATTAATTGGAAAGAAGGATCCTTTTCCTGGATAGATGGCCACTGAGTAGGCTTTGAAAAAAATAATTAGGTCCTGTCACTAAAAGGACTTTTGTCACATTCATCCAAGACTTCTTTCTGTCTCCTCTTCCCCTTCCAAGGAAGAAGAAACATACAATGTGAAAGTTAGAAAAAATCAAGAGATCACCTAGAACAATCTCCTCATTTTACAGATAAGGAAACTGAGGTCTACAATTTGCCTAAGGCCACAGACACAGTCAGTGGCAGAACTATATGGCAAAATCTCTCGAATGCCCAGTGTGGTGCTCTTTCCCCAACAACATCAGGAGAAGTAAGAAATATCTCACGCAGATGGAAGCATACTCTTTTCACTCTCTTCATCATTTTTGTGTTTTTTTCCTTTTAGTCTGTTTCTTCTTTCACAACTCTGACTAATATGAAAATATGTTCTATATGACTGAATATATATAACCTATATCAAATTACTTATTGATTTAGGAAGAAGAAAGGAGTTAGGGAGAAAAATTTGGAATGCAAAATTTTATAAAAGTGAATGCTAAAAAGGTTTTTTCATATAACTGGGAAAAAAATTAAAAATAAAGTTGAAAAAAAATAATGTGGGGCACTAAGTGTAACAGAGATAGCAGTCCCAGGCCTCTTAAGCAATGATTCAGTCTTGCATCATTATACTTCCCCGCCAAACCTCCTCTCCTCTAAACTTCCCTATTTCTATCAGACATCCTTATGCTTACAATCACTGAGGTTTGCTACTTTAGTGCCGCCCTCAATCCAATCAGATGTCAAATCTTTTGATCTTTCTCTGACATAGCCCACATCTATCCCCTTCTTTCTATTCACATACCTACCACCCTAGGTCACGCCCTCATTACTTTGGCCTTAGACTATTATTACAACAGCTTTTCTAATTGGTGTGCGTGTGTGTGTGTGTGTGTGTGTGTGTGTGTGTGGTCTCCCCATGAAAAGAAACTGTGAGCTCTTTGAGGACAGAAATGCTTTCATTTGTATCTTTGCATCACTGGCACCTAGCACAGAGTGAGCAATTAAGAACGAATATTTGTGTATTGATTACTTGATCACCGGCAGGAACATTCCAATTGGTGAGATTATGGATTCATTTGAGTATCTGAAAGAACAATCTACTTGGTTTCAACATGTAGCAGTTTAGCTGAAATCCCAAATTAATGAAACAAGTCACAGGAAGAACAGCTATGGCTTGGAAAACACAGAAGAACGATATGCAACACATTGCAAAAATGTTTGCAGAGTGCCGAACTCAAATGTTGGGGGTGGGAGGGAGTGCAAATATTTCATTATGAAATATTTATTTGCTGTACTACCCCCCCACCAAAATTTCTCCCAACCAGCAGGTTCCCCACAGCTAATTGTCTTTAAATTTTTCATAATCAAGTGGTGGGGTAGCTGCCTGTGGGCCAAGAGGAGGCTATCTCCTGGGACAACTGGTCCTGGAAATCAAATCCCTTAAGGATACTTTTAACATCAGCCTCAAGAGGTGCTGAAGATGCCGGACCAAGCTGTTTTGCAGTTCCTTCTAAAGCAGTTAAATTCTCAAATGGACCTCAATTGCTATTGTGGGCTCCTGCTACTTCTTCTCCAGGCCAGAAGTCCTGTATTCAAGAACTGCCTAAAAGTTTTGCTCCATCTTTCCTGGCCAGGGTCCTCCCCCCCATCTCTTCCCTTCTAGGGCTCGAATTCCACTTAGGGGCAGACTGTGCAGTCTTTCCCTCCTGGCCAGAAGAGTGCACTCCACCACCACTGGGGTAGAGTCCACAGCACTGGCACAGAAGAGGAAGCTTGAAGTTCCACATGCACCCTCTGCCATCCGAAACAGCCTTCTCCCCCTCCCCTAGGTCCAGGGTCAGCTGACCAGTGCCAGGCCCAATGGATGAGACTCATTAAAGGTTCTCAGCTTCTCTCTTCAGTTAAATGAGGGAGCGGTGCTGGGGACGCTACTCGGGAAGAGACAACGTGATCCCCAGCCCGGCTCCGCCCGGCCCCACCAGGGGTTAGTCTGGAGAAAACTGCGGGGACCTGTGGGGACCGGAATGAGGGGCAAGAAATGTTCAGATGAAGCTTAGATGGGGGAAGAAGGGGGAAGCTGAGGGTGCTAGACCGCTCTTTTTCTTTTCCTTTGTCCAGTTTTGTTTCTAAACTAACAAGGTACGTGGCAACGTTCGATGAAGGGGCGGCGGAGGGATGACTTGGCAAGTGCAAAAGCGAATGGACGGGGGTTGGGGCGGGGTGCGAGAAGAGGTAGGTACCCTAAGGGGGAAGGAAGAGAACGTGAGACTACTCTGAAAACACTGGGGAGCTGGGCAAAAAAAAAGGACGCCAAGACTAATAATTACGGAAATGCAAATCTGGTTTTCTGATCCCTGGCCATCCTCTCCAATTCTGGTACACTCATATTGTCTCATGGCCTCGCCCTCCTTCCAGCCACCTCCAGCCAACATCTGCCCAGAAGGAGGAGCCACTGCCCATTCCAGCCCTTCCTTCTCTCAACTCCTAACCCCTCTCAGCAGCCTCCTCCTATGACAGGCACTCCGTGCTGCTCCCATCTGCCAGCCCCCAAGTCCCTAAATTACACCACCTTTCTGCTCTCCTCTGCAATTGATTCTATTATTTTGTATTTCACTACTTTTTGTAAATAGAAAAAAAATTTTAAATACCTTCTATTTATACCCCCAGCCTAATATGTGCTGTTTGGGGAATGACTGACTTTGACTCTAATTTCTCCAATCTCAAACTCTAACTAAAGACTTTGAGATAGGGATAGCTAGCATTTACAGGTTTGCAAAGCATTTTACAAATATTTCATTTTGCCCTTACAATGACCCTGTGGTTGATAGATAATAGATGCTACTATCATCACCTCCATTTTGCAGATGGGGAAACTATGAAAGAGAGAGGGTAAGGGACTTGTCCAGGGTCACACATTCACTAATTGTGTGGGAGGTCTTGAACTCAGGTCTTTCTGACTCCAGGTCTAGCCCTCTATCCACTGTGCCAACTAGCTGACAGAGCAAAGCATCCATAACCAATCAACATTTATTAAGCCAGGCACTGTGCATAAAGCTGCTTTGCTCCATCTTTCCTGCCCAGAGACCTCCCCCCATCTATTTCATGTTGGGGCTTGAACTCTACTCAGGGGCAGACTGTGTAGTCTTGCCCTTCTTCCCAAAACAGTACACCCCACCCATTGCTGTGGCAAAGTGAAGAGTCCTTTCCAAGAGGAGAAAGTTTGACGTTCCACATGCACCCATGGTCACCTGCAGCAGCCTTCTCCCCATCCCCAAGGCACAGGGTCAACTAGCTAGCTCAGCTTAGTCCAACAAGGCCTGTGAGCCTGAGGAACTCAGGCATCCTGACTTGATCTCCACTACACCAGGCTGTGTGTGCAAGGAGAATTGATGTTGAGGGGCTAGAAAGTTCTTGTGTGATGAAGGCTGACCTGGAATAGCTGTGTGACTGACCCTGGGCAAGCCACTCAACCTTTCTGCCTCAGTTTCCTTAACTGTAAAGTGGGGCATAGAAACAGTATCTACATCTCAGGATTGTGTAAATGCTTGTCTGAGCACAGTATCTGGCACACAGTAAGTGCTTAATCAATGCTTGTGCCCTCTGCCCAGAGGTAAAAAGATATGGCAGCAGGGATACCTAGAGTGATTGGCAAATGTGTGTGTGTGTGTGTGCATATATGCATGTATATGTGTGTATGTATTTGTATATGTATTTGTGTATTTATATGCAAATAATGTATATGTAGGTACACACATACAGGTACAGTCATTGACTCCAGAGGAATTCTGCCAACCCTAGTCTTTAGCCTTATCTGACCTACTCCAGATTTGGGTTAGGGGAAGAAAGCAAAGGAGTGGGTATCCCTGATAAAAAACAGCAGCATCCTAGCAGGTTTGGGTAAGGAGCTAGAGAAGTGCCTCCCTCAAGAAGACAAAACCAGCTGTGTCAAGTCATCAAGGGAACAACACTTTTGGACTCTTCCCATTTTCCATGAAACAACAGATTGCTTCAGGTTCTCCACCTTCCATACTCAGGTTTGGGAGGAGGCTTCTTAGGGGAGACAGTTTGAAGGTCACCTGAATCAAGCTGAGCCCTCCAAATGTCCCAGGCTGGGAAACATGCCACAGGGGTTCTCATACTGTGCAAAGGAGTAGAGAACAACACTAACACCTGGATATCATCCAGAGGGAAATGCTGAGCACAGTGGCATGATGGGAGCCGAGTCCCACCATCCACAAGGAGTCACACTCTGCCAGCCATGCTGCCCAGCTAAATAGGTATTACAAGGGACTACAACCACCTGTGACTAAACATTTATTACACATCTACAGTGTGCCAGGGAAGGTGCTGAGTGCTGGGGATACAAAGACAAACAAAAAATTTCCTGCTCTCAGAGCTCAGAACCTAATGGAGGAGACAGTAAGACAACAGATAAGAATAAAAATGCTATCCACAGGATAAGTGGGAAATGAGTCAGAGAGGAAGGAACCAGAAGAGGTTGGGTATGACTTCATGTAGAAGAAGATGGAGTTTTAGTTGGGACTGCAGGGAAGCCAGTAGGTGGAGATGAAGAACTCCCAGAAATCAAAGTGCTATGACTACAAGAAGAAATGATCCAATGAAAGAATTTTTGAAGCACTAGGTGCTAAAAACACCAAAAATACAAAAGCTCTCTAGGAGGGAGAGACCATCCACATGGAAGGCTCTGCTGCAGGGTAGATACCAATACCTGGGCTTCTTAAAAGGATGCAGCAGCTTGTGAGAGAGGAAAGCAAAACACAACCAATCAATCAACATTTATCAAGGGCCTACCATGTGGCAAGCACTGGGGATGCAAAGAAGACAGCCCCCTCCTTCAAGGAGCTTGCAGTCAAATGGGGAAGACAACATGCAAATAAATACAGGACAGAACAAGCCATAACTAGGACAAATAGGAAATACCTGAGAGGGAAGACCCTGGAATTAAGAAGCTTTGGGGAAGGATTCCTATAGAAGGTAGGATTTCAGTAACACTTAAAGGAAATCAGAGAGGTAAGTAGCTGGAGTGGAATGCAGCACGTTGCAGGCAGGTAGGATGGCCACTCAAAGTCAAGACATGGAGTGACTTGTTTGTGGAAGAACCAGGAGGCCAGTGTCACTGCATCAAATAGTATTGGGAGTAAGGTATAAGACTGAAAATTGTAAGACTGGAAACATAGTAGAGGCGAGGTTGTGAAGGGCTGTGAAAGTCAAACAGAGCATCTTACATTTGATTCTGAAGGCAACAGAAAAACACTGGAGTGTGAGTAATGGGGTGACATGATCAGATCCGGCTTGAGGAAACCAACTTTGGTGGTTTCCAGAGAGGAGAAACATCTGAGTTATGTGATAACCATGACTCTGAGTGAGAGAGTCCAGTGCAAGTCATCCAACACAACCTTGGTCCCTCACACCAAGAGCAGATTTGGGAATCACTGAATCATAGCTCACACAGAAAGGTCACTCAGTTGGTGCCTTCTCTCTCTGAGCCAGGCACCTTCCCTTGGACAACTTAAAAGGCAACAGCACAAAGGTAACAGCAACAACACCAGCAAAGACGGAGCAGTTAGGACCCCATACCTCCTGTTTGCCTCTGGAACAGGACCTAGAAGAGACATCCATGATGAGAGTAACAGCTCCTATTTCTGGATCACTTTCAGAGGGACAAAGCATTCTTCTCGCAACCAGCCTGAGTGGGAGGTCATATAAGTCCTGTTGTCTCTCTTTTACAGAAGTGGAAACTGAGACTCAGGAAGTTCAAGGGCCTTGCCTATGGTCACAAAGACATGGTCACAAACATGTACCTCTAATGACAGGTTTCTCCAGACTCTTCTCAAAGTCAGGGAACTTTCTGTTCTATCATTGCTTTGGATCCCATAGGACTTGGTGAAATCATGACTCCCACAAGGACACTGAAGGGATGATCTTGGAGCTTTGTTATGGTATCAGGACACTGACTAAGGCATCTTTTCATACACCTTTAAGGTGAGGAAGAAAATAACAGCTCCTTCAGACTCATGTACTCTCAAAACTGGGAGGAGACTAGAGATAATTGTGTCCAACCCCTTCACTGGATATATGTGGAAACGGATCCTGGCTCCAGCCCCAGGTGCCTCTTGATTATAATTGTGTTCTAAAATAGGTTCTAAATCACTAACAACTAGATTAATGCAAATCTGGTTTTCTCATCCCTGTTCACCCTCTCCAGTTCTGGTACACTCATATTATCTCATGCCCTCGCCCTCCTTCCAGCCACCTCCAGCCAACATCTGGCCAGAAGGAGGAGCCACTGCCCATTCCAGCCCTTCCTTCTCATAACTCCTAGCCCCACTCAGCAGCCTTCTCCTCCTATGACAGACACTCACTGGTGTTCCCATCTGCCAGCCCCCAAGTCCCTTAACCACGCTCCACTATCTCCTCTCCAACCGAATAATTAATTTTGTATTTCACTAGTTTGTAAATAGAAATTTTTAAAATTCCTCAGCACCTAAATATGTCTTGCTTGGGTAATGACTGATATTGAATCTAATTTCTCAAATCTGAAACTCTTAAGTAACAGCTCTGAGGTGGGGAGAGCCAGCATTGACAGTATTTTAAGGATTGCAAAATATTTAAAAAATATTTCATTTTGCTCTCACCATGACCCGGTGGGATAGATGCTGTTATCATCGTCTCCAATTTACAGATGGGGAAACTAAGGATGACAGAGGTTAAGGGAATGGCCCAGGGTCACACAGCCTCCAATTGTATAAATTAGGTCTTGAACTCAGATCTTCCTGACTCCAGGTCTAGCCCTCTATCCACTGTGCCAGCTAGCTAACAGAGCATAACCATATCAACATTGGTCCATAACCAATCAACATTTATTAAGCGCCTACTCTGGCCCAGGCACTGTGCATAAACTGCTTCGCTCCATCTTTCCTGCCCGGAGGGTCCCCCTCCCACCACCCCCCATCTATGTCCTGCTGGGGTTGGAACTCCACTGGGGGCAGCCTGTGCAATTTCACCCTCCTGGGCAGAACAGAGCGCCCGCCCACCGCTAGGACAGAACGAAGAATGCTCCCCTAGAGGCGGAAACTTGAAGTTCCACCTGCACCCTCGGACACCTGCTGCAGCCATAGGGACCTCCCCAAGGTCCAGTGTCTGCTCCCTAGTGCCACGCCCAAGGGATGACACTCATTGAGGATTCTCAGCTTGTCTCTTCAGCTAAGTGAGGTGGCGGCGCTAGGGAGGTTCCCCCTGACCTGCAGCAGTGAGCCCCAACACCCGCCCCACACACCCCAAGCTCCCGGGAGCGTAGCAAGCCACTAGCCGGAGGGATTTCGGAGCTATGACCAGGATAATTCTGGGGTGAAGAGGAGAATTCATGAAAAGATGTGTAGGGACGGGAGTGGGAGGGGGGGGTGGAAAGAAAAGAAAAGAGGAAATAAATTAGCATATGAAACCGAGATGGGGGAAGAAGGGTGAGGATGCTAAACGGCTCCTTTACTTTTCTCTTTTTCCAGTTTTGTTTCCAAACTAGTAAGAAACTGAGCGAGGTCTGGGGACGGGGCTGGAGGGGCGGGGGGGCGGGGAGACTTGGCAAGTGCAAAAGGAAATGGATGGGGGCTCGGAGGCAGGGGGGAGGCGAGAAGCGGCAGGGACCCGAAGGAGGAGGGAAGAGACCTCGAGACTACTCAGGACTGGGGATCTGGGCAACAGGACGACTAGACGAACTCATAGGAGACGGGACACAAGCACCACAGGAAGATCTCAGAAGCCCAGGGGCTGAAGGAGCCTGGATGGACCCCTGGGCGATGAGGTCTCTCGCATTCCTAAAAACTAGAGGACACCGGCTGGGCTGGGGGGGCGCGGCGGTAAGGAGGGCGGAGGAGGGGAAGGATCGCGAGCTCACTCACCAGCAGGAACCCAGAACAGCCCGCACATGATGAGGAAGAGTTGGACGGACCACGGGGCTCGTTCGGAGACCATGTTTTCTGGCCCCAAAGCCCCTAAGGGCAGTGGGGCTGCCTGAATCGTCCGGAGCAAAGGAACCAGCCGGCTCCTTCCTAGCCTCTGACTTCAGGTTAGCTCTCTAGCTCCTCCTCACCTGTAACTTAGCTCTCTAGCTCCTCCTAGCCTCTGACTTCAGGTTAGCTCTCTAGCTCCTCCTCACCTGTAACTTAGCTCTCTAGCTCCTCCTCACCTGTAACTTAGCTCTCTAGCTCCTCCTAGCCTCTGACTTCAGGTTAGCTCTCTAGCTCCTCCTCACCTGTAACTTAGCTCTCTAGCTCCTCCTCACCTGTAACTTAGCTCTCTAGCTCCTCCTAGCCTCTGACTTCAGGTTAGCTCTCTAGCTCCTCCTCACCTGTAACTTAGCTCTCTAGCTCCTCC
Source organism: Notamacropus eugenii (assembly GCF_028372415.1). Lineage (NCBI taxonomy): Eukaryota > Metazoa > Chordata > Mammalia > Diprotodontia > Macropodidae > Notamacropus > Notamacropus eugenii. The sequence continues at coordinate 309,313,596 of NC_092876.1, forward strand.
TCGCCTCTGACTTACTCTCTAAGTTAGCTCTCTAGCTCCTCCTGCTCAGTGGGCCAGAAGCGGACTTGAGCGCGTGCGCTCGTGCGTGTTTCCGTTTGTGTGGACTAGAAGAGGGCTGAGACATTTTTAAGGGCAGAAAATCAAGAAAGCAATGAATCATGTGCTCCGTATAATAACGTACAGAGATTTTGCAAACAAATGTAAAAGGGCAGAAATAAATAACACTTTAATATATCCTTTACAGACCTTAACTAATAAAAATAATCTTGCTTCATGGACCACAAATACAAGATACAGACCCAAAAGGAGAAAATGAGAGACAGTGTTGAACAGGTTAAAGAACAGATCAAAGAAACAACTAATAACTAAAGGAAAATATCTGTGTAAAAGAAGATGATATTGAGGACGAAACAACATATCAAATATTTCTGGGTTGCAGCTAACCCGGGACTTAAGGGGGGAAATCTTATCCTTACAAACACACAGGAAAAAATAGAAATAGAAGATTAGGGAATGGAATATATACTTTAAAAATTAGAAAGTCAATAAATAAGCAAACCTAAAATAAGCACAAGATATAGCGAAAATGAAGGGGAAATAGAAAATTGGAAAATATCACTGAAATAATAAATAAATCTAAAAATGCATTCTTTGAAAAGACTAACAAATTGCTAAACCCTTAGAGAATATAATTAAAAAGGAGAAGAAAATTGTCAATAAAATAGCAAATGGACAGTGTCCATTTGCAAAGCAGGAAGAAACAAAAGAATAATCAGTTATATGCTAACAAAACTCAGAACACAAAAGAAAGGGAGGCATGCCTTCAAAAACACAAACAACCCAACTATCAAAAAACCAGAGAGAGATCTTAAATAACCCAATATCAGAAAAGGAAATGCATCTAACTGAAAAGGAACTACCAAAGACAAATACTCCAGGTCCTGATCGATTCACAGGAGACATTTATCATATATTTTTAAAAGTTTGTACCTATACTTCACAAACTACTTTCAAAAAATAAGGAAGATCAGCCCCTGAACAGAATTTTTTTATGAGACAAAAAGAGTCCTGATACCTAAACCAGGGAAAGGTAAAACACAAAAAGAAATCCAGAAACCAGTATCACTGATGGAATTAACTCAAAACTTTTAAACAAAATTCTAACAAACACACTACAGTGATTGATCTAAGAAATCGAATGTAATAATCAAGTGGGATTTATACCAGGGAAGCAAAGATGGTTTAACATTATGAAAACACTGAATAGAATTAATTATATTAAATACCAAAACATCCAAATCCACATGATCATCTCAAGAGATGGAGAAAAAGCCTTTGACAGAAGAAAACACTTTTAAACCCCTCCCCCAAAACCCATCACTAGAAATTATGGGAATAGAGGCAACTTTCTGTAATATCATAAAAGGTATGTACAACCAAAAGCAAGCTTCTTTGCAATACAAATACACTAGAACTTTTTCCAATAAGTATAATAGTGAGGCAAAGAGTCCCACGTACCCCACTATTGTTTGATATGGAAATGCTGGCCACAGCAATAAGAGAAAAAAAAATCAAGGCATCAAGACAGATAAAGAGGGGATAAAACTATCCCTATCTGTTGATGACATGATAGTTTACAAGAAAAGCCTAAGGAATCACCCAAGATGCTGAGTCAATAGCTTCAGCAAAGTTGCAGGCTACAAAATAAATCCTCAAAAATCAACAACACTTCTATACAATAATAAAAAAAAAAACACAGGACGTAATAAAGGGAAAAAATCCCACTCGAAATTATTACAAAATACCTTGGGATTAACATACCAGTGATACAAAAAACCCGTCAAGCAATAATAGAAAAGGAAATACCATTTCAAATATTACAAAATGTGTAAAAGATCTACACCAAGCACACAGAAGACTTGCCAATCAATGCATCAGTCAATAAACATTTATTAAGGAGCTACTATGGACCAGTCACTGTGCTAGGGATACAAAAACAGGCAAAAGGCAGTCTCTGCATTTTAGAAACTGAGAGAGCATCAGTAGGAAGAGGAAAGCAGGAGAAGAAATGGGTAACAAAGAAGCTGAGAAAAGGCATGAATTACAGAGTAATGCTTCTTAAAGGACCACAAGCCTCAACACAGGCTAGAGGACATGAGGTATGTGCATAAGATTGAGGGTTTTGCCACCTGGCAGGGCTTGCATTAATTTAGGAATAGCGGGCTGAACCTTTTCAGTCTTGCTGTAAGGAAGCAAGTGTGGGCCAAAGTCTCTTGCAAGAGAGTTCCCCATTAAACCATACCTTGAAGAGATAACCCAGGAGGGACCTTTGCTTTTACTTCAACAACTGACAAGCTAAAGGAGAAAACTGGCCCTCCAGGAAAGGAGCTACTTGGAAGGAAAAAAGTAGCCAAAAAAAGTTGGGAAATTCCATGTGAATTTCAATTATCCACCACAGCAGACGCCAATGGATAGGGGAATGGCTAAACAATCCTGCTACACTAATGTAAGAGAATTAATACTGTGCTCTAAGAAACAACAAAAAAAAAAAAATGTGGTAAATGCAGAGGACCCTGGAGAGACTTCCATGAATTGATGCAGAGTGAAGTAAGCAAGAAAACAATATACATACATGTAAAGGGAAAGAATAACAATCATGACAAAATTGGAAATGAATATTGAAGAATTATAAAGACCTAGTGTGGCGCCAAAGAATAGAAATAAGGAGATATTTCCCCCATTACTTTGCAGAGGTTGGAGGCCCACAAGTAGAGAACATTACATATACTTTTAGACTTTTTCCTGCATTGATCACTTTACTATTTTTTCCCTTTCTTTTTTTGCTTTTCAAAATCTTCTTCTTATATGGGATGGCTCACTGGGAAGGAGAGAAGGAAGGACACTGGAAGAAATTTCGGCATATAGAACCAAAAGATAGCAATAATTTTATTTACTTTTTAAATAATTTTCATTATCCAGATTCCTCTTGGGTCACAAATAATGGAATTCAATAAATTAATCAACTAAGCACCTATGACACATGATAATGGATTCTTTTAAGTGGAAGATACAAAGATGAAAAGTCAGTCAATAAGAACAGAGGAACTAGTCGTAAAGAAGCTGGGAGCAAATCCTCCCTCCTCTACTTAGTGCCTATGTGACCTTGGTCAAGTCTTTAAACTTCCTTTGGCTTCATTTTCTTCAGAGGAAAATGAGGAAATTGGATTGGACTTTTAGTCCAAAAGACCTTACAGTCTAGTACTGGAAAAATTAAGAGTTTCCCAGATTAATAAGAAGCAAAGGTCTTTGGGGCCATTTTTGTAAAAAATCATAAAATATTTATTAAGCATCTCATGTGTAAACAGCATTGTTTCAATCCAGGGGGAGATACAAAGTTTAAATAAATTAGGGTCCCTGCCATTTGAGATTAACATATCCCAAGGGGAGAAGATGAAAACTGAAATAACTATAGTGCAAAATAATGAATATGTATGAGAGTTGTAAGCCAAAGCGGGAGAGGTTGTTATTGACTGGGAAGAAGGAAAACGACTTTGGAAAAATTTTGCTAAAATTCTTCTCTTCTTGCTCTTTTAAAAAAAATTCTTATCAAAGATGACTCTGGGATGAAATAATCGAGGTGATTTGCAAGCAAAAGTTATTCAAATCATCCAAATTAAAACACATCCCAGTTGCAATTAGCCACAGCCAGCTTTAGAAAAAAGTTTATGGGCAGTACTGCCCACACACAGCAGGGAAGATGCAGTAGCGTGTAAAGTGTATAATGGCACACAAACCCAGCCTAAGCCACATTTTCACAGATTCCAAGAATTTCCTGAGATACCATTAAGGAATCAAAACCAGCTCAATCCTGTGCTCCCTTCAGAACCCAGATAAGGTACCTTTCCTACCAGAAGCCCTTGCTGGATCCCTCAGTGATTAAGTTTCTTCCTCTGCTATAATATTACTTTGTGTCTACTTCGTATTTATTGAGCTGTGGAAAAGTTCGGTTCTCTCCAATCCCTCCCCATGTAATTCCTTGAGGAGAGGGAACTGTTTCCATTTCACAGTTGTATCCACCATTCCTAACACTTTGTAGGTACTTAATAAATGCTTCTTTAATTGAATTGGTACCTTCTGTGTAGGGCAGCTAGGTAGTGTAGTGGATAGAGCACCAGTGCAGGAGTCAGGAGGACCTGAGTTCAAATTTCACCTCAAACACTTGATACTCACTAGCTGTGTGACCTTGGGCAAGTCACTTAACCCGAAGTGCCTCATCCTAGGTCATCTCCAGTCATCCTGATGAATTCATTGGATTCAGATGGCTCTGGAGGAGAAGTGAGGCTGGTGACCTGCACAGTCCTCCCTCACTCAAAACAAAGTCAAGTGCAAGTCACGTCATTATTTCTCTGATGGCATGGTCTTCTTCGGCATCAATGGACGAACACACACACACACACACACACACACACACCCCTTCTGTGTATCTCACATATTCCAAGTACTTAGCTAGTTAAGAAAGAAAAGCATGGTCCCTTACCCTCAGAAGAGCCAGTAAGCAATGTGGGGACAGCTCACAAGACTGGAAGGCAGGATACAGGTTCTAATGCTAGCCCTGCCACTAGCTCAGTGACTTCCAACAAATCACTTATTTCTCTGGGTCATTCTTTGCTTTGGTTTGAGACCAGATGGTTTTCCTTTGGGTACTTTCCAGGTTTCTAATCTGTTTGTCCATCATTCTAATCCAGGGAGTGTTTTTGGCAGCAAGTGCAGTAAAACTAAGGTGTACAGAATTAGGGAAGGGTTAACAAAAGGGAGATAAGTAGTGTGGTGGATAGTGGGCTTGGGGTAAGGAAACTCATCTTCTTGATTTCAAATCTGGCCTCATGCACTTTCTATTTGTGTGATCCTGGGCAAGTCACTTAACCCTGTGGACCTCAGCATAAAATGTTGACTTCATCTGTAAAATGAGCTGGAGAAGGAATCGGCAAACCACTCCAGTATCTTGGTCAAGAAAACCCCCAATGGGGTCACAAAGAGTCAGGCATGACTTCAACAACCACCAGAAAATGATGAACAAAATAAATAAAAATACAATACAGTGGATGAGGTGAGGTTTCCTGAGTTGATAAGCAGCCTGCAGGGATTGGTTTCAGTTGGAGTTCGACATCACTGCTGCAGAACAGGGGCTGTGGTCAGTCATGTACAATTCTTTCTGACCCCATTGGGGTTTTCTTGGTACAGATACTAGAGTGGTTTGTCATTTCCCTCTCTAATTCATTTTACAGAGGAGGAAACTGAGGCAAGCAGGGTTAAGTGACTTACAGAGTCACACAGCTGATAAGTGTTTGAGGCCAGATTGAACTCAGGAAGATAAGCCTTCCCAACTCCAAGCCCAGTGCTCTATCCACTGCCCCACACAGCTGCCCCAAGTTGTTTTAGAAGAGTGGTATCAAGCACAAATAGACAGGGGCATTAACTCTAAAGAAGGATCTGTCAGCAGCATATTGACTTAGAAATTCACATGTTAACAGTCTCCGTGTTCTGTTGTGGGTTTTTTAACATTTTAAACATTCATTGAATTGGTACCTTCTGTGTAGGGCAGCTAGGTAGTGTAGTGGATAGAGCACCAGTTCAGGAGTCGGGAGGAACTGAGTTCAAATCTCACCTCAGACACTTACAGAGAGTCACACAGCTGGTAAGTGTTTGAGGCCAGATTGAACTCAGGAAGATAAGCCTTCCCTACTCCAAGCCCAGTGCTCTATCCACTGCCCCACACAGCTGCCCCAAGTTGTTTTCCCAATTGCATTTTGATCTGGTTCCCAGATTATGTTGTTTAGGAGAAAGGCATCCTGGCTAAAGTGTGCTGTAGAGTATACCTAGGTAGGGCATGAAGAGGGGAAGAGTTGTCTTCCTATCTTCCATGAGACAACAGATTGCTTCAGGTTCTCCACCTTCCATACTCGGGTTTGGGAGGAGGCTTCTTAGGGGACACAGTTTGAAGGTCACCTGAATCAAGCTGAGCCCTCCAAATGCCCCAGGCTGGGAAACATGCCACAGGGGTTCTTGTACTGTGCAAAGGAGTGGAGAACAACACTAACACCTGGATATCATCCAGAGGGAAATGCTGAGCACAGTGGCATGATGGGAGCCGAGTCCCACCATCCACAAGGAGTCACACTCTGCCAGCCATGCTGCCCAGCTAAATAGGTATTACAAGGGACTCCAACCATCTGTGACTAAACATTTATTACACATCTACAGTGTGCCAGGGAAGGTGCTGAATGCTGGGGATACAAAGACAAACAAAAAATTTGCTGACTTCAGAGAGCTCAGACTCTAACAGAGGAAACAATAAGTCAACAAAGTGAACAAAAATGCCACCTACAGGATAAATAGGAAGCAAATCAGAGAGGAAGGAACTAAAGAGGTTGGGAATGACTTCATGGAGAAGATGGAGGTTTAGTAAGGACTACAGGGAAGCCAGTAGGTCGTGATGAGGAATATTGAAAATCAAAGTGCTCTGACTACTATGTGCTAAAAACACAAATGTTTCCCAAAAGGGAGAGACCATCCTCGAAAAATAAATAGGATGTAAATGAGAAAAGAGAGAACTAGAAGAGGTTGGGAACAGTTTCACAAAGACTCTCAAAGCAATACTGCCCCCTGGGGCTGCTGGAATGATGGGGAAAGAGGGTAGTAGGCTGGGGTGCAATGGAGGGGCTTTGAATATAAGTACTGCATTTCAGGGCATAATCGTCCTAACGTTTTATGGTCCAAAACTGGTTGTAATTTTCATCTCATAGTGGTTGCCTGGTATAATTCTGTTCATGATGCCAGCAGCTATGTATTCACCAGTGGCATATGGATATGCATTTACCTCTCATGCACTGTGAGTTGCAAGCCTAGAATTCTTAGCACATCACCATTGTCAGTATTCAATTTTAACATATTGTAATAGTAAGCACCTTCATATACACAGGTTATCACAGGTTCTTTGACCTGCTTCTCTAAAAGGAAAGGCAACTTTTGAGGGGTTAACAATCACTTTAATCAAGCATATGCATCATTTAATTAGTGCTGGGAAAAAGTCAGTACCCTGAATGTCAGGGAAAATACAGAGGAATCTAAATCACAGATAGAGCTTCCAAACTGTCTGACAGTAAGTAATACATACATTACAATTCAACAATTCAATTACCTGACAATACATACACAGTTACCAGAGAAAGAAGCACCAACGTCTGGGTTTTCAAAGGCAGGGGCTGCTTATCAGTTTCCCAGAGTCTCATCTGGCACCCAAACCTTCTTCCAAAAACTAATCCCCAAAATAAAACCGCAGTTTTACTCTCAGCTGAGTCTTTACATACTTTTATACACTTTATACACTTTAGAGTCAGAGGGCATCACATCCCTTGAGAACTAGTGCCTCATTTACAAGAAGTGTGGACCTTCCTACAAATCTTCCTAGGCCCAACAATAGGTGAGATAGATCCTCCTTAATCACATAATTCAGAGGCAATACTTCTTGGTATAAACAAAAACAGCAAAAGATCCTACTTTGCTTGGCCTCACACACATATGCATGAGTATTCTGTGCATCATAATCTTCCACCTAAGACAGTTTAGTAAAAAACAATTTTCAAGTAATACCAGCACAGTTTTTAAAAAACAACCATAATGGTCACATCCCACTGTCTGCCAAAAAAAAAAAGTTGACATAAAATCTGTGATGATTGTGCAGTAAAGTACAGTATGTAACGATATTTGAGACTGGGTGAAAGTGGAGTAGAGTCCAGCGGAGGTCATCCAACACAAGTCTGATCCCTGACACCAGAAACAGGCCTTGGGAGTCCCTGAATCATAGCTCATACAGGTAGGCCATCCTGTCAGTGCTGTCTCTCTCTGTACCTGGAACATTTTGCCTTGTATAATAACAAAAGCAACAGCATGAACACCACAATTGCAGCAGCAAGGACCCCATACATTATCTTTGCCTCTGGAACAGGACCTAGAAGAGAAATTCATGATGAGAGTAATAGCTCCCATTTCTGGAACATTTTCAGGGGGACAAAGCATTCTCCTCACAACCAGCCTGAGGGGGAGGTCATATAAGTCCTGTTGTCCCTGTTTTACAGAAGTGGAAACTGAGACTCAGAAAGTCCAAGGGCCTTGCCTTTGGTCACAAAGATGGTAAGTCACAGTCTTGTGCTTCTATGACAGATCTCTCCAGACTCTTCCCAGAGTCAGGAGATGTTCTACTCTATCAGCCTTTTGGACTCCATAGGACTCAGTGAAATCTTGACTCCCACAAGGACACTAAATGGAGAATCTTGGAGCTTTGTTATGGTATCAGGACACTGACTAAGGCACATTTTCATAGACCTTTAAGGTGGGGAAGAAAATAGGAGCTCCCTTAGACTCATGTACTCTCAAAACTGGGAGAAGACTAGAGATGATTGTGTCCAAGCCCTTCATTGGATACATGTGGAAAGGGATCCTGGCTCCAGCTCCAGGTGCCTCTTGATTATAATTATGTCACTACTTACTCAATGGTACAGAGATGGTTTGGTTCCTTCCTTGATGTTCCACATGGCAAATGTAATTTGCCTCTTCAACATGGACATCTATAGACATCCAGGTCTGGTAGGTGCCATCCCCACTAGGCTGGATGAGTCCTCCTTCCTGTTTCTTTTGGTTTAATGCATAGCCATCCCGAAGCCAGGTCATCTTGATGTCCCGAGGGAAAAAATTGTAAGCCCAACACCTCAGAGTGACCTCCCCTTCTCGGTTCCTATTTGGAGTCACTTTCACTAAAGGGAATGCTGTGGGGAAGAGACCAAAATGAAGGAAGAGATGAAAATACAGCCACTCTCCTACTGAGGGGCGGAGAAAGCCCTCCCACCACCATCAACAAGGATAACTTTCAATCCAAGTAGACTTGCATAACTTGGCAGTAGGTATGGACCAAAAGTAAAATAAGTTAAACATCTTCAGGCCCCAGATAGGTTAGACTAGAGACAGACTGACAATGGTTGGTTACCTCGGGTCATGTGACATACAGAAGAGAGTGTGCAGTGACAATGCTACATTTTTCATAAGCTTCCAGAAATGTTTTGGTGGGACCCAAGCAGCCCACTGGCCATATGTTGTGGAAGCCTGGTCTAGGGCATATAGGAATTACAGCATCCAAGCATCCAGGCCTCCCAAGGAACAAGAGTATGTCATCAGCTATGCCCATACTGCTCCCTAAGGAGATTAGCCCATGGATTTGGGGAATCTATCTATAAGCAAAGAGAGGAATGATTTCCTACCCTATAAACAGGAAGGGAGAAAGCTCAGGCAGGAAATCAGGGGCAGAGAGGAGTTTTCAAGGGAGTTGGGGGTGAGGGCCACTATCCCAGGTCAGTACCTGCTTTTTTCTTCTGTGAAAATTTCAGATAACTCAAAAGTTGATCACAACAGTCTCCTTCCACTTTTGCTTTCTGGATCTTTCTGTCTACTGGTTCTGTTTCTGCAGCATTCCTTACACTACCAGCAGCAGGGTGGACTGCTTCCCAGGTGAGATTCCCAGGATGGAAGATGAGGCAATCTTGTCCATCATAGCCATATCTCCAAAATCCTCTACAGTTGCCATCATGGAGTTCACAGCCAAGTGTTCCCTGGAAGGTGTGAGAACCTAACCCCCATCCCCAACCCCAGGCAGGTCATGGTTCCATTCTCCACTTTTGCCTAGTTGGAAGAATCTTCCCCCAGGATCCTTCCCCTCAACAGATCTCCAGAAGCAACATATTCTCTGACAAACTGATGGCAAAAGAGAGCACCTCTCCCCATCCTGACAGGATCAAAAATTTAGAACTAGAAGGGATCTCCCTAATGATACAATAAGGAAACTGAGGTTCATGAAGGTTAATTACTTACCTAAGGTAATACAAGTAGAAGGGACAGAGCTGGAGATGCTCTCCACTACACCACACATTCCCTAGGTCAGGCGAATCTCACATTCATCCAGCCCCTGTCCTGAGCCCCAAACTTACCAGGGTTTAGGTTGCTCTGTTTCGTGACTTTGTCCAGGGTTACTGTAAAATACTGTCCAATATCTTTTAGATTATCATGTTCTTTCTTCCAAGTGTCTCTTTCCACATCCTCATCCAGCCAAGGGACCTGAGGCTCTAGCATCTGGTTCTTACTGTTATAATGAAAGAATAATTCACCATCTAAGTAGCCTTGGGCTGAATATGACAGGGATTCTTCATGAGAAGTGAACACCGTAAGGAAGTTGTACTGAAGACTGTGAGATTCTGAGAGAGAAAGAAAAGAAGAGAACAGAAATAAGTGTCTGAGCAGGAGACTAAAGTCACTTCCTTCATATTCCCTTTCCTCTGCTCTATGCAAGAAAATGTTTTCACCAAGCTGACCTGCAGTCCTCCCTCTTCCAACTCAGATCCTTTACCCAGCATACCTTGCTTCTAAATCTGACCCCTTTCCCATTCTGTCCATCTTCACAATCCTTTTCTATGGACAAGGACACATAACCACCCCCCATACTCAAAGAACATTGCACCCTTCTGTATCCACTACACAACACCACTTAAAACTCTGACTCAGATTTGGAAATGGCATCATTGTCTAAGAAACTCCAACCTTGATCATTCATTCAAAGCCTTCTCTGGTAATATTGCACATGCAACATCATCAACCCCTTGGAAAGGACGAATGTTCCAGAGCTCTCTAGTTTCCACTGGGCACTAGGACATGGGAAACAAAAATCTGTCCCCAGGGATTCACCTGCCATATTCCCACAGACAACTCAGATGTCAATTTCTTTGCCCATTTCCTCAGTCCAAGAATTCAGTTCCCTGTCTAGAAACATCAAAGACTACATGTCACTTATACAAGTTCAAATGGACCTCTGATGACGATTGCTTGTATTTCTACAGCACTTTTCAGGTTTCCTCAGAAATTCCCTGTATCTGCCCCTACAAATAGAATTCTCCCATTTTACACATGAAGAAACTGAGCATCCCTCTCTGTCATCTTGAACATTATCATTTCTGTGAAATCCTTTCTAGACTGAAGTGAGGAACTTCAAGTGAGGGTTCACCTGGACAATTCTAATTATATCTTTATTACACTCCAGGACTCCAGGATCATCCCTTTACATGGTCTACTTTTGCTGTCAATGCTAAAGATCTTATGTCTGCCTGTCATTTTAAATATTATATACACATATACATACACCTATATGTATATATATATATATATATATGTATATATATACACACACTTATGTTGCAAGTGTTACTTAAAATGTACTTGTCACCTAAATCACAGGGGAAGCAATCCATAAAATCACAAGAAACAATTGATTGATAAAACAAAGAAGTTGCTTAAGAGATCAATATATTAGGTAACCTGAACAAAGAGGGGGAAAAAAATCCAAATAACCAAACTCTGAAATGAGAAAGAAGATATCTCAACTAATACCATGAAATTAAGGTCATTATCAAGGATTATTACATTCAGGTATCTGCCCACAAAACTGAGAATAGAAAATAAATTATGAATATTTACAAAATAATATACAAATTGGCTACCCAAGAAATAGATAACATAAATAAAACAATCTTAGAACACATTAAAAAGACTATTAATGAGCTGTTACACACCCCAATCACAAATGATTTCTCTCAAACATTCAAAGTACAATTATTCCTAAATTAAGAACTACTTTCAAAAATAGAGAAAGACTTAATTCTTTCAGTTTCCTTCTACATTGCAAAACTCAAATGAAACCAACATGAATTTCTAAGGCACCTGCTGTGTTCCAACCACGGTGCTAAGCAGTGAGTACACAAAGAACACAGTAGAAATAATAACAAAAACCCAAGTCCCCATTCCAGTTGGGAGGTAACATACAAGCGCCTGTGTACAAAGAAAACCAAGTTAAGGTCAATGAACAGGATGGAACATTATTGTGCTGGAAGAAACAATGACGGGTTTCAGAGAAATCTGGGAAGACTTGAATGAAGATACAAAGTGAAGGAAAGAATGAGAACAATCGATAAAATAATGCTCATGTAAACAGAAGCCACTTTGCAAGGCTTAGTTAGGAACTCTGATCTACATGAGGACCCCCAGGAGTTCCAGAGGACTCATGATGAAACATGCTACCCACCTCCACAGAGACAGGCCATGATGGAATCAGGGAGCAGAGTGAAGCACATTTCTTTTGGTCCTGGCCAATTCAGGAATTTGTTTTGTTTGACTAAACATATTTATGACAGGTTTTGTTTTTCTTGCATTCTCGCTGGGTGGCAGAGGGAGTTTAGAGCAGAAGAGAATTCAAAGCTGAAAATTCATTTTCTCTCTCTCCCCACTATTTTTCCTGGCTGCCCCCATGTGTAGAATGCTCTCCCTTCTCATCTCAGACTGCTGGCTTCCTTCAATTCCCGTTTCAAATTCCATGTTCTACAGGAAGCCTTTTCCAATCTCCCTTAACTCCACTGCCTTCCGTCTGTCAGTTATTGCCTATTAATCTTGTATACAGTTTGGACATTTTTGTCTGTTGCTCCCCTCATTACATTGTGAGCTCTTCAAGGGCAGGCAATGTCTTTTGCCTCTTCTTCTATCTCTAACACTGAGCACAATTCCTGGCCCACAGTAATATTTGTTCAGTCTTTCAGTCATGTCCAACTCCTGGTGACTCTTTGGTCTATGTCCAGGGTTTTCTTGGCAAAGATAGTGCAATGCTTTGCCATTTCCTTTTCCAGTGTGTGCCCATTTTACAAACGAGAAACTGAAGCAAATAGAGATTAAATGACTCACCCAGGGTCACACAGCTAGTAAGTATCTGACTAGGTTTGAATTCAAATTTCTGAGGTCTTCCTCATTCCAGGGCCAGTGCACTATCAGCTTTACCCCCTGGAACCCCTGGCACACAGTAGGCACTTAACATTTAATGATTTAAATGATCTTTACCATCTTTAGCATCACAGCTTCTGAGCTCTGCCTCTCTCACCCTCCACTCCAATTCTGAGCCCCAAAAGTGAAGTTCGTGTGTATGAAAGTGGAATTTATCATGGATACCGTTAGTTGAGAAGAGAAAATTCCTATGTTTAGACCAAAGACTAATATCCAAGTCACTTAATCTCTCGGAGCCACAGTTTATTCTGCTAGAAAATAAGCATATCATCTTTCCCTCCCCAGAAGAACACAAGGTTTAAGAGAACACAAGGTTGGTTCTCTGCAGGATGGATGGTCCAGCCTCTGATGAACAGATGGAGAGAATGGGTAGAAGTAAACAGAAAGTCCACCCTCTACCTAATGACCATCCTGTTTCCTAATCTCTGTTACCTCCCAGAGAAGGGGAGGAAGCAAAGCAATTTATATGAAAGAGAACTGAGCATGGTTCTGTTCAAATGAGTGAAGAGACAACCCCTATGCCACTCACACTAGTGACCCCATGCAACTAACAACCTAACTGAGGTCTCATTTCTCAAATATATAAGAAACAGGACTAAAGTTATAAGAACAAGAGCCCAAATGATAAGTAATCTGAGGATAAAAACAGGCAGTTTTCAGAGAAACAATGCAAAGTTGTCAATAGTCATATGAAAAACATATTCTAAATCACTAATAATTGGGAAAATGCAAATCTGGTTTTCTCATCCCTGGCCATCCTTTCTAGTTCTGTTACACTCATATTATCTCATGGCCTCACCCTCCTTCCAGCCACCTCCAGCCAACATCTGGCCAGAAGGAGGAGCCACTGCCCATTCCAGCCCTTACTTCTCTTAACTCCTAACTCCACTCAGCAGCCTCCTCCTCCTCCTATGACAGGCACTCCCTGCTGCTCCCATCTGTCAGCCCCCAAGTCCCTAAACCATATCACCTCCCTGATCTCCTCTGCAACTGACTGTATTATTTTGTGTTTTACTACTTTTTAAGTAGAAATTTAAAAATTCCTGGTATGTATACCCCTAGCACCTAGTATGTGCTGGTTGGGGAATGATTGATATTTAATGTAATTTCTCAAATTTAAAACTCTAAGTAAAGATTTTGAGGTGGGGATAGCTAGCATTTACATTGTTTGAAGATTTGCAAAGCATTTTACAAATATTTCATTTTGCCATCACAATGACCCCATGGGATAGATGCTATTATCATCATCTCCATTTTACAGATGGGGAAACTAAGGAAGTCAGAGGTTAAGGGAGTGACCCAGGGTCGCACATCCTCTGATTGTGTAAGATCTTGAACTCAGTTCTTCCTGACTCCAAGTCTAGCCCTCTATCCACTGTGCCAGCTAGCTGACAGAGCAAAGCATCTAGAACCAATCAACATTTATTAAGCCAGGCATTGTGTACAAAGCTGCTTTGCTTCATCTTTCCTGGCCAGAGACCTCCCCCCACTTATTTCATGTAGGGGCTTGAACTCCACTCAGGAGCAGCCTGTGCAGTCTCACCATCCTCCCCAAAGCAGTGAGCCCCACCCACTGCTGAGGCAGAGCAAAGAATGCTCCCCTGGAGAAAATTCACCTGCAGCAGCCTTCTCTCCTTCCCGCCTCCCTCCCCTCCCCCCCAGGTCCAGGGTCAGCTCGCTAGCTCCAGGCCCAATGGATGACACTCATTAAAGATTCTCAACTTCTCTCTTTAGTTAAGTGAGGTAGCTGTGCTAGGGACACTCCTCAGGAACTGCCAACTTGAGCCAAAGCCCCATTCCAGAGCAGGTCGTTTGTCTAAATTATGGGCCAGGGCAGGGCGGTGGCGAGGGCAATCTATGAAAAGATTGTGTGGAGATGGGAATGGGGATAAAAGAAAAGAAAACAAGATAGAAATTCACAGATTAAACCTAGATGGGGGAAGAAGGGTGAAGCTGAGGGTGCCAGACAGCTCTTTTCCCAGTTTGTTTTTTTCCAAACTAGTAAGGAACAAGGAAAGGTTTGAGACAGGGGCAGGAGAAGGGGAGACTTGGCGAGCAGAAAGAAGAGTGAACGGGGGCTCGGGGACGGCGGCGGGGGCGAGAAGCCGTAGGTACCCTAAGGAGGAGGGAAGAGAACCCGAGCCTCCACAGATGACTGGGCAGGTGACGAAACCGACGAATAGACGCCCTCATGGGAAACGCGACCCAACTATCACGGAAAGAACTCAAAAGCGAAGGGATGAAACAAGCCCGAATCCACTCACTCCTGGGTGATGGGAGCTCATTCCGAAAAACTACAAGACACCGCTCCAGGGTGGAACAGGAGGGGAGTGGGGAAGGATCTTGAGCTGACCGGCTTTAGCGTAAGACAGCAGGCACAGCATGAAGAAGGGTCGGACGTACCACGAGGGGCGTTCGGAGACCATATTTTGTTCCCCTAAAGCACCGAAGTCCAACGCGGCTGCCTGAATCGTCCCCAGAAAAGGAACCGGCCAGTTGCCTCCTCGCCTCTTAACTTCTAGTTAACTAAGCTCGCTAGGATCTCCCGCTCTCGGTGTACCAATTGGGTGTGTGCGCGCGCGCAAACTTTGGTGGAACTGTCATCGTCTCACCTATCAGGTAGAACAGGACTGAGACAGCCTCTAAGTACAGAAAATCAACAAAGCAATGAATCGTGTGCTATATCTAATAACGTGGAGATTTTGCAAACAAATGTAAAAAGGCAGAAATAAATAATACTTAATATATCCTTTACAGACCATAACAAACAAAAATAAGATTGCCTCGTGGACCATAAACACAAGAGACAGACCCAAAGGGAGACAATGAAATCTTATGTTTTGAGCAGGAAAATAAGAATAAATAACAGAAACAATAACTGAAAGAAAATAACTATGTAAAAGAAAATGGTGATGAAACGATATATAAAGTATTTCTGGGGTGCAGCTAAAGCAGAACTTGGGGAGGAACCTTATCCTTACAAACACACATGAGCAAAATAGAAATAGAAGATTAATGAACAGAATATACATTTTTTAAAATTAAAAGTCAATAATTAAGCAAACCTAAAATAAGCACAAGAGATAGCAAAAACTAAGGGGAAATAGAGAAATTGGAAAACGTCACTGAAATAAATCTAAAAGCTTGTTCTGTGAAAAGACTAATAAAATTACTAAACCCTTGGATAATATGATTAAAAAGAAGGGAGAAGAAAAGTAAGTCAATAAAATAGCAAAGGGACAGTGTGAATTCACAGCCAAACCAGAAGAAGTAAAAGAATAATCAAAACATATTACACTCAGTCATATGGCAGCAAAACCCAGAACACAAAAGAAATAGAGGTATGCCTTCAAAACGACCAAAAACCAGAAAGACGGCTTAACCCAATGTAAGGAAAGGAACTGCATATAACTAAACAGGAACTACCAAAGATAAATAATCGTAGACCTGATCAATTCACTGGACACTGATCATGTTTTGAAAAAACTTTGTACCTGTGCTTCAGACACTATTCTCAAACAAAGAGAAAGAGAAAGCCCTGAGCAGAATTCTTTTCTGAGACAAATACAGTCTTAATACCAAACGAGGGAAAGATAAAACACAGAATGAAAACTGGAAGCCAACTTCATTAAGGAAATTCACTCAAAAATAGGACACAAAATTCTAAGAAGCAAACTACAGTGATTTATATAAGAAATCACACATAATCATCAAGTGAGATTTAAACGAAAGAAGCAAAGATCACTCAGAAAACAATGAATACAACTAATTATATTAAATACCAAAACATCCAAATTCACAGGACCGCCTGAAGAAGGGGAGGGTGGAGGGCGGGGCCGGGGAGGGTAATGAGCTTGGCGGTGGAGGGTGATCGGCGGGGCGGAGCGAGGATAACAGGCGGGCTGAGGATAAGAGGCGGGCGAGGATGTTTGGGTGATCCGCTGGCCTGGGCGGGGCCAGGGAAACAAGACGGGCTGGGGGTGGGGGGGGAGGATGATCGGCCGGCCGGCTAGGGGGGAGGGGGTGATCTGAGGGGCCAGGGAGGGGGTCAAGGAGGGGAAAGGGTGATGAGCCGGGCGGGAGAGAGGGTGATCCGCTGGGCAAGAGTGATCGGCTGGGGCGGCCGGGGGAGGGGGATCGGAGGGGCCGTCGGGGGTGGGGGGGGCAGAGAGATGAGCCGGGCGGCGGTGGGGACGGGGTAGTGGGATCGGCGGGGCCGGCCGGGGTGGGGGATCCGAGGGCCCGGCTGGGGGGCAGGGGAATGAGCGGGGCGGGGGGGGCGGTGATCGGCTGGGCTAGAGTGATCGGCGGGGCCGGCTGGGGGAGGGGGATCTGAGGGGCCGGCGGGGGGCAGGGTGATGAGCGGGGGGGTGGGGTTAGTGTGATCGGAGGGGCTGGCCGGGGTGGGGGATCGGGGGGCCGGCGGGGGGTCAGGGTGATAAGCGGGGGGGGGGGGGGTGATCGGCTGGGCTAGAGTGATCGGCGGGGCCGGCTGGGGGAGAGGGATCTGAGGGGCCGGCGGGGGGCAGGGTGATGAGCGGGGGGGTGGGGTTAGTGTGATCGGAGGGGCTGGCCGGGGTGGGGGATCGGGGGGCCGGCGGGGGGTCAGGGTGATAAGCGGGGGGGGGGGGGGGTGATCGTCTGGGCTAGAGTGATCGGCGGGGCCGGCTGGGGGAGAGGGATCTGAGGGGCCGGCGGGGGGCAGGGTGATGAGCGGGGGGGTGGGGTTAGTGTGATCGGAGGGGCTGGCCGGGGTGGGGGATCGGCGGGGCCGGCGGGGGGTCAGGGTGATAAGCGGGGGGGGGGGGGGGTGATCGTCTGGGCTAGAGTGATCGGCGGGGCCGGCTGGGGGAGAGGGATCTGAGGGGCCGGCGGGGGGCAGGGTGATGAGCGGGGGGGTGGGGTTAGTGTGATCGGAGGGGCTGGCCGGGGTGGGGGATCGGGGGGCCGGCGGGGGGTCAGGGTGATAAGCGGGGGGGGGGGGGGGTGATCGGCAGCGGAGGGGCCGGCTGGGGGAGGGGCATCGGCGAAGAAGAGTTCAGAATTGTGAACTCACCGGCATTAGGGGAAGACAGGTGGCACAGCACGAAAAGGAAGAGTTGGATGGCCCACCGAGGTCTTTCAGAGACCATCTTTTCTTGCTAAAACACCTAAGTCTAAGCCTAGCTCGTTCCCTGAGAAGGATCCGGCCGCTTGACTGCTTGCCTCTTACTTGTATGAAACAGTCACTGTCTAGCGCCTCCCTCTCAGGTGGTGGATAATAAAATGGCAGGAGGGGGGCGGGGAGGGGGAGGAGAGAAAGAGAAATGATGACCTGAGTTGCACTTGACTTTGTTTTGAGTGAGGGAGGGCTGTGCAGGTCACCAGCCTCACTTATCCTCCGGAGCCATCTGAATCCAGTGACCAAACATTCATCAGGATGACTGGAGATGACACAGGATGAGGCAGTTGGGGTTAAGTGACTTGCCCAAGGTTACACAGCTAGTGAGTGACAAGGGTCTGACGTGAGATTTGAACTCAAGTCCTCCTGACTCCTGCACTGGTGCTCTACGCACTGCGCCACCTAGCTGCCCGGTATGTACGTGTATATACATACAAATATATGTATATATACATATTCTATATAGGAATTATTGTGTATTATGAAACTGTCTTCCTCTCACCTGCAGGGAAGAATAGGGCTGAGATACCTTTTTAAGCACAGGAAATCAAGATACCAATGAATCATGCACGACATCTAATAACGTACAAAGATTTTGCAAACAAATGTCAAGAGTACACAAAGATAACACTTTAATATATCCTTTACAGATCTTAACTAATAAAAATAATCTTGTTTCATGGACCACAAATACAAGATACAGATCCAAAAGGAGAAAATGAGAGACAGTGTTGAACAGGTCAAAGAACAGATCAAAGAAACAAGTAAAAACTAAAGGAAAATATCTGTGTAAAAGAAGATGATATTGAGGATGAAACAACATATCAAAAATTTCTGGGTTGCAGCTAACCCGGGACTTACGGAGGGAAATCTTATCCTTACAAACACACAGGAAAAAATAGAAATAGAAGATTAGTGAATGGAATATACACTATAAAAATTAGAAAGTCAACAAATAAGCAAACCTAAAATAAGCACAAAATATAGCGAAAATGAAGGGGAAATAGAAAATTGGAAAATATCACCGAAATAATAAATAAATCTAAAAATGCATTCTTTGAAAAGACTAACAAATTGCTAAACCCTTAGAGAATATAATTAAAAAGAAGAGAGAAGAAAATTGTCAATAAAATAGCAAATGGACAGTGTCCATTTGCAAAGCAGGAAGAAACAAAAGAATAATCAGTTATATGCTAACAAAACTCAGAACACAAAAGAAAGGGAGGCATGCCTTCAAAAACACAAACAACCCAACTATCAAAAAACCAGAGAGAGATCTTAAATAACCCAATATCAGAAAAGGAAATGCATCTAACTGAAAAGGAACTACCAAAGACAAATACTCCAGGTCCTGATCGATTCACAGGAGACATTTATCATATATTTTTAAAAGTTTGTACCTATACTTCACAAACTACTTTCAAAAAATAAGGAAGATCAGCCCCTGAACAGAATTTTTTTATGAGACAAAAAGAGTCCTGATACCTAAACCAGGGAAAGGTAAAACACAAAAAGAAATCCAGAAACCAGTATCACTGATGGAATTAACTCAAAACTTTTAAACAAAATTCTAACAAACACACTACAGTGATTGATCTAAGAAATCGAATGTAATAATCAAGTGGGATTTATACCAGGGAAGCAAAGATGGTTTAACATTATGAAAACACTGAATAGAATTAATTATATTAAATACCAAAACATCCAAATCCACATGATCATCTCAAGAGATGGAGAAAAAGCCTTTGACAGAAGAAAACACTTTTAAACCCCTCCCCCAAAACCCATCACTAGAAATTATGGGAATAGAGGCAACTTTCTGTAATATCATAAAAGGTATGTACAACCAAAAGCAAGCTTCTTTGCAATACAAATACACTAGAACTTTTTCCAATAAGTATAATAGTGAGGCAAAGAGTCCCACGTACCCCACTATTGTTTGATATGGAAATGCTGGCCACAGCAATAAGAGAAAAAAAAAATCAAGGCATCAAGACAGATAAAGAGGGGATAAAACTATCCCTATCTGTTGATGACATGATAGTTTACAAGAAAAGCCTAAGGAATCACCCAAGATGCTGAGTCAATAGCTTCAGCAAAGTTGCAGGCTACAAAATAAATCCTCAAAAATCAACAACACTTCTATACAATAATAAAAAAAAAAACACAGGACGTAATAAAGGGAAAAAATCCCACTCGAAATTATTACAAAATACCTTGGGATTAACATACCAGTGATACAAAAAACCCGTCAAGCAATAATAGAAAAGGAAATACCATTTCAAATATTACAAAATGTGTAAAAGATCTACACCAAGCACACAGAAGACTTGCCAATCAATGCATCAGTCAATAAACATTTATTAAGGAGCTACTATGGACCAGTCACTGTGCTAGGGATACAAAAACAGGCAAAAGGCAGTCTCTGCATTTTAGAAACTGAGAGAGCATCAGTAGGAAGAGGAAAGCAGGAGAAGAAATGGGTAACAAAGAAGCTGAGAAAAGGCATGAATTACAGAGTAATGCTTCTTAAAGGACCACAAGCCTCAACACAGGCTAGAGGACATGAGGTATGTGCATAAGATTGAGGGTTTTGCCACCTGGCAGGGCTTGCATTAATTTAGGAATAGCGGGCTGAACCTTTTCAGTCTTGCTGTAAGGAAGCAAGTGTGGGCCAAAGTCTCTTGCAAGAGAGTTCCCCATTAAACCATACCTTGAAGAGATAACCCAGGAGGGACCTTTGCTTTTACTTCAACAACTGACAAGCTAAAGGAGAAAACTGGCCCTCCAGGAAAGGAGCTACTTGGAAGGAAAAAAGTAGCCAAAAAAAGTTGGGAAATTCCATGTGAATTTCAATTATCCACCACAGCAGACGCCAATGGATAGGGGAATGGCTAAACAATCCTGCTACACTAATGTAAGAGAATTAATACTGTGCTCTAAGAAACAACAACAAAAAAAAAAATGTGGTAAATGCAGAGGACCCTGGAGAGACTTCCATGAATTGATGCAGAGTGAAGTAAGCAAGAAAACAATATACATACATGTAAAGGGAAAGAATAACAATCATGACAAAATTGGAAATGAATATTGAAGAATTATAAAGACCTAGTGTGGCGCCAAAGAATAGAAATAAGGAGATATTTCCCCCATTACTTTGCAGAGGTTGGAGGCCCACAAGTAGAGAACATTACATATACTTTTAGACTTTTTCCTGCATTGATCACTTTACTATTTTTTCCCTTTCTTTTTTTGCTTTTCAAAATCTTCTTCTTATATGGGATGGCTCACTGGGAAGGAGAGAAGGAAGGACACTGGAAGAAATTTCGGCATATAGAACCAAAAGATAGCAATAATTTTATTTACTTTTTAAATAATTTTCATTATCCAGATTCCTCTTGGGTCACAAATAATGGAATTCAATAAATTAATCAACTAAGCTCCTATGACACATGATAATGGATTCTTTTAAGTGGAAGATACAAAGATGAAAAGTCAGTCAATAAGAACAGAGGAACTAGTCGTAAAGAAGCTGGGATCAAATCCTCCCTCCTCTACTTAGTGCCTATGTGACCTTGGTCAAGTCTTTAAACTTCCTTTGGCTTCATTTTCTTCAGAGGAAAATGAGGAAATTGGATTGGACTTTTAGTCCAAAAGACCTTACAGTCTAGTACTGGAAAAATTAAGAGTTTCCCAGATTAATAAGAAGCAAAGGTCTTTGGGGCCATTTTTGTAAAAAATCATAAAATATTTATTAAGCATCTCATGTGTAAACAGCATTGTTTCAATCCAGGGGGAGATACAAAGTTTAAATAAATTAGGGTCCCTGCCATTTGAGATTAACATATCCCAAGGGGAGAAGATGAAAACTGAAATAACTATAGTGCAAAATAATGAATATGTATGAGAGTTGTAAGCCAAAGCGGGAGAAGTTGTTATTGACTGGGAAGGAGGAAAACGACTTTGGAAAAATTTTGCTAAAATTCTTCTCTTCTTGCTCTTTTAAAAAAAATTCTTATCAAAGATGACTCTGGGATGAAATAATCGAGGTGATTTGCAAGCAAAAGTTATTCAAATCATCCAAATTAAAACACATCCCAGTTGCAATTAGCCACAGCCAGCTTTAGAAAAAAGTTTATGGGCAGTACTGCCCACACACAGCAGGGAAGGTGCAGTAGCGTGTAAAGTGTATAATGGCACACAAACCCAGCCTAAGCCACATTTTCACAGATTCCAAGAATTTCCTGAGATACCATTAAGGAATCAAAACCAGCTCAATCCTGTGCTCCCTTCAGAACCCAGATAAGGTACCTTTCCTACCAGAAGCCCTTGCTGGATCCCTCAGTGATTAAGTTTCTTCCTCTGCTATAATATTACTTTGTGTCTACTTCGTATTTATTGAGCTGTGGAAAAGTTCGGTTCTCTCCAATCCCTCCCCATGTAATTCCTTGAGGAGAGGGAACTGTTTCCATTTCACAGTTGTATCCACCATTCCTAACACTTTGTAGGTACTTAATAAATGCTTCTTTAATTGAATTGGTACCTTCTGTGTAGGGCAGCTAGGTAGTGTAGTGGATAGAGCACCAGTGCAGGAGTCAGGAGGACCTGAGTTCAAATTTCACCTCAAACACTTGATACTCACTAGCTGTGTGACCTTGGGCAAGTCACTTAACCCGAAGTGCCTCATCCTAGGTCATCTCCAGTCATCCTGATGAATTCATTGGATTCAGATGGCTCTGGAGGAGAAGTGAGGCTGGTGACCTGCACAGTCCTCCCTCACTCAAAACAAAGTCAAGTGCAAGTCACGTCATTATTTCTCTGATGGCATGGTCTTCTTCGGCATCAATGGACGAACACACACACACACACACACACACACACACACCCCTTCTGTGTATCTCACATATTCCAAGTACTTAGCTAGTTAAGAAAGAAAAGCATGGTCCCTTACCCTCAGAAGAGCCAGTAAGCAATGTGGGGACAGCTCACAAGACTGGAAGGCAGGATACAGGTTCTAATGCTAGCCCTGCCACTAGCTCAGTGACTTCCAACAAATCACTTATTTCTCTGGGTCATTCTTTGCTTTGGTTTGAGACCAGATGGTTTTCCTTTGGGTACTTTCCAGGTTTCTAAACTGTTTGTCCATCATTCTAATCCAGGGAGTGTTTTTGGCAGCAAGTGCAGTAAAACTAAGGTGTACAGAATTAGGGAAGAGTTAACAAAAGGGAGATAAGTAGTGTGGTGGATAGTGGGCTTGGGGTAAGGAAACTTGTCTTCCTGATTTCAAATCTGGCCTCATGCACTTTCTATTTGTGTGATCCTGGGCAAGTCACTTAACCCTGTGGACCTCAGCATAAAATGTTGACTTCATCTGTAAAATGAGCTGGAGAAGGAATCGGCAAACCACTCCAGTATCTTGGTCAAGAAAACCCCCAATGGGATCACAAAGAGTCAGACATGACTCCAACAACCACCAGAAAATGATGAACAAAATAAATAAAAATACAATACAATGGAGGAGATGAGGTTTTCTGTGTTGATAAGCAGCCTGCAGGGATTGGTTTCAGTTGGAGTTCGACATCACTGCTGCAGAACAGGGGTTGTGGTCAGTTATGTACAATTCTTTCTGACCCTGTTGGGGTTTTCTTGGTACAGATACTGGAGTGGTTTGTCATTTCCCTCTCTAACTCATTTTACAGAGGAGGAAACTGAGGCAAGCAGGGTTAAGTGACTTACAGAGAGTCACACAGCTGGTAAGTGTTTGAGGCCAGATTGAACTCAGGAAGATAAGCCTTCCCTACTCCAAGCCCAGTGCTCTATCCACTGCCCCATACAGCTGCCCCAAGTTGTTTTCCCAACTGCATTTTAATCTGGTTCCCAGATTATGTTGTTTAGGAGAAAGGCATCCTGGCTAAAGTGTGCTGTAGAGTATACCTAGGTAGGGCATGAAAAGGGGAAGAGCTGTCTTCCTATCTTCCATGAGACAACAGATTGCTTCAGGTTCTCCACCTTCCATACTCGGGTTTGGGAGGAGGCTTCTTAGGGGACACAGTTTGAAGGTCACCTGAATCAAGCTGAGCCCTCCAAATGCCCCAGGCTGGGAAACATGCCACAGGGGTTCTTGTACTGTGCAAAGGAGTGGAGAACAACACTGACACCTGGATATCATCCAGAGGGAAATCCTGAGCACAATGGCATGATGGGAGCTGAGTCCCACCATCCACAAGGAGTCACACTCTGCCAGCCATGTTGCCCAGCTAAATAGGTATTACAAGGGACTCCAGCCATCTGTGACTAAACATTTATTACACATCTACAGTGTGCCAGGGAAGGTGCTGAATGCTGGGGATACAAAGACAAACAAAAAATTTGCTGACTTCAGAGAGCTCAGACTCTAACAGAGGAAACAATAAGTCAACAAAGTGAACAAAAATGCCACCTACAGGATAAATAGGAAGCAAATCAGAGAGGAAGGAACTAAAGAGGTTGGGAATGACTTCATGGAGAAGATGGAGTTTTGGTAAGGACTACAGGGAAGCCAGTAGGTGGTGATGAGGAATATTGGAAATCAAAGTGCTCTGACTACTATGTGCTAAAAACACAAATGCTTCCCAAAAGGGAGAGACCATCCTCGAAAAATAAATAGGATGTAAATGAGAAAAGAGAGAACTAGAAGAGGTTGGGAACAGTTTCACAAAGACTCTCAAAGCAATACTGCCCCCTGGGGCTGCTGGAATGATGGGGAAAGAGGGTAGTAGGCTGGGGTGCAGTGGAGGGGCTTTGAATATAAGTACTGCATTTCAGGGCATAATCGTCCTAACGTTTTATGGTCCAAAACTGGTTGTAATTTTCATCTCATAGTGGTTGCCTGGTTTAATTCTGTGCATGATGCCAGCAGCTCTGTATTCACCAGTGGCATATGGATATGTATTTACCTCACATGCACTGTGAGTTGCAAGCCTGGAATTCTTAGCACATCACCATTGTCAGTATTCAATTTTAACATATTGTAATAGTAAGCACCTTGATATACACAGGTTATTACAGGTTCTTTGATCTGCTTCTCTAAAAGGAAAGGCAACTTTTGAGGGGTTAACAATCACTTTAATCAAGTATGTGCATCATTTAATTAGTGCAGGGAAAAAGTCAGTACGCTGAACGTCAGAGAAAATACAGAGGAATCTAAATCACAGATAGAGCTTCCAAACTGTCTGACAGTAAGTAATACATACATTACAATTCAACAATTCAATTACCTGACAATACATACACAGTTACCAGAGAAAGAAGCACCAACGTCTGGGTTTTCAAAGGCAGGGGCTGCTTATCAGTTTCCCAGAGTCTCATCTGGCACCCAAACCTTCTTCCAAAAACTAATCCCCAAAGTAAAACCGCAGTTTTACTCTCAGCTGAGTCTTTACATACTTTTATACACTTTATACACTTTAGAGTCAGAGGGCATCACATCCCTTGAGAACCAGTGCCTCATTTACAAAAAGTGTAGACCTTCCTACAAATCTTCCTAGGCCCAACAATAGGTGAGATAGATCCTCCTTAATCACATAATTCAGAGGCAATACTTCTTGGTATAAACAAAAACAGCAAAAGATCCTACTTTGCTTGGCCTCACACACATATGCATGAGTATTCTGTGCATCATAATCTTCCACCTAAGACAGTTTAGTAAAAAACAATTTTCAAGTAATACCAGCAGAGTTTTTAAAAAACAACCATAATGGTCACATCCCACTGTCTGGCAAAAAAAAAAAAAGTTGACATAAAATCTGTGATGATTGTGCAGTAAAGTACAGTATGTGACTATATTTGAGCCTGGGTGAAAGTGGAGCACAGTCCAGCGCAGGTCATCCAACACAAGTCTGATCCCCCACACCAGGAACAGGCCTTGGGAGTCCCTGAATCAAAGCTCATACAGGTAGGCCATGCTGTCAGTGCTTTCTCTCTCTGTACCTGGAACATTTTGCCTTGTATAATAACAAAAGCAACAGCATGAACACCACAATTGCAGCAGCAAGGACCTCATACCTCATCCTTGCCTCTGGAACAGGACCTAGAAGAGAAATTCATGATGAGAGTAATAGCTCCCATTTCTGGAACATTTTCAGGGGGACAAAGCATTCTCCTCACAACCAGCCTTAGGGGGAGGTCATATAAGTCCTGTTTTACCTGGTTCACAGAAGTGGAAACTGAGACTCAGAAAGTCCAAGGGCCTTGCCTTTGGTCACAAAGATGGTAAGTCACAGTCTTGTGCTTCTATGACAGATCTCTCCAGACTCTTCCCAGAGTCAGGAGATGTTCTACTCTATCAGCCTTTTGGACTCCATAGGACTCAGTGAAATCTTGACTCCCACAAGGACACTAAATGGAGAATCTTGGAGCTTTGTTATGGTATCAGGACACTGACTAAGGCACATTTTCATAGACCTTTAAGGTGGGGAAGAAAATAGGAGCTCCCTTAGACTCATGTACTCTCAAAACTGGGAGGAGACTAGAGATGATTGTGTCCAAGCCCTTCATTGGATACATGTGGAAAGGGATCCTGGCTCCAGCTCCAGGTGCCTCTTGGTTATAATTACGTCACTACTTACTCAATGGTACAGAGATGGTTTGGTTCCTTCCTTGATGTTCCACATGGCAAATGTAATTTGCCTCTTCAATGTGGACATCTATAGACACCCAGGTCTGGTAGGTGCCATCCCCACTAGGCTGGATGAGTCATCCTTCCTGGTGAATCAGAGCATAGCCATCCCACAAACAGATCATCTTGATGTCCCCAGGGAAAAAGTTGTGAGCCCAACACCTCAGAGTGACCTCCCCTTCTTGTTTCTTGTTTTGAGTCACTTTCAGTAAAGGGAATGCTGTGGAGAAGAGACCAAAATGAAGGAAGAGATGAAGGTACAGCCACTCTCCTACTGAGGGACATAGAGATCCCTGCCACCACCATTAACAAGGATAACTTTCAATCTAGGGCAGACCTGGATAACTTGGCAGTAGGTTGGGGCCAAAATTAAACTAAGCTAAACTTCTTCAGGCCCCAGGTGAGACAGACTGAGGAAGGTTGGTTGCTTCAGATCATGTGACAAACAGGAGAAAGTTCTCATTGGCAACCCTACAATTTTCACAAGCCTCCAGAAATCCTTTGGTGGGACCCAAGGGGCCCACAGGCCGTACCTTGCACCACCCAAGCACCCAGGCCTCCCCAGGAACAAGAGTGTATGAGCTATGCCTGTACTGGTCCCTAAGGGGTTTGGCCCATGCATGCTGGGAGTCTATCTATAGGTAAAGATAGGACTGATTTCCTGTCAGTCCTATACAGGAAGAGAGAAAGTTGAGGCAGAAAATCAGGGCAGAGACAGGAGCTGGAAGTTGGGGTGAGGGTCACTATCCCAGATCAGTACCTGATTTTTTGTCCTGCTAAACTTTCAGGTAACTCAAAAACTGATCACAATAGTCTCCTTCCACTTTTGCTTTCTAGATCTTTCTTTCTCTTGGCTCTGCCTCTGAGGCATTCCTTAAACTGCCAGCAGCAGGGTGGGCTGATTCCCAGGTGAGTGCCTCAGGTTGGAAGATAAGTCTTCTCCATCGTAGCCATATCTCCAAAATCCTGTACAGTTGCTGTCATGAAGTTCACAGCCAAGTGTTTCCTGGAAGGTGTGAGAACCTGACCCCGATCCCCAGCCCCAGGCTGGTCATGGTTCTGTTCTCCTTTTTGACCTAGTTGGAAGAATCTTTCCCCACGATCCTTCCCCCCAGGGCCAACATAGTCCCTTACAAAGGGATGGCAAAGGAACAGCACCTCTCCTCATCCTGATAGGATCAAAGATTTAGAACTAGAAGGGATTCCCTAACGATCCAATGAGGAAACTGAGGCCCAGGAATGTTAATTACTTGCCCAGGGTGATACGAGGAGAAGAGACAGAGCTGGAGATTCAAATTCTGCTCCTCTAACTCCCAATTCAGCCTCTTCTCCACTACACCACATAGTCCCTAGCTCAGGTGAATCCCACATTCAGCCACCCCTGTCCTAAGCCCCAAACTTACCATTCTTTAGATTGTTCCAGTCCATGACTTTGTCCAGAGTTATTCTGAACTCCTGTCCAATCTCCTTCAGATTACTGTCCTCTTTTTTCCAACTCTCTGTTTCCACAAGCTCATTCAACCAAGTGCTCCGAGGCTCTGGCCTGTGCTTCTTACTGTCATAATGAAGGAACAATTCACCATCAAGGTAGCCTTGGTCTGAATATGAGGGGGGTCCTCCATCAGAACTGAACATGGCAAATAAGTTGTATTGAAGACTATGAGATCCTGAGAGAGAAAGAAAGGAAGAGAGCACAAATAAGTGCCTGACCAGGACACTGGAGTCACTTCCTTCATATTCTCTTTCCTCTGCTCTATGCAAGAAAATGTCTTCACCAAGCTGACCTGTAGTTCTCCCTCCTCCACCTCAAATCCTTTACCCAGTCATACACTGCTGCTGTATCTGACCCCTTTCCCATTCTATCCATCTTCACAATCCCAATGACCCCTCCCTTTCTTGGGACAAGGACACATAGCTCATTGCCATACTCAAACAGAATCAAAAGAACAATTGATAGAATAATGCTAATGTAAAGAGAAGCCACTTGGAAAGGCTTAGGAATTCTGATCTACATGAGCACCCCCAGGAGTTCCAGAGGACTCATGATGAAACATGCTACCCACCTCCACAGAGACAGGCCATGATGGAATCAGGGAGCAGAGTGAAGCACATTTCTTTTGGTCCTGATCAATTCAGGAATTTGTTTTGTTTGTCTATGCATATTTGGAACAGATTTTATTTTTCTTGCATTCTCACTGGGTGGCAGAGGGAGTTTAGAGCAGAAGAGAATTCAAAGCTGAAAATTCATTTTCTCTCTCTCCCCACTATTTTTCCTGGCTGCCCCCATGTGTAGAATGCTCTCCCTTCTCATCTCAGCCTGCTGGCTTCCTTCAAGTCCCATTTCAAATCCCATGTTCTACAGGAAGATTTTTCTAATCCCTCAACTCTAGTGCCTTCCCTCTGTTAGTTATTGCCTATTTGTCTTGTATATAGTTTGGATACCTTATTTTCATTGTTGTCTCCCACATTACACTGTGAGTTCCTCAAGGGTAGGTAATGTTTTTTGCCTCTTTTTCTGTCCCTAACACTGAGCACAATTCCTGGCCCATGGTAGTTGTTCTTCAGCTTTTCAGTCATGTCAAACTCTTGATGACCCTTTGGCCTATATCAAGGGTTTCACTGACAAAGATTCTGGAGTGGTTTGTCATTTCCTTTGCTAGTGTGCAGCCCATTTTACAAGTGAGAAACTGAGGCAAGTGGAGGCAGGTAGTAACTCAACCAGGGTGACACAGCTAGTAAGTATGTGACTGTGGGTTTGAACTCAAATCTCTCAGATCTTCCTGATTCCAGGCCCAGTGCCCTATCCACTTTACCACCTAGCTGCCCTGGCACATAAATACATTTAAGAGTTTTAACTGCTCTCTACCCAAGATCATCATAGCTCTCCCCACCCCCCCACTTCTACCCCTAACCCCAAAAGTTAAAGTTGTGTGTGTGAAAATGAAATTAATCATGCTTACCATCAGCTGTGAAGAGAAAATTCCTATGTTTAGACCAAAGACTACTACCCAAGTCACTTAATATTTCTCAGCCTCAGTTTATTCTGCTAGAAAACAAACATTATCTTCTTTCCCTCCCCAGAATAACACAAGCTTTAAGAGATCACAAGGCTGGTTCTCTGGAGGATGGATGGTAAAGTCTCTGATGAAAAGACAGAGAGAATGCGCAGAAGTAAACAGGAAGCCCACCTTCTACTCAATGACCATTGTGCTTCTTGTGCTCTGTTACCTCCCAGGGTGGGGAAGGAAGCAAAGGGATTTATATCAAGAGAAATGAGAATGGTTCAGTTGAGTGGAGACAGACAATCGCTATGTTCCTCAGAATAAAGTCCCCATCCAACTAACAACCTGAGGTCTCATTTCTCAAATATATAGGGAACAGAGCCATTGTTATAAGAGCAAGAGCCACTGCCCAACTGATGAGTGGTCTGAGGATATAAACAGGATAGAGAAACAATGCAAAGCTATAAATACTCAAATCAAAAATAAGTTCTAAATCACCAATAATTGGAGAAATGCAAATCTGGTTTTCTAATCCCTGGCCACCCTCTCCAGTTCTGGTACACTCATATTATCTCATGGCCTCGCCCTCCTTCCAGCCACCTCCAGCCAATATCTGGCCAGAAGGAGGAGCCACTGCCCATTCCAGCCTTTCCTTCTCTTAACTCCTAACCCCTCTCAACAGCATCCTCCTCCTATGACAGGCACTCCCTGGTGTTCCCATCTGCCAGCCCCCAAGTCCCTAAATTACACCACCTTTCTGCTCTCCTCTGCAAATGACTATGTTATTTTGTATTTCACTAATTTGTAAACAGAAATTTTAAAAATTTCTGGTATTAATAACCTGGCACCTAAATATGTGTTGCTTGGGTAATGACTGATATTGAATCTAATTTCTCAAATCTGAATCTCTAAGTAAAGGGTTTGAGGTGGGGATAGCCAGCCAGCATTTACAGTGTTTTAAGAGTTTGCAAAATATTTTTAAAATATTTCATTTTATCCTCACAATGACCCCGTGGGATAGATGCTATCATCATCATCTCCATTTTACAGATGGGGAAACTAAGGAAGACAGAGGGGAAGGGAGTTGTCAGGGTCACCCAGTCCCTAATTGTGTGAGTGAGGTCTTGAACTCAGGTCTTCCTGAGTCCAGGTCTAGCCCTCTATCCACTGTGCCAGCTAGCTGACACAGCAAAGCATCCATAACCAATCAACATTTATTAAGCCAGGCACTGTGCATAAAGCTGCTTTGCTCCATCTTTCCTGCCCAGAGACGTCCCCACCATCTATTTCATGTTGGGGCTTGAACTCCACTCAGGGGCAGCCTGCTTAGTCTTGCCCTCCTTCCCAAAAGAGTATGCCCCACCCATTGCTGTAGCAGAGTGAAGAGTCCTTTCCAAGAGGAGAAAGTTTGATGCTCCACGTGCACCTATGGTCACCTGCAGCAGCCTTCTCCCTGTCCCCAAGGTACAAGGTCAACTAGCTAGCTCAGCTTAGTCCAACAAGGCCTGGTGCCAAGCCCTATGGATGACACTCATTAAATATTCTCAACTTCCCTCTTTAGCTTTAGAAGTAATCACAATAAGGTGGCACCCCAGCAACTGCAAAGGTGAGCTTTACCCCCTACCCCAGCTCCAGGCTGCTCCCCAAGGGGTTGGGGAGGATAATTCCTGAAAAAGTATGTGGGAATGGGAGTAGGACTGGAAGAAGAGAAATGAAAGAAACAGGGGAAGGAGGTGTTAGGGAGAGGGGGAGGGTGCTATGCAGCTCTTTTTCTTTTCTTTTTCCAGCTTTGTTTTCCAACTAGTAAGGAACTGGGCAAGGTTCCAGGAGGGGGCGTGGCCAGGGGAGACTTGGTAAAAGCTAAAGCCAAGGGACTGAGGTTTGGGATGGGGAGCAAGAAGCAGTAAATACCCTAAGGAGGAGTGAAGGGAACTAGTGATTTCACTTGGGATCATGACTGGGAAGTGGGCAAAACAAGGAAGTGACAAAGTCATGGGAGACTGGACACAAGCATCACAGCAAGAACTCAGAAGCGAAGGGGGTTGGATGAGCCTGTATCGACTCTTGAGGCATGGGATATCTCTCATTCCCAAAAACTAGAGGACACGCACTGGGGCAGGGGTGGGTTGGGGATCTCTAGCTCACTCACAGACATCAGTGGAGAGCAGCAGCTACAGCATGAAGAGGGAGTATTGGATGAACCATGAGGGTCCCCAGGCCATTTTTTCTTACCCCAAAGCACATAAGTTCAACCTGGCTACCTGAATCATATACAATGGCTTGTCTCCTCACCTGTTACTTACCTAGCCCTGGGTCTCACTGACTCCTCCAGTCCAGGTGTCCGGATAAACTGGAATTGAGTGGGGTATGTGTACATATATATATATACATCCAACAGTTCCATATACATATATAAATAGAATTATGAACCATTACATACCTGTCATCCTCTTCCCTATAGGGAAGAAGGGGGATCAGATATCTTAAGTACATAAAATCTACAAAGCAATAAATCAGCTCCTACATATAATAAGATACAGAAATTTTGCAAACAAATGTAAAAAGGCAAAAATAAATAATAATTTAATATATCCTTTACAGACTATAACTTAACAAAAATAGGAATTGGTTCATGGACCACAAACACAAGACACAGATCCAAACAGAGACTTAATGAAATCTTAAGTCTTAAGCATTGAGTGGGTCAAAGAACAAATCATAGAAACAATTAAAAACTAAAAGAAATTTACTATAAAAGAAGATGATGAAACAACATATCAAAAATTTCTGGGGCACAGCTAAAGCAGAACTTGGGGGGGTATCATATCCTTACAAACATACATTGACAAAATAGAAATAGAAGATTAAGGAATGGAATATGCATAAATTCAGGAAGCCAATAAATAAGCAAACCTAAAATGAGTACAAAAGAAGCAATATCCAAAAGTAGAGGAAAATAGATAAATTGGAATAAACATCGCAGAAATAATAAATCTAAAAACTTGTTCTTTGAAAATACTAATAAAATTGCTAAAGCCTTAGATAATCTGATTAAAAAGAGAAAAGAAAGTGAAGTCAATAAAATAACAAATGGAAAATGTGAAATCACAGAAAAATGAGAAGAAATAAAAAGGATAATCAGAACATACTGCACACAGTTATATGCTAACGAAACTCAGAACACAAAAGAAAGAGATGTGTCTTCAAAAATATAAAAAACCTCAACTATCAAAAAACCAGAGAGAGATACTAAATAACTCACTACTAGAAAAGGAAATGCATCTAATTAAAAATGAGCTACCAACAACAAATACTCCTAGTCCTGATTAATTCACAGAAGACTATATCATGCATTAAAAAACACTTAGTGCCTATACTTCATAAATTATTCTCACAAAATGAGAAAGAAATGTCCCTCAATACATTTATGCAACAAATACGGTCCTAAACTTAACCCAGGGAAAGATAAAATGCAGAAGGAAAATAAGGAGCTAATTATCATTAATGAAATGAACTCAAAAATTTTAAACAAAATCTTAATAGACTACAGTGACTTACCTACGAAATCACACATGAGAACTGAGGGGGATTTGTATTAGGAAAGCAAAGATAGTTGAACATTAGGAAAACCAGGAATATAATTAATTATATCAAAAATCAAAACATTCCAAACCACATAATCATCTCAAGAGATGCAGAAAAAACTGTTGACAGAGGAAAACGCTATGATGCAAAAATAGAGAAACTCACTACAAATTATGAGCATAAAGGCACGTTTTTGAAATATGACAAAAGCATCTGCATCCAAAAGGAAGCAGTATATGCAATCAGAATAAACTAGAATGAGGCAAGGATACTCACTTTCTTCACTTTTATTTGATATAGTTATGGCAAAGCTAGCAATAGGGGGTGGAGCCAAGATGGTGAGTAGAAGCAAGTAGTTGCTAGAGCTCTCCCCACAAGCCCAGTCAAATACCTGTTAAAAATGACTCTAAACAAATTCTGGAGCTGCAGAACCCACAGAATGATGAAGTGATGCAAATCTCCAGCCCAAGAGAGCCTGGAAGGTCCAGTGGAAGCATCTATCTTGCTGGAATGGAAGCAGAGCACAGTATAGCATGGACCACACCACAACAGACAGGACCTGAGCAGGCCTGGGGGGTTGAATCACTTGCATCTGTGGCAGTTTCCAGACTTCACAATCCCAAAACACTGAGGACATATTGCAAGACCAGTGGAAAAAACCTCTCAGACCTGTGTGGGAGAGTAGCCTGGTCTGGGCCCAGCACTAGAGTCCTGGTGGAGGGAAAAGAGGAGCCCATAATAGAGTCAGCAGGGACAGAGGCAGCAGCTGTTTCTGGAGCTCTAAGCACACAGATTGTGGGGAGATCGAGCAGCTGACAGTATGCCACCCGTCCTCCTACCAGCCCCACTGGAAGCAGAGAATTACCTTGACAAAGACCTCAATAGTCAAGTAAATGACTGGGGAAATGAGAAAAAAACAGAAAAAGAATCAGACTACAGAATCTTACTTTGTTGACAAGGAAGAACAAAATATATAAACAGAAGGAGATAACAAAGTCAAAGCTCCTGCATCCAAAGACTTCGAGAAAAATGTGAACTGGCTCAGGCCATGGAAGAGTCAAAAAGGATTTTGAAAATTAAGTAAGAGAAGTAGAGCAAAAATTAGGAGGAGAAATGAGAGTGATACAAGAAAATCATGAAAACTGAGTCAACTGCTTGCTAAAAGAGACCCCAAAATAGTTTAGAGCTGATAATTCTTTTCACCCCTCTGCTCTTCCAGGAGTGTGGTGGTAATAGGAGAAAGTTAAAGTGCAACTTGTTCCATACTTATCTCTCCATATCTGCCCCCAGACAAATACTTGCCTCCCACCCCAGCCAGAGATTACACTACTATCACATCCACTGCATCACCAGAACTCTGGAAAGGGAGCATGTGGGTGAAAAACTCCCAATCCTTGAGAAGACATTGGGAAACAGAAGCAGCTAATTTCCCTTCTCTTCCTCCCTTGCCCTAAGACACAGACAAAGGCTTCTCAGCTCCTTTAAACCAAACTCCAGCACTTCTGGCAAAAGGCTGATCTTACCACCCTCCTCTGCCACTCATATTCTGCACTTCCCTACCTGTGCCTCTGTCCCCTACTCACCTCTGTTCACATCCACAAATCCTCTCCACTCCTCACTTCCAAGCCTCTCCTCTTCCTGTAGTCCCACCTCCAACCCTTTGTCACTTGGCCCTCTCTGTCGCTGCCTCTCTTCTTCCACATCAATTCTTAAAAGCCTCAGTTCTCCCTACTCAATTTGCAGTCATCTCCTAGCCTTGAACACTTCTTTCTCCCTATCTTCACACACAGACACACACACACACACACACACACACACACACACACACACACACACACACACACACACACACACCCTTTCTGAAATGGGTATTAGAATCATACACCAAGAAACAGTAATAGTGCGAATGGAAGGAGGGTAAGGAGGGACTGAACATGACTGACTGATAAACACAAGAAGCCAAGTAGACTCAGGAGCTAACAAAGTCAGGGAGCTTGAAAAAGAGAAAGGGATGGAAGGGAAGGGGAGGGAAAGAAGGAAGGAAGAAAGGAAGGAAGGAAGGAAGGAAGGAAGGAAGGAAGGAAGGAAGGAAGGAAGGAAGGAAGGAAGGAAGGAAGGAAAAAACCGATAAAAGAACACATTCTGGTTTAGATTCAAAGTACTTAAGGAGGGATGCAAATCTATTCTGTCACTAAACTGATCTGTATTCTGAAGATCAGTCCCCTCAATTTTGGACTTCTGCATGTACAGCAAATTTAAAATAAATGGCCCACGAACATGCACATATGTAGTACATATGACTACATAAATGAAGATTAAAAGGACAAGAAAATTCTGATCCAAAGGACAAATTAGCACGAAGTTGGTCCAAGTTAAAATTGCACATCTGTCCTTAACTGCTTGTACCATCCCTACTTTATTGTTGAAGAAATGGAGGCAGAGTTTAAGGCATGAGGTGGAATTTGAATTCAGCTCTTCCTGGCTCCAGGTCCAGCCCTCTAACCCAGGAACCACCTACACCCCCAGCCCCACCCCACCCCCAGCTAAGTGGTTGTGGTTCTGGCGGTGACTGGGCAGGCGAAGTGACTGTACCGCCTCGTCTCTCCAATTGGTTTAGCCCACCAGCCAGAACAGATAGAGGTCCCCTTTGGGAGGTGGGGAAGCTTGGGATGGGGCCAGGGCTGGAGATCAGGGCATGGCAGAGAAACTCCCGCAAATCCCCGCCCTGTGCATTCTCCCTAAGGTCCTGGAAGTGAGAGCGGGGCAGTGGAAGGAGAGAAGGAATGGAGAGACCTGGCAGAAAGAACCAAGCTGATCAAAAAGCGTCCTCCGCTACTTAGGAAGAAAACAGTGCGTGAAGGCACCCCAGCACCGCCCCTCGGAGCCTCAGGCTTTGTCTTGCTTGTCCCTTGGGCCACCTTCCCAGCCATCCGAGGGAGCGGGAGCGGAAGAACAGAGCCCCACAGGAATGTGTTGGGCTACGGGTTTAGTCCAAGGCAGCTTTTACTCAGCCTAGGGAAAAGTGTTGGCTCCACACCAGGCGTGCCTAGAAGTGTGTATTTCACCAACTTCCAAGTGTATCTACTGAACTTCCCAGGCCATTGTTATGGAGAGGATGTGGCATATTATATTTCTATAAGGAAGACTATAACTCCCCGCTACGGAGTCGTCTTTGTTGGTGAAAGTGCCCTTAACATCTTCCCACCGCTATTTAAGAACACTTACTATGTTTCTATGCACCTGTTCCGTGCATTGATAATCGATTGACTTTATGAGCCCAGAGCTCTAGGGGATGGCCCCAAGATTGTGTCTATGCCAGGGGCTAAGGTCTCCTCCTCTTTCTTTAGTAGGGGGAGGGAAGGAAGGGTCTTCTTTAAGAAACAGATAATGACTTTTGAAAACAATTTGCTAAAATTCTCTTCTTGCTCTTTTGAAAAAAATGTTATCAAAGATGATTCTGGGATGAGATAATCAAAGTGATTTGAAAGCAAAAGTTACCCAAATCATATTTTACAAAAGATCCCAGTTGCAATTAGCCTCCCTCCATCCCCAAGAATTATACCCAGGGTGATATGAAGTTCTTTGAGAAAATCTTATCCTACCACTGGACCCTGCATGGCCTGCTCAGCAAGGGAGGAAGAGCTGTATGCTCCCAGTGGGAACATCTTCCCCAGGCACTGGTTCCATATCAAACATGCCCCTTGCACTGCCCAGAGAGATTCAGTGCTGAAACTTCTTAGAACAGCACCACACTTGAAGAATTCCTCAAGAGACTGTGAGCCTGAGGAACTCAGGGATCCTGACTCTTGATCTCCACTACACCAGGCTGTGTGTGCAAAGAAAATTCTGTGTGTGATGAAGGCCCCTAAACCTAGGTGGCCCCTAAAGTGGAGTTAGAAAAATCAGAGTTCAGATATGGCCTGGAATAGCTGTGTGACTGACGCTGGGCAAGCCACTTAACCTTTCTGCTTCAGTTTCCTTAACTGTAAAATGGGACATAGAAACAGCATCTATATCTCACGATTGTTAGGAGGATCAAATGAGATAATGTTTGCAAATGCTTGCATAGTAAGTGCTTAAACAATGCTTGTGCCTTCTTCCCAGAGGAAAAAGGACATGGTGACAGGGACACCTAGAGTGTGTGTGTGCATGTGCACGTATCCGTGTATATATGTGTATGTATTTGTATATTTATATGCATATAA
Organism: Notamacropus eugenii; assembly: GCF_028372415.1. Classification (NCBI taxonomy): domain Eukaryota; kingdom Metazoa; phylum Chordata; class Mammalia; order Diprotodontia; family Macropodidae; genus Notamacropus; species Notamacropus eugenii. Next base: position 309,351,126 of record NC_092876.1, read on the forward strand.
TGTACATGTAGGTACACACATACAGGTACAGTCATTGACTCCAGAGGAATTCTGCCAACCCTAGTCTTTAGCCTTATCTGACCTACTCCAGATTTGGGTTAGGAGAAGAAAGCAAAGGAGTGGGTATCCCTGATAAAGGACAGCAGCATCCTAACAGGTTTGGGTAAGGAGCTAGAGAAGTGCCTCCCTCAAGAAGACAAGACCAGCTGTGTCAAATCATCAAGGGAACACCTTTTGAGTCTCCCCATCTTCCATGAAACAACAGATTGCTTCAGGTTCTCCACCTTCCATACTCAGGTTTGGGAGGACGCTTCTTAGGGGACATGGTTTGAAGGTAACCTGAATCAAGCTGAGCCCTCTAAATGCCCCAGGCTGGGAAACATGCCACAGGAGTTCTCATACTGTGCAAAGGAGTAGAGAACAACACTAACACCTGGATATCATCCAGAGGGAAATGCTGAGCACAGTGGCATGATGGGAGCCGAGTCCCACCATCCACAAGGAGTCACACTCTGCCAGCCATGCTGCCCAGCTAAATAGGTATTACAAGGGCCTCCAACCATCTGTGACTAAACATTTATTACACATCTACAGTGTGCCAGGGAAGGTGCTGAATGCTGGGGATACAAAGATAGACAAAAAAATATTTCTTGCTCTCAGAGCTCAGAACCTAATGGAGGAGACAGTAAGACAACAGATAGAAATAAAAATGCTATCCACAGGATAAGTGGGAAATGAGTCAGAGAGGAAGGAACCAGAAGAGGTTGGGTATGGCTTCATGTAGAAGATGGAATTTTAGTTGGGACTACAGGGAAGCCAGTAGGTGGAGATGAAGAACTCCCAGAAATCAAAGTGCTATGACTACAAGGACAAATGATCCAATGAAAGAATTTTTGAAGCACTAGGTGCTAAAAACACTAAATATACAAAAGCTCTCTAGGAGGGAGAGACCATCCACATGGAAGACTCTGCTGCAGGGCAGATACCAATGCCTGGGCTTCTTAAAAAGATGCAGCAGCTTGTGAAAGAGAAAGACAAAACACAACCAATCAATCAACATTTATTAAGGGTTTACCATGTGGCAAGCACTGGGGATGCAAAGAAGACAGCCCCTGCCTTCAAGGAGCTTACAGTCAAATGGGGAGACAACATGCAAATAAAAACAGGACATAACAAACCTAGGACAAATGGGAAATAACTGAGAGAGAAGACACTGGAATTAACAAGATTTGGGGAAAGGTTCCTGTAGAAGGTAAGATTTTAGTAGGCACTTAAAGGAAGTCAGGGAGGTCAGTACCAAGTATTTTTTTAGGGAGTAAGGTGTAAGATAGAAAAGTGTAAGAAAGACTGGAAATGTAGTAGAGGTGAGGTTGTGAAGGGCTGTGAATGCCAAACTCACCATTTTATGTTTCATTCTGAAAGCAATAGGAAGCCACTGGAGTTTGAGTAGTGGGGTGTCATCAGACCTACCTTAAGGAAAACCACTGTGGTGGTTTCTAAAGAGGAGAAACATCTGAGCTGTATGATGATGCATGAGTCTGGGTGAGAGAGGAGCAGAGTCCAGCGCAGGTCATTCAACATAACCCTGCTCCCCTGTAGAACGCCAGTGCTGATGTAGTCCGGAATGTGAGGTACTGTCCAGGTTTTACTTGAGACTTGTGCTAACGTGAGTGGCTAACTTTATCAGGACAATTGGCTCACCATCCCCACTCTTGATATGCAAGGATGAGAACATCCTGACCTTGCAGGTGCACCCCAAGGCTGCACCTCCCTAAGGTTATCTCTCCAGGAGGAACTAGATTAGGGAGTATAAGAAATAATCTAAAAATGTTCTCATGGGAATCACCTTGCTTGCTTGAATGTTCTTACAATGAAGAATTCTGCTTGCTAGCCTGTAATAACCTATATAAATCTTGGCTATCCAGTTAATAAATGAGAGCTGTCCTTTACAACTCTTCTCCTGGCCCTGTGTCTAGTTTTCTTTCACAATCTCTCAGCAATCACAGTTGGCAGCCGCCGCGGCCGGCCCCTGGCAAGTGGCGTCCAGAACAGGGACTACACTACTGTGACCAGTGCCTGATCGCCATCAGCGACAGGTACCTGAGGGATTGCCCTGAAAATCGGAGCTCCGGACAACGCAAAGGTAAGGGCAAAAACTGTGCCTCCTCATCAGGAAGGGCTTCTTTGAGTCAGTCACCAGGCTTACCAGGGATAAGGCACACAAAAGAAAATAGTTTTACAAGCCTCCTCTTCAGGGAGCGTTTCTTTAGAGTTAGAATCAGAAAATAGTTTCACAAAAGGCAGTTTTATCAAAAGAAAGTTTGGCAAAATGAAAGTAAAAATGAGACAGGCACAATCAGGCAGTAAAGATAGGGAATGTTATCTAAAAGTATTAAAGAAGCTTGTTAGGGAACGTGGGCTATTAATTACAACTTCACGATTAGAGGAATTTCTCCAGTGTGTACAGTGTGCCCTTGGTTTCCCAAGGAAGGGACTATAAATCTTGAAAAGTGGGAAAGAGTAGGCAATCAGATGATAGAGTATTATAGGGAGATCAGACCAAGCGCTTCTCCTGTTACAATATTTTTTTTTCTATTTTAAAATTCACATTTTTTAAAAATTTATTTATTTAACTTTTAACATTCATTTTCACAAAATTTTGGGTTCCAAATTTTCTCCCCTTTTGTCCACTACCCCCACCCCAAAACACTGAGCATTCTAATTGCCCCTATCACCAATCTGCCCTCTCTTCTATCATCCCTCCTTTCCCTTGTCCCCATCTTCCCTTTTGTCCTGTAGGGCCAAATAACTTTCTATACCTCATTACCTGTATTTCTTATTTCCTAGTAGCAAGAACAGTATTTGACAGTTGTTCCTAAAATTTTGAGTTCCAACTTCTCTTCATTCCTCCCTCCCCACCCATTCCCTTTGGGAAGGCAAGCAATTCAATATAGGCCATATCTGTGTAGTTTTGCAAATGACTTCCATAATAGTCGTGTTATGTGAGACTAACTGTATTTCCCTCCATCCTATCCTGTCCCCATTGCTTCTATTCTCTCTTTTTATCCTGTCCCTCCCCAAGAGTGTTGACTTCAAATTGCTCCCTCCTCCTATTGCCCTCCCTTCCCTCATCCCTCCCACCCTGCTTATCCCCCTTTCCCCCACTTTCCTGGGACCTGTGCTGCTGCTAGAGATTCAGTCCCTGAAGCCTGCTCGGATCTGCTCCTCTCAGTGCCCAAGGCCAAGGCCTGGGCTCTGCTCCGGGTCTGGTGCGCGACTGACCTTTCATGTCAGTTTTTCAGGTCTCTCTGGAACAGAAATCTCCTCCACTCCAATGTTCTGTGGCTTCTGCTGCTCCAAAATTTGTTGGGAGTTCTTCTTTACAGGTATTTTATGGGCTGTGGGTTAGGAACTAGCGTATGTGTATCTTTCTACTTCTCCATCTTGGTGGTTACATTGGCAGAATATACTTAAAATATGCTTACAAGAACGAGAAGAAGTACCATTAGCATCAAAAACAATAAAGGTAAAGATGATGGCACAAATACAACAGGAACACCACCAGCCAACACCCAGCAGCATGGACCTCAAAACTCCTGCTTGCCACTGAAACAGGACCTAGAAGAGACATCCATGATGAGAGTAACAGCTCCCATTTCTGGAACATTTTCAGGGGGACAAAGCATTCTCCTCACAACCAGCCTGAGGGGGAGGTCATATAAGTCCTGCTTTCCCTGTTTTACAGAAGAGGAAACTGAGACTCAGAAAGTCCAAGGGCTTTGCCTTTGGTCACAAAGATAGTAAGTCATAGTCTTGTGCTTCTATGACAGGTCTCTCCAGATGCTTCCCAGAGTCAGGATATGTTCTACTCTATCAGTCATTTGGATCCCACAGGACTCAGTGAAATCTTGACTCCCACAAGGACACTAAAGGAAGGATCTTGGAGCTTTGTTATGGTATCAGGTCACTGACTAAGGCACCTTTTCATAGACCTTTAAGGTAGGGAAGAAAATAGAGCTTCCCTTAGACTCATGTACTCTCAAAACTGGGAGGAGACTAGAGATAATTGTGTCCAAGCCCTTCATTGGATACATGTAGAAAGGGATCCCAGCTCCAGTACCACAATTATAATTGTGTCACTACTTACCCAATAGTTTAGAGGTGGTTTCATTCCTTCCTTGATGTTCCACATGGCAAGTGTAATTCGCCTCTTCAATGTGGACATCTATAGACACCCAGGTCTGGTAGGTGCCATCCCCACTAGGCTGGATGAGTCCTCCTTCCTGGTCCTTTTTGTTTAATGCACAGCCATCCCGAAGCCAGGTCATCTTGATGTCCCGAGGGAAAAAACTGTAAGCCCAACACCTCAGAGTGACCTCCCCTTCTTGTTTCTTGTTTTGAGTCACTTTCAGTAAAGGGAATGCTGTGGAGAACAGACCAAATGAAGGAAGAGATGAAGGTACAGCCACTCTCCTACTGAGGGATATAGAGAGCCCTGCCACCACCATCAACAACAATAACTTTCGATATAGGGCAGACCTGGATAACTTGGCAGTAGGTAGGGGCCAAAATTAAAATAGGCTGAACTTCTTCAGGCCCCAGGTGAGACAGACTGACGATGGTTGGTTACCTTGGGTCATGTGACATGTTACCTTGCTCCTAAAACTTAGAGTTCCACCTTCTCTTCATTCCTCCCTCCCCACCCATTCCCTTTGGGAAGGCAAGCAATTCAATATAGGCCATATCTGTGTAGTTTTGCAAATGACTTCCATAATAGTCGTGTTGTGTAAGACTAATTATATTTTGTCATATGACAAACGGAAGAGAGTGTGCAGTGACAATGCTACATTTTTCACAAGCTTCCAGAAATGTTTTGGTGGGACCCAAGCAGCCCACTGGCCACATGTTGTGGAAGCCTGGTCTAGGACATATAGGAATTACAGCATCCAAGCATCCAGGCCTCCCAAGGAACAAGAGTATGTCATCAGCTATGCCCATACTGCTCCCTAAGGAGATTAGCTCATGGATTTGGGCAATCTATCTATAAGCAAAGATAGGAATGATTTCCTACCCAGGCAGGAAATCAGGGGCAGAGAGGAGTTTTCAAGAGAGGTGGGGGTAAGGGCCACTATCCCAGATCAGTACCTGCTTTTTTCTTCTGTGAAAATTTCAGATAACTCAAAAGTTGATCACAACAGTCTCCTTCCACTTTTGCTTTCTGGATCTTTGTGTCTACTGGTTCTGTTTCTGCAGCACTCCTTACACTACCAGCAGCAGGGTGGACTGCTTCCCAGGTGAGATTCCCAGGATGGAAGATGAGGCAATCTTGTCCATCACAGCCATATCCCCAAAATCCTCTACAGTTGCCATCATGGAGTTCACAGCCAAGAGTTCCCTGGAAGGTGTGAGAACCTGACCCCCATCCCCAACCCCAGGCAGGTCATGGTTCCATTCTCCACTTTTGCCCAGTTGGAAGAATCTTTCCCCAGGATCCTTCCCCTCAACAGATCTCCAGAGCCCACACAGTCTCTGACAAAGCGATGGCAAAAGAGAGCATCTCTCCCCATTCTGACAGGATCAAAAATTTAGAACTAGAAGGGATCTCCCTAATGATACAATGAGGAAATTGAGGTTCACGAAGGTTAATCACCTACCTAAGGTGATACAAGTAGGAGGGACAGAGCTGGAAATTCTCTCCACTACACCACACATTCCCTAGGTCAGGTGAATCCCACACTCATCCAGCCCCTGTCCTGAGCCCCAAACTTACCAGGGTTTAGGTTGCTCTGTTTCATGACTTTGTCCAGGGTTACTGTAAAATACTGTCCAATATCTTTTAGATTATCGTGTTCTTTCTCCAAAGTGTCTGTTTCCACAAGCCCATCCAACCAACGGACCTGAGGCTCTAGTATCTGGTTCTTGCTGCTATAATGAAACAATAATTCACCATCTAAGTAGCCTTGGGCTGAATATGACAGGGATTCTTCATCAGAAGTGAACGTGGTAAATAAGTTATACTGAAGACTGTGAGATCCTGAGAGAGAAAGAAAAGAAGAGAACAGAAATAAGTGTCTGACCAGGAGACTGGAGTCACTTCATATTCCCACTCCTCTGCTCTATGCAAGAAAATGTCTTCACCAAGCTGACCTGCAGTTCTCCCTCCTCCAACTCAGATCCTTTACCCAGCATACCTTGCTTCTGAATCTGACCCCTTTCCCATTCAGTCCGTCTTCACAATCCTTTTCTATGGACAAGGACACATAACCACCCCCCATACTCAAAGAACATTGCACCCTTCTGTATCCATTACACAACACCACTTAAAACTCTGACTCAGATTTGGAAATGGCATCATTGTCTAGGAAACTCCAACCTTGATCATTCATTCAAAGCCTTCTCTGGTAATATTGCACATGCAACATCATCAATCCCTTGGAAAGGACAAATGTTCCAGAGCTCTCTAGTTTCCACTGGGCACAAGGACATGGGAAACAAAAATCTGTCCCCAGGGATTCACCTGCCATATTCCCACAGACAACTCAGATGTCAATTTCTTTGCCCATTTCCTCAGTCCAAGAATTCAGTTCCCTGTCTAGAAACATCAAAGACTACATGTCACTTATACAAGTTTAAATGGACCTCTGATGACAATTGCTTGTATTTCTACAGCACTTTTCAGGTTTCCTCAGAAATTCCCTGTATCGGCCCCTACAAATAGAATTCTCCCATTTTACACATGAAGAAACTGAGCATCCCTCTCTTGTCATCTTGAACATTATCATTTCTGTGAAATCCTTTCTAGACTGAAGTGAGGAACTTCAAGTGAGGGCTCACCTGGACAATTCTAATTATATCTTTATTACACTCCAGGACTCCAGGATCATCCCTTTACATGGTCTATTTATGCTGTCAGCGCTAAAGATCTTATATCTACCTGTCATTTTAAATATTATATACATATACACATACATGTATATATATATATATATATATATATATATATATATATATATATACACACACACACACTCACACATGTTGGAAGTGTTACTTAAAATATACTTGTCACCTAAATCACAGGGAAAGAATTCCATAAAATCACAAGTAATTGATAAAATCACAAGATTGATAAAACAAAGAATTTGCTTAAGAGATCAATATACTAGGAAACCTGAACAAAGAGGGGAAAAAAAACCCAAATAACCAAACTCTGAAATGAGAAAGAAGACACTAATACCATGAAATTAAGGTCATTATCAAGGATTATTACATTCAGCTATCTGCCCACAAAGTTGAGAATAGAAAATAAATTATGAATATTTACAAAATAATATACAAATTGGCTCCCCAAGAAACAAATAACATAAATAAAGCAATCTCAGAACACATTAAACAGACTATTAATGACCTGTTACACGCCCCAATCACAAATGATTTTTGTGATCACAATTACTTCCTAAATTAAGAACTGTTTTCAAAAATAGAGAAAGACTTAATTCTTTCAGTTTCCTTCTACAGGGGAAACTCAAATGAAACCAACATGAATTTCTAAGGCACCTACTGCATTCCAACCACAGTGCTAAGCAGTGAGTACACAAAGAACGCAACAGGAATAGCAACAAAAACCCAAGTCCCTGCTTAGAAGAAGACGATATTCCAGTGGGGAGGTAACATACAAGCACCTGTGTACAAAGAAAACCAAAATAAGGTCAATGAACGGGATGGAACATTATTGTGCTGGAAGAAACGATGAAGGGTTTCAGAAAAACCTGGGAAGACTTGAGTGAAGATACAAAGTGAAAGGAAGAGAATGAGAACAATCAATAGAATAATGCTAATGTAAATAGAAGCCACTTTGCAAGGCTTAGTTAGGAACTCTGATCTACATGAGCACCCCCAGGAGTTCCAGAGGACTCATGATGAAACATGCTACACACCTCCACAGAGACAGGCCATGATGGAATCAGGGAGCAGAGTGAAGCACAATTCTTTTGGTCCTGATCAATTCAGGAATTTGTTTTGTTTGACTAAGCGTATTTGGAACAGATTTTGTTTTTCTTGCATTCTCACTGGGTGGCAGAGGGAGTTTAGAGCAGAAGAGAATTCAAAGCTGAAAATTCATTTTCTCTCTCTCCCCACTATTTTTCCTGGCTGCCCCCATGTGTAGAATGCTCTCCCTTCTCATCTCAGCCTGCTGGCTTCCTTCAAGTCCCATTTCAAATCCCATGTTCTACAGGAAGATTTTTCTAATCCCTCTTAACTTTAGTGCCTTCCCTCTGTTAGTTATTGCCTATTTGTCTTGTATATAGTTTGGATACCTTAGTTTCATTGTTGTCTCCCACATTACACTGTGAGTTCCTCAAGGGCAGGTAATGTTTTTTGCCTCTTTTTCTGTCCCTAACACTGAGCACAATTCCTGGCCCATGGTAGTTGTTCTTCAGCTTTTCAGTCATGTCAAACTCTTGATGACCCTTTGGCCTATATCAAGGGTTTCATTGACAACGATACTGGAGTGGTTTGTCATTTCCTTTGCTAGTGTGCAGCCATTTTACAAGTGAGAAACTGAAGCAAGTGGAGGCAGGTAGTAACTCAACCAGGGTGACACAGCTAAAGTATGTGACTGTGGGTTTGAACTCAAATCTCTCAGATCTTCCTGATTCCAGGCCCAGTGCCCTATCCACTTTACCACCTAGCTGCCCTGGCACATAAATACGTTTAAGAGTTTTAACTGATCTCTACCCAAGATCATCATAGCTCTCCCCACCCCACTTCTACCCCTAACCCCAAAAGTGAAAATTGTGCGTGTGAAAATGAAATTAATCATGGTTACCATCAGCTGTGAAGAGAAAATTCCTACATTTAGACCAAAGACTACTACCCAAGTCACTCAATCTTTCTTAGCCTCAGTTTATTCTGCTAGAAAACAAACATTATCTTCTTTCTTTCTCCAGAATAACACAAACTTTAAGAGATCACAAGGCTGGTTCTCTGGAGGATGGATGGTAAAGTCTCTGATGAAAAGACAGAGAGAATGCGCAGAAGTAAACAGGAAGCCCACCTTCTACTCAATAACCATTGTGCTTCTTGTGCTCTGTTACCTCCCAGGGAGGGGAAGGAAGCAAAGGGATTTATATCACGAGAAATGAGAATGGTTCAGTTGAGTGGAGACAGACAATCGCTATGTTCCTCAGACTAAAGTCCCCATCCAACTAACAACCTGAGGTCTCATTTCTCAAATATATAGGGAACAGAGCCATTGTTATAAGAGCAAGAGCCACTACTCAATTGATAAGTGGTCTGAGGATATAAACAGGTAGTTTTTAGAGAAACAATCCAAAGCTATGAATAGTCAAAAAATAAGTTCTAAATCATTAATAATTGGAGAAATGCAAATCTGGTTTTCTGATCCCTGGCCACCCTCTCCAGTTCTGGTACACTCATATTATCTCATGGCCTCGCCCTCCTTCCAGCCACCTCCAGCCAACATCTGTGCAGAAGGAGCCACCGCCCATTCCAGCCCTTCCTTCTCTTAACTTCTAGCCCCACTCAGCAGCCTCCTCCTCCTATGACAGGCACTCCCTGCTGCTCCCATCTGCCAGCCCCCAAGTCCCTAAATTACACCACTTCCCTGATCTCCTCTGCAAATGACTATGTTATTTTGTATTTCACTAGTTTGTAAACAGAAATTTTAAAAATTTCTGGTATTTATACTTCCAGCACCTAAATATGTGTTGCTTGGGTAATGACTGATATTGAATCTAATTTCTCAAATCTGAATCTCTAAGTAAAGGGTTTGAGGTGGGGATAGCCAGCATTTACAGTGTTTTAAGAGTTTGCAAAATATTTTTAAAATATTTCATTTTATCCTCACAATGACCCCGCGGGATAGATACTATCATCATCATCTGCATTTTACAGATGGGGAAACTAAGGAAGACAGAGGGGAAGGGAGTTGTCAGGGTCACCCAGTCCCTAATTGTGTGAGTGAGGTCTTGAACTCAGGTCTTCCTGACTCCAGGTCTAGCCCTCTATCCACTGTGCCAGGTAGCTGACAGAGCAACGCGTCCATAACCAATCAACCTTTATTAAGAGCCTGCTCTGGGCCAGGCACTGCGCATCAACTGCTTCACTCCATCTTTCCTGCCCAGAGACCTCCCCCATCTACTCCCTAATGGGGCTCGTGCAGCCTCTCCCTCCTGGCCATAACAGAGCGCCCCGCCAGCACCGCTGTGCCAGGGTCAGTTCTACTGGCACAGAAGAGGAAGCTTCAAATTCCACAGGCACACTTGACCACCTGCCAGCTTTCTGCCCCTCCGCAAGTATCAGCTAGCTAGTCCGACGCGGCTGAATGGAGAACAAGCATTGAAAGGTTCTCTCTCGCTCTTTAGCTAAGGGCGCTAGCGGCGTTTGGGATGCGCTCTCCAGTACCTGCAGCAGTTGCCGCACCCACCCCACTCCCGGTGCCCACAGCCCCGCGGCCCACCGCCCCACTGTGCTGTCCACCGCCCCGAGGCCCACCGCCCCACTGTGCTGTCCACCGCCCCGAGGCCCACCGCCCCACTGTGCTGTCCACCGCCCCGCGGCCCACCGCCCCACTGTGCTGTCCACCGCCCCGAGGCCCACCGCCCCACTGTGCTGTCCACCGCCCCGAGGCCCACCGCCCCACTGTGCTGTCCACCGCCCCGAGGCCCACCGCCCCACTGTGCTGTCCACCGCCCCGAGGCCCACCGCCCCACTGTGCTGTCCACCGCCCCGCGGCCCACCGCCCCACTGTGCTGTCCACCGCCCCGAGGCCCACCGCCCCACTGTGCTGTCCACCGCCCCGCGGCCCACCGCCCCACTGTGCTGTCCACCGCCCCGCGGCCCACCGCCCCACTGTGCTGTCCACCGCCCCGCGGCCCACCGCCCTACTGTGCTGTCCACCGCCCCGAGGCCCACCGCCCCACTGTGCTGTCCACCGCCCCGAGGCCCACCGCCCCGCGGACCACAGCCCCTCCACCCGGAGCTGCTTCCGCTACGAAAAAAGTGTTCTCCGCCTGTCTGGGACGAAAACCTGTCGGGGGCTGGGGGTAGGGGGGACAAGAGACGAAAACAGAAAAGAAATGGGGGGAGAACGTGCTAGGAGGAAGGGAAGGGGAGTGCGAGACGGGTCTTTTTCTTTTTTTCTTTTTCCAGTTTTGTTTCCAAACTAGTAAGAAACTGGACAAGGTTTGAGGAGGGGCGGGGGAGGGGGAGCCTTGGCAAGTGCAAAAGCGAATGGACGGAAGCAAGGGGGCAGGGGGCGAGAAGGGGCAGGGACCCTAAGGAGGAGGGAAGAGAACTTCTTAAGATCACTGAAGATCGCGCCTGGGGAGTAGGGGCACAAGGATGAAGAGAAGCACGCCCCAGCGATGGGGTCACATTTCTAAAAAGTAGAGGAAAGACAAGGGGGGTAGGGGATCGCGGGCTCACTCACGGGCATTAGCGAAGAGCAGCAGGCACAGAGTGGAGAGGAAGAGTTGCATGTAAAGGCTTCCGTTAGGTGCCATCTTTTCTTGGCACGAATTGTCCCTTCCCCTTTTACTTAGTTATTGCAAGTGTCCTCCTTCTGCTCACCTCGCCCTTGCTAACTCCTCCCACCCACGAACGCGGACAAATGACAAATTGGTTTTCTTTACACGCATATCTTTATGTGGAATTATTACCGATCATGATGAAACTGTCATTTTCTCAGGTGCAAGGAGGAGGAGGAGGGCTCAGATAATCTTCTTACAGGAGGAAACTCAACAAAGAAACCGATCGTAACATAATAGGGCACAGAGAGTTTGCAAACTAACGTCCAAAGACAGAAATGAGTTTTAAAGTTTTACCAATAAATGAGTCATGGACCTCAAAGGCATGATATAAATGGAGACTCTCAGATCTTAAATAATGAGTGGGTCAAAGAACAAATCATAGAAACAATTTAGAACTATTTAAAAAGAAAAAACTATGTAAAAGAAGATAATGATGAAACAACATGAAAATTTCTGGGATGTAACTAAAGCAGGACTTAGGGGAAAATCATATCCTTTCAAACACACATTAATAAAACAGAAAAATAATTAATAGAATATACGGTTTTTAAAAATTAGTAAGCCAACAAATAAACCTAAAATGAGCACAGAAGAGATGTGAAAATGCAGAAACAGATAAATTGGGTTAAACACCTCAGAAATAAGAAATAAAACTAAAAGTCTGTTATTTAAAGACTAATAAAATTCTCAACCTTTAGCTAATCTGATTAAAAAGAAGGTAGCAGAAAATCAAATCAATAAAATAACAAATGGACAATGTGAAATCACACCAAAACCAGAAGGAATAAGAATAATTAGAATATAGTGTCCACAGTTATATGCTAACAAAACTTAAAGTACCAAAAAAATAGAACTATGCCTTCAAAGATATAAAAATTGTAAATTATCATTAAATTATCATTAAATTAAGATCTTTATTTAAATTACTTATTTTTATTATCTTTGTTAAATTAAGATCTTCATTTATTATTAATAAAGATCTTAAAAAACCCAATATCAGAAAAGGAAGTACATCTAATTACCAAAAAAAAAAAAAAACCTTTTAGTTCTGACAGATTCACAGGACACTTTTATCATACTTTTAAAAAGTGTCCCTACTTCACAAATTATTCTCAAAAATTGAAAAAGCATGTAAACAGAATCCTTTTATGAGACAGATATGGTCCTAATGCCTAAATCAGGGAAAGATAAAATACAGGGAAAAGAAATAGAAACCAATATCATTAATGAAATTAACTCAAACATTTTTTATATTAAATCCTAACAACCCAAGTACAGTGATTTGTCCAAGAAATCACACATAATGACCAAGTAGGATTTATACCAAAATGGTTCATCATTAGAAAAACCAAGCGTAATTAATCATAACCAAAGAAACCAAAACATCCAAAATCACATCATCATATCAGTAGATGCAGAAAAAGCTTTTGACAGAGGAAAACAGAGAAGAAAAAAACAACTACAAAGCATAGGCATAGAGGCACCTTTTTTAAAAATATCATAAAAAGCATGTCTACATCCAAAAGCAAACACCATATGCAATGGGTACAACTAGAACCTTTACCAATAAATACAGGAATGAAGCAATGAAGTCCACTCTCCCCACTATTTTTTATATAGTTCTAGAAATGCCAGCAATAGTAATAAGACAAGAAAGAAATGAAAGACATCAAGACAGGTAAAGAGGGGGTAAAACCATCCCTATTTAATGAGATATGATTGTTTATTAGGAAAATCCTAGAGAATTCACAAAGTTACCGAGTCAATAGCTTCAGCAAAGTTACAGGCTACAAAATAAATCCTCAAAAATCAAGAACATTTCTACACAATAATCACAAAAACACAAGAAGCAATAACAGAAAAAGAAATCCCATTCCACATATTACAAAATGTATAAAATATCTACCAAGCACGCAGAAGCCTTGTCAATCAATCCATCAATCAATAAATATTTATTAAGAGGTTACTGTGTACCAGTCACTGTGCTAAGTGCTGGGGATACAAAAACAGGCAAATGGTGCATTTTAATAAACTAATATCACATAGGTAGAAAGAGGAAAACAGAAGAGAAGAAATGGGTAACAAAGAAGAGAAAAGGCATGAATTACAGAGTGATGGTTCCTAGAAGACTGACCTGCTCATTTGATTCCCTATCAAGAAGCTATTAAGGTCTTGCAGTATTGAGAGCCTTCTGTTTAGGAGGGATGACGGGAAAATGAAATTCCTACTATCACAAAATGCTATGCATTAAAAGCTTAAGACACCACTATTATTCAATATTGTCACAGACATGCTAGCTATAGCAACAAGACAAAACAAAGAAATTGAAGGTATAAGAATAGGCAAGAAAGAAACTAAGCTTTCATTCTTTGCATTTAAGATGGTATACTTAGAGAACCCTAAAGAATCGACTGAACAATAGCTGAAACAATTAACTTTTTACACAAAGATAAAACATTGTGATCCAGTGGGATTTATACTAGGAATACAGGGATAGTTTAACATAAGGAAAACTCTTAATATAATTGGTTATATTAATACTGAAAGTAATAAAAAATTGTTATATCAATAGATTCAGAAAAAGCTCTTGACAAAATACCTGCTTGTTTCTATTAAAAACACTTCACATTCTAAGTACAAATGGATTTTTTTCCTTAAAATGATAAGAAGCATCTATCTTATTTAAAATCATCAGCAGCAGACATTATTTGTAATCAAGATGAGCTAGAAGACCTCCAAACAAGAACAGGAGTGAAACAACAATGCCCATTATCACCGATACTATTCAATATTGTATTAGAAATGCTAGCAATAGCAATAAGAGAAGAAAAAGAAATTGAATGAATCAGAATGGACAATGAGATAATAAGACTATCTCTAAAATAATACATAAGATGATATGATATCTTTAGACAATCATAGCAATTCAACTAAAAAGTTAGTTGAAACAATTATTCATTTTAGTAAAGTAGCAGCATATAAAATAAGCCCACAGAAATCATCAGCATTTCTATATATTATTAACAATACTTTGCAAGAAGAGATAATACTTCATTTAAGATAACTGTAGACAGTATGAAATACCTGAGATTATACCTGCCAAGACAAACCCAGGAACTACACGAACATAATTTAAAACGCTTTCTATACAAATAAAAGTCATATTTAAATGAATGGAGAAATATTAATTGTTCATGGGTAGGCAGAGCCAATATAGTAAAAATGACACTTCTACTTAAACTAATTTTATTTAATGCCATCACAATAAATTACCAAAAAATTACTTTACTGAGCTAGAAAAAAATAATAAAATTCTTTTAGAAGAACAAGAAGTTAGCAGAATATTAAATGAATTAATGAAAAAACGTAAAAGAAGGAGTTTTTGGCAAAACCAGATCTTAAATTGGTAATAATATAATATAATATATGGCAATAATTTTCAGAATTATCTGATACCACTTGCATGAACAAATGAAAAATGAAGAGTAAAACCAAGAGAATGTTGTATACAGTAACAGTAATATTGTTTGAAGAATAATTGTGTACATTCAAATTATTCTGAACACTATAAATACTCAAATCAACTACAAAGGACCTATGAAGGAAGATGCTATCCACCTCTAGAGAAACAAGAGATAAACAGAAGTATGCATGGTACTGGTAATTTAAGTGGAATGGCATCAAATAAGTAGATTACTTTGGGCAGAATTGTCATTTTTTTTATATTCACTTAGCCCACCCATCAATGATTAATATTTCTCTAATTATTTAAATCTGACTTTATTTGTATAAAAAGTGTTTTATGATTATGTTCATATAGTTTGTGGGCTTGTCTTAGCAGGTATATTTTCAGGTATTTTATATGGTCTACAGTCATCTTAAGTGAAATATCTCTTACTATCTCTTCTTGTAGACCTTTGTTGGTAATATATAGAAATGTGGATGATATACATGTTTATTTTATGTTCTATATATAGAAATAATACATATTTATGTAATATATATTATATTTACATATTACATATACATATTTTGTATCCTGATACTTTGCTGAAATTATTGTTTCAGCTGATTTTCCAAGCATATCAACATATCATCTGCAAAAAGAGATAATTTCATTTCTTCATTGCTCATTCTGATCCCTTCCATTACTTTTTCTTCTCTTACTACTATTTCTAGCATTTGTAGTACAATATTAAATGATTTTAGTGGTAACTTATTTCACACATGATCTCCTGGGAAAGCCTTCTAGCTTGTTCCCATCACAAATAATTTTTGCTGATGGTTTTAAAGAGATGCTTCTTATCATTTTTAAGAAAAAAATCCATTCATAGCAATACTTTTGAGTGTCTTTAACAGGAATGAGTGTTTTTGTATTTTGTCAAATTGACATAATCATATAATTTTATTGCTTTTGTTATTGATATAATCCACCTGACAATTTCTTCACAAATATAGATATCATATACCTTAAAATGAGCTTCTTGTGGCAAAAAAACTAATAAAACAAAAACCCTAAAGGCACTGTGAATTTAAAACATTAGCTAGCTTAACTAGACCGAGAAAAAATTAGACTATAATTAGGTTGTAGATGTTCCTGTTTGAGAATTCAGTTTGACACAATTAAGCACTTACTGTGTGCAAGGCTCTGTGCTAAGCCTAGAGCAATGGGGAAGAAACACTGGTCCAAAAATGAGAATCTGGCTACTTAACTGTTAAGAAGCTTCCTGAACTTGTCTTCTTGAATTGCCATATTTTCCAGATACACTGGATCTGGAATATGTAGGCAACCCTGAATGTGTCAAGGATGAAGTCCTCCTACCCCAGCTGACAGAATGTGTCAGGATAGATGCATCCTTGGAAGTCCGGATAGACCCAGTCAGTATGCACCAGCCTGAGAAACTGTTTTCCTGTCTTCATGGTCTAGCAATTCCCAAGGGAAAAGAATGCTGCTTTTGCTAAAACCTTTTTCCTCCCTTTTGCCCTTTGCCCTATGACTTCCTTTTTTTTTCCCGTGTAGCTTAAATACCAAGGCTTTCCCTGCACTACTGGGCTTCTTGGAGCAAAGCATTGCTCATGTACTTGTAACATTATTTTGGTTAATGTAACCCTAAAAGTTGATGCATACTAATATGGAGGTTGACAGCTGTGGAATGGTGACCAATTATAAATGACTTAATTAAGTCAAAATCTTTACTTATTATATGGGAAAATATCATTTGTAACTCTTAAGAATTTTATCATTACTTGGATAGTTTGAAAGAGCATACATAGATAGAGGGCAGCTAGGTGGTGCAGTGGATAGAGCACCAGTGAGGAGTCAGGAGGACCTGAGTTCAAATCTCACCTCAGACACTTGACACTCACTAGCTGTGTGACCTTGGGCAAGTCACTTAACCCCAATTGCCTCATCCTGGGTCATCTCCAGTCATCCTGATGAAACTGGCCACTGGATTCAGATGGCTCTGGAGGAGAAATGAGGCTAGTGACCTGCACAGCCCACCCTCACTCAAAAAACAAAGTCAAGTGCAAGTCATGTCATTATTTCTCTGATGGCATGGTCTTCTTCAGCAACAAAGGACAAACACACATAGATAGAAGGCTTGGAGTTAAGTTGAATATGATGGGATAAATAAAATTGGCAGAGGTAGGCAGAGGTAAAATGGACCAATTATTTCATACAAATGCGTGAATGGAAGAACTGTTACTGTCAAGGCAGGAGCAGGGCAGACAGCTGGTAATTCTCATCAGAACTAGGTTAAGGAGATGATAACATATGCAGCTAGAAGGATATAAAAGTCTTCTTAACTTACAGATAAAGAGGATGAGAACATGAGATTAGAGATGGACTTTTAGAAGAGCGTGCAGATCAAGAAAGAGGAGGTTAAAGGGAGAAGATCAGGGAACAACTTTTACAAATTAAGGAGTAGGGAAGGTAAGGGGAGAGGATAAGTGAAATATATATATATATGTGTATGTATGTATGTATGTATGTATGAAAGAGAGAGAGATTTGAAATGACTTTTTTTTTACTTGGGGGGCAGGGGAAGAAGGAGCAGCCATTTCTTGAAGTTGGCTCACATTAAGCTTATACTCAATTGCATAGAGGTATTAGGGACCTTGGAGATGATCTAATTTTAAGGAATCTAACTTTAAAGAGTTAGGAAATTGATTCTCAGGGATGAGAAATAACTTGTTCAAAGTCACATAGGTAGAGATTTAGAATCAGGTTGTCTAGAATAAAACTCCAAGTATTCTGACTCTAAATCTCTTTCTACCACATCCTGCTGTTAAAATATCTAAATCTATTTTTTCTTTTTTTTAATATGTAACTTACTTTCAGTTATTGTCATTCACTTCCACAAGAATTTGAATTCAAAATTTTCTCCCCATCTCTCCCCACCTCCCACTTCAGGACAGCATGTATACTCCATTCACCCTTTCCTCCAGTCTGTCCTCCCTTTTATTATCCACCCTTCTTCTATCTACCTTCCACTCTGTTTTCCTGTAGGACAGAATGGATTTCTATACTCCATTGTCTACATAACTTAATTTCCAGTTGCCTGCTAAAACAATTTTTAACATTCATTCTTAAAGTTTTGAGTTCCATATTCTCTCCCACCCTCCCCACCTCACCCTCACTGAGAAAACAAGCCATTCAATATAGGTCATACATGTGTAACAATGCCAAGCGCTTCCATAATAGTTATGCTGTAAAAGACTAATTACATTTCCTTGTGTCCTATCCTGCCCTCCATTTATTCCATTCTCTCCTTTGACCTGTTCTCCCTCAATAGTGTTTGCTTCTGATTGCCCCTTTCCCCAATTTGCTGTCTCTTCTATTATCTTCCCTCTCCTATCCCCTTCCCCTCTGCCTTCCTGCAAGGTAAAATAGATTTCCATATCCAATTGAATGCATTATTCTCTCTGTAAGCCAAATTCCCTGAAAGGAAGGCTCACTTATTTCCTTTCATCTCCCCCCTCTTCCCCTCCATTGTAAAAGTTCTTTCTTCATCTTTTATGTGATAAGATTTGCTATATTCTACTCTCCCTGTCTCTTACTCCTAGTACATTCCATTCAACAGTAAACTTTATTTTTTTAGGCATTCTTCCTTCATATTCAGCTCACCCTGTGCCCTCTGTCTGTGTGTGTGTGTGTGTATATGTATATATATTACATATATGTGTGTATACATACACATGCACACATATACCTCTGTACATATACACACCCACACATATATAATATACAAATACATACACACCCATACCCACCTACATATATATATATATTCCCTCTAACTACCTTAATACTGAAAAAGGTCCCATGAATTACAAATAACATCTTTCCATGTAGGAATGTAAACAGTTCAACTTTAATGAGTTCCTTAAGGCTTCTCTTTCCTCCTTTTCATGTTTCTTTTGATTCTTGTATTTGAAAGTCAAATTTTCCATTCAGCTCTGGTCTTTTCAAGAAGAATGCTTGGAAGTCCCCTATTTCATTGAATGACCATTTTTCTCCATGAAGTATTATACTCAGTTTTGCTGGGTAGGTGATTCCTGGTTTTAATCCTATCTCCTTGGACCTCTGAAATATCATATCCCATGCTGTTCATTTCCTTGGCGTAGAAGCTGTTAAATCCTGTGTTACCCTGATTGCATTTCCACAGTACTTGAATTATTTTTTTCTGGATGTTTGTAATATTTTCTCCTTGACTGAGAACTTGGAATTTGACTACAATATCCCTAGGAGTTTTCCTTTTGGGATTGCTTTCAGGAGGTTTTTGGTGGATTCTTTCAATATCTATTTTATCCTCTGGTTCTAGCACATCAGGGCAGTTTTTCTTGATAATTTCTTGGAAGATCATGTCTAGGCTCTTTTTTTGATCATGGTTTTCAGATAGACCAAGAATTTTTAAATTATCTCTGCTGGATTTATTTTCCAGGTCAGTTGTTTTTCCAGTGAGATATTTCACATTATCTTCTATTTTTTCATTCTTTTAGTTTTGTTTTGTAATTTCTGGGTTTCTCATAAAGTCATTAGCTTCCATCTGCTCCATTCTAATTTTTTAAAGAACTATTTTCTTCAGTGAGCTTTTGAGCCTCCTTTTCCATGTAGCCAATTCTGCTTTTTAAAGCATTCTTCTCCTCATGGCTTTTTGGACCTGTTTTGCCATTTGAGTTAGTTTATTTTTAAAGATGTTATTTTCTTCAGCATTTTTGGGGTTTCCTTTAGCAAGCTGTTGACTCACTTTTCATAATTTTCTTGTATCACTCTCATTTCTCTTCCCAATTTTTCCTCTACCTCTCTTGCTTGATTTTCAAAATCATTTTTGAGCTCTTCCATGGCCTGAGACCATTGCATTTTTTTTTTGGAGGTTTTGAATGTAGAAGGTTTGACTTTTACGTCTTCCTTTGATGGAATGCTTTGTTGATCCTCATTAAAAAGGATGGAAGAAAATACCTGTTCACCAAGAAAGTAGCCTTCTATAGCCTTATTTTCTTCCCTTTTGGGGGCATTTTCCCAGCCAGTTACTTGACTTTTGAGTCCTTTGTCAAGTGGAGGGTATACTCTAGGGACCTGTAAGTTCTCAGTTCCTCTGAGGTGGCACAATCAAGGGAAAGGAGTTTACTCCTCTCCTGGCCTGTGCTCTCTTCTATGAGCAACCACAAACATTCTTATCTGACCAGGATATGCGAGTAGGGTTCCCTCTCCACAACTGCCTCCAGCTCCACCCTGCCAGTGCTCCTCTTCACCCCAGGACTGCCACTCAGGACTGAAAGCCACATCAGCTGCTCAATTTCCCCAGGGTCTTTAGACCAAGCTCTCCAAAAGTGGATGCTGCTGCTGCAGTGACTGCCGCCACCCTGGGGTAGGGGCTGGGGCTAGATTGCACATGCCTCACCCAGGTGAAAGAGCTTTCTCACTGATCTTTGAAGCTGTCTTTGGCATTTGTGAGTTGAGATATCTGGAAACTGCAGCTGCTACCTATGATTCTGCACCCCTGTCTATGTATGCTGCACAGCCAAGACTAGGCTACACTCTGCTCTGAGCACCATCTTGTCTCTGCACCTACATCTTTTTTTTTCACTTTTAGCTTGAGAAAAATAGGAAACCAAACAATATCAATCTCTAAAGTTTACTGGTTTAACATTTTGGGGGATAATGGATCCATAAAGCCCATATGAATTTGGCAGGCAGTGCATTTAATATATGGTCTAATTAGATTTGTGAAAGAATCTAGGGGGCGTGGAGCCAAGATGGCTGAATAGAAGGACAGACCTGTAAAAGCTCTCCCCCATAGCCCATAAAATACCTGTAAAAATGACTAAAAAAATTCTAGAGCAGCAGAAGCCACAAACTGACAGAGTGAAAGAGATTTTCCGCCTATAACAGCCTGGAAGACTGACAGGAAAGGTCTATCACACCAGGCTTGGAGCGGAGCACAGGACAGGAATAGAGCAGGCCTCAGGTGATGGAATCCCTACCAGCAGCAGCAGTTCCCAGATTGCTCAACCCACAAATGCTAAAGACAACTCTAAAGGTCAGTGAGAAAGCTCTTTCACTTGGGTGAGAAGGGAACATGGTCTGGCCCCACCTGCAGCAGCCACTGCAGTGGCAATGTCCATTTTTGAAGCCCTCCACTTAAAGACCCTGGAAACATATGTGTTATGGGTATCATGCCTGTATATTCATGAGCTGCAGGTGCTAACAGTATTCCTATGCTATCTGGTTTGAGCTTGATTTTTTCCTGTATGGGAACCATAACTGTAGTCATTGGATTAATAGAAAAATATCCAGCACTATGTAGGCCCTCTATTTGAAAGGATGCATTCCTGCTAATTCCTGATATCTCTGGCGTAGTGCCATTGTGCTGGCATTGGGATTGTCCTGCCATTGGTCGGCAGAGGGCAGTAGAAAGCCCATTCCTCCCCTTTGTTCCTGGGCTGGGGAGGAGCCCGTTAGGGTGTTTAAATATTGCTGAGGCAGGCCACTATGACATTCTGATGCCCAATGCCTCGGTTTTCTACATTTTGGGCAGGGTGTCTTGGGTATGGCTCCCCCACTTTGTATTGGCCTTACTTTGCAATCCTTTTTGAAATGCCCAAACTTGCCACATTGAAAGCATTTTTTGTCTGGTTTTTTAGTCGGCCTATTTTCATGATATGCCTGGGCTCGAACTTGTGCAGCATAGACCTCACTACCCACTATCTCACATCTTTGTAACATTTCTTCCACCCCAGCATCCCTTTTCAATCCTATCATGGCCTTTTTGCAGAGTGTGATACCATCCCGAATCCTCCGTGGGTGAGGGTCATGAGATGGAGTGAAAAGATACCAACACTAGTATTACATGGCAGTTTATCACGCATGTTTGGGGGTACAGGTTTTGAATCTATAGGTAAATCAAATGGTTCACAGCCAAGAATGAACTTTACTGGATTGATCGCAGGATTACCGCTCTGTCTTCAAAAGAAGGTTGTTGGACGATGGACTGACACTACATGGGTTTTTAATAATGTAGCAGCTGATATGACATGGTGTGCAAATATAACTCTGGGACATGAGACTTTAGCTTATCGAGGGGACTCTAGACTTTTTCGCCTATGGACTTGGGTCATTGAGGGACAAGATATGGATAAAAAACGAGAAATAGGTTTGAGACACAGACCATATTGCACAAAAATGAATGGGGCACAAGACATGGGACAAAAACGAGAAGTGATTTCTAGATCTGGACCACAATGTAGAAAGAGAAATGATCCTAATGTCTCCATTTATCATAATTATTCAGGTTTTGTACCATTTGAAGATTGTCAGTCACATCAGTGTCAACAGACTGTGTTATTCTTAGAGCATTATAATGAGAGCCTTACTTCCTGTCACAACCTATTGCATTTTAGGCCAGATTGCTATGTCTCAGGATATCCTGGTCCTAGATATGTTACTAACAAGGGTTCTTATACAGCAGGGATTGAACGGGTGATTGCTGCTATTGGGGGACAGACAGAACAAAGTTTTGTAGGACCATTTATTATTGTAAGACCAAACGGTAAAATAATTACAAACCATATTAGTCTTACAGCGCGAGTTTGTTTAGGATCATCTCATGCCTTTATGTGGGATCGTGCAAGTCAGTCTACACTCATGCCACACATGAATATGACAGGGATATTCAATTTAACGTGTCCGGATTGTTCGGTACATGAATGCATGGGGCCACAATTTGATAAAGAAAGGCTTTACATCATTGCTAGGCCAAAGTATGCACTCACGGTAGTGAAAACACAAGGATGGTATCGCACTCTGGCTGACAATATTATGTCAGTATTAGATCAAAAGATAACAAGTTTGATATGATTCAAAAGATGTATCTCATGTGTAGCGTTAGGTATAACCTTATTAGTTGAGCTAATTGTTAGTTCTACTGCTCTCGCAATGTCTGTCTCTAACACACAGAATAGTGTCCAAGAAGCAAATGCTCTTCATGATTTCATGCAAAATGTCTCAGAAGGATTTCAACGTCAGGCTCAAATGGATAAGGAATTTTACAACGCTATTCATGTTTTACAGAAAGCAGTACTGTTCTTGGGACATGAAGTTGCATATCTAGAATTACAAGCAAAGTTGCAATGTGATTATAGGTACAATACTTTTTGTCTTACTCCAAAACAATATGATGCAACTGAAATGGCATGGGAAAAGATTCGGGCTCAATTACAAGGTGTAATCAGTGGTAATATGACCTTAGAGCTCCAACAATTGATTCAATTGGCAGAAAATATCAATCAGGCTTCCCATGAAGACCTACTTCCACATAAAACTGCTCAAAATATCTTAGATTTTTTCCAACGTGCTGATCCCTGGCACTCACTAAAAACTTGGCTAATTTCATTAGGATCAGGAGTACTAACATTGCTTATATTAGTTGCTATTATACCAATATTATTAAAATGGATATTGTTAACAATTCGTAATTCCCTCTTCTCCACTAAACATATCGTGTTGGCTATGAAAGAACAACTGTACCAAAACAAAAAGGGGGAGTTGTAACGGGACAAGTTAGAGCTGACCCCTATCCATTTCAGGACTCCACACCGAGAGCCTGCCTACATAACCTAGGGGCCTGTCAGTAGCGGTGGAACTAGATGGATTTCAGGAGGAAGGGTCTCGTCTTTGTTTGCAACATGGCAGTTCTTTGTCCAGCTCCGGATGTCCAGTGGAGAAGACACCCATATAAGGAAAGGTGATAGGTGATAGGTTCAATTTATAGGCTTAGGAATGTTTCACGTAATTAAGACTATATATGCATGTGAATTAGCTGAAATAAACGGAGTCTTCACCACCTTTGTCTCCCGCCTCATCTCATTACTCACTAGATCAAGGCCTCTTGCTGGACAAGAGCCTTGGGTTGGGTTTAGGGATCCCCGTAATGGTCTAGGGAACCCCAACAGATTCTGGAAATAATCTTAGGAGGTCCTATAGTCCAGAAGGAGTAGAGCAGATGCCAAGGAAGTAGTGGGAGTGGAGAGTCAAAGGCCAGGTGAAACATGGTCTTGGATCGGGGGGGGGGGGGGGGGGGGGGGGGGGGGGGGGGGTGTTGGGCCATCCCAGGTGTACTTGGCCATTTGTTTTTGTGCTGATTAATTCACCAATCAGGGTATAATGAGCACAGGTTGTTTCTTCAAAAGTTGAGTAGATTAAGTCACAAAGGGCCTGGTCTCTATCATTAGGAAACCCTGCATCAACAGTAGAGAACAGGCCCACTAATCAAAGGAATGTGATTTTTGTGAATTGAGAAGAGAGTCAGCTCTGGGTGTTGGGAATTGAGTTTAGTTTAGTTTTTGCATCCTTCTCTGACTCATATTGAATTCTCTGTCTTCCTGTCTTCCTCACTTAAAGTGAAATACTTTTAAAAGTGGGGAGAGAATAGGGGAGAGACTCTTTGAAGGATGGGTAGATTAAGGAATAATAATTGTTGCTGTGTTCATCCTTCGTTTTCAAAGAGAGATGATGACATGATTTGCCCTTGACTTTGTTTTGAGTGAGGTAGGGCTGTGCAAGGTCACCAGCCTCACTTTCTCCTCCTGAGACATCTGGATCCAGTGACCAGCTATTCATCAGGATGACTGGAGATGGCCCAGGATGCAATGGGAGACCTTGGCCTTTTAGGCTAAGGCCTTTTCAGGTACTCACTTAAAGTGAGGTAATGCCCATTCAGTGAATAGGTCTCTTTAAAAGGTGGTCATGGGGGTGACCCCTTTAATAGAAAAGAAAAAATAAATAGATAAGTCACTCTGGGAGGGGCAGGAGCCTCAGAGTTGTTGTTTGGAAGAAAAACTGTTACTAATGACCTTCAGTCTAAGCCAGGAGGGTCCAAAACCAGCCATTGAGTGAAGGTTGGGCTTCAGAGAGCATAGGGGAGAAAGGGAAGGGAGAAGAAGAAAGGGGAGGAGAGGGGATGGGTTACCCAGCTAGCTGGGTAAGGAATAATAATAAAATTCATTTGGAAGAACAAAAGGTCCAGAATATCAAAGGAATTAATGAAAAAAATGTAAAGGAAAGTCTGGTACTACCAGATTTTGAAGTATATTAAAAGGCAATAATTATCAAAACTATCAGATACCGGCTAAGAAATAGAAAGATGAATCACTGGAACAGAACAGACATACAATACACAGTTGTAAATGATTATAGTAACCTTGTGTTTGATAAATGTAAAGATTTAAGATTTTGGAATAAGAATACACTATTTGGTTAAAATTGCTGGGAAAACTGGAAAACAGTGTGGTAGAAATTATATATGGATCAATATCTTACTTCATTTACTAAGATAAGGTCAAAATGACCTAAATACACAGGGAGAATGCATGAGAAAACTAGAACAACATGGAATACATTGCCTATCAGATTTATAGCTAGGAGAATTTATGAATAAACATGAGAAAGAGAACACTGTGAAATGTAAAATGGATAATTTTGATTAGATTAAATTGAAAAGTTTTTGTGAAAGTGGAATGGGAAGCCACAGGAAGCAAGATTAGAAGAAAAACAGAAAAATGGGAGGAAAAATTTATAGAATGTCTTGGGTAAAAGTCTCATCTCAAACATATAGAGAACTTTGTCAAATTTGCAAGAATGAGTCATTCCCCACTTGATAAACAGTCAAAGGATTTGGGAGAAGAAATAAAAGTCATATATAGTCATAGGAAAAAATGCACTAAATCATTATGTGATTAGAGAAATGCAAATTAAAATAACTTTGAGATATCTGGCAGTTAGGTGGCACAGTGGATAGATCACTGGGTTTGGAATCAGGAATACTTATCTTCATGAGTTCAAAATCAGCCTTAGACCAGTTGTGTGGTCCTGGGCAAGTCACTAAACCCTGTTTGGCTCAGTTCCTCATCTGTGAAATTAGATGGAGAAGGAGATGGCAAACCACCCCAGTATCTTGACCAACATGGAGTCAGGAAGAGTCAGACACTACTAAAAATGACTGAACTGAGATATCATTTTACACTTACCAAATTAGCTAAAAATGATAAGCTAAAAGGATAGAAGGGGGAAATGACTAATGTTGGAGAGGATGTGGAAAAATTCAGGCATTAACATCTGTCAGTGGAACTGATTCAACCATTCTGGAGAGCAATCTGTAATTATGCCCAAAGAGTTATAAAACTGTGTATACCCTTTGACCTAGCAATAATATTGTTTCCCAAGATGATCAAGGAAAAAGTAACCTATATGTTCTAAAATATTGAAAGCAGCTCTTTTTGTGGTGGCAAAGAAATGGGAATTAATGGGATGCTCATCAACTGGGGAATGGCTAAACAACTTGAGGTATATAATTGTGATGGAATCCTACCATGCTATAAGAAATGAGGAGCTGGTTGATTTCTAAAAAACATGGAAAGCCTTGCATGAACTAATGAAGATTGAAATGGGCAGAAGCAAGAGAATTCTATATACAGCAACAGCAATGTTGTTTGAAGAATAATTGTGAACAACTAAGTTATTCTGAGTACTATAAATATGCAAATAAACTACAAAGGACTGAGGTTTTAAAAAGTCAAGGTCTTCTTCCATATCCGGGGTTATCTCCAGTAATCCTGATGTGTTTCTGGCCACTGGACCCAGATGACTCTGGAGAAGAGAGTAAGGCTGGTGACTTTGCATAATCCTTCCTCCCTTAAATCCAATTCCCTTGCATGTCACCTCCCTGCTTCATGGTCCTCTTTGAGAAGGAAAGACAAACAACAACAAAGGATCTATGAAGGAAGACAGAAGAATTATCCATGAGAAAGGAAACAAAACTATCAGATACTGGCTAAGACATAGAAAGATGAATCACTGGAACAGAACAGACATACAATACACAGTTGTAAATGATTATAGTAACCTTGTGTTTGATAAATGTAAAGATTTAAGCTTTTGGAACAAGAATACACTATTTGGTAAAAATTGCTGGGAAAATTGGAAAACAGTGTGGCATTTTTGAGAAGGGTTTGGTCTATCAAAATCAGTCCTCACACACTGTGGCTGTTACTGTGTACAATGTTCTCCTAGTTCTGCTCCCTTCACTCAGCATCAGTTCATATAAGTCTTTCCAGGACTTTCTGAAGTCTGTCTGCTCATCATTTCTTATAGCATGATAGTATTCCATTACATTCATATACCACAACTTCTTCAGTCATTCCCCAATTGATGGGCATCCCTTAAATGTCCAGTTCTTGGCCACCATAAAAAGAGCTGCTATAAATATAGCACAGTGTGGGAGGACTGATTTTAATAGACTAAACCCTTCTCAAAAATGCAAAGACCTAAAACAATTCTAAAGGACTCATGATGGAAAATGCCATCCACATCCAGAGAAAGAACTATGGAGTCAGAATGCAGAGAGAAGCAGGCTGTTTTCTCTTTTGTTTTGTTTTCTTTCTCATGGATAATTCTTCTATCTTCCTTCATAGATCGTTTGTTGTTGTTTGTCTTTCATTCTCAGAGGACCATGAAGCAGGGAGGTGATGTCATGACATGCAAATGAAGACTAATGTGAAAATGTGTTTAATAGGAATGTTTGTGTAGAACCCATATCAGATTGCATGTCACCTTGGGGAGGGGGAAGGAAAGGAAGGGGAAGAAAATGTAAAACTTATGGAAGTGAATGTTGAAAACTAAAAATAAATAAATTAAGTAATTTTTTAAAAAGCGTCACTGGTAGTAGATGCTATGATGATCTCCTTTTTACAAATGAGCAACACAAGGTAAAGAGAGGATGAGTGACTTGTCCAGGGTCACACAGCTAGGGAATTCAAGTCATCCTGATATTCATGCACTGCCCCAAGTGGCTGCTATAAATCTCATCACTTAACTCAGTGCTTGGAACATAATCATCAAAATAATTGTTTACATTTACATAGCAATTACTATTTGTCAGGCCCCATGTTAAGTCATTTAAAAATTTCTTATTTGATCCTCAGAGCAGCCCTGGGACATGGGCACTATTATTCTTTTCTTTTTAAAGATGGGGTAACCGAGGGCGGAGCCAAGATGGCGGAATAGAAAGACACACATACACTAGCTCCAAACCCACAGCCCATAAAATATCTGTAAAAAAGAACTCCCAACAAATTCTGGAGCAGCAGAAGCCACAGAACAACAGAGTGGAGAAGATTTCTGTTCCAGAGAGCCTGAAAACTTCTCACAAAAGGTCCTTCGTGCTGCAGACCCGGAGCCCAGCCCAGCCCTGCTTTGGCTGCACAGCACCGAGAGGAGCGGATCCGAGCAGGCTTCAGGGATGGAATCTCCAGCGGCCACACGGGTCCTTCCACCCACAGGTGACAAGGGTCAGTGAGAGGGTCTCTTTGGCGGGTCGAGAGGGGAGTGGGGTACCCCCATAACTCAGGCCCCCTCGGGAGGCAGCAGCAGAGGCAGCAGCAGACCAGGGCTCCCCAAGCAGGTAGGAGCCTGCATCCATTGTTGAAGGTCTCTGCATAAACCCCCTGAGGGAACTGAGCCCTGTGAGGCAGCCCTGCCCCCACCTGAGCAGCTGAACTTGATCTCACACTGAACAGCAGCCCCACCCCCATCCAAAGCCCTGAGGCTGGGAAGCAGCATTTGAATCTCAGACCCCAAGCACTGGCTGGGCAGATCTGGAGGTGAAGTAGGTGTGAAGAGAATATTCAGAAGTCAAGTCACTAGCTGGGAAAATGCCCAGAAAAGGGGAAAAAAATAAGACTATAGAAGGTTACTTTCTTGGTGAACAGGTATTTCCTCCCTTCCTTTCTGATGAGGATGCTTACCATCAGGGAAAGACACAGAAGTCAAGGTTTCTGTATCCCAGCCCACTCAATGGGCTCAGGCCATTGAAGAGCTCAAAAAGGATTTTGAAAATCAAGTTAGAGAGGTGGAGGAAAAGCTGGGAAGAGAAATGAGAGACATGCAGTCAAAGCATGAACAGCAGGTCAGCACCCTGCTAAAGGAGACCCAAAAAAATGCTGAAGAAAATAACACCTTGAAAAACAGGCTAACTCAATTGGCAAAGGAGGTTCAAAAAGCCAATGAGGAGAAGAATGCTTTCAAAAGCAGAATTAGCCAAATGGAAAAGGAGATTCAAAAGCTCACTGAAGAAAATAGTTCTTTCAAAATTAGAATGGAACAGATGGAGGCTAATGACTTTATGAGAAACCAAGAAATCACAAAACAAAACCAAAAGAGTGAAAAAATGAAAGATAATGTGAAATATCTCATTAGAAAAACAACTGACCTGGAAAAGAGATCCAGGAGAGACAATTTAAAAATTATGGGCCTACCTGAAAGCCATGATCAAAAAAAGAGCCTAGACATCATCTTTCATGAAATTATCAAGGAAAACTGCCCTGATGTTCTAGAACCAGAGGGCAAAATAAGTATTCAAGGAATCCACAGATCACCGCCTGAAAGGGATCCAAAAAGAGAAACTCCTAGGAACATTGTAGCCAAATTCCAGAGTTCCCTGGTCAAGGAGAAAATATTGCAAGCAGCTAGAAAGAAACAATTCAAGTATTGTGGAAATACAATCAGGATAACACAAGATCTAGCAGCTTCTACATTAAGGGATCGAAGGACGTGGAATATGATATTCCAGAAGTCAAAGGAACTAGGACTAAAACCAAGAATCACCTACCCAGCAAAACTGAGTATAACACTTCAGGGGAAAAAATGGTCTTTCAGTGAAATAGAGGACTTTCAAGTATTCTTGATGAAAAGACCAGAGCTGAAAAGAAAATTTGACTTTCAAACATAAGAATGAAGAGAAGCATGAAAAGGTAAACAGAAAAGAGAAGTCATAAGAGACTTACAAAAGATGAACTGTTTACATTCCTACATGGAAAGACAATATTTGTAACTCTTGAAACTATTCAGTATCTGGGTACTGGGTGGGATTACACACACACACATGCACACTCACACGCACACACACACGCATAGAGACAGAGTGCACAGAGTGAATTGAAGAGGATGGGATCATATCTTAAAAAAATGAAATCAAGCATTGAGAGAGAAATATATTGGGAGGAGAAAGGGAGAAATGGAATGGGGCAAATTATCTCTCATAAAAGAGGCAAACAAAAGACTTATTAGTGGAGGGATAAAGAGGGGAGGTGAGAGAAAAACATGAAGTTTACTCTCATCACATTCCACTAAAGGAAGGAATAAAATGCACACTCATTTTGGTAGGAAAACCTATCTTACAATAAAGGAAATTGGGGGATAAGGGGATAAGCAGGGTGGTGGGGATGATGGAAGGGAGGGCATGGGGAGGAGGGAGCAATTTGAGGTCGACACTCATGGGGAGGGACAGGATCAAAAGAGAGAATAGAAGTAATGGGGGACAGGAT
The DNA here is from genome assembly GCF_028372415.1 of Notamacropus eugenii. Lineage (NCBI taxonomy): Eukaryota > Metazoa > Chordata > Mammalia > Diprotodontia > Macropodidae > Notamacropus > Notamacropus eugenii. The sequence continues at coordinate 309,381,563 of NC_092876.1, forward strand.
AGGATGGAGGGAAATATGGTTGGTCTTATACAACACGACTATTATGGAAGTCATTTGCAAAACTACACAATTGCTTGCCTTCCAAAGGGAGGGAGTGGGAAGGGGGGGAGGAAAAGAAGTTGGAACTCAAAGTTTTAGGAACAACTGTCGAGTACTGTTCTTGCCACTAGGAAATAAGAAATACAGGTAAAGGGGTATAGCAGTTATTTGGCCCTACAGGACAAAAGAGAAAATGGAGACAAGGGCAGAGAGGGATGATAAAAGAGAAAGCAGATTGGTGATAGGGGCAATTAGAATGCTCGGTGTTTTGAGGTGGGGGGGAGGGGACAAAAGGGGAGAAAATGTGGAACCCAAAATTTTGTGAAAATGAATGTTAAAAGTTAAATAAATAAATTTAAAAAAATAAAAAATAAAATAAAATAAAAAGATGGGGTAACCACGGTAACCTGGTAAGTGACTCATCCAGGGTCACACAGTGAGGAAATCTCTGAGGCCAGATTTGAACTCAAGTCTTCCTGACTCTAGATACTGGAGTGTTCCCACTGAACCACATGGCTTCTACAAGTCTCATCATTTTAGGCACAGTGCTTAAAACGTGGTAATAAGAATGATATCTACCATTCACAGATAGGTAGGCACTCTGCTCAGCACTATACAAATATCTCATTTGATTCTCAGAGCCCTGGTCTTGAACACAAGTCTTCCTGACTCCATGCTCTGCCCTCTAGCCTATGCCCTTCATAGCTTCTATAAACCACATCCCTTAGCACAGTTCTGGGAGCATAGAGATAATAAATAAGGTAACATTTACATAGAACTTACTACATGGCAGTCACTTCACTAAGGACATTGTGTGTGTCCCATTTAGTCTTCACCACAACCCTGGAAGGTGGGTGCTATTTATTATCCCATTTTATAGATGGAGAAACTAAGGCAGACAGAGGCTAAGGAACTTGCGCAGCTTCACACAGCCACAAAAACTCTAAGAAAGGTTTTGAATCTCCTATAGCTGACTCCAAGCCTGTGCTCTGGCCATGTTACCACAAGCCTTCTCTCCTCACTTTTCCCAGTGCTTGGAACCTGAGAAGAAGAATGACTCCCATTTCTGTAGTACTGACTACAGACCATATACTGTGCTAAGTGCTTTCCAAGTATGGCTTTTGATCCTCACCATAGTCCTGAGAAGTAGGTGGTATTACTTTCCTCATTTAAAAGAGGAGAAAACTGTATTAATCAGAGGACGAGGGACTTGTTCAGGGTTAATTAGCTAGGGAATGTCTGAGCCTAGATTTGATCCCAGGTCTTTCTGATTTTATATCCTGCCACCTATCCACAGCACCACATACGTGTGTGATAAACACCAGCACTTAGAACAGTATTTGGAATATAATACTATCTATCTATCATCTATCTATCTATCTATCTCTCTATCATCTATGTGTCTATCTGTCTATCTATACTCAGGTAGGTGGCACAGTGGATAGAGTGCTGCACCTAAAGTCATGAAGATGAGTCTTCATGAGTTCAAATTTGGCCTCAGATACTTACTAGCTGTGTGACCCTGGGGAAGTCACTTAATCCTCTTTGCTGCAGTTCCTCATCTGTTAAATGAACTGGAGAAGGAAATGGCATATCACTCCAGTATCTTTACCAAGAAAACCCCAAATGAAGTCACAAAGGTAAACACTAAGTACAGACTCAGTACAATATAGATGTGCAGGCTGTCGAGTCCTGAAATAAATCAAACACGTAAGTTGAGAAATACAGCTTTAATTGAGGTAGCAGTGTAGCAAAGTTGCCACTATGGGTGATATCCCACTAGGAGATCTGTAGGAAAGGCTCTTAATGCTTTTAGGAGAAATGAGGGAGGGAGTCACATAGGATGGTCTAATCATGTGATGTCAGTGGCCTTTGACAGTCAGAGTATGGAAAACCAATTCACTCTTGACTGCTTTCTCCTTCATGCCATGAATTCCAATGGAAGGGAGTAAGGACACAAGAAACTAATTTGAAACCTGGTTTTGTTAATTAGAAAATTTCTCAAAGTGGAAACTTAGGGTGTAGCTCAACTCAACCCAATCAAAAATATAGTAAAAGTAGGAATGGAAGGAATTTCAGCATTACTAAGATTATTAAGACGAAGGGTAGGTAATATTACAACTGATATTAACAATTTTCTGTCATTTCCCCCTCCGATTCTCTTGAGCAGGTAGTGTCTTCTCAATGAACTAGTATGACACTCAATACTTTGAGGGGCAGGAGAAAGGGTAGAGAGATTGATAGACAGATTGACAGGAGCGTGTTGGGGGGCAGTCCTCAGAAAACAAGCAGGTGTTAGGGATACAGAACAGAGGTTCCATAGGGAAGAAGTGAAAAGGGAGGTGTAACCTATACTGTCTATTTCCTCAGTCCATCTTATCTTAAGTCTCATAAAGTTGCCTGGTTTCTGAGAACATCTCCTAATGCAGCCCTCTGATCCTCTGGAAATATTTACTCTTAGGCATTCTGGAATGGGTGGGTTATCAGATTAGCTTCTTCCAGCAGGTCTGATTCCCAAGTTCAGGTCTCTTAGGTCTCTTGTAGAGATCCCTATTTTGGTTAAAATCTCTTGCAAAATAACAATTTAGTATGGTGACTTCAAGTTTGCTTTGCCAGTAACCAGGTGAGAGCTAGCCCAAACCTTATTTCTCTAATAAGAACATCAAATTCGGGACTTCTACTCCAGAAAATACCTATCTTTCTATTTTCTATTTTTCCATACTTCTTGCGGTTCCTATCCTTATCTAAGCCAGATATTTGGCCACTGCCAGCAACAGGCTGAAGGGAGAGCTGAAAAGAATCGATGAGGATCTCACTTGTCCAATGAGCCCTGTTAGTTATAAATTTGATATCTGCAATTATAGTTATGTGTGCTAAGGTTAAAAGATGCCTTTTAAATTGGCATACATTCCACCATCCTTTAACTTCTGGTGTTCGTCTACTTCATTCTTCACCTCAGATTCTAGTTCCAGAAAGGGAAGGAACTTCAGTTTATCACCTATAATTGCCTTGTGATATAAGTTAGCAAACTGTCATGTTGATATATTTAGGAAATTCAAATATAAACTGAAAAATCAGAAAAATTCTGATCCTGATTCTTATATTTGGGTAATAATATATATTTGGATTTGAAAACAAAATTTTCACCAAGAACAAAATTTTATTTACTCTAGTTATTTAGTTTTGCTATTTACTTATCGCTGCTTATTCCTCCCTCAGGAGGATGAGATTCTGCAAAGGAACTGATAACAGAACACTTTCTACAAGAAGATGACCTCTAATATGCAACTGAATTCTCTTAAAAGTTGCCACATTAGCTTCAGTTGTAACCAAAGGTTCTGGAATGGGATGGGTAAAAACATTATGTAATCAATTTCAAAACAGTGCATGTCAAATAAATTGTTTATAGCCTTAGTAACTCAAATCTTATATCTGCGTCTTATTTTAGTAGCTCAGTTGTATTCCAGTATTAGCATATAAGATAAATATTTAGTATTTTTTACTAATCAGCTGCCATGATTACAGAAATTTGCCATAAAAGGAGAATAAGAACATAGTTAAACAGTAAAGGAAAAAGGTTGCCCTAACGATGGCAAGAATCATATAGTTAGTATAGATAGGTTTAAAGTCAGCCAGGTGAGATATTTTCATACTGGGGAAATCAAGTGAGGAGAATCCTACCTCAGTCCTTGCCAAAAGTCATTCTCCTAGCTTTCCCCATGATAACTGTACCTGCAGTTCATAGATGTCAACCCCACAGGGTTACTGGTATCATGGATCATTTGCTAAATAGCATTTCTAAATGATCATACTTGGAATTAGACTCAGAATAAGATCAATTACAGTCCCTTAAAGTCCAATAATCATAGCTTTGAGAAGAATAAAAGACAGTCCAACCTTAACCTTCCCAACATCTCTTTCCCAAGCTTATTCCCAGGGACACATATCTACTGGCATTAGATCTCAGATGTCACTCCCATTGAGTGACTGGCATTTTTCTTAAAGCAGTGGAACATTGTAACAAATCTACAAATGAAGCTTAAAAAGTATATTCAGGGTCCCAAAAGTCCTCATTTCAAACAGCAGTTTCCACAATTGTTATTAACACTCTCAAGCTGCAATAAATTAGTTAGTAAAATAAAAATTTATCAGGGCTTCAAAAAAACCCATTTTTACTTAATATTCCTTTCTACTAGTCCTTTCTATATTCTAAGCAATTAGGTAGATGAGTATTTGACCTTATCATCTGCCTATTACTAGTTATATATTTGTGCATAAAAGATCCTTAAATATTTCAAATGATGTGAGAATAATTGGGTATTGATGCAGCAGTTTATGGGACCACACTGTTATTCTACCAATTATTGAAACTAAATCAGAAACATCTTCAAGTTTTGTTTTGAAGGAAAGAATTTTGATGTAATCAATTTCTTAGGAGACAGTAATTTATGGAATATCTTGTGCTACCTAAATGGAAAAAAGTCAGGTTTATTTGGGCTTATTATTCTATTTGGAATTACCAACAAGTATGAATATATATTAAAGTACTTAGTTTGTACTCACAGATTGCCATAATAAAAAATAAATGCAAGCTCACTTGATAGAAAGAAGGCATGAGAAACTGGGAGATCAGGAAAACTACAGTACAGGTGGTGAAGTCTGAGCTGAGCTTTGAGGGAAACTAGAGACTCCAAGAAGTGGGAGAGAGGGAAAGGAGGAGAGCCAGTACAATGGCACAAAAGGAAATGTGGAATTTCTTGTGAGGGATGGTAAGAAACCAGGTAATTTATTATAAGCCTGTAAGAATAGATTGGAGCCAGGTTGTGAAGAGCTTCAAATGACAAAGAGAGGAGTTTGTGCTTGATTCTAGAAGTAAAAGGGAGCCACTGGAGTTCCTTAAGCAGAAGAGTGTTCTAGCTAGACCTGTGATTCAGTAGATCACTATGGCAAATGAGTGGGAGGTGGAGTGGAGAAAGGAAACTTGAGACAAAGATGTCACTTAAAATACTGTAACGAGGAAGCCAAGATAACAGAGTACAGACTGAGACCCAGCAGAACTCATTTTTATAACAGATTCAGATTTATTATTTTGTAGCTAAGAAGAAAAGAGCTCCAGATGTAGCTCCACTGTTCTTATGTCCTACATCTTTAATTATTAATCTTAATTGAGATTAATTGATAGCCTCCCACCAGTTCGAAGTCACATATTCCTTGGGAGGGAATTTCTGCCAAATTTAAATTAAACTGAGATTTAGTAAGAACTTCTTCCTTCTGTCTAACCAGGCTACTGTGATTTTTATTAGAAAATACAAACCTTTCTTGCCTTCTAATCTTTTTACCTGGAGAAGTAAGGAAATTTCAAGAAACAGTACAAAAGGAGGGTGAGAATTCTAATCATTTTTACAACTACAAAGAGTTATGCAAAAGTGCTAAACTTTAATGGAAGTCTAGTATACCCATTTGTTTAAACATATATATACACACATATATATACATACATATATACATATACATATATATGTATTTATAGGATATCCTGGTTGTCTATTGAGACAAGAGAAAGGAAAGGAAGAGCAGGAATTGGAGAAAGATCAGATTTCAAAATCATTTGGAGGGGAATGTTGGGAGTGTTCTACTGGGTAGATTAATGTCACTTTAAAAATCTTTGGCAGTAGATTAGCTACAAATAGTAAATTCCACAATATGAAATGTTTGGAATAAATAGCCCTTGTGTTAAACGTAATGCTAAATAATTGCAAAGACAAATCAAGATTCTGTATGATATGTTCTGATTTGTTATACGGATTCTTTCATTTATCTTAGTCTGACTACACAGCATGACGATAGTGAAAATATACTCAATAGGAAAGTTTATGTAGAATCTATACAGAATTGTATGCAGTCGTGGGGAGGGAGGGAGGTAGTGGGGGGTGGGTGGGGAGGGATAAAATCGCAATTGTATGGCAGTGATTGTTAAACATTAAAAAAAATAAAAAAATTAATAGAAAGGAAAAAAAAAAAGATTCTGTATGATAACATTTAGAAAATAGATCTTTGTGTAATTGTCTCATTTTAAGTGAAATATATTCCTCCTAGAATTTTTAATACTGTATGGATAAGGAAACTTGTTAGCTGTGTGGTTTTAAGCCAAGTTACTTCAGTTATTCAATTTGTAATATGTATAAAGATAATACCTAACATTAATCTGATAATTCATGTGATTAGAAATACTGTTAGGAAAAATGAACTCTTCTTTCATTGTTTTGGGTTATAGATTTAATTGTTAAAAGACTGATATAAATATGTTTTTAAGAAGTCCTTAGAAATATAAAAGATAATGAAAATGGTTTTCTATGAATTTGGCATAGGCATAAAGGATCCCTTTAAAAAGTCCTCACCTGTGAAAGGCAGAGACCTAAAATCTTGGTTACCAGAAGAAGAAACAAGTAGCTGTGCCTCCCTGCTGAGGTAGCTATATGTTGACCTGCCATAAACAAATCAATTTGCCCATGATCACAGGATTGCTAAATGGTAGAGGTGAGAGTACAACCCAGATTGTTGTACCAGCCTAGCCAGATTGATGGTGTCTCTCAGTGAAAGGGAAAGGGAAAGCAATAGGAAAATAGGTTTAATCTTATTATTTGTACAAAACTTTTAAGGAATTAATATAGGAATGAAAGCTTTTGCTTTTTTTAAACTTCTAGCACTTTGCACTGAAATGAAATATTATACAACAGTTAAATAAAACAAAATCCCATAAGACTTACTATCATTTATTAAATGCTTTCTAAACCTTAAAGGATATATAAATTTTAGCTATAATTATTATCTCATTCTTATCTTTTTTGTGAATTCAGGTAGAAACAATCCTGAGACACTATCTTGCTATTAGTCTTTATAGTCAGTGTTCTGTGGATTATTTCCCAGGTGGATAGAATATCTACTTTTTATGGTTGTAATTTTTATATATATGTTAATTTTATTTATTTTCAGTGTTCTACAATCACTACCATAAAACTTAGATTTTTTCCCCCCTTACCTACCCCCTACCTCCTCCCTCCCTCCCTGAGATGGCATACAATTCTAAATAGGATCTACACATACATTCCTATTAAATACATTTTCACTATAGTCATACTATGTAGAAGAACTAAAATGAATGGGAGAAATCATATAACAAACTAAAACATAATACACACACAAAAAAATGATCTGCTACATTCTGCAATTGAATTCCATAGTTCTTTCTCTGTATTTGGAAGACATTTTTCCTTAGAAGACCATTGGGATTTTTTTTTTAAGTTCTTCCATTGCTATGAAGTTCCAAGTCTACCAGTAAAAACTCTCACACACTGTGGTCATGAGCAACTGATATTTTTAAAAGACATACACAAGATGGGAATGAGTAGGTAACACGATGAACACAAAAGAGTAGCAGTCTATTTGGTTTAACATAATCTAAGGATTATGCTAAAATTCAGAAGGAACTGAGGCAGTGAAAGGAATTATGATTTTTATAATAATTGATATGGTATGTATAATGATTATACTAATAGATTAGACTTTTCACAATTGCTTTTTCTAACTTGAGTCAAACTTACAAGGCAGCTTGAAATGGGAGATCAAACCTTTAACAACACTCACAACCACTGGTATCCTTGTGTCTGTATGTGTGTGTGTGTGTGTTCATCCTTTGTTGCCAAAGAAGACCATGCCATCAGAGAAATAATGACCTGACTTGCACTTAACTTTGTTTTGAGTGAGGGAGGGCTGTGCAGGTCACCAGCCTCACTTCTCCTCCAGAGCCATCTGAATCCAGTGACCAGATATTCATTAGGATGACTGGAGATGACCCAGGATGAGGCCACTGGGGTTAAGTGACTTGCCCAAGGTCACACAACTAGTGAGTGTCAAGTGTCTGAGGTGAGATTTGAACTCAGGTCCTCCTGACTCCTGCACTGGTGCTCTATCCACTGTACCACCTAGCTGCCCCTCCTTGTGTCTGTATACCTTAAGGGAAGTGAAATATTTCTCCTACAGGACTCCAGAATTGTATTGTACCCAGCCAACAATTGCTTGCAATCCACCTTCCCCACTTCCTTCCCACTTGTGATTTATGTATAAAATCTCTGTCTTCATTTCAGCATGGTGGAATTCTGATCAGGAGAATTTCTGATTTGCAAATCTATTCCTCATAGTATAACTAATTGATTGCTACCTGATTACTGCCACTTGATCTTTGACCTGCTGTTTTGTCATTCTCAGGTTAGAGACTAGCTCAGTGAAATCCTGATAACAAGGTGTACAGATTCTGTTTTGAATCTTATAGATTCTGCACTATTCTGCCAGAATCTTATAGATTCTGTCCTCCTAAAATCTGCTTGGGAGGAAGATACTATTGTACTGTAAGAAATGATGAAGAGGCTTTGGGGTGGTGGAACCAAGATGGCAGAGTAGAGGCAGAGATTTGCTAGAGCTCTCCCCCCAAGCCTAGCCAAATACCTGTAAAAAATGGTTCTAAACAAATTCTGGAGCTGCAGAACCCACAAAATGACAGAGTGAAGCAAATCTCCAGCCCAAGACAGCATAGAAGGTCTGCAGGAAGCATCTATTGTGCCATGCTGAGAGCAGAGCACAGTCAGTGCGGGCCATGCTGGCACAGACAGGACCTGAGCAGGCCTGGGGGAGGATTGGGGAGGGGAAATGAAACTCTGGCACCTGTGACAGTTTCAAGATTTCACATCCCCAAAACAAGGACAAATTGGAAGGCCAGTGTAAAAAACCTGTGGGATCTGCATGACAGAGTAGAGTGAGCTGACCCCAGCCTCAGGGTGGCAGAGAGGGTGGAAGAGCCTGCAGAAGCAACAGCAGAAGTAGAGGCAGAGGCAGCAGCTGTTTCTGGAGCTCTAGACCCAGATTGTGTGGGGATCAAGTGGCTGACAGTACACCCCCCAACCCCACGGAAAGCAGAGAACTATCTTGACAAAGAGCTCAAAAGTCAAGTCAATGACTGGGGAAATGAGCAAAAAGTGGAAAAAGAATCAGACTATAGAATCTTACTTTGGTGACAAGGAAGACCAAAATATACAAACAGAAAAAGACAACAAAGTCAAACCTCCTACATCCAAAGCCTTCAAGAAAAATACGAATTGGTCACAAGCCATGGAAGAGCTAAAAAAGGGTTTTGAAAATCAAGTAAGAGAAGTAGAGAAAAAATTGAGAAGAGACATGAGAGCGATGCAAGAAAACCATGAAAAGTGAGTCAACTGCTTGCTTGGGGACCCCCAAAAATGCTGAAGAAAAATAACACCTTAAAGAATAGACTAACCCAAAGAGAAAAAGAGATCCAAAAAGCCAATGAGGAAAAGAATGCCTTAAAAGCAGAATTGGCCAGATGGAAAAGGAGGTCCAAAAGCTCACTGAAGAAAATAATTCCTGAAGGATGAGAATGGAGCAGATGAAAGCTAATGATTTTATGAAAAATTAAGAAATTAGAAAACAAAACCAAAGGAATGAAGAAATAGCAGACAATGTGAAATATCTCATTGGAAAAACCACTGACCTGGAAAATAGATCCAGGAGAGACAATTTAAAAATTAGGGGACTACCTGAAAGCCATGATCAAAAAAAGAGCCTAGACATCATCTTTCAAGAAATTATCACAGAAACCTGTCCTAATGTTCTAAAAGCAGAAGGTAAAATAGAAGTTGAAAGAATCCATTGACCACCTCCTGAAAGAGATCCCAAAAAGAAACCTCCTAGGAATATTGTAGACAAATTCCAGAGGTCCCAGGTCAAGGAGAAAATATTGCCAGCTACCAGAAAGAAATAATTTAAGTATTGTGGAAATACAATCAGGATAACACAAGAGCTAGAAGCTTCTACATTAAAGGAATTGAAGGGCTTGGAATATAATATTCCAGAGGTCAGAGGAGCTAGAATTAAAACCAAGAATCACCTACCCAGCAAAACTGAGTATAATACTTGGGGGAAAAAATAGAATTTCAAAGAAATAGAAGACTTTCAAGCATTCTTGATGAAAAGGCCAGAGCCGAATAGAAAATTTGACTTTCAAATACAAGAATCAAGAGAAGTATGAAAGGGTTAACAGGACAGAGAAAACATAAGGGACTTACTAAAGTTGAACTGTTTACATTCCTACATGGAAAGATGATATTTGTAACTCATAAGACCTCTCCCAGTATTAAAGTAGTTGGAAGAGATAGATAGATAGATAGATAGATAGATAGATAGATAGATAGATAGATAGATAGATAGATAGATAGATAGATTGAAAGATAGATAGACAGACAGACAGACAGACAACAGACAGGAAAAGGGGAAAAGGAGAAACTTCTCCCCTCAGATCTAAGAGAAAAGGGGTCACTTCACTGATCAAACAGAGGCAGATTTCAAAGCTGTACTTTGGAATAGGACTAGCACTTAACCCTTAACTAGTCACAGAAAGAAAACTGTGTAATATCATTTGGAATATAGATCCAGGTAATTGAATCCATTCTGGTTACTATTTGACCTTAAGATAAATTGGGAAAATGCATAGAACTGAAAAAGAGACACCTCAGAGACAAAACTTTGAGCTCTCCAGTATGCGGAAAATGGGGAAAAGCCACTGGATCTTTTCCAGAGTCCCATACACCTTGATTGGCAGGTTCAAAGCTCTCATTTTCAAAGAAGTTTTAAAGAGTGGACACAGAGGTGAAGTTCATTTGAGTAAAAGCCCCCAAAAAACCACTAAGATTCTCCTCCCTGTGGTCCTGCCTCTGATGATGATAGGGCCATGGTGCCTTCTCCCTGTGGTCCAGTTCTGACCAGACTTAGCCACAGTGAAACCACTAAGTTCTCCTCCCTATGGTCCCAGCTCTTCCTGCACTGGGATTACAGTACTTTCTGTCATCCTGGCTCTGATTCAGTTAAAAATACTGTGAAAGGTTAGAACTATTAAGATCCTTCAACCCTGTCATCCTGGCCCTCACTGAGCTAAGGCTGCAGCAGAAAAGTTAGAAGAATGGTAGGGAATTTGAGTTAACCTCCCCCATCTGGCAAAAAGAACAAGGGCGGAGGCACAGCAGCTACACTGGGGGCCCCACTGGCAATACCTCCAGGCCCCCTGAAGTACATCTCTCTAGGCAAGCAGATAAATCTCTCCTCTCAAATCCCCAAGTTCTTGGTTCCATACCACCAGAAGTGGAGCTTCTGCTCCAAGTTCCCCAAAGTCTAGCAACCCCTATCAGGAAGCTTGTATGTTCCTCAGGGACCCTCCTCCTTATCCACCAAATCCCCCTCGTCAATGGCCCCTGGACCTTTAGTTCAGGTGCTAGACTCTACAACCTCCTGACACTCCCAGGTCCTTAATCCCTCCTACACAAGGAGCAGTGCCCTCTTTCTCCTTCCTTCCCAACAACTGCACCCACAACCAGGCTCTGCAACTGTGGGGAGAGGGGAAAAGGAGAGGGGAGAATGAGCCCAACCAGCCAAACAGCCTCTACACTTGGTAAGCCCACGCTTCTATCAATAATTTTTACATGTGATGATATGGAAATGCAATTAATGTCATCTAAAGTTTTTTGTTTGTATTATTATTGTATTTCTAAATTGTAGTAAAATTCTCTTACACTCAAAGACAGTGGAAATATTATTTAAAACCAGTTATGTTATTGTATTAAGCCCTGCTAACCCTGTCTTGCAGCTAAAACAAGTTGGCTCTCACTTATGAAAATTATGATTGTTAACTAAGTTATTTGGGATTATTGCTATAACGTTAAAACCTAAAATTGATCCCACAGCAGCTCTAAGGGTAGACAGAATAGACACTCCCTACTCCCCTCCCTTAGGAAGATGGCCAAAATCGCCTCCAATGTAGGGCAATAGAGGGTAAGTGGGGGCCACAGGTACTAGCTACCATATACTGGGATCCAAAAAATAAAATATGGAAACCCCAAAAGACATCCTGGCACATTGGTACTATTATTCTTTCCTTTTCAAGGATGGGATAACCATGGTAACCAGGTAAGTGACTCATCCAGGGTCACACAGTAAGGAAATCTCTGAAGCCAGATTTGAACTCAAGTCTTCCTGACTCTAGATACTGGAGTGTTCCCACTGAACCACATAGCTTCTACAAGTCTCATCATTTTAGGCACAGTGCTTAAAACGTGGTAATAAGAATGATATCTACTATTCACAGATAGGTAGGCACTCTGCTCAGCACTGTACAAATATCTCATTTGATCCTCAGAGCCCTGGTCTTGAACACAAGTCTTCCTGACTCCATGCTCTGCCCTCTAGCCTATGCCTTTCATAGCTTCTATAAACCACATCCCTTAGCACAGTTCTGGGAGCATAGAGATAATAAATAAGGTAACATTTACATAGAACTTACTACATGGCAGTCACTTCACTAAGGACATTGTGTGTGTCCCATTTAGTCTTCACCACAACCCTGGAAGGTGGGTGCTATTTATTATCCCATTTTATAGATGGAGAAACTAAGGCAGACAGAGGCTAAGGAACTTGCGCAGCTTCACACAGCCACAAAAACTCTAAGAAAGGTTTTGAATCTCCTATAGCTGACTCCAAGCCTGTGCTCTGGCCATGTTACCACAAGTCTTCTCTCCTCATTTATCACAGTGCTTGGAAACTGAGAAGAAGAATGACTCCTATTTCTGTAGTACCGACTACAGACCACATATTGTGCTAAGTGCTTTCCAAATATGGCTTTTGATCCTCACCACAGTCCTGGGAAGTAGGTACTATTACTATCCTCATTTGAAAGATGAGAAAACTGTATTAATCAGAGAACTGTTCTGGGTCAATTAGCTAGGGAATGTCTGAGCCTGGATTTGATCCCAGGTCTTCCTGATTTTACATCCTGCCACCTATCCACAACGCCATGTAGGTGTGATAAACACCAGCACTTAGAACAGTACTTGGAATATAATACTATCTATCTGTCTACCTATCTATCATCTCCACATCTATCTGTCCATCCATCCATCTATCTATACGCAGGTAGGTGGCTCAGTGAATAGGGAGCTGGACCTAAAGTCAGGAAGATGAGTCTTCATGAGTTCAAATTTGGCCTCAGATACTTACTAGCTGGGCAAGTCACTTAACTCTGTTTGCCTTAGTTACTCATCTGTTAAATGAACTGCAGAAGAAAATGACACACCACTCCAGTACCTTTGCTAAAAATTCCCCAAACGAGATCATGAAGATCAGATATGACCGAAAACAACTGAATAACATAATATATATATGCAAAGATAGATATAAATACTCTTTATATATATCATACATATATAATAGCTAACACTTCTATTGTCTTTATTGTATATCAGATATTGTCCTCTGGTGCTTTATAAGTATCTCATCTGGGCGTTACAACAGCCATGTAAACCAGGGGCTAATATTATCCTCATTTTAAAGGTGGGGAAACTAAGGCAGGTTAAATTACTTGCCCGTGGTCATACAGTCACTAAATGTCTGGAAGGTTTTGAAATCAGGTCCTTCTGATTCCAGGTCACTTGCTCTAGCCATTGCACCACCTAGCTCACCAGATCAAACCATAAACAAAACAGCTGCGTCCCATCTTCCCCGCCCAGATCTCCCCATCCCTACCTTCCTGGAGCTCTGCCTCAGCGTAGGTGCAGCCTGGGCAGAGACCGGCCCTTCTCCCCAAAAGCTAGTGCAACTGATGTCCCAGACCACACAGGGCTCTGATTCTCATCTTTTCCCATTAACTTAGTGAGACGACTGAATTTGGGGTGTTGTTAGCTAGATGTCGCTGCGAGGCCAAAGAAACACACCACCCATGTGCGTCCGTCGCTCCAGCTTAGACTACGGTCGCTCTGCTCTGTAAATTAATAGGTAATACACTCCCCTGGAGGGATTTTTTTTTGGAATTAGCAGCGGAGGGGGGTGGGGAGGGAGGGGAAAGAAGGGGGAGTTACAGTGGGGAATTGGAGAAAGAAAACATAAAGGAACTGGAAAGAATAGAATGTAGATGGACTGGGGGAGTCCAGGCATGAGAGAGAGGGTGACCCGTGCAAAACGGCTCTTATTTGTTTTCCCATTTTGTTTCCAAACCAGCAAGGGACCGGGTGGAGTGAGATGGGAACAAGGAGCCCCATCTGATGACTGCGGATCGAATGGACGCATTGTGTGGTGGGGGCGACAGTGAGGGAGGGGACAACTGATAACTACACTGAGCTTCAGGACTGGGCAATGGGGCACAGGGACGGCCCGCCTCACTCAAGGACTATCACGGGGTGACAGCCGGGGTAGGGCTGTTGGAGGAAGAGCAGACACTCACCGCAGATGTTTGAACTACCAGAATCCATGAAGCTTGTTCGTAATATGTCAGTCCAAAACCGTTAAAATCCAATACCAATTGTCTAATTATCACAGTATTTTATCTGAATTTAAAATTCCTGAAAGGCTTCTTTTTTGGTCTCCAAAATGTTTTCATATTCACTCCAAGTGAATATGAAAGTAAGGAAAGAAGTAAAAATAAGGAAGGGAAACCAACTCTCAGCCTGTGCTTGTTCAGTCTTTTCCTACTGTCCATGACCCCATTTGGGGTTTTCTTGGTAAAGATACTGGAGTGGTTTGCCATTTTCTTCTCCAGCTCATTTTTACAGAGGAGGAACTGAGGCAAACAGAATTAAGTGACTTGCCCAGGGTCACCCAGCTAGTAAGTGACTGAGGCCAGACTGATGCTCCAGGCCATTACAACAGGTACTAGTACTCCACGTACTAGGAAACTTTTGAAGGTGCTTTTTGTGGATGAGTACTGCTACTAGATGGCGCCTTCTGCCTATTGGTTTCTGATGACCAAGGGAATGCTGACTTCTTGCAACGCCAAAGCTGGACAGGAGGCTAACAATTCCCTTAGTCAAATTTCCACAATTTGTAGTGAAAGCGTGCCCCAGTGAGGGTAAAGGACTTGTCTAAGTTCTTACAGCTAGTCACTACCAGAATTAGAACTCTTGATTTTGGGCCAGTGCTCTTTACACTCCACAAACCAAGGTAACCAAAGGATTAGTGATTTTGTCCAGGGTCACGCAGAGGAAATGTCAGAGGCCACGTTTGAACCAAGTCTTCCTCACTCCAAACCTAGCATTCCCACCTCTGCAGGTCAGAGCTGATATAAACCCCAACACTTAGCACAGTGCTTGGAACATACTACTCATAATTAGAGCTGCCACTTATGTAGGTAGCACTTACTGGGTGGCACGCACTGGGCTAGGGCCCGACAATGATTTTCTTTTTTGATCCTCACAAAAACCCTAGAAAGTAGATGCTAATATTATCTTCATTTTGCAGGCGAGGTTAATATAAGGTTTTAATATACTGCTAGTAAATGTCTCAGGCTAGATTTGAACTCACATTTTCCTTCTCTAGAATTGGTCAGGAAGGAACTTCTCTTTAAACTAATGTAAGAGAAGGCCTTGTGACAGAGAAGGGAATAGTACAAATTAATATTAATAACCAAATGATACAGCATTAAAATTAATTTTCCTCACTTTTGAAATAAAAATGTTCATGCTATCTCTATCTTCTTTGTTCTGAATATAAAAATATAGGGCACTGGGTTATGCTTGAAGCAGCTCAGCCCTTTGACATATTTTAAAATTCTATGACATAAGTAGGAAAGACCCTGGAAGAGGGGAGGAACCACTTTTGAAGGGGAGGATGTACCTGATGTTAGACGCTTGAGTTTGAATCCTGATTGTACCCCTGTATGAAGTGGTGACTTTGGGTACTAGTGTGACATTGAATAAGTCACTGAAGCTAACTGAATCATAGTCTCCTCCTCACTCCTGGGAATATTGAAAACAAAGCCCTTGTATAACCTGTTCTTATTAACTCTTCCTGGATCGATTTGGGGTTTCTTTGCAAAACATAGACGTGGTTTATCATTTCCTTCTCTAGCATCACACATCTAGTAAATGTCTGAGGCTGAATTTGGACTCACGAAGATGATTCTTCTTGATTCTCAGTCTCTACCCACTGAAAAACCTCTTAGTGTTGCAGAAATTTATTACTATTCCTGGTTAATCACTGAGCAATTAACTTAAGCTTGGTAGAAAAGAAAATAGAAAAAAATACAAGAAGCACCTGGGGGAAAGTCATAGAATTTAAAGAATAACATGAATTTTAAAAAGAAAAGGCAGGTGATTAGACAGTGGTGGGACGTAGGGTGAACTCAGGTGAAGTTTGTGTGGGTTGAGGTGGGGAATTGGATTTTGTTAATATTTGTAAGATAGACCAGATTCTCTTTAGTATTTAGTCAAGGAAGAGAACTTTTCAAAGCCTCTATTCCTTTCTGATAAAACAAATGGCAAGTGAACAATCCATCTCGTACAAAGCTGCCAAAATAACTTTACTATTTCATTTCCACAGGCTGTCCCTGATATCTGAAACACCCTCCCTCTTATCTCCACCCCCTGAAACCCTTTTCCTCTGACCCCAACTCTCACCTTGGTGAGGACTCACCTTGGTCAGAACATTCTCTGAATGAGAGGGAATCCTCTTTAATTCCATTCCAGGATTTTCAGCCTTCTCTCACACTGATAGAACTTGAACCAAAAACAAAAAACAAAACCCACCCAAAAAGCGAAGGTCACTCCAGTCTCCTTTTATCTCTGTCCATCCTTCCTTCCCTGTTACTTTCTGGGATGTCACAACATAAGATATTTAGAGCTCTCAGAACCTTAATAAGCACCTAGTTTAAATTCATCTTTTGACAGCAGAGTTTGTCAGCTGTGTGGACAGAAATACTGTGGCTGTTACTTTTGTATCTCAAGATTCTGCAGCTTAAGTATGTCAGTTGAATTAATTTCAGTTTTGCTTTTGTATTACAGGGCTCTGCACGGAATAAGAGTTTGAGGACATTGAGTCTGACTTCCAGCTTGGAGTGGCCACTCCCACACCACCTCCACTGATGGCAGATAGCATGCAAGCCCTCCTGAGAATACAATACGTGATGTTCATGGTTTATTATTGCAGTAAAACGATTTTTGTTGAGTAGAAAGAAAAAAAGGAAGGAAATAGGGAAGGAAGAGAAAATGAAAAAGAAAGGAAGGAAGGGAAAAAGGAAGAAAGAAAAAGAAATTGTTGAATTTAATCATTTACAGAGAAGCATTAAGCACCAGAATTAGGACCAGACTTTCACCCTGATGCCTTCTAATGCTTCTTGGATTTTCTCCATTTCTGTCCATCCACTCATTCCCAGATTTGACCGCCCCAACAGCATTGGTCTAGTCTTTTTCCTGGAAGAACCTTTCACCATGGTTTCTTTAATCTAAACACATCTCAATAAGAAAGCTTTAAAGAAGTCCCCTTTTCTGATACAACAAATTAATGGGCTCATAAGTCTAAAGGTAAAAGGGGCCTTAAAGGTTTTCTAATTCAACTTCCTCTTTTTATAGAGGAGGAAACTGTGTCTCAGAGAGGCCCAAGTGACTATCCTAAGACTGAAGAGACACAAATTAGATATGTGATTTAAATACAAAAGATCATATTTTGTTTTAAAATGAGAAAACAGAAGGCATTCTCTGGCAGATAAGGAGAATTCATAATCAGAGAAATGATAGAGGAAATCATAAAATACAAAATATGCAATTTTGTGAATATAAAATGTAAAAGTTTTCATAGGAGCGACATGTAACAGGAATAAGAAGAGAGGCTGTCAGATTGTGGAAAAGCTTTATATAAAATATCTCAGATAAAGGTCTAATACTCAAAACATATAGGAAACTGACACAAGTATATAAGGTTAAGAGCTCTCCTCTAATAGCTAAGTTGTCAGAGGATATGAGCAGTTTTCAAAAGAATTGCTAACCATCAAAAACCATACAAAATGCTCTAAATCACCCATTAAGAGCCACGTCGATTAAAATAACTCTGGAGTTTCACTTCACATAGATCAAATTGGCATACTGTTTCTCTCAGAAATGTAAGTTCCCTGAGGGCAGGAATTGGTTTTTAAATTTTTTTTAATTAACAAACATTTATTTTTCTCTCCCTGCTATCTCCCCCACACTACTGGAAAAAAGAAAAGAGGAGGAGAGAAATGAAACCATTGAAATAAAATATATATAATCAAGTATATTGGCCAATATTGACCAGAAATGGGTGTCTTATTCTATATATTTAGGTCATTGCCTCTCCATCAGGAGGTGAAGAGCCTTTTTTAAAAAAAATCATTCCTCTGGAATTGTGATCACTGTGCTGACCAGAATTTTTAAGTCTTTGAAATTTATTCACTTCTTGCCATGTTGTTATTATAGCATAAATTGTTGTCCTGGTTCTTCTCATTTCCACATTAGTTAACACATTAGTTCCAAGCATGTAAACATGTCCCCTTATGTCAAATGAGAACAGTTTGTTCCAATGGCCATGAAGGCAGCTGAAGCAGGAGTTGGGAAGTGCTTAGAGCTTGGTTAGAAATCAAAGACATCAAGGTAGTTCACTAATTTGGCTCATTCCATAAAAGATGATTAACTAGAATTTTCAGAGTTCTCTGTTGTTCTGTAAGTTCCTGTGGGGTCCTGATAGGCACACCTCTCCCAAAAGGTCCCTTTCCTCTTAGTGGAGAGAATTCCCCTAGTTATAAGGGAGGACTTTTATTGGGGAATGAAGTCTAGGAAAGATATGAGGAAAGACGTAAAAGATGCAAAAATAGAGAAGAAAATACATTTTAAAAAACTGTTGTTTTGGTGTTGGCCAAAGTGGGAAATGGTAGTCAGTGGTAGAGGGAAGTGCATGGGTAGGAAGTGGTTAATACTAGAAGAAGTAGGCTGATCAATTGACAGCAAAAGTTGTGTTATATGCACTGTTATATGACTTGTGAACTGATGTAATCATTCTGGAGAACAATTTGGAACTATGCCTAAAGGGCAATCAACCAAGAATACCCTTTGATCCAACAATACCACTGCTAGGTCTGCATCCCAAAAAGATCATTAAAAAAAAAAAAGGAAAAAAGACCTACATACAATGGAATGCTATTGTGTAATAGGAAATGATAAGCAGGCAGATTTCAGAAAAACCTGGAGAGACTTCTACAAACTGATGCAAAGTGAAATGAGCAGAACCAGGAAAACATCGTATACCACATCAGCAACGCTGTGTGATGATTAACTATGAATGACTTAGCTCTTGTTAGCAACACAATGATCCAAGACAAGTACAAAGGACTCATGATGGAAAATGCTATCCATGCTATGCCCAAAGGGCTATAAAACGGTATATACCCTTTGATCCAGCAATACCACTACTAGGTCTATATCCCAAAAAGATCATAAAAAAAGTGAAAAGGACCCACATGTATAAAAATATTTATAGCAGCTCTTTTTGCAGTGACAAAGAATTGCAGTGGAAAGAATTGGGGAATGGCTGAACATGTGAATGTAATAGAATACTCTTGTGCTATAAGAAATGATGAGCAGGCAGATTTCAGAAAACCTGGAAAGATTTACATGAGCTAATGTTGAATGAAGTGAGCAGAACCAGGAGAACATTGTACATAGCAATAGTAATATTGTACAATGATTCAACTTTGATAGATTTAGTTCTTCTCAGTAATACAATGATATTAGACAATTCCAAAAGACTCATGATGGAAAATGCTATCCATATCCAGAGAAGAACGATGGAGTCTGAAAGCAAATTGAAGCATTCTATTTTCACTTTTTCACTTTTTTCTTTCATGTGGTTTTTCCCTTTGGTTCTGATTCTTCTTTCACAACATGACTAATATAGAAATATGTTTAATATTACATGTATAACCTAAATCTGATCGCTTACCAACTTGAGGAGAGGGGAGGGAGAAAAAAAGCTGGAATTCAAAATCTTATTAAAGTGAATGTTGAAAACTATCTTTGCATGTAATTGCAAAAAAATATAATACTACTAAGTGCAAGGGAAAAAAAAATAAAATGAGCTAACTCAGAAAAAAAAGAAAATACTACTCACATCGAGATAAAGAAGTGATAGACTCTGACTGGAGATCAAAGCATCCTTTCTTCGCTTAACTTTATTTTTTCATGGTGTTTTTTCTTTTTGATCTGTTTCTTCTTTCAAAACCATGACTAACATGAAAATGTGTTTTACATAATTGTACATATATAAGCTATATCAAATTGCCTACCATTTTAGGAAGAGGGGAGGGGAGGGAATGGGAAGGAAGGAGAAAATTTGGAACTCTAAATCTCATAAAAATGAATGCTAAAAATTATCTTGACATATGTAACTCCAATGCAATCCCCACAACAGCCACTATAGATATGCATGTGCATTTCCAGGGTAAATTTGAAAAATATAAACTCTCTTTCTCAAAGATGGAACCAAAATATTTATTCATATACCAGAAAGTCAATTTCACCATGGCAATAATGAATTTTGTACACATTACCAATAAAGGGAACATGGCTATCCCCAAGCCCTTCCCCTGCCGCAGGCCTCTCCACAAGCTCTCATAGGCAAAATCACTCCCTCTCTCACTCATGTTAGCTGCTCTACTCTGCTTTGTCTCATCTCTGCCTCCTGTCTCTCATAGCTCCACCTCAGTCTTTCTTCCTACTGCACCCATTCAACAAGCTCCTTCCACCATCAGCTCCATATGACTCAGGCTATAGGCTGGGCTAGAGCTCAATGCAGGTCACATGGGCCTAGTAAGGGGCAGAGAAGACCTTCAAATTCCCTTACTATTACCATATATCCTTGGGTGGGGGGGTTGGATGGGAATGAAATACTATTAAAATTTTTTAAAAAATAAAAAATGTATTGTAATTTTACCTTGAAGTGAAAATGTTCATTCTATCCCCAATTTCTTTGCCCTTTGGATTAAAAAAAATATATACTGGATTATAATTGATGCAACTCTGTTCTTTGACATATTCTTAAATTCTGTGATGTGAGTAGGAAAGACTTTGAAAAGGAAAAGAAATCAGAAGGACAGTTAGATCTGGCATCTGAGGACAGGAGCAGAAATCCTGGTTAAGAAGTGATGACTTTGACCAAGTCCCTGAACTTAACTGAGCCATATTCTTCTAATCAGTAAAATGAGGAAATAGGACTAGAAAGCCTGTAAGGGCCCTTCCACTACCATCCTGTTACCCTGAGATGAAGATGCCTACACAGTTAACTTTCTTAGCCAGTCTAACTTGGACACTGCTTGTGGCCCCACTATTCCTTCCTCAAGAACACTAAGTCTCCAGTTTGTTTATCTTTAAACAATCTTTTGGCATCCCAGCAATGTTGAAAACAAAGCAGAAATGTATTACAATTTCCTTGTTAATTATTAAACGATCTGGGGCTAGTAAGAAAATAATAAAAACAAAAATGCAGGAGGGGTATGGGAAAGAGCATAGAATTCAGAGGGTGATTCTGGGAAAGAAAAGAAAATGCTGGCAAGTAGATCAAGGTGGGATATAAGGCAAATTCAGGTGACATTTATCTGGTTAAGGTGGGGAATTTAAATTTTATTAATATTTATGATAGAATTCTGCTTAATATTTTGTTAGGGAAGAGAGTTATCTTTTTAAAAGTCTCTATTCTCATCTGATTTAAAAAAAAAAAAAAGGCCACTGAAAAATCCACCTTGTGCACAACTACCAAAATAACTTCTAACACATTAGTGAATGTTACTCAACTACACAAAAACCTTCATTGACTCCTTATTTCTCATAGAATAAAATTTCAAATCCTAGCACCAAAAACTTAAATATACTCTATAATATGGTTCCAATTCATCAGAATAGCTTTATTTTTTCACTTCTGTCTACCTCAGTTTCCTCATCTATTTCCTCTTGCATCCTAGTTAAACTGAACTAAAATGAATTCTAGTTAAACTGAATTACTAAAATGTTCCTCCCTCTCATTTGTTCCTTCATTTCATCCTCCTTTTCCATTTCCACAGGCTGTTCCTGATACCTGAAACACCCTCCCCCTTCTCTCTATCTACTGAAATCCTTTTCCTTTGAACCCCAACTCAGTTGCCACCTCCTTTATGACACTTTCCCTAAATCCTGCCCTTTCTAAATTTTCTTAAAGATCTTTAGTTTGTGCAATTTGGTGCCACAGTAAATCAAGCACTGAGTCTGGAGTCAAGAAGATCCAGTTGAAATCTGGCTTCTGCCACTTACTAGCTGTGTGACCCAGTCACTTAAATTTTATCTGCCTCACTTTCCTCATCTATAAAATGGGAATATTTCTAGCCCTTGCCTCCTAGAGTTATCGTGAGGATAAAAATGAGATAATGCTTGTAAGGTACTTTGCAGACATTAAAGCACCTGAAGCTACTACTTCCTACCACATTCTGCTTTAAGTTTATCTCTACTATCTGTCTACTCGTATCTGACTTATTTATACAGGCCATATTAAATAATCACTTCCAGCACTGAGTCTCAGTTAGAGTGAATTATCCATATCGTTCCTCTTTTTGTTGACTTTGATTTGAGTTTGGCTTCCATTGGGGAAAAAGTGGATGTTTACGTGGTAGTTACACTAGAAAACATCCAATTATTTTGACCACTGCTTCATGTGGCCCTGAGAGGGTCCTACTAGAAGAAAGGAAAAGTATTTTCTCACAGTGCTCGGGGTCGGGGCCCGAGCCCCCTGGATCCCCCTGACCCACAGGCCTCTACTCTGTGGGCCCTGAAGGAAGGAGACTGGAGACAAGATGATCCAGGCAACAACTCAACTCTATTCAGCTGAGGGTTAGGGTTTATAAAGGCTGATCCACCAATCACATACATGCTGAGCTCATCCCATTACTTCACCATCTCATGACTATTCCACATCCTTACACCCGCAGTAAGGAAGGAAGCTTATCTTGTTCCTGCAGCTAGTTCCTGGGTTCCCAGGCTCACTTGTAACTTTACTGTACAGGACATTGGTATCTGCAGGAACATCAGGTTCCAGGGTCACACAGAGCTTCTTCCAGGGTGTGCATCAGCACCGTTCCCACGGGAACAGGCTTTGCCTCTGACTTTCACCCCCTGGGGCCCTCTGGGCCCCTTACATCGCAGTTTGAAAAACATGAACTGGGAGGTTCTGTTCTTATTTTATTCCTATTTTTTTATTCTTATTTCATTTATACCCACATTGCCATGGAAATGAGAAATTCCAGCAGATGCCACCCCAACATTGATCTACTAGTTATATTTTGGAACTGAGAATTTTGAGATCACTTTGTGAGTATTTCTGGGACTGTATGTGGAGATGTCTGTGGAAGGAGAGAGCCCTTCATCCCATGGCCTCTATCTCAGGGTTGTGCTCTGACTCAACTCTCCAGGCTATTTCAGTCGTATCTGTTCAGTTGCATTTCAGTTTTTCTTGGCAAAGATACTAGTTGCCATTTGCTTCTCTAGCTCATTTTACAGATGAGGAAATAGAAACCAATACCATACTCTGTATACCAGGATGAGCTCCAAATGGATATCTGACTTAGGCTTAAAGGGTGGTCTCATAAACAAATTAAAGGAGGATGGAAGAAATTATCTGTCAGATCTATGGATACAGGCAAAATTCATGACCAAACAAGAGACAGAGAGAATAATATCAAACTACGTCCAAAAAGCTATTAAACTATGCATATCTTTTGACCCAGAGATATTGCTACTAGGTCTGTACCTCAAAGAGATATTAGAGAAAGACAGAGAAAGAGAGGAAATGACCCATATGTACAAAATATTAATAGCAGCCCTTTTGTGGTAGCAAAGAATTGGAAACTGAGGGGATATCCATCAATCAATCAAATGAGGAATGGTTGAACAAGTTGTGGTATGTGAATGTGATGGTATACTGTTGTGCTGGAAGAAATTATGAAGGGGATGGTTTCAAAGAAACCCGAGAAAACTTATGCGAACTGATGAAGAACCAGGAGAATTTATACAAAATCAATATTGTAAAGACAACTTTGAAAGACTTAGAAACTCCAGAAAAACCATGATTCCAAAGGACTCGTGATATGAATTTGGGGATTTTTTTTCTTTGGACACAGTGTATGAATTTGTTTCCCTTGCCTATATTTGTTTGTAATAAGTTTTGTTTTCCTTGTTTTCTCAAATCATGGAGAAAGAGGGAGGTGGCAGGGAGAAAATTCAGACTTTTGATTAATTAATTAAACAAATGAAATTGTTTTTTTTTTTTTAAGTAAAGCAACCCAAAAAGAAAATCAGTCAAAAACAAAAAAGCAAAACTTAGGTATGGTTCATATCCAGAGCCCCAAAGGTCAATAAAAGGTAATCAGCATAAAATACGGGTACTAGACGTGGGACAACTTTTATTTCCTCCTCTACAGAAAGTATATCAAGACACAAAGAACTCACGAGTGCACATATGGAAATATGTACATGCATATATACAGACATAGGAAACACTCATATGGTCCATTATGCTGCCCTTAGAAAATAAAACCCCTTTGTGGTACTGCTGAACAGATATGCCTTTCACTTCTGACCTGTTGTGCCCAAAAAAACTCACAACAATTAGGATTTTAGCCCTCCAGCCAAATGATCTCCTTGTTGGTGGTCTCCTACTCAGAATATCCTTAGAGTTTCCTGATGCTGACAAGTATATTTACCATTTCTTCTTTAATCTTTTTCTTCCAAATTAGTCATCATCATCAGACTTTGGGACTGAAGACGGAGAGAAGACAAGAGACAGAGAAACCTAACTTAGTTTGATTTACAAGAATTTTGTATAAATATTTCAACCACTCCGTGCAACTAGCAAGGCAAACTCTAAAACTATCAGATTAATTTTTTTTGTAGATTCTGGAAAAGAAAGTTGAAAGCAAGTATTACCTGTTCGATTTGGAACAAGAGAATGATACTAAAAATAAATTTCCTTGTCATATTTTCAGACATTAATTTTTCCCCTTCCCTTTTTACCACCAAGTCTTCACTTCTCTCTTTTGCTGGGTTATCTCCATGTAATACAATACACTTTCGAAACACTACTTTTGGAAGGTGAGTTATTTTGGTACTGCCTGATGTAACGTGGTTCCTACTTGAGCCACTGGAAAGGTCATGAAGCAATTCACTAAGATCATAGAACTGTTGCTGGCCTGCAGGGGGAAAGGTTTTTCTTTAACTAGGAGGTCCTTACCCTGGTGAAACACCAGGCTTGGGCCAAATAAATAAATCTGACTTGCATTAACTTGAAATTCATTTAATAAAGAATCCCGTAACTTAATGATGCGGTGTTGTCTTTAGGTTACAATATCAGTTGAGATGTTTGACAGCATAGTTAATCAATAAGCATTGATTCAGCACCTAAGTGGTGCCAGATCCCTACCCTTAAAGAGTTCACAATCTAACGGGGGTGACAATAAACAACTACGTACAACAGGCTAAATGTAGGACAAATTTGCTATTGTTCAGTTGTGTCCAACTCTTTGTGACTCCATAGAAAACAGGCCTTTCCATCTTCCACTCTTTCCTTAAGTTTGTCCAAACTCACATTCTTTGTTTCCATAATATTATCTCTCCATTTTATCCACTGTTTTCCCCATCTCTTTTTGCCTTCAACCTTTCCCAACATCAGAGTCTTTTCCAATGAGTCCTATCTTCTCATTATGCGGCCAAAGTATTTAAGCTTCCACTTCAGTATTTGTTCTTCCAATAGTCTAAATTAATTTCTTTAGGACAAATAGGAAATAATTAACAGAGGACAAGCATTAGAATTGAGAGGTTTGAGAAAAGCTTTCTGGAGAAGCCATACATGGACATGCCAACAGAATAATCCAAAAAGAGGAGAGGAGGAGAGCTGGAGAAGAGAGGAGAAAAGGAGAAAAGAAGGAAGCTGAAAATGGAGCTATAAAATGGATTGTTGATAATAATGTCATTTATTTGACACCTTAAGGTTAGCAAAGGGCTTTAAATAGGTTGCCTCATTTGATCCTCACAATGACCCTGTGAGGTAGGTACTGGAGGTATCTCCATTTTGCAGATTAGGAAACTGAAGCTGAGAGAGGTTAAGTGAGTTGCCAGGGTCACCTCACTTGCAAATGTCTGAGACAAGATTTAAACTCAGGTCTTCCTGGCTCCAAGTTCAACACTCTACTCACCTTGCTAACAATTTACTTTCGCTTTGTATTTTTTAGACATCCTTTCAAACAGTACTACTGAGAAAACCCCAAACCAAGATAAGAAATTTGAGTCAAGTTTTTGAATATTGCTACATTTCAATTTTTTATGTCATCAGTTTGTTGCCTCTTCTCTCTGACTGGAGGACTCAAGGATAGAGCAATAAACTCTTCCCATAGCTTTCTTTTACAGAGGACTGACAGAATTTTCCCAGTCACTTTCCATTTTTCAGCAGCAGCTCTGTTTAGTTTTGACTCCACAGAACATCATTCCCTAGGACTAGGCCCCCCTTAGGACCTTCCTGCTTTTCCGTTTTCCCCATTAAATTGCAAACTCCTTGAGGGCAGACACGGACTTCTTCTATTTGTATCCCCAGAGCTTAGCACAATGCCTGACACATAGTAGCACTTAATGTTTATTGTATTGAATTTTATCATTAATCAAAAGGAATTCTCATTTGTTTTCAGTACATTTACCTGTTTAAACTTAGTTTGTTAAAAATGTCTGTTTTTCCCTGCATACATGTGGTCAAGTTCTCTCACCAGTACAAGTTATACCTTTCCTCTTGTAGTACAGATTGACACAATACCTTTTTTTTGTATTTCATCTGCCAATTTTCATTAATACCTATCAGCTTTCTCACAGAGTTGTCATGAGGAAAATGCTTCTCAAGCCTTAAAGAGCTACACAACTATATATTATTATACCAGAATCTTGCTCTCTAGTCTCAGAAGGTTGGGAGATGGGGTGGAGGAAGCATGTTTTCAGGATCAAGTTATCATAGGCTTAGAAATGGAAGGGTCCCCAAAGGTCATATTATCCAACTTCCTCACTTTCTTGATGAGAAAACCAAGGCCCAGAGATACCCATGCCTCTGTATATAGAGGTATCAAGATCCAGAACTTGGATTCATACTGAGGCAGACCCTCTGATGCCAAGTCCAGTTCTCTATCCCCTGAACCACACTGCTCCCCTCCTCCCTGACAGGAAGTGACTTTTATGCTGAAATTGGATACTTAGACAATGTGTTTCTTAGGAGCACTTATTGGGAAAGTCCTCACCAAAAAGGGACCACATGCTGAAAAATTCAGGGAGTCAGCCTTATAATCCCAACCTCAGACGTGAACAGTTGTGCTTTTTTTTTTTTTGGCTGATCTAAATTATCCCAGAAATAATTTAAAGTCTAGAGTTTTGATAGCTAGAAAAGCCAGTTTCTCTCCCCCAAGACCCAAGTCAGAGGATGAAAAGGTAGGAAGAGACTGTATAAACTTAGCATCAAGATTCATCTTAACAACTTGTGGTCCGGGAATTTCCCTTCAGACAAAAATTACTCATAGATTGGTTGAATCTTAGAGTTAGAATTGGCATGAGGCCCTCAAGTTCAACCCATAGTTTAATGAAGGATTTCCCTACACTCAATTCCTGATGGGCCTCCTGGCAGTTCTGCACCACATCCTGTCTCCTGACTCCATGGGTTTTCACTGGCTGTTGCCGATGCCTGAAATGCTTTTTCTTCTCTCCTTTACTTCCTGGAATCTCTAACTTTAGCTCATCTCTCACCTTCCTCAAGAGAATTTTCACAGACCTCCACTTCTACTGCTCGGGTCTGCTCTCTGAGATCACCTTCCATTTATATTGTAGGTATGTTGATATGCATAGTTATTTGCACGGTGTCTTCCTCACTCTGATGTATGTTCTGGTTTTCTTTTTGTTTGCTTGTTATTTGTATCCCCAGCACTTTTCACACTGTCTGGTACTTAATAAGTAATTTGTGACTGGCCACTGGCTGATTGACTTGAATACTTTTAGGGGAAAATAATTATATTCCTTCTCTTGAAGCCTGTTCTCTAGGTTAAGCTTGAAGAGAACTTCCAGCTATTTCTCATACGAAATGATTTCCATTTCCCCATCATCCTGGATGTCATTCTCTAGATGACTTCTAGTTTGCCAAAGGTCCTCTTAGTGGGAGTCCTATTCTAATATCTATAAGTAGGGAACACAGACGCCCAGGTCGAGTCTGACCAGCGCCCAGCGGTATGAACAAAAGTGGTATTACTTATTTTTTTCTTTATTTTTCATTATTTATTTATTTATTATTATTATTTATTTTCTTTCTTTTTTATTTACATGCTATGAGCTCAGCCTTGGACTATTTCAGCTGTTTTGTGTCCGACTCTTCCTGACCCTATTTGGGATTTTCTTGGCAAAAATACTAGACTGGTTTGCCATTTCCTTCTCCAGCTCATTTAACAAATGAGGAACTAAGATAAAAAGGATTAAGTGACTTGCCCAGGATCACACAACTAGTAAGTGTCTGAAGCTGTATTTGAACTCAGGTCCTCTCAACTCCAGGGCCTCTTACCTACTGCACCATCTCCTGATAATCTCATGCCTTTTTTTTGTGAACCTTTCCCTGTCCCAGAATGAATGTCTCTGCCTGATTTGATATTTTATTGGACTATCAAATGATACTTTTCTGCTTTGTAGGTCCTTTAAAGTTACTGTGGCTCCTTAATATCATCCCTCAAAATAGAAAGTGGAATTAAAACTTGATAGTGTCTAGATGGTTCAGTACCAGCTGAAAATCAGGAAGACTCATCTTCCATAGTTCAAATCCGAATTCAAATCCTAACTCAAATACACTGCTGGACAAGTCACTTAACTCTGTTTACCTCATTTTCTTATCTGCAAAATGACCTGGAGAAGAGAATGACAAACGTCTCTAATATCTTTGACAAATATGAGATCATGAAGAGTCAGATGTGACTGAAAAACCACCGAACTGAGGATATAAAATGGTCAGGGACATCCTTCTAGAATGGCCTCAGAATTGAGTATCTAGGGGCTTGGCCTTTAGCAAATCCCCAAGAAACATGAGGTTTTGAATATGACTCAGAAATCAAGCAAACTCTTTGCTAGAAAGTATCTAAGCAAAATTTCAAGGAAATTTAGAAGTTACAATCACCTTGGGTTCTTTACTTAAACTCTTCCTACTTCACAGAGATGCGTCTAGAAGGAAAAGGCACACAGCACACCAGTTGTAATTCACTTGGAGGGAAAGACACTATATAAATGCAGGCTATTACTGCTGTTATCCTTTTCTTTGCTTTTTTCCTGGTACTTTTATACTTTCATTACTGTATATGCATTTGCTGTATGTTATGATAATATATCATTTTGTTTTTATTTTATAGTAAAATAGTTTAAAACCTAAATTGGAGGATAGTTTAGTAAAGTTAATTTTTCACATGATGATGAAAAATATTTTGAGATAACCTGATAAAATAAGATGTTACTTCAAATGTTACTTATTTGAAATTGTGCTTTTTCCATTTTATGATTAGCATTTCACTTAATGTGAATTTAATCTTTGTTGTAACACATTTCAGGACCTGTTATGCTTGTAGGTTTTTTTAGAAAGACAATCTGACTGGAAACTAGCCACTATTTTTCTTCACTGCTGGTTTCCTTTGTTATTTTTTGTTGAATTACAAGGAAACAATATATCCCCTCCAAGTTTGAAAAAAATAAGAGTTCATATGTCAGACTGGAAAACAATCACAGGAAAGCCAGGATGATAGGGATCAGAAAACTATGTTCCATGAGGAACAGCTGAGAGATCTCTCACAGTGCTTAGCCTGGAGAGCAGGTTTGGAGAGAGGGAGTATAATTCTTCTTCCTTATGAAGGAAGTATTTAGAGAGATAACTCTCTCTAAAATTATAATTTGCAAAGATGGTATTAACCTAAAATAACAAAAGGAGGTTCCTAACCAGAGAGTTCCCTCTTCCAGTGAAATCAAAGGTTCATTTCCTCTCCCTAGCCAGGGTAAAATTTGCCTAACGTTGTCTCTGTCACTGGATGGATGGCTAGATGACAGATAGGTAGATAGATAGATAGATAGATAGATAGATAGATAGATAGATAGATAGATAGATAGATAGATAGACAGATAAACAGATAGATATGAGGTAAAAATATTGGTATGGATAGATATAGATATCTAGAACTTATACTTGCATTGCTATCAAAGAGCCAATTTCAATATACCAGCAGGTAATGGAATTTTGGATGGACATTTTCTAGGCAGGAATCAGGAACTGGTTGGATGGAGGCCATGGTTAAGAATCGAAATCTAGATGCCTAAATTCAAGATCCTATAACCTCAGAAACACAAGGAATGTCAGGGAGCCTTTGGTCCATCCTATATGTGACCAGGAGTCCTATTTACCATATCCCTAACAAGTGATGGTCTCTTCTTAATGACTTGTAGTGATGACTGAGGAAGTGGCCTATTTCTTGTTTATGTAGAGAACTGACTTTTTTTTCCCATTCTATTTGACAAGTATTAACTAAATGCCTGCTATGTACAAAGGAACGTGCCTATTTCATAAATGCTACTGCAGACATCAAAAGTGTAAAGACCAATCAATCAATAAACGTTTATTAAATGCCTACTGTGTGACAGGCACTGTGCTAAGTGCTGAAGATTAGTTGTTGATTGGTTGTTGTCGTTCGATCTCGAAGAGGACCTAAATGGCATCACTATGCTAGAGTCAAGTTTCAATGTTTCCGACTGTGGCTGATCAGACCCATATGAAGTCAAAATGCTCTACCACAGGTCAGGTATAAATAGTCCATGTGAACACTTGGGGTGGCTCTCTAAATTTGTGCATCCTGTATTTCCTTTGAGCTGTTTCAATTCTGCTTTGCTCATAGAGGGCAGCACCTTCTCTGATGTGGGCGTGCCATGCTGAGCAGTCCTGTGCCAATGTCTCTCAAATCATATAATCAATTCCAAAGTTCTTAAGTGAGAGCTTGAGAGCATCCTTGTATCACTTCTTCTGATCACCACGTGAACACCTACTTGTATGAGTTCTACATAAAACAGTCTTTTTGGAAAGGGTACATTTTGCATTCAAACAATATGTCCAGCCCATCAGAGTTGCATTCTCTGAAGCAGAGTTTGAATGCTTGGCAGCTTAGTTTGAGTAAGGACCTCAGTGTCTGGTACCTTATCCTACCAGGTGATCTTCAGAATCTTTCTAAGACAATTCAAATGGAAGTGATTCAGTTTCCTGGCATGATGCTGATAGACTGTCCATATTTCACAAACATATAACAACGAGGTCTGCACAACAGTTCTGTAGACCTTCATTTTGGTAGTCAGTCTAATATCTTTTCTCTCCCATACTTTCCTTCAGAGACTCCCAAACACTGAGCTAGCTCTGGCAACGTGTGCATCAACCTCATTGTCAATGTGTACATCCCTAGAAAGTACACTACCAAGGTAACTGAACTTATCCACAGCATTCAGAACTTCTCCATTTGTTGTAACCAATGGTTTCATGTATGGATGGTGTGGTGGTAGCTCATGGAGCACCTGTGTTTTCTTGATGTTAATTGTTAGGCCAAAATTAGCACAGGCAGCAGAGAATTGATCCATACTTTGTTGCTGCAGGTACAAAAAGAGGCAAAAGACAGTTCCTGCCCTCAAGGAGCCTAAGATCTAATGGAGAAGAAAACCTGCAAACGAATATATACAGAATGAGCTATGCAGAGAATAAATAGTAAATAATTAACTAGAGGGAAAAGGCACTGGAATTAAGAGGAGTTGGAGAAGGCTTCCTGTAGAAGATGGGATTTTAGTTAGAATTAAAGGAAGACAGGGAAGTTAGTAGGCAGAGTTGAGGGGGGTTAGTGTTCCAGCCAGAGAAAATGCCCAGAGCCAATAGTAGGAGTATCCTCTTTATGGAACATCCTTCTATCCAAAGAGAATATGGAACATGATCTCTCTCCAGGAGGCCATTGTCACCAGAGCATAGGGCAAAGATGTAAGAAGATTGAAAAAGTTGGGGCAACTAGGTGGTACAGTAGATAGAACCCAGGCCCTGGAGTTAAGAGAACTTGAGTTCAAATATGACCTCAGACGCTTACCGTGTGACCCTGGGCAAGTCACTAACCTTGTTTGTCTCAGTTTTTTCATCTGTAAAATAAACTGGAGAAGGAAATGGCAAACCACTCCAGTATCTTTGCCAAGAAATTCCCCAAAAGAGGTCACAGAGTCAGAAATGACTGAACAACAACAGATTATGAAGGGATTTGTATGGCAAATAGAATATTTCATATTTGATCCTGGAGGTGAACACTGCAGTCTATTGAGGGTAAGTGTGTGAAGGTGAGTGTAAAAGCAAGCACCCTGACATACACAGGAAGGCCTGCTATCACAGGTTCTTTGATCTGCTTTTCTAAAAGGAAAGCAACTTGAGGGGTCAACAATCACTTTAATTAAGCACATGTATCATTCACTTAGTTCAGAGGAAAAAGTCAGCACCCTGAAATTGAGAGAAAATACAAACAGAGAAACAAAGATCAACCAACAGACAGGGCTTCCAACTGTCTGACAGATCAACAGATAACTATCTAACCATACATACATAGTGACCAGAGAGAGAAGCACAAACATGTGGGTTTTCAAAGCCGAGGGGCTTCTTAGCAGCTGCCCAGAGTCTCATCCAGCCAAACGAAACACTTCCAATCAGTAAGCCTCAGAAGTAAAATTTCACCTCAGTCTTTATACACTTTTCAGAGCCAGAGGGCATCACAACCCTTGAGAACCAGTGCCTCATTAAAAGGTGTAGGCCTTCCTACAAATCTTCCCTAACCAAACTCCTCTTAATGGGTAGGCCCATTAATGGATGAAGAAGAGCTTCTTTAATCACATTAAGGTAATTAACAATACTAATATGTACACTGTTTCTAGTTAAAGACTCTTGATTAATTCAATCAAAGGCAAGGTTAAATCAGAGGCACTTGATAATACTGAAAAACCTCAAATGATCCTACTTTGCTTGTGTGTGTTGTGTGTGCGTGCGTGCGTGCGTGCGTGCGTGTGTGTGAGACACAATTGGATCTGTACTTTAGGAAAATCACTTTAGTTGCTAAATGGAGGATGGATTGGAATGGGAAGAGACTTGAGATAAATCCACCAGCAGGCTATGGCAATAGTCCAAGTGTAAGGTGATAAGGACCTGACTGTGTCAGGGGAAAGAATATGAGAGAAGGGGGCATATTTGTGAGATGATGCAAAGAGGAAATTGACAGGCTATGGCAACATATTGGATATTGGAATTGGGGAGTTAGTGAGAAATGAAGGAGCAGTCAAGGATGACTTCTAGATGTTAAGCTTGAGAGACTGGGAAAATGCCATTGCCCTCTATGTTAAAAAGGGGGATGGTCAGGGAAAAAGATAATGAGCTCTGTTTGGAACCTATTTAGATATCTAGTGGGTATCCATTTTGAAAGGTCTCAAAGGTAATTGCAGATGTGAGACTGGAGATCAACTGAGATGTTAAGGCAAGAAAGGTAGACTTGAGAATCATCAGTTTAGAAATGGTAATTAAATCTCAAGGAGGTGAGGAAAGAACCAAGTAGAGTAGTTTAGAGGGAGGAGAGAAGAGGGCCCAGGACAGAACCCTGAGGGACACCTACAGTTAGAAGGCATGATCTGGAAGAGGATCTAGCAAAAGGGACAGAGAAGGAGCAGTCAGAGAGGTAGGAGGAGAACCAGGAGAGAGTGGTGGCCTGACAACTTAGAAGAGTATCAAGGAGGAGGAAGGAAGTAACAGTGTCAAAGGCTGTGGAGAGGTTGAGGAGGGTAAGAATTGAGGTTTTGACAACAGGTAGAGATATTGAAGTAGTATGATCAGACAGCAAGATGGCACTGTGAACAGAGATCTGGGCCTGGAGTCAGGAACACTTGAATTCAAATCCAGCCTCAGATATTACTAGCTGTGTGACCCTAGGCAAGTCAGTAAGACCTCTGTCTTCCTCAGTTTCCTCATCTATAAAATGGAAATAATAATTGTACCTACTTCCCAGGGTTGTTGTGAGACTCTGATGAAATATTTTTTGTAAAGTACTTAGCACATAGTAGGCCCTTAACAAATGTATTTTTTCTTTATTTCTTCCAGACATAGGGGATGGTCTATATGAACGCACAGAGGCAGGAGGGCAGAGAGAAACCAATACCAACTTCGTAAGTAGCCCAAGATTACAAGCAAAAGTTATTATTCCAGTCATATACTTGAAGAAAAGGAGTATGAAATACAGCTATAAAAACAGGTTGAAGCTAGATCATGGAAAATTTTGATGGTTATCATATGGGGTTTCTATTTCATCTAGTAAGTTGGTTGATCAGATTTCTGCATGAGGAAGGTTATCTGGGCAGTGTAAGATGGATTGGAGAGGAGAAGGCCTAGAGGCAGGAAGGCCAGGTCAGAGGTTAATCCAATAGTGCAGATAAGAGCCTGAACTTGGGTGGTGCCAAGTGGACAAAGAAAGGAAGGAATTAGTAAGACATCTGTTAAGAAGGTAGAAAACAATTGGGTAACTTATGGGAAGAAGATAAAGTAAAGATTGAAGTAAAAAGAAAGGATGAAAATGATTATGAAGTTTCTAGCATGGGGACTAGTACTGTTATTAATGGAAATAGGGAAATTAAGGTTGTGGAGAGTTTTTAGGAGAGGAAGATGAGTTTGAAAATATTGAATATTAGCAGTCAACAGGATATCTAGGTAGAGATTTCCAGTAGGTAGTTATAAACTCATTTTATATACATATATACATACATACATATATACTTGTACATATATACATATATGTATGTATGTATGTGTATTTTATATATATGCACATATGTGTGTATATATGTTTGAGTTATACACAGAGAAGACTATTAAACAGTCGTCATCAAAATCAATTACAACTGTTTCAACAGAATTTCATTCTTGAGAGCTTTCTCATTTCTCTCGAGTTGATTTGTTAGTCATATAATCCTGACAGTCTTATTGACAAACTCTTTGAAATCTTGGGGTTCACACCCACAATTCTTTTCTTGGGCTCTTAGGAGAGACTAAAGACACCTAAGAGAGAGGATGTCTGAAAGAGGAGTCAGAAAAACATCAGATTAAAGGCACAGAATCATTAGCTTTATTGTCATTGTTCACCCTTCTTTTCTAAGAGATTCAATGACATTGTGAGGGGATGTCTTGACTTTTGAGTGAATCGGATTTAAGTGAGGCAGAGCTACACAAAGATGTCAGCCTTACTCTCTCTTCCAGAGTCATCTAAGTCCAGTGGCAGGACAATAGTCAGGTTGACTTGAGGATGGCATGGGGTCCAGTGGATGACCTTGACATTTTGAATATCTGACCAAGCTCTGAAAGCTCCACACCACCTGCTTCAATTGTTCTCATCTACCCATTTCTCTGGGGAGAAGTTATCACATGCTTGAAGTAGACATTTTCCTAACTCACCTACAGGTTGAAGGCCTTTTGGTTACCCTCAACCTGGTTTAACCCATCTGCCCGAGGGTTGTGGCCCCTTACATTATGTGGAATTCAGACAGGGCCATAAGGACATTTATTTAATTGGCTTCACTTAGGCAGTAGGTAACCTTTTTGCTGGTGGAGGATCTTACCTCGATGTTGATGGCTGCTGATTTATCAAGGTGGTAGTTGCTTAAGGTTGGAGTGGTTGCAGCAATTTCTTAAAATAAGACAACAGTGAAGTTTGCCACACTGATTGATTGTGCCTTTCACAAAAGATTTACTGTAGCATGCTATGCTGTTTGATTGCATTACCCACAGCAGAACTTTGTTCAAAATTAATGTCAATACTCTCAAAACCTGATGTTGCTTTATCAACTAAGTTTATGTAATATTCTTCAAGATTGTATCTCAGAGAACAGAGAGGTCAAGGGGAGGGAGAGAGATGGAAAGGGAATGAAAGAGATGGAACAGTTAACACATACACATCAGTTAAGTTCACTGTCTTATATGGATGTGGTTTGTGCCTACCCAAAACAATCAGAATGGTAATAGCAAACATCACTGATCACAAATCACCATAACAGATGTAATCATAGTGAAAACATTTGAAATATAACGAGAATTACCAAAATGTGACACACACACAATGTGAGCACATGCTGTTGGGCAGATCCAGAAATATGATGGGACTTGGTATGCAATTATTGATTTAGCCAATGTTTTCTTTACTATCCCGATAGATTCGAAAGAATGGGACCAATTTGCTTTCACTTGGCAGGGCGGACAATGTACTTTTACACACTTGCCACATGGATATCTAATGACAACACAGGGTTGCTGCAAACCTTTAATTTGTAAAAAACAAAAAAAAACCCCACAATATCTGTGAAGTACAATAAAACTAGGCATGCCTATAGTGGTAGATAATGATAGCTAACATTTATAGAGGTTAGGTTATGGTGAACGAGCAGGAACTTTGTCTTTGACTTTGTCTGGGGTACTAGAGAAGTTTGGTTACCTGCCACTAGATCTGATTTTGTGGATATTAAGGTTTTCATTACCCAAATTACAGTATTATAGGTGTATTTCCAGATAAATGGATTGTGCAAAAATGCTACTTCATCTTGTGATCTGTAGGTGGCAACCTTTCTAAGGTTATGAAAAGGAAGGAAAACTATGGAATAGAGATGGAGCCTTACAGACATGGAGGGGCATTAACAAAGAGAGGAGTACTTGGGAGTTCATGTGCACAGCACCACGTGAGTGGCCTTCTAGGTATGAAGTCTGGGGCTGAGCAAGCTAGTTGTTTCGTTTTGTTTCATTCTAAGGGGAAAATTCACAGAAGTCAAGAGATAGTAGATTGTCATTATTGAATTCTATACTCTGTGGTAATATGAATAAGACATCTTTTATTTATAAACTATGTGTCCAGATTCCTTAGCTAATTACAAGACTCCTAAATTTGAGATTAGCTGTCTTACTCTTCAAATTATCTGGTACTTTCTTATGGGAAGCAAGGGGTTGGGGGGTGGGGTAGGAATGACTGATGGATTTAGAATTAGAGAGACAGGAATGAGTCTGGCTTTGCTGTCTATGGTTTCTGGGACCTTGGGAAACTTTTTTTTTATTTTTCTTTTTTATCATGAACTTAAAAAACATCAATAAACATGAATTTCAATAAACAACAGAAAAGAGGATTTTATATGAAACTGTGAACTTTTATTATATGTAGTTCCTAAACATATTATATTAAACTGAACACAATAGTACCTAAACTATCTTGTTTATCTATGGCTCCTTCTGAACTTCCTTAATGCGTATCTGTCTATGTGAGTATATATGTATATAAACATACACATGTATATACACGTATAATTTGTTCCACTGATACTTTTCTTTTTCTGTAACATCCTCATTACCCACCTACCCACCCTTCCGCCAAACAGAAACTCTCCTTCTGGGACCATTCCACCTATAATAATCTTCTCCTCCAATTTGCTATGTGTGTGCTGTCTTGTGGTATCATGTGCTGTTTGCATGTGTGCATGCATAGCTTCTCATTAACTCCAACTACAGGAACTGTGTGCTTTGTATTTCTCTCAGACCCAGCACAAAGCCTGGCACAGAGTAGATACTTGATTTAATAATAGATGCTAGTTTGACAGCTAACAACCAGGATATTGCATAATGGCCTTTTCTGGCTCCCATCCTACAAAGTTTGGCATCTCCACATGGAAAATGACCTAAGAAATAGAAATGTGCACGCCCATACACATACACACACACACACACACACACACACACACACACACATTGGGGCACCAGGATGACTGTACACCCACACACTAAGAGATAAACCCAGATACTCTCATTCACAAATATGCAGATATTTGCATACTGTGAATCAAGCCCATGACTATGCCCACAGATATTTGACCATATTCACATACACACAGATACACAAACACAGAGGACTATACCCCTAGACAAATAAATACCTTCACATGCATGCATAGGCATGAGCCATCGAACAGAACTGCTCATAAATAGCTCTTTCTGTGCATAAAAACATCTAATCCTGTTACAGAGTCACCTGCTCCCATCATCTTGCAACAAATCATTGGTCCAGACCTTGTGCTAAGCTATTTGCTTTTGATCATAGCTTTTATCATGTGTTGGTTCGTCAACAGAATTAGAAAGGTTAGAGAGAAAGGAAAGAAATAAGCATTTATGATGTGCTTGCTATGTGCCAGGCACTGTGCCACTCAGGGTTTGGAGAATTATGATGAATATAGTACAGTACTTAACTTGAGTTTTAGGTGTCAGCAGGACATATAGGTAAGGAAGTCTAGCTTGAAGATAGAAGATTGGATTTCAGATGAGAGATTTATATAAATTATTTATATAAATTTTATTATTTATATTTAAAATTTACATAAATATTGAAATATTTTGGCCAGCAGCCCTGGGGATCTCCCCCTCCCAGTTTGATACTTTTTTTTAATTAAAAGGGCCATGCCTTGATTCACTTCTTAAAGAGATCTATTCACTGAATGAGCATGGCCTCATTCAAAGTGAGAACTTGAAAAGACCTTAGATTAAAAGAACCAGGGTCTCCCAGTGCATCCTAGGCCATCTCCAGTCATCCTGATGAATATCTGGTCACTGGATCCAGATGGCTCTGGAGGAGAATGTGAGGCTGGTGACCTTGCGCAGCCTTCCCTCTCTCAAAGTCAACTACAAGTCATGTCATCATCTCTCTTCATGGTCCTCTCTGAGAACGAAGGACAAACACAATACCATGCTGGTACCACACATATGCCCAAATACATAGATATAGAAACCTAGACACACATACACATGCATATCCACAGCTGCCCCTTATTAGGCCCCCACATATCCAGATCTAAGCCCATAGATTCATAAATTTAGAACTAGAAGGAAAGTTAAAAGGCATAGTATCATAGATTTATAAATTGTCAAGTCCACAAATATTTAATAATTGCTTTCTATGTGACAGGATCTGTGCTTATCAATGTTGATAAAAATAATAGCAAAAAAATAGTCCCTGCCCTCAAGGAGCTTATATTCTAATGAGAGAAGATAATACATAAAAGGAAGCTGAAAAACTGAGTGGCAGAGCTCATGGGAGCATGATGGACAAGTTTGGGGAGTCTGAAGATGATCCAGAAGAGAAAGAAAGGTGGGCCTAGGCCCTTCCTCCAAATGGAAGTAACAGAAAAAACTCACTGATGAGATAAAGGGGCTACAGCAGAGGATTTTCCAGGGTGAGAAAGACATAAAGACTAAGGGAACTTCCAGGATGAGGAGGCAAGAAAGTCACTGTCCTTTGGGGAGATAGGATGGCTGACCCTAAGACAGAAGACCAGAAAACCCTTGGATGCCTCCAGCTCCTGGGACCTAATTTAGGTCCTTGGCCTGACCCTACGGGTCACAGCTGCTACTGCTAAATGTAATAAGATCCTGCTGAATGTGATAGGATGTCATGGTCCCTCCTTATCTTCTGATTGTGGTATTTGAGCTTCAAGCCTTATGTTACCTGAAGAATGGATCTAGGGGCAGTCCATTAGGGATCAGGAGGGTGAGTTGA
Organism: Notamacropus eugenii; assembly: GCF_028372415.1. Classification (NCBI taxonomy): domain Eukaryota; kingdom Metazoa; phylum Chordata; class Mammalia; order Diprotodontia; family Macropodidae; genus Notamacropus; species Notamacropus eugenii. Next base: position 309,421,164 of record NC_092876.1, read on the forward strand.
CCTCTAATGTCCAGAAGGACTCTGGAAAGGGGACTGTGAGTCAGTCTGAAGAAGAGGAATTAGATAAATATGATTGGATCCACCTAGGGCCAACAGACTCTCTCTTCTACTGATGGAGCTTGGGGAAAAGTGACTGGAAGTTAGGGGACACCTTAGACTTAGAGCTTACTCTGCACATGAGCATCAGCCACCCCAGGGGATAGTGTTGAAGTTTGGGCCTGCACCTTTGGGCCTGCCTATGGTCCCCCAAACCACAACATCTTAAACGTACTAGCTGTAATCTAGTTCAATGCTAATTTTGTAGATGAGGAATTGATGGCTCAGGTTCACATAGTTAAATTTGGTTTTTCTACATGAATTTGCAATGTACACTGACAAAGGAGATTATAGCTCTTCTCCTGGGCCAGGGCAAATTCTGAGTTTTATGGCTCCTCAGGGAGCCATAAATAACAGCCATCAATAACTTTCTACAATTCCCTCCTGGGGAACAAGCAGGAAAAATAATTGGCAATGCATTGTAGCCTTCTATGACTTCCCACAGGAGCTTATTGTTATTGTCATGGATTCTTCTTTTCAAAGAGAACCAGTGACATCATAAGGTGATGTCTTGACTCTCTAGTGAACTGGATTTAAGTGAGGTAGAGTTGGACAAAGTCGTCAGCCTCACTCTCTCCTCCAGAGTCATCTCAGTCTAGTGGTACAACAAAAGTCAGGATTACTGGTGATGGCCTGGGATGTGTGGATGACCTCAGCAGCTTTGATGTCTGACCAAGCTCTAAGTTCACTGCAACATCTGCTTCAGCTGCCTTCACAGTCATTGGAACAGATTGTTCTCATCTGCCCTTCTGCCAGAGGAAGTCTTCACATGTCTTGGGGTTAACATCCCACTAACTCTCCAACAGATGTGAGGTCTGTTGGTTATCCTCAACCAAGTTTAGCCCTTTTGCTGAGTTTTACCAAGGAGGTAGATGACAGGTGGACACCAAAGGTAGATGAGCAACCTTAAAAAGGGCTTAGCAAACCATCACACCAGAAGTTCTAATCATCCCTTACAACTTCATACACCTCACAGGAACTTACAGAACAACAGAGAACTCCGAAAATTCTAGTTAATCATCTTTTATGGAATGAACCAAACCAGCTCATTGTCTCCTAGTGGGACGTGGGAGGCAGCCTCTTAGAATTCTGAACTACCTTGGGAGAAGTTATTTCTCCAGTTCAAACCTTTTTGCCAGCTCTCAGGTCTGTTTCTTACTACCCTGTATGGGCAAGAGTTAGTCTTTTAATGTCACTGGGCATCATGCTTCTCATCCAGGAGCTCTGTGGGCTACATAGACTCAAGATCCCTTCTAGCTCGAAATCTATGATCTGATGCCTTTAGGGCAATATGGAAAGACAGAGCAAGAAAAGTACCATCTGGAAAAAAAAATGTTAACATGGTATGATTTGGAGGACACTAGAGAAGACCATAGGTGCCTGGAATTATAGGATTATATAGATGAGGAAGAGACTTTAGAGGCCATTTAATCCAACCTCTTCATTTTATAGATGAGGATACTGAGACCCAGAGAGCAAGAGCCACTTGCCCAAGGTCACACAATCGGTGACAGACCTAGATCCTTTGACCCAGGAAGTATATTGGAGTTGGTTCAAAACTAGGAAAGCCAGTTGTGAAATTTTCAGTGCAAACACTTACAACTTAGAAATCAACGAAAGCTGCAAATCAGGGCTTGATTTATTGTTTTACTGATTATCTAAGAAAAACAATAGAAAGAATGTTAATAATGCAGATTAAACTTAAAAGTTTATTGCATGTAATTTTCTAGAGAATCTGTTGTTAAACATTTACCAGTATACCTCTGCAGTTCTGACCCCAAATAGGGTTCTTTCCCATTTTACCATACTGCCCCTTGCTTCCCTTACTAGAAATTCATTCCTTTGAATCTTAGAAGCCTCCAAGTGCTCAAGGGTCCCCTGCATAAACTGCAGATTCCCTTGGGAGTAGCAACACTTTAAATCACTCTTGGTTAGCATGTTAGGGGCAAATAAGATGATAGTGAAATAAGAGCAGGGGTCAAAGAATACACCCAGTGTCCAATCCAATCCAATAAACATTTATTAAGCACCTATGGACATTCCAGGTGCTGTACTTAGTGCTGAGGATACAATTAACAAAAAAAGAAAGACAATTCCCACCCCACCAACCTAAAGGAGGAGACAATACCCAAAAAAGATGAGGTGAGGGAGTGGGGAATGGGACACCAGAGGGTTCCATGAAGTTGAAATCAGGCTGGGCAGCAGATGCAAAATGGAGTGACCTGAGAGTCCAGTTTCTGCCTTCTATAAAGGAAGGCACTTGGGAGGATTTGGATAATCTACTCTCTAGTCCTCCAAACCGTAGGGAGAAAAGACTGAAGGAGGTGTGACCAGGCTTGTGGGAGCAGCACAATTCAGAAGTGATGAGTTTATGGTGGGAGTGGCACCTTGTTCTGCTGAGTTGAAGTCAGGGAGGACAGTACAAACAAAATTGTGTATAGGAGGTAAGGCAATAAGCAAAGGAAAAGGACACTGATATGGAAGAGCTAAAAATCAAATATCAAATATAATGGAATACTATTGTGCTATAAGAAATGATGAGCAGGTGGACTTCAGAAAATCCTGAAAAGATTTATATGAACATATGCTGAGTGAAGTGAGCAGAACACAGTAAGAGCCACAGTCTTCGATAAGAGCCACAGTCTTCAATGACTGACTGATAGACTTAGCCCTTCTCAGAAATGCAAGGACCTAAAACAATTCCAAAGGACTCGTGATTGAAAATGCCATCGACATCCAGAGAAAGAACTATGCAGTTTGAAGGCAAAGCAAAGCATACTGTTTTCTTATTTTGTTTTGTTTTTTCTTTCTCATAGCTCCTCCCATTCGTTCTAATTTTTTTATACAACATGACTAATGTGAAAATATGTTTAATAGGAATGTATATGTAAAGCCTATATCAGATTGCATGCTGTCTCAAGGAGAGAGGGGGAAGGGAGGGGCAGAAAATTTAAAATTTACTGAAGTGACTGTTGAAAACTGAAAACAAATTAATTAAAATAAATTTAATTTAATTCAAAATTAATTAACTTAAAAAAATCAAACATCTCTAAAACTTAAACCAGCAGACATTTGATCTTTCCCCCAATATCACTCTACTACAGATATGCAAGTATTATAGTTCCCATTTTGTAATGAGAAAACCAAGAGGCAGAGATGAAGTAATTTGCCCCAAATTACACAGCAAGTTAAGGACCGAGCTGGGACTATCCCACACACATCCCACTTCTCCAGGATCTAGAGTTGAGTGCCCTCTGTCCAAATCCCTCTGCTGCTGGTGTCCTCCAAAATGTTATATTCCATCAGGATTATTGGGATCATCAGTTACTACTGCCCAAGAAGCCCCTGTGAGTTGGGGGACTTTGCCCTTTCTTCTTCCTTTTCAGCATTTGATCCTTCTTGTCTAGATTCTTCTTGTCCCTGCTTCTCAAAATGTCCACCAACTGCCACAACAGGACAGGCAACTCTGCCTAGCTAAAAACAACGCATCCTAAAGGAGAGAGAACAGAAGATGTTACCAGGTAGATAAAACCACTGCTACCACCTCCTTTCAGACCCCAGTGGAGACAACCCAGAATTCTGTCCCCAAGCTACCAGACAATGCTTCCAATCTGACCCTGAAGCCCTTCACCTGGAAACATCCTCTGTGGAAATGCAAACTGGGAATTGCCTCTGAAGATTCTGCAATTCCCACCTAGTAGGTAACCACAGCTACTAAAGACCTAGAAAAGAAAGTTCACAGTGCCAAATCTTTGGTACTCACAAATGGTTCAACATCAGAAACCAATATGGTTTTATTAATGCACCCAAATTAAAGAAAATTAATTACCATTTGGTTTGATGATGCACCCTAAGGACTAGAGAACCTAATGATAACCTTCAAACTTTTTCATCTGATTTACAGCTGAAACTTCCTATCTGTGTTGTCCCCTCTCTTGAAATGTGAGCTCCTTGAGAGCAGAGACTGGTTTTCTATTTATACCTCTAGTATTTAACATTTAACCTCTAACGTTTAACATTAACCTCTAGCTTTGCATCAAGTAAACACAAGAAACTGAGGTCAAGGTCAAACTTTTTTTTAAAAGTTCATTGATTCTGTGGTCCTTCCTATTCAATAGAATGTAAGGGGATTGCTTCCTCATCCCCAAAGTGCCAAGTCCTTCAAGACTGGCTGAAATTAGTCAAGGCAGCTCTGAGCTTAATGAACTTATTTATTCTTTTGTGTCTAGAAACTTTGATCTGGTATGACCACAAGCTTCCAAACTGTTGTTGACTCAAAATACTCAAGTGGCTCCTTTGCCAGGATAAAGAAATATTCAAAAAGAGCCACCAATTCTGAATCTGAGGGGAAAAAAGATCCCACCCAGGGAAATAGAAGTTGGCTTTCAGTCACCGTTCCTACAAGCCTTGATAATTGGGATTTCTAATTCCTTCTTTCTGTTCAGCCCTTCTGGCATACTAATTGTGCCATGCCAGTCTTTGGGGAAGGGAGAGGTGCTCCCAGCATCTCAGTCTGTCACCCAGCTCCTGCTGAGAAACTATTTGCAAGTGTTGTTAGCACTGGGAGGGCTAGAGTGTTTGCAAATGGAGGAAGGAAGCTTTAGCTACCTTTCCTCAAACCTCATGACAGCCAGCTTTTCCACCTTACTGACCATGCTCCCTGGGGTCTGTTTATCCGGCCTCCTTCCTCCCTGACAATGTTTCTAGCCCCTCATTTCTTTTCTACCCCCTCCCCCATCTCCTTGCACTGAGATTTTTGAAATCAGGGACCAAAACATACTATACTGTGGGTCATATGACTATTCAAGGCCATCTGGTTGCTTAAGCTGAAGAAATTATGACATCTGCTACGGGGAAAGAAGCACTTGCATATATATTAGTCATTTTTGTTTTGTTTCATGACAAGATTTCCAACTAAGCAAGGGGGAAGAGTTGCTAAATTATTCATCATAAGGAAACATTAAGCTGGGGAAGCCAAAACTTGGTGCCGAAGAACGGAAGAAAGAAACACAGCACATTGACTTCTAGGAAAGGCCCAGCAGGTGGTTTAGGTGGAAAAGGAGGAAGAAATCATTTCATTACTACTTATTCTGTGGTGCTTCAAAAAGGGGCCAAACAGCACCAAGTCTAATGTCAAACTCCTGGACCACAAACCTTCCCAAAGAACTGGGAAGAAAGGGAAGGCTTTCCTTCAGAACTTGGCATCCCCTCGTCCAATGTTGTAGTGAATCCTCTTAGACATCCAATGCCTTCCCTACTGGCCAAGGAAACTCTACCCCAACTTCCACTTGGATCAGCAGGCAGAACTCCATGCTTTTCCCTACCTTCCTGAAACTTATAAAGTTACCCTTCCTGAGAACCTTGATTCATAATTAGCATGTCTAATCCATCCCTAATCTCCCAGGTTAATTTGATAAATTGTTTTCTGAATTTTGACTTAGTATAATGCCCCTCCTTTATCATATTTGCATTTTTAAAAGGGGCTTGGGTGCCTTCCCTAATGTTGCAATTTTTTAGGCACTAAAACAAACCTGAGGGAAGTATTCTGGGGGTGACATGCCATTGCTCATGTATTCAAGTACTCTCTGATTGTCTGCTAGGGCTAAAATTACATTAGGACATTTGGGAGCATAACTTTAATTTGAGTTGACACAGGGCCGATTAGAAGTTCTACCGCTACTTAAAGCACTGATCTCAGAAATCAAGGATTTCTTAACTCAGGGACTACCAACTACTCTCACGAGGGGAATATTGGTAAATGGTTAACAACTGGCTCTCCAGATCGGGAAAAAAAATGTAGATAAGACAAACTTTTAAGTTTGATCTCTTTTTATTAACATTTTCTCCATTACTTTCTTAAACCTGAACAAGTAGTATCAAACTCACATAGAAATGGGGGCCACTAATTCCTACAATCCTATGGCTACATGTAATATTATCTATGTTTTATTGTGGGAGTTTTTTTATTAATTTTGTTAAATATTTTCCAATTACATTTTAATCTGGGTTGGAGAGCACTCTGAAATGTTAAGGGCAGCGTAGGAACTTCAGGTCTATGTTCTATACCTTTGGTCTAGACAATCCACAGAACACTAAATCAAGCCCCAATTTGTAGTTCTTGCCAATATCTGACATGTAAATTTCATATTGGCAATTTTACAATAGGCTCTCCTGAGAGTTTGAACTGGCTCCAGCATATCATTGACTCTCTGATATTCATTTTCCCTTGCTTTCCCTGAGAGATGACTATGGCATTGGCTAAAACGTGTGATGATCTCATGCCAATGGTAGATCCAGAAAATTCCTTCTAAACATTTATCAACATAGAGTCAAAACTTACTTCCTTAAAGCTTTCTCTGATTAATTTTAGCACAACTGATCAATCTATTATTCTGTCTCCCTCAATACATCTTTATAATGGTCCTTTATACTTATGTAAAACAGCTTAAGTAGTTGTTCATTCAGTAATCATTCACTGAATGCCTACTATGTGTGAAGGAATATGCCAGTGTAATATAGATGAAGCATGTTCAGAGCTGCCCTTCCTGAGTGACTCAGCCCTGAAAAGAATTGGAGCCTTGATCGTTGTGGTTGGTTTTTAGTCATTTTTCAGTCATGTCTAACTCTTCACAACTCCTTTTGGGGTTTTCTTGGTGAAGATACTGGTGTGGTTTGTCAGCACATTTTGCAGTTGTGGTATACCGGTCTTTGCTTCTGACAGTAGTAGGGGAATGGGGTGCTGCATCAGAAGGAGAGACAGCTTCTAGCATTCGTTTTTCTCTTTAATTCTCACTGTCCTGTGGCAAGTAATTCACCCATCAAGAAGGAGGGAGAAGGGTTGTTCTTCCCTCCATACCAGCAACATGGCAATTGCTCCTACATTGCAACTGAGCCTTGGCCTATAGCTGACTCTTCTGCTATGGGTTCCTTCCCAAAGAGTGTGTGAGCAAACATTAATCTTGAGATGAGTGTGTACAGGTTCAGAAACATCTTGTTGAGTGAATTTTTGGACCTCCTTTTCCATCTGGCTAATTGTGCTTTTTAAGGCATTCTTCTCCTCATTGACTTTTTGGATCTCTTTTGCCATTTGGGTCAGTCTATTTTTTAAGATGTTATTTTCTTCAGCATTTTTGGGTCCTCTTTAGCAAGCAAGTGACTCATTTTTCATGATTTTCTTGCATCACTCTCATTTCTCTTCCCAATTTTTGCTCTACTTCTCTTACTTGATTTTCAAAATTCTTTTTGAGCTCTCCCATGGCCTGAGGTAATTGCATGTTTATTTTGAACATTTTGGATGGAGGAGCTTCGACTTTGTTGCCTTCTTCTGTTTGTATGTTTTGGTCTTCCTTGTCATCAAAGTAAGATTCTATAGTCTGGTTCTTTTTTTACTTTTTGCTTATTTCCCCTGCCATTTTCCTGATTTTTGAGCTCTTTATCAAGGTAGTTCTTAGCTTCCAGTGGGGGTGGGGGGATATACTCTCAACCACTTGATTCTCCCGCAATCTGTGGGCCTAGAACTCTAGAGATAGCTGCTGCCTCAGTCTCTGCTGTGGCTGCTTCGGATTCCTCTACCCCCTCCACCACTGCCCTGGGGCTGAGACTGGGGCAGTACCACTCTGCTCTCTCACACAGGACCTTCCAATTTGTCCTCCACATTTTGGGGTCATGAAGTCTGGAAATCACCACAAGTGCCAGAGATTCAGTCCCTCTAAGGCCTGCTTAGGCCTTGTCTGTGCCTGCGTGGCCTACACTGCACTGCACTCTGCTCCTGGCTCAGCAAAATAGACACTTCCTGCAGACCTTCCAGGCTGTCTTGAGCTATAGATTTGCTTCACTCTGTCATTCTGTGGGTTCTGCAGCTCCAGAATTTGTTTAGAGTCATTTTTTTACAGGTATTTAGCTAGGCTTAGGGGGAGAGTTCTAGCAAGTCTCTGCTTCTACCAGGGATTTTCTACATGGCAAAAGATACCATAGACAGGGGGAAAAGCTGAAGCCCTGGCTTTTTCTTCTTTTAACTTGCCAGAAAATATGAACTTGCATCTCAAAGCTAAGGTGAAATATAAAAATGCACTCAGCAGTTCTACAAAATGTGGATTTTAAGCCTCAACTATGTGGAAAAGTAGTTCAGCAGTTATAACTTACATAGCCTATTTTAAGTTTGTTGATGTTTACTTATGGTGCTTGAGAGTATTAATCACTTGTTTTGTGTCAGGAAAATAAATTTCTCTCATACAGGATTCATAATGTACATTGAGTACCTTTCTACTTCCTCATTTGGGAAGATCCTAGACATTAGTTAAATCTAAGGTTTAATTAATTCCTCCTTAGGGAGATAGTCCTGGGGAGGAGGAGGTGGGGCCGGTGGCAGGGGGGGAGGGAAGTAACCCAACACAGACTCTGAAAGAAAGCTAAGACTTCTTTAGAGGCCAGGCTCTCTCCTCCCTTTCCCTCCCATCAGGTCTGAACCCAGTTCACCATTTCTGCCTGAGTTCAAAGTTGTAAAGGACCCCCTGGTGGAGAGTGTAAGGAGCAGCATCCCAGCCCTTTGGAACCAGAAAAAATATGTTGAACTGTGAAGTTATTTTTTTAATTAATTTATTTGTTTTCAGTTTTCTACAATTACTTCCATAAATCTTGCATTTTTCTCCTCCTCCCCCCTTCCTCCCCGAGATGGCATGCAATCTTATATGGGTTCTACACATACATTCTTTATTAAATATATTTTCACCTTAGTCATGTTGCATAGAACAATTAAAATGAATGGGAGAAACCATGGGAAAAAAAAGCATAACACAAGAGAAAATAGTTTGCTTCATTCTGCAATCCAATTCCATAGTTCTTTCTCTAGATGTGGAAGGTGTTTTGCCTCAAGAGTCCACTGGGAATTTTTTAGGTCCTTGCATTGCTATGAAGGGCTAAGAATACCAGAAAAATTCCTGGAACGCTGTGGTTGTTACAATGTATAAAGTTCTCCTGGTTCTGCTCCTTTCACTCAGTATCAGTTCATGTAAGTCTTTCTAGGCCTCTCTGAAGTCTTCCTGTTAATCATTTCTTTTTTTTTCAATGTGGGAATTGGTTTTACTTGACTATGTATATTTGTTACAAGAGCTTTGTTTTTCTTTCTTTTTCTTCAGCAGGAACTAGAGGTTGGAGAAAAAGAAAATGAATACTTGTTAAAAGAATTTTTTTTTAAAAGAGGTTGTTCATTATTTCTTATGGCATTCATTCATATACCACAACTTGTTCAGTCATTCCCCAATTGATGGACACCACAAAGAGAGCTACTATAAATATTTTTATATACATGGAACCTTTCCCATTTTTATGATTTCTTTGGGATACAGTCCTAGAAGTGCCATTGCTGGCTCAAAGGGTTTGCACATCTTTGTAGCCCTTTGGGCAAAGTTCCAAATTGCACTCCAGAAGGGTTGGATCAACTCACTGAGCTATGAAGTTATGAAGATGAGAATGATGTGCTTCTCCATCATTTATTTTCTAGCAATTGTTATGTCTGTAAGCATATTATCTATCTTTAATCAGACTCTAAACCCCTGGAGGACAAGGCTTTTATCCTTTAATTATTTTCTATCCAAGGTCTCCCAGTGCATCCTGGGTCATCTCCAGTCATCCTGATGAATATCTGGTCACTGGATTCAGATGGCTCTGGAGGAGAAGTGAGACTGGTGACCTGCACAGCTCTCCCTCACTCAAAACAAAGTCAAGTGCAAGTCATGTCATCATTCCTCTGATGGCATGGTCTTCTTCTGCAACAAAGGACGAACACAAATTTTCTGTCCTCCTTCATTGTCGTTCAATTGTACCCAATCGTCATGATTCTGGAATAGTTTTCCGTTTCCTTCTCCAGCTCATTTTACATATGAGGAGACTGAGGAAAATAGGGTTAAGTGACTTGTCCACGATCACACAGCCAATAAGTGTCAGATTTGAACTCAGGTCCTCCTGATTCTAGGCCTGGCACTCTGTCCACTGCTCCACCTAGTTGTCGCTTCTATTTTCTTAACACCACCTAAAACAGGACTTTTCACATTGTAAATACTCAATAAATGTTTTTTAATTAGCTACCCAATTCTCTGTGATATGTAAGTCCTCAATACCCAATTAAAGAAAGAGGCATCTATATAGTGCTTACAATGGGCTAAGCACTTCATGCGTATTATCTCATTTGATCCTCACAACCCTGGGAAGTTAGTAACGACAGTAACAAGTAACATGTATATAGCCCTTACTATGTGCCAGGCCCTGTGCCAAGTGCTTTAAAACTATTGTTTCATTTTATCCTCACAACAACCCAGGAAAGTAGATACTATTACTATCCTTATTTCACAGATGACGGAACTGTGGCAAACAAAGGCTAAGAGATTTGCCCAGGGTCACAACAGCTCGTAAATGTCAGAGCTAGATCCCAGGACTCCGAATCCTATCTAGCATTCTTTCTATATATGCCTCACTGAGTCCTATATGTTTCTCTATGTTTCAGAGATGATATAATGGCCCTCCCTTCCTCCAGGCAGGTGAACTGCCTCAGTGGAGGTGTGGTTAAGAGTAGAAATGAGGAAGGCAGAGAAGTTGGACAGAATTTCAAGTTGCTGACAACAGTTTCTGAATCTGCCAACCATAGAATGGACTCCATGGACCAGTGGACCTACCTATCTTTTCATGAATACTGAAAAACACAGATTGAGTGCTGTGGCTAGCTAGCAGGGATCTCTTGGGGAAGTGCCTCTCTCTTTCATTTAACATGTTCTGAAAATGGGGAGGGGGGATGGGAGAAATTTGATTTTGCTGTTATTATTTCTAAGGAAAGGATCTCTCCTTGTTGGTGGGAATGGAGCAGATTGGCTCACTCTCAACAACTGACTCTAGACAGTTAATTTCATGTTTTAGAAAGTTCATGTAACTTGGACATGAAACTTGTGTTATCTAGTTTCTCATTAATAATAGGTGAGAATTATGTTCCTCTGAAACAGACATATAAATTTTTAATGTTTAAATATTTGGAGACTTATGTCAGTTGAAAGCTGCTAAAGAAACTTTTTCTTTAAAAAAAAGAAAGAAAGAGAAAAATAATAATAGTTTGGTGCAGTCCTGCCAAGAACATTTGGCCAAAGGAATATGTTTCTTTCATCTTTATGTTCTTCTTTTTTAAAAAGACCAACTGACAATGTGGGGAAATGAATAGAAGAAGTTGGACCAAGAGTCAGGAGATCTGAATTTTTTGTCTCAACCAATCAGTCAATAAGTCACTGCTTATCGCCAGGCCTCAATTTCCTTATCTGCAAAAGAAGAAAGTTGGATTAGCTGATTGCTTGGATTTTTGTGGTTGTTGTTATTCGGTGCTGTCCAACTCTCTCTTACCCCGTTTGGGGTTTTCTTGGCAAGAATACTGGAGTGGTTTGCCATTTCTTTCTCCAGCTCATTTTATGGATGAGGAACTGAAACAAATAGGGTTAAGGGACTTGCCCAGGGTCACATAGTTGGTAAATGTCTCAGATCAGATTTGAACTCAGAAAGATGAGTCTTCCTGACTACAATACCTAGCTGTCCCTGTTCAGATATACTGCAGCTCTAGCGTTCTATAATTCCATGAATTAAGGGGGTGCCCCTGGTTCTGCTCAATTCACTTTGCATCCATTCATAAAGTCTTTCCAGGCTTCTCTGAAACCATCCCAATCATCATGTACCACACAGTTGTAGTCCATCATATTTATATACCATAACTTGTTCACTCATTCCCCAATTGTTAGGCACCCTCTCAGTTTCCAATTCTTGCTACTGAAAAAAGGGCTATGGATAACTCCTTTTTGTACGTACTTATTTAGAATTTGTTTTGCTTATAGAACAAATCCCCACAGAACAAATCTGTAAAACTTGGACTCAGGCAAAAGGCCACACCCAAGGACCTAGAAGGCCACATGTGGCCTCCAGGCCACAGCTTCCCCAGCACTGGTAATCCCTCCCTTAATACTACTCTATCTCATTTCCCCTTATAGCTTCTCCCCTTTTCCCTCTTATTTCCTTGTTTAGTGAAATGTATAAAGAAACTTTCTAATGTAGAAATCCCAAGTGAAATGAAGTCAAAAAAGATTTTGAGTCCTCTTCACACCACCCCAAAAAGCTGTAAAATTTGTGCTTTTGTGCGTTCAGTTTTATGTGAAAGAGCTTTGCAAAGTTAATAGTATCATGTAAATTGGTACTTTTAAAGAAAGACTAACACTGGAATAATATTGTCCTTCTTACTAGCCCTATTACAGCACATTATCATTGCTGTGTCATGGTTGATCATAGGCAGGTAAATAATATAGTGTTAAAATAATCAATATTAATTGTACATCATTTTCTTATTGATCTTATTTACAAGTAATTGATTTTTGTCCTGTAACTGCCTGAGTCATGGCTTTTTGTCTCTGAACTAGGTTCAAAGACTTTGCTGGTCTATAACGGGTTAAGTTTAGAAATTCTTGCCTCAGTGAATTTAGCTGCCCTTGGGGAACTCTTATGAGCACAAGAGAGTTGGGTTTAATATCTTTACACCACCAAGCTATCCTCCAAAGATGATTGGTTTGCTGTCCAAAAGTCTGGACCACTATCTTGCACCTGGACTCCCAGGAAGGAAGGAGGTTTTTGCTAGTCCTCATTACCATACTTCCAACCAATCATAATGTTCCCTGCCCCTCAACTCTGTAACCAGTCATGGTGCTCTCAATCCCACGATGTCCCAAATTCCACGTTCTGGTCTTTATTCTGTACTCCCCAAAACCTATAAAGGGGAACTATCCATTTGCCTTGGGTCTTTGGTGTAAATTGAGGCAATCCATTGTCCCCTTTATTGACAGGCAGCATGCCCCTATTAATAAATGTTATCTTGCTCAGAGAATTGCCTTATTTTGCCCTATTGTTCAATTTCACTTGGAATAGCAAAGGAAAACAACGGAGTCAAAGGACCTGGCTTCAGATCTGTCTCTGCTCCTTACTACTTGTACTGAATAACCTTAGTCAAGTTCTTTAACCTGTCTGGGCTCTTAGATTCTTCATTTGTACAAATAAAAAGGTGAGACTATACAATCTCATGCCAGGTCATTGTGGCATTAGTGAGAGTGATATATATGGAAAAGGTCAAAACTAAAGGTTCAGTTAATGTAGACAAAAAAGTGTGTGCATAAATCCCTTGAAACCAGAGGGCAAATACAAAGTCAGAATTCAGGGTTTCAGACTGAACTGTTAGAAACAGGCTAAGTACAGAAGCAGATACTTGTATCTCATGAGACAGACTGATCATGACAATATAGGAAAACATTGTTTGAGTACATTGGCAGGTCTCAGCCAGCGCTCCGGACTCAAATCAAACAAGAATAGGGTATGCCAAATTAAATTCATTTCCTTTTTTGACAGGTTACTAAATTAATAAGATCATTAGAGTGGTGGTGGTGGTGGTGGTGAGTGTTTGGAGGGTGGCTGTGTTACAGCCACCCGTAGGTTACAGATATGTACCACCATGCTCAGTCAATGAGTATAGTTTGTCTAGTTTACCTATCTACTTTTAGCAAATAATTTGTAAAAGTCTTTCATTCTGTCCTTGTGGAAAAGTTAGAGTGAGGTGGACTGGACAATGCCACAATTAAATGCTTTAGAAACTGGCTGAATGACTAGACAATCAATATTTTTGGTTTGATGTCAAATAAGAATGTCTCCAGTGGTGTGTCCCAGCGATGTAGATTCAGCTTTGTGCTGCATAACATTTTTATCAGTGATTTAATTAAAGACATAAATGGCAAGCATGCTACATTTTTAGATGACAAAAAATCAGGCAGATGACTAATTCTGCTCATACTAGATGATATAGTTTAGGAAGGTCTTGATAGGCTAGAATATTAGGCTAAATTCTGTTCCTAAAACCTATTCTCTCTTTATACCACGCTGACAATCTAAATATTTTTATAGTCACTATTTTTTCAGTCATTCAACTAGTTTCTAGTCCACTGTTTCTCTAGTGAAAATAGCTTTTCTTTTTTTGAAAAAATGTAATTAATTTTTTTCAATCAGAAAAAAATCTGCCTTCTTTTCACTACTCCTTGAATTGAAAAATAAAGAAAAA